>NC_080694.1:47084482-47709482 GCF_030445035.2 Dasypus novemcinctus | reverse complement strand
GAAGCCACAGAGAGAGTAATACACTTGAGCACAAACCTTCCTGAACCCTGTGTGCGGAGTATCATGGAAAATACTAGGCAAGCTGGAACTTGAAGCCCAATATGTGAATCCACGCAGATGTTACATGTCAGACTCACAAAACTGAAAGAAATGATCTTATCCAACTTTGGCAAGGATGGGTTATCACCAGAGACACATAGTGTTGTTAGGAGTGAAGTGCTCCAATGAGCTTTTGCTAATATTAAAAATGCACATACCCTAAGACCCAACCATTTAAATCCCAGGTCTATAAACTAAAGAACTTCCTATTATGTGAATCGGAAGAAGGGTCAGAGCTACATTGAATTTGGTAGCAAAACCAAAAAGAAAAAAGAAAAAGAAGTGGGGGGGGAGCAGCTTTTTGTCCATCATCTGTATATATGAATTAAAACTTTCTCAGGGGGAAAAAAGATTCAGTCTCAAAGCATTTCCACCTAAGTCCCATTTCAGAACAAGACACAATTTTTTCCATTCTTAAGGAAGCCAACTATGAGGCCCAAAAGCTTTTCTCTCCTCGCCTGGAACACCCGTGCCTGTTCCCTCTTCCATGCCCTCTTTGCCAGAGGCTCACAAACCCCATGTGGCCTACTATATACTTTAAGGCAAAGAAATAAAAGAAAAGAAAAAAGAAAGTGCCACGGGCTCATTCTACCACCAGCCACGCTCTCCTCCACTAGCACTAGGTGAAACTAGGTGAGCTCTCTGGGCTTCAACTGTGTCAAGAGCAATACATTCGAGTTTTGAGAACCAAAGATCTTTTCCTTAATTCTGAAATTCTTTTTGATCCACTAACCAGAACTTCTTTAAACTCTGGAAGATATAGCTTCCTTGCTCTTTTAGTTGAAAAGCATTCGTGTCCTCTCTTCTTCCTCCTCCCTCTCTGTTCTCACAAGGACTTAAGAATCATCAAACAAAAATAACCAGACAAGATGAGACACTCAGAGGCCAGGCTACGCTGTGCCTGGGCTGGCAGTTAAAGTTCCACCACGGCTACCACAAGCCACCAGCCTGGGGGCTCTGCAGAGTGGATTTATACCCCTGCCCCAACCCACTCTTTCTACTGTCAGTTCCTCATGCACCAAGTTTGGCAGATAACAGGCTGTTGGGGGAGCACCCCAGGCCCTTCCAATATCTTCCTTATCAGTCAACTGCAAGATTCTTATCAAGTTCACCTGCTTTCTTGGGGTTATTATCTTCTTTTCCCTCCCACTGGCATGCTCCAACAATGTATTCTCTCCCGAAAAAGGCAGATGTTTCTGACTTCTCTCCAACTATCCATACTGCCCTTACTGACTTTTCCTGAAATATCCCCAATTGTTTCTAACTAGACATCCATGACTGTTTACCTATTAATAAGCTATTATGTAGATAATTTTTTTGCTGTTTCACCTCTTAAAACACTTTTGAGTAGACATAATAATTTAACATAGTCAATAAAATCTATTCAATTCATAAAGTCATATTTTACCTTATTAAACAGTATTGTCAACTGTCACTTTAAAATGCAAAATGAGGTCTGCAGGACATTGATTAGGGATGACAGTTTAACTACTAGTTCCTCTTTTCAATAGGTTGCCCTGAAAAAGAACCTCTGGGGCTCTCTACCCAGTATAGGTAAGAGTCAAAACCTCTAAGTATGGAGACCTTGGGATACAGAAGTATCATCTCACTAAAATGAGCACAACGGGAGAAAAAATGACCTTCTAGACCAAACATGTCACCATTTAACTCTGGCTGCCCCCACTCCCATGTGGCCTGAGCCCACTTTATCTACCAAAACCTCAGTCTGTTAATCAGTAAAAAGAAAAGAATTCTACTTTGCAAAGATGTGAGTATACATTTATGTATTTTAACAATTCTGCTATTTAACAGGCAAAGCAATCAAAATATGGACTATCGTGGAGAGAATTCAACAACGCACCTTTACTCAGAGCCCATTCACAAACCCTTAAAAATTTAAAGGAACTGTCTCTTTTTAACGAGATAAACGGTGAGAAGATTTTGTTTTGTCAAATGCAGCCCCCTGTCCTTAAAATATACCTACAGCTTGCATGCCGATGGACTTGAAACTTGGTGGCAAGCCCCCAAATCAAGTAAATTATGCCATGTCTATTCACAAGAGATACACAAACTACTTAACACACCAGGCTGCATGGACAGGCCACGGAAAAACGTTACAGCACGCGTCTCCTCCAAGGCCCGTTTGTCACAGCCATCACCCAGGGACATGGGCCAACAAGACCCCCAGTTCTCAGTATATGAGACAGTATCGATCAAATGGGACAGAGATAAAAATGTACAGCATTCCCTCAGTGTGTTAACAGGCGCAAGTTTTGTCTCATAGGGGACATTTTAAACATCTATGTGGGCAAAGATGTCTCTTGCATCCTTTTACATTTTCCCCACTATGTAGAATGTAAAATCTGTGTGCCCCAGGAAGAGAGGGACTAACACAAAGCAAAACTAACTAGGACAGTTATCAAGCCAAACTTTGTAGTCACGTTAGGTAGTAGTCTAAATAGGAAGGGAGGAAAAACCCATTTAACGCCTTCCCTCCAGCATCATCTCTTTACCCCATTAGCTTCACAGAGAGAGCTTCCCTCTGAGTTGTGTTCTGAAGTCATTTTTTTTCCTACAAGCTGCTCTGTGAACATTCTACACACAGAAGACACTGAACAGCCACGCCATTTCACTTAACTTTTTTCTTTTAAGAAAATATTCCACTACCCTGATGTCCCACTATGAAGAGTTGAATATGCAAACCCCATTAGAAGAAAAGTACCAGAAAATTGCTTGTCCCATTTTGTGCAGCACCTTCCCTATAGCAGGGACACATGCAATTAGGCTAATATGCATGTGTCCCGGAGGAGGAAAGGGGACAAAAGTCTCAACTTTTCTAAATGGAATGAAATTTTCTCCCACTACAGAAGCAAGGTTCAGAAGGCAAGAAAAGGGAATTGCAGTGCAGTTAAATTCACTATTTAATAATACAAGACCATAATCAACTGCAAGTCCTTGAACTTACATTATGCCCTTCTACTGGGATGGTGGTGTAATTTCATATGTATTACTGTAAAATCCGAGTTATTGAAGAGGCAAGAGGCGGGGGCGGGGGCGGGGGGGGGGGATAAAATATGCTTTAATTAAAATATGAATAATCCAAGTCCAGCTAATTCAAAGCATCTGACTTGAACACCTAGTCAGATGGGAAACAGCAGCTGCTTCCAATTACAGGAGAGCTTGAATTAACTGGTATCAGTAGTATCTAATGAAGAAGCTGTGTATGTAGGAAAGTTTCCCATTCTGAACATACAGCTATGCACACAGCCTTTAAAATGAAAACGACACACCAAAGATCCAAAGGCCTGTCAGTATGACCTCTTTCGAGGACAGGACAAAGTTTTGCAGCTAGTTCTTGAGGCCCAAAGGTCAGCCTTTCTGGTACCCCTCCGGTCCCAGAGTCTCAGCTAGAAATATTTAATACTTCCAAGGAAGACCAAGCAGTCTTGCTGGTATACCTTTGCCCCTAAGTCACAGCAACCCACCTAACCCAGCAAAACACATTTTCAATCCAACAGAAACTGGGAAATCTGAAAGACACTTGCAGTCCAGAGGCCTCGCCAGAGACAGCAAAGTTGAAGGCCTGACCAAAACCTTCCAACCTTCTTTGTCCAAAGGTTCTTATCAGTCTCCCAAGCAAAGAACATTCCAGAAGACCACCAGCTTCCAACTGCAGGTGGAGCTTTAGACCATCAGATTGTCAAAATCTTTTTAAAGGTCCCATTGATACAATCAGAAAATAGGAGAGTAGGGGGGGGAGAAGAAAACCAACCAGGGAGAAAGAAGGGTAGTGGAAACCCATAAAAACCTCTTTCCTAGACAAGGAATCACCATCAAGAGAAAAACCTAGAATTATCAGGGAGCCAACACAAATAAATGTGTGGTCTTCTGAAGGTCCCCTTCTCACATGGAAATGCACAAATCTGCCTCTCACCTCCAGGGCTGCTGTACAGTAAACCACTCTGGAAACATAGTTAACAGGCTGTGTTAGATTATCTGAATGAAGGAAAGTGAATTTGGGTCTGGGAGCCCACTGACATGCTGAATTGCATTTTTCCCTCGTCTTTCATATTTTACAAGTAGAACATTTCTTCACAACAAAGTACTAGATAATACATGGAAACATTTAGTTTTTCTGTAAAAATAAAACAGAATTATATCATCTCAAACGATAAAAACCCACCAACTTCTCCCACAGAGCTCTAAAGAAATAAATAAAAAAATTAAGGACACCCCCAAAAAAAATTCTCATAAAATGCAAAACAGTATTTCTGGATGCCCAAAAAATTAGTTTTTAAAACACAGAAAAGGAAAAATATATAGACAGGAAGATCGTGAAAGAGATACAGAAGGGGAAAATGTAGAATAGTGTGATTTTCAGCAAGCATCCATGCAAGAATGACGAGGGTCCTATACTAACTTACATCATTTCTCAAAATCACTATTTCAAACTGTCCTTAAAAAAACTTCCATTAAAAGCACCAGCATTATTTAAAAACCACGTCCTCTCTTTTATTAATATGAGCTTGTCAAGGGAAGAAGGACCAGTAGGAAAAGCTGTAAAAAAGAAAAAGAGAGAGAGAGAGAGATTAAGTGCACAACCCATTAATATATCTTTATTCATTTGGCTATTCAGTTCAGTATATTTTTCCAGACAGCACACATGGTGTATATTCAATTTTGTTAGCAAGTCAAATATAATAAATAAAACTACAGTTAACGTCAGTTTGGGAGAGACCAAAAAATGCAGTATTTTAACATGAGGAAGCTACGGAGAAGGAACCTCCCAGTGAGGGGAAACTGCAAGCAAAAAAATAAAGAGACATAAGATGTACTAAGCACCGTATTATGGATCATCCAACTTTCTTCTCTGTAAATGGCCACCTACTAGGCTTTATTTCATGTGCTGATAGCAATAAACTCTTTTTTTTTTTTTTTTTTTTTTTTAAAGATTTATTTATTTATTTAATTCCCCCCCTCCCCTGGTTGTCTGTTCTCTGTGTCTATTTGCTGCGTCTTGTTTCTTTGTCCGCTTCTGTTGTCGTCAGCGGCACGGGAAGTGTGGGTGGCGCCATTACTGGGCAGGCTGCTCTTTCTTTTCACGCTGGGCGGCTCTCCTCACGGGCGCACTCCTTGCGCGTGGGGCTCCCCCACGCGGGGGACACCCCTGCGTGGCAGGGCACTCCTTGCGCGCATCAGCGCTGCGCATGGCCAGCTCCACACGGGTCAAGGAGGCCCGGGGTTTGAACCGCGGACCTCCTATATGGTAGACGGACGCCCTAACCACTGGGCCAAAGTCCGTTTCCCCGCAATAAACTCTTAATCTAGCATCATACCTTTTAGAGCCATAGAAAAAATCACTAAGAGCGCTGCTGCTTTTAACCACTGGGAGAAAGATCTAAGGGGGGGTGGGTTACAAATCTAATGACAGGGCCACAATAACAATAGTAGTAGTATTAATAATAGAAATAAAATGTACAGCAAAATTCAGTGAGAGATGCTATTTATTTCTGACCCCTTACTTTACAGATAAGGAGCCTGACACCGAGATAGGTAAATGAAGAGGTTATGTGACAGTCAACATTCAAACTCAGGGGATCCAAGACTGCAGATTATAGCCACTAGGCATGCTGTCTCCCCAGAGCTGTGATGACAAATTTAGGCTTAAAATGAAGGCCATTCTAAATTCCATTTCCAGGGAGCTGTCTGAATCTGGCCCTTTTCTGGGTCTTGTTCCTCCACTAAAACATGAAGGAAATGGCTACTTCCCAGGGTTGTAGTTAAGACTTAAATAGGCAAAACACTCTACCTAAAGCATTTAGCTAGGTGTGCACTCAATGAATGGTATCTATTATCCAATAAAGACCTTTTCTTTTTTAAAAGACATTAAATTTCAAGGCTAGTACTGTACAGAAACCAGTAAAACAGCAAGGGCTCTACACAGAAATTCCTCAGGCTGCTCTATGTTTACCAAATGAGACATGACAGAGTTTTGGAAAAAGTACGGTAACACTGTACAGGCAATGCTTCCTTCCAGAATAAAACCCCAAGATAGGAGGGGCATGCAGGGCACTGAGCCAAGCGGGGCGTTATCAGGCAAGGCTTGGGGCCTTACAATCCCATCGTTGTTTTTAAACCATGGGAGAGCCTACTAGTTCAGAAAGCTGGATCTCCTTAAAAGAAGAGTTTTCAAGGTTTTTGGGGGGTAGCTGAGATCTTTCTGGGAAGCCTCAATGAGTACAGAGCTACTCTGGTTGGGACAGAAAAAGGAGAAAAGAGAGAACTGCTACCCACAATAATACCTAAACCCTGCAGCAGCAGCAGCATCCCCAGGGAGCCTGTTAGAAATGCAGAACCCCAACCCCCTCCCCCCATCAGAAACTGCACAAGACCCCCGTGTAATCAGCAGGCACATTCAATGGCCTAGCCCTCCTCAAGCATTCTTTGCAATCCAGAATCCAGGTGGCACCCCCATGTCCCTTCCCAGCACCAAAGAAAAAAAACAATTGGATGGACAGCACAAAGTAGATAAATTAATATTTACGGAATTCAATCTGAGTAAAATGAAAGAGAAGTCAGGCTACAAACATCTAGGAAGACAAAAGAAATGGCAGACACTTCACAACTAAGTAAAATTCAAATGGAGAAAGGTAAAGTAACTTACCATGGTCCCCCAGTTTTTCCAAGCCTAAGCAAAAACCAAAAACCCAGTCACTGTAAATAAAGCCTGGGATCCAAAGGAACAGTTTCAAGATCTAGCACTACTACCCACTATATAGTCCAAAGGTGGTAACTATCCCTACAAGTATCAATTCCTTTACCAATAAAATGAGAACGGGATTGTAAATCAACCTAAAAAATGGTTAAGATTAAATACTTCAAGAGTGATCCGGAAGGGGAAAAATAGTGATCCTGAGCAAATCATTTCCTTAGTTTGACAAAAAGAGGTCCAAGGACTTGGAGAAGTACTAAGAAATGCCACTATTTCCTTCACGTCCATTCCTCAGGTCTATATTCCTTGTTAAAACACACACACACAATTTCTATGTAACTACTCAGGAAAGAAATGAGAAGACTGAGGTGAAGCTAAGCAATTTCCTGGCAAAACTCAACATAAGGCCATGTCACCCAATATTAAATTTACCTAACTTCCATCTGCGAGGTGAATTCTGAGGATCATTCCTGCTGACAACCAGGGACTGACTAGACTGCTAATAATTCACATCTAGGACTGACTGAGCTCTGTGGTCTACATAGTCAAGGCAAGCGCTTCAGCTGTGTTTCTCTACAGTGTAAATGGAGTTGTGAACATCTGAGACGTTTCTGCACCTAGGGGTCTAACTTACAAGAAAGCAGCCTATCACCCAAAATGCTGAGCGATAACTCCAAAGAATTCCTAATCCAGTACTAGGAAGCAGTTATGAAATCAGGAACTTCATTTACATGATCTTCTACTTCATTCAAATTACGAAATTTTTATAGAGTGGAAAGGAGACAGAGAACTGTTTAAGGATTTTCCACCTCCAACAAAAAGGCGGCCACCACCTAACAGCTGGCAAATACTTAGGCCACCCAGAGATGATGGCTCCACACATCTTTTGATAAACCCTGGGATATTCCCCAAGCACAAACAAGTAAACCTTAGATTTCCCAAGGATGATCAGCCGCTGGCATTTTCCACCTTGCCTGCCATCGGCACACTTTAAAAGGTTGCACAAGAGTTATAGCCCCCAACTTCCTTGACTTTAATTAAACTTGGCTTCAACTTCTGAAAAATCCTCAAGTTTTTATTTTGTTTTGTAGTCCCACTGATGCTTTTAAATGAGAGATGCTGTGAAAAGGAAAAGCAAATTCTTTGCAGCTGCATGCGAGCATTCTGCCAACTGAAGCACAGGAAGAAGTTCTCCCATGTTAAAAATTTCCAACTGGGAGATTTACAAAACAGCAGGGGAGAATGGATGTGGGAGAGGGAGACATGTGCGTGTGAAAGATCTGCAAAAAGCTCCCTTTTTTGTTTTCCGTCCCAGGAGCCTTTGGAGGCTTGTCATGCTTCAGCGACTGCTACTCCCCTCCCACTTTACCCCCTTTCTAAAGCCACCGTCCCGTCCATACAGGATTTCGGATAGAAGTACACATTCTGCAGAACCACTTCTTAGCTGTTCCTTTATTTTACCCCCATCTCCCCAGGCTCCCCAACAGTCATTCTGCCACAACTGGATAATGGAAAGAAGCTGAACAGGGAGGGAGCAACCATTTTCTCTGACTAAACGAAGTCCTGGCGTTAAGCAGAACTCCTAAGAAGGAAATGACAATCATTTCGGCAAATGAACTTTTCATTTTCTATTCGCAGCAGCAAGATAACCACCGTTGACAACAGAAAAAGCTCAGAGATGAGCCTTGCGGTTGTGTTTTTTTAAAGGTCTTGCTTAGGAAAATCTAGCTTTACTCCTAGAAAAACTTAACTCAGGTCAAACATGCAAATTGAGCGTTTGAGGGTGTTTGGTTTAAAATATCTGTATTAAGTGTGATCTTTCCAGAAGTGGTAAAGTAGTGGTCCTTACCCCCAATTACAATTTCTAGTAAGCAGATCAGCACTTTACCAGCAAGTGTCCCTTTATCTTCCACAGTCCACCCCCTGGAGGAGGGAGGGCTCCATACTTTGAATATCCCTACAGTGCAGGAGAGGATAGAGTATAAACGGCTAATCCCATTAACTCTTGGGTGAAGAAAGAAGTTCTGATCCAGGAGCACTCTGGCAGGCTGTGCCAACTTACATTTCATGGAACCAACTTCCGTCCTGAGGAGTTTATTTCCAGGGCCTCAAGTAACACAACATCCCAGGAATGGAGGCAAAATACAGACCCCTGGAGACCAGCCTGCACCCAGCCCAATTCTCTCCTATCCCATCTACACAAAGAGCTGTCAGAGGACCAGCCTGGAGGGACTCTAAGGGCCTCGTCCTGAAAATGAGGTGAAATCTCACTCCTGCATCACACAGCAGGAAGGCATCCCGTCCTGACCAAAACTGTCAACAGTCTGGGTTCCAACCATCAACCAGAAAATTCACTAGCACCAGCATCCAATCCAAGAATATTCTGAATCTGTTTGCATTTTCTTCGAATTTGAAACCTGATTCTAAAAACACCTTTCTACCTGCTGATGGGACAAGTGACGCCCTTTCAGGGACTTGTATGTTTACTCCTCAGCAACTACTGCTGGTCACCTCCAGTTGACCAGGCTTCCAGCACTTCCTTCTCCAGTAGCTGGCACCCTCTAGCCAGCTCTAGGGGAAAAGAACACTGTTGAGCTGCTCTCAAAAAACATTCTGATGGGCAGGCGAGGGGGAGAATACCACTATAGGAAGCTCGGCTCTCAGTGGACATGCTTTTTCTCCATGGTAAACTCATCATCTCTCCTCATAGCCCCAGGACAACCTGATTGCCATTCAGCAAGGTGTAACGTCAATATCACAGCCGCTAGAGAACATGCCGGTGGCAGGGCAGGCCTGCAGCGAAGGGGCACAGTTACACCTCTTGTAACAACTCAGCTTCACTGGGGGGAAGGGGCCTCTGCATCCCATTTTACAGTGGAGAACACTGAGGCCTTAAGGCCGAGGCAAGCTTCCTAGGCACTGAACTGTACAAGCAGTCAGCTGCTGGAGTGCGTCTTCTAGGGGACAGGCCACTGAGAACTTTCGGGGTCCTGAGATGACGTTCACACAACCACATGCACACAGGGCTTCTGCACTGAGAAAACTTTCCCACCCACCCCCAAAAAAAACTGAGAGTCCAGTACTTTAACAAATAGGAAAAAAAAGAAGCCATTTTAGCCTCAAAATTGACATAAAAACCTGGAGGAGGCTTTGATTAAAGCCTCCTAAAGTCAGAAATATAAAACAAACACCCTAGCCAGTAGAAACAGGTTGAGCAGCGGCTTTCTGAAGGGCAATCAGGCACTGCTAGGCTGAGAACAATGCCCCTGAAACTGCTGTTTCATTACCAGGCCCTGCAAATTAGTCCTTACCCCAGGGGGAGAGGATGTGGAGTTCCCAGTTAGCGATTTTCCTTCTCATTGCTACTGCTGGGGGAGGCGGAGGTGTTACAAAACAAGCAAAAATCTAGCCTGGTATTTTACTTGTTCTTTGTTGCACGTTCCCTGAACCTACCAGTTAAAATGTCCTAGAGACCATCCTCTCCTCTCAAGAGACCTCTTTAGAGAAAAGGAAATGTGCTGATTAAGGCCCCCCCGGGGAGCAGGGAATTAAGGATCCCCAAACTCGGCTTTATGGGCACAAACACCACAGGAGAGTAGTGGGACTCCAGACGCTCCACAGCGTAAAATGTGGAGACGAGGAGAACCTGAGAAGACCCTATGTAACGGTTAAGATAAATCTGATCAGTACTGAGGTTTTAAATTGGAGACTTCGAGCCATGTTTTTTATGAAAATGGGAGAGAGCACCTTGGGACCTTTCCAGGAGGGAAGGAAGGAAGCACAATTCTTCATCCTCCCTGGACAAACTCTCTCAAGTTCTAAAATCTCAACCTCCAGGCCACCAGTAGTGCCCTCCAGCTTCCACAGACCTTGACTTCCAGGAAGGCCCCCGAGGAGGGGATTAGAAACCAATCAGGTTAAAATGAAAGGGCTCGCAGGGCCAATTCCACAGTCACATAAAAGTCCACGGGCTCCAGTCCCAAACTCCTGCTTGCCCAACCCAAAAGGGACGGGACAGGCTTCCAAGGGCACACACTGGATCCCTGGGGAAGGGGGCTGCCCTGCTTATTAAGACAGCATCTCTGTGGGTCCTGCAGGGATACTCCTTAATTGGCTGGAAGGTCTTTCATGCGGCCAAGAAGTAGCCTTAACTTCTGTATCCAGGGAGAGAGATGAGGGCAATTCCCAAAGCAATATCCCTTCCCAAAATAAATCCTGTAGAGCCAAATCTGGAAATCAAATCTGGAATGCACAGACATTTCAAGTCCCAGCTGTCCTATACCTATTTGGAATAGGGAGGATGATTATGGCTTTAAAACTCAGTTGCAATTATGGAACTCTAAGTAGCTGACTTTAAAAAGGAATACAAACCGGAGTTTCCTTGCAGAACTAAAGGGACGAGAACGCAGGCCCTCACTTCATCCAAAGGAGAGTCAGGCCCAAAGCTATAAAAGCAAAGGGCTGCGCTGGATCCCGCAAACATTACAAGGACAACGGAACTGGTCCCTGTTCCTTACTCCTATGCTTTTAAGGGGTGGACGATGTGCCAACTATTTTAAAGCTCCAACACACTAATTCTGTAAACAATAATGGCTACAGCCTGCACACTGCGCGCTGGAATGGATTCCTCAACTTGGCCTCATCACTTATGCAGCTGATGAAACAAACACTGGCAGCTTTTTTGCATTTGTAAAGGCCCCACAGCAGCTGTGGTGATCCCGCCACAGAGCAATGAATTAAGCCTGAAACCCAGCTGGGTCTGAACAGAAGCCTTTTTTGCACAATACAGCAAGACTATCATTGTTAACCTAGGCATTATTGGGAAATATTCCGCATTACATTATAGGGCAGTTCCAACTCAATTCTTAAAATTAGCGCTAATAAGCAATTTTTGTAGGAGGGATGTGGCATTTGCTTTTGAAATGGCACAAATATGTGTATAGGTTATAGGTACACCACACAAAGGCAGCCCAGCAGAGAACACAGATTTCCAGTTAAATAATGCCCAATTTAAAATATTAACTCCTTCTTAGATAAATTCTCTCTCTCTCATACACACAACACCCCTTCTAACTGAGGGTGGTAGCTAACCTGGCAAATTCTTGGTTATTTGGAGACTACAGGGAGAGTACTGAACATAGCTGGCTGTCAGGACTCCCCATTAGGTAAGCCGAATCAATGACCTGAACACAAGAGTCAATTTGGAAAAGAGAGCCTTACCAGAAAAACTGGAAAGTGTGAAAAGCATGATTAACACCATTAGCAAAGAATTTTTTGACAATGAATTCAAGAGCTATGTAATAAATAACATTCCAAACACTGACAGACACGTTGGTCCTTGGCTTCTTGGCACTAGGAAACCTAGGAATGGAAGGACACACCAGGACACACTCCCAGAACTGCAATGTGCATGCCCTGCTTCTCAAAATGCTTCGCTGACACACCTCCTTCTACCCCACCATTCCACTTCTTTGTATTAAGAAATGAGCAAAAATTGCTTGGAGACCAATCTCATCTGACCCGATTTCACACCAACTTGGAAAAATGCAGGCAAAATAAATCTAATAAAATCAGAAATAGCAAGAGAAAATATAGCGCCATTCCTCTGCTTTATAAGAGCTCCCATTTCTTAAAGGAGTTAATTATGAAGGATTTTTTTAAGTAAAGCAGTCTTGAGGAGAGCAAGAAATTCAGGGAAACTTTCTAGTCCAACAATCATTCCATTCTCCGTAATCCTTTGCCAAAGAATATTAAGAGAGTTAACCACAAGAAAGTAAAGCCTTAGGTAAAGCAGGAAAACAAGTCCCTCCTACAAGAAAGTAAATCACAGATAGTTTCAAGGTTTCTCTGTCCTCTCGATGCTCCTAGAGAGAAGCCAGGCTCTGGGAAACCTGCAATCCACTACCAGCACCACCCCATCAAAATTCTACGTGGAAAATGCTGAAGAAGGAATTCATCTAAAGACCCACGACTACAGCAATAAAGAAAATAAAAAAATAAAATAAAATAAACACCTGAGATCCTACCAAGATGAAATTCTAAGCTCCATCGCTGATTCACGCCTAAGCAAGTGGAGCATATGGTTCTAGCATAAGCGTGTGTGAACAATTTTTACAGTTTGCCAAGGGTAAGAGCACTTTTGGCCACCCACCCACACACACACAGTGCAGTGAGGAGGAGCTGACAGGCAGTAAGGAAAATGAGGAGCTCTCTCCAAGGCAAGGCAAAAGCCCCCCCGGGGAAGGGCCCAGTGTAGCACCCTACAGAAGAACAGGGAAGCGCAGAGAGTCACCGTTTAGTGGCAGCTTAGTAGAGGAACAGGAAATAAAGTTAGTAATAACGTGTGTGTGCATGCTTTTTTCTAACTTCTGAGGTTTAAAAATCACACTCATTCAAGGTATATTTACATGGGAACTGAGAAGATGCCACACAAAAGCACATTAACAAATGTACTTAGCAGCACTATTCCAAGAGCCAAAAGGTGGAAGTAACCCAAATGTCCATCAAATGATGAGCAGATAAACAGGATAAATAAATGGGGTATATCCACACACTGGCATATCATTCAGCCATTAAGAGAATGATATACTGACACATGCCACACAAATTTCAACCTTGAAAACATACGAAGGGGAAAAACTCAAGACACAAAAGATCACATATAGTATGATTCCATTTGTATGAACTGTCCAGAACAGGCAAATCTATAGAAAGAATAGTAGCGGTTGCCAGCAGCTGGAGCAGCTGGGGTAAAATAGGGAATGACTGCTGACCGTTATGGGGTTTCTTTTACATTAAGAATTTCCTGAGGTTGACTGTGGTGATGGTTATACTAAAACGCACTGAACTGGGTTAAAAAACTGGGGTTTTTTTTTTTTTCCAATCACATTTATGACCAAAATTCCAATTCATCTTGAACTGAACTACCACTAAAACACCAAGACAAAAATAGCCGAAAAACTATCAAAAGAACTAGAATAAGTAGGGAATGTAAGAGTTTAAAAGGAAAAAGGTTATACTGAAGTTCTAACGGAGTAAAAAAGTGCTGAGGGGCACCTTCAATCTCGCAACACGTAAAAACTGCAACTTTGGCCTTGCTATTCCCCTATAGCTATATGTGGGTTTAATTAAAAGAGTGAGAGTCTACCATCTAAATATACTTATTCGATGTCAGGGCCGACTCAGACAAGCCCCTTAAATTATGTTTTAAGGCCATCCATACATTCGTAAATTGGGTAGGAAGCAATTAGAGTGAAAGAGGGGCCCCCAAAGGTAAAGTAGGTATTACTTACCAGCTTTTAACATCCAGCAAGGGGGGTCATTTGCCGTTGATGCTAGAAAAGAAAGAAACCTTGAACCGTGTTACCTGAAAGAGAAAGCACCGCCAAGCCACTCCCTATCATACATAACGCCTGTCCAGAGAAACAAGCTGTCATGCCTGGGCAAGGTGACATCTTCTGTTCTTTATTGGAATGACCTCCGTGTACAAAGGAGTAAAAGGACTGCTCTTCAATAGGTACTATTAAGGTCTTCATTTGTATTAAACAACTGTAAGCAAACAATGTTTGGCTGTAAAAGCTTTGCAAGTCAAAGATAATGGCCTTCCTTGGTAAACAGACTGTTCTTTATAATCATCATTATTTATACT
Organism: Dasypus novemcinctus; assembly: GCF_030445035.2. Taxonomy (NCBI): domain Eukaryota; kingdom Metazoa; phylum Chordata; class Mammalia; order Cingulata; family Dasypodidae; genus Dasypus; species Dasypus novemcinctus. The sequence continues at coordinate 47,695,023 of NC_080694.1, read as the reverse complement.
CCCAAGAGGCTTTGCCTACTGCTCCAATAAATTCTGGAAAGAAAGAACATGACAACTTCAGCAAGTCTCAAGGAAGAAAACGAAAAAAGGCTAGTTGAACAGACAATGTTTCGTTTTTAGGTGTTGGGGCAGCGACAGTATCACTTAATTAGAGCTCAGAGTAGAATTAGAAGGAAAACACACACATACATTTCCAAATCAGACCGATCCTCCGTACCCCCCAATGCTTGAGCTTACCAGGAACAAAAGCAAGCCCATTTTAATAGCTTCATTAGAGTTTTGATTTATCACAAGTGGAGTAGAGTGTGCAGTCTTGTACTGCTTACCCCATCTGGACAGAACCTCGGTATAACATGACACTTTACAATTTCTTATTTGTAGCAGGAGTTTCTTCAGGACTAATTGATGGTGTTTATATTGTGCTGGAAGGAGGAAAGTCCAGTAGAATGAAGCAAGTATTCTCCAATTTCTTCATCCATGGTGTAGATATGCCAAGAGCCCGGACTCGCGGACTTTCAGGCAAGCCAAATGCGTTCTTTATTTAAAAGAGGTTTCCTTTCACTCTGTCAGCCACCTTTCAGATTCCAGCTAAGTTTAAACCACAATGGTTTGGAATCCTAACAGTAGTTTTGAGGATTATGATACAGAATGAGTATTTTAAAACATTTTTAAAGACACAGAACATTGAATCATGCAGTAACATCCACCAATCGCTCCTCTCTAAGCAACCATTGAACCTCTGTTCGTTATTAAATCCAGACCCTCCCAAGCCCCATACACTGTGGAAAAAAGTTATAAACTGCATTGGCATTTAGACAGAAATTTGATCTCTGCCACTCAAGGACGTAATCACCACTGGGGATTACTTTCATGCATCTTTAAAATTCTTCCTGATTAAAAGTTCTGTCAGGGTGTCAGTACCAATACTATTTAACAAAACTCGCCTTTAATTACAGTTTCAAGTCAAGTTTTTAAAACTAAAACAGCAAACTGCTCAGCTCAAACACTACTGGTTCAGAGTGATAACTGTTCCCTGCCCATATTTTCACCCGGCTGTCATCTTTTGGATTTAGAAAGAAAACTCCAGTCTGATCAAAGCAAAAATTATTTGCTCCCCCATGACAGCTCAATGTGGCCTTAAATCCTTTTCGGAATGACGTGTGACATATAAAAATAGATATGTAAAATAAATAGCCCTCAAAACCAGTACCCAAGCCCAGTGGAAAGGCTGAAGAGTGAGTAGAAGGGAATGTTAAACACAACTGCACTAAAATAATTAAGCTGATTAACAAGACTGAGCTTCCGTGTCCCACCACTACAGCCCTCCCACCAACAGGCAAAGGAAGGAACTCTTCATAGAGCCCGACCAAGCACTTCATGATTTCAAGATATTCAGGAACCAAGTCCACCATTTTGTTTGGCATCTCTCAAAGGCCTTTACTGCTCCGAAGGGCCAGTTCTGAAAAGCATCCGCACAGCACGCGTGGAGGACTGAGCTTCGTGGTTCCACGGCGGACACAGCTCTGGCTGGCCCTTCAAGGCAGATGAACACCATATGCTACCAATTTAACCGGGACTCCAGACCATGGCTCCTTATTAAATGCCTTCATGTTGGCCCTTTCATCCTCCAACATCAAAACATTATTACAACCTGAAAAAGGAATGCTCTCAGCATCAGTAAAATGTAAAAGGGGCCAATTTGGGTAAAACCAGTATACATTAGGTTCCACCTCATCTTTAACGGGACATCTTGACTGGAGAACTTTTTAAAAAAGCAAAGATCATCCAAAACATCCAAAAAAACAAGTAATGCTTCTGCTAAGCAGCGCTGTGACATCACCTCATCCACAAACAACCAGGAAAAAAACCAGTCATCTGAGCAATTAAAAATTATGTCCAGGTGTAATGAAATTCACACTGCACTTTCCCCTTAGTTAGGAGGAAAACACAAGGCTTAGAGAGAAGCAAAGTGCTGTGCACCCATATTACTTTAATTTCCTCCTTCTTGGACAAACCACATGTGTTATAATCACCAAAGATGACCCAGAAACACCATGTTCCCTAATCAAACTTGGAGAATTACAGCCACAAAGTTCAGACGGCACTTCACACATTTATATTTAATCCTGCCTCCCCAAACAATCTTGGTTATTTGTTTCCATTTCATTGATGAAGAAACTGAGGTGTAGGAGTGATTTACACCAAAAGTCACCCTATAAAACATAAAAGAGCCCCGAGTCTCAACTTCAGTCTGCAGTCTTAAGACAAGGAGAAGAGATTTTCTATGTCCTAGCACAGTGCCAAGAACATGGCGGTGAATGAGAAAACACCGGCTGTGTATTCACACACAGTCTTCGAAACCAGAGCGCAACAGACCTTCGTAGTTGTACCAAGCCCACCTCAGGAACAAGACTAATGAGAAAACAACGTGCAAAACAACGTGCTTCTGGGCCTTCTTTAGTACTTGAGATATCCACTTGGCCTGGCAGGAAAGCATTTCATAAATACAAAAAATACAATTGTACAATTATGTAGGCACTCACCTTCGCTTCACTACTATAGCCGCACTGACTAAATAATATCGCACTGACTATATAACATCGTGTTCTTAAAGCAATTTTGTTTTACAAAGTGCTTTCACACATCTTATCTCATTTTAGCTCTAATGCCCTGAGAGAGGACAAGGAAAGAAAATAGAAACTTAAATAAAACTGAACTGACATCTTTACTACTCATTACAGGTGCCTGTATTGGTTTTTAAAAGCGAACAAACAAGCAAGCCCACTGGCCTAACACCCACAGCCCATGGGACCGTAAATTAGCACAGCCTTTCTCCAGAAAGCAAAGTAGTTCAGGGGATCTAGACGTAAACATGGACACTTCTGAGTCAGGAACTCCACTTTCAGGAATGTGGCATTAAGTGCAAAAAGATACCTGTAAAGCATTCAGTACACATCCTTTTGTACAACAGCCCCAAACCTGTGAAAAAAGACCATCAACAAGAAACGAAGTAAACTGTAGTAGATACATCAATTGAGTGCCTTGCAATCCTTTAAAGATAAATGATGTACAACTGTATTGACATTGAAATGATCTAAATGAGAAAACCACTTAAAAACATGAAGCCATACATGTAAAGCTGTAGAGATCGACATGCGGAGGAACGGGGGATGTGTGATTTCTGTGGTTTTTATCTTTGGGTACTTGTCTACTTTGAGTGATTTTTTCCATAAAGCAAAAAAGCCCAATTTCAAAAGGGAAACTACTGGTGTAATCAGGTATGGGGATCACATGTGGGTTTTATCTTTCCATGAAAATGAAATCAATTAGTCTTGTAGCCATGAGTAACTACAGATCTACCTGAAAGAAAACATCTTATCTGACTTGTCCAAAGACAGTGGCAGAGACACACAGCCGCCTCCTGAATCCTGGGGGAGTCAGGAGGTGAACTTCGTGCCCTAGTATGTCACCGATAAAACTGCGTGACCTCAAGTCACCTAACAGGACTAGACAGACACCTCGGGTTTTCTCAGCTACAAATAAAATTAGAGGCCCTTGAGCTTCAAAAATTCTAATTGGTTAAGTTCATCTTTTTACACTAAGGATATGCTAAGTATGCATACTCCAAAAGCTTTAACTCCATATTCCTAAACTACATTCAAGGCTTGCTAGATATTCACTCAGACTCAAAACTTGGGAGGGAAGGGGGTCCTACTCTTGTGGCGTTAACAGGGAGAAAGATGGGGAAACAAACAATGACAGAGGGGAGTCTGAGTTACAGGCAGAAGGGACCAGGCTCGGCTTGTTGTGGGGACAGGGTAGCAATTTCCCAGGAAGGCCTCACAGGGGGCAGAGGGGGGCAGGCTAGTCACTGAGCAGGTGAGGAATCCACATGTGCAAGAGCAAAGAGTCAGCTGAAGCACTCGGTGAGTGAAGTGGAACCAATGATGGGAGAGGCCCAGGCTAGACCACGAAGGGCTAGTCACGCTTTGCTGAGAAAGACCTTGGTTTAGACCTGATCCTGAGGAACACAGGGAGCCACTGAAGGACTGTCAGATTTTCAACTTTTAAGAATTACGGGAAGATCAAATTTTTACATCACTGGTTAAACATCTCTGTGCACCAATTCAGTGCTATTCTAATCTTAATTCGTAATTTGCTCCCCCACACATACACTTTTAATTCACCACCCAGACATATTGGGGAGTCAAGTGTTGGATAATACAGAAGAGATTCAACCCAACAGGAGATAGAGATGGGGAAGTTACATATCCTTTAAAAAAAAAAAGCCTTGCTCTAGGACCCAAGATGAACTTTATAACATCCGTTACACTTCACTTGGTTTAATACTAGGCAAAGTGTGGCATTCATTCATTAGGTTCTTTTATTTCAGGGTCAGCCAGGAAGGCCTCAGGCAGGTCTGATGTCTCCTGGTTTGGGATGTCCAACTGTGTAATAATACCTTGAGCATTTGTGCAGTAGTATGCAGTTTAGAAAGTGCTTTCACATCAAAAACCTCACAAGCTCACCCAGCAACAAGCCTGTGAGGTGCCTGCAAGGAGTTTTTCCAGATAAGGAAGCAGTAGCTCAGAGTTTGCATGGCTTGCCCAGAGCCACAGCAGCAGTTCAATGCAGAGGCCAAACTTGAACTCAGTTCATATTCCCAGCCTTGTCCATCTATATGGCACAATAGCCCGTTCAAATCTGGCGCATTTAATTACTGAAGCCCATTTACTAGAGTAACAGGGGCAAGTTTTAATAACGTCTACCTAACTGCTGCTTAGCAAAATAAAAAGCACTCATTCAGCCCCTTTCTGCACAACTATGAAAAGAATAAATGCAACACACACATGCTCTGGCCTAATCCCTTCTCATTTCCTCCTAGCACCTGTTTCTGCCCCCACAGGCACCACACTTTTAACAGCTGGCAGAAATGAAAACCAAGAGAGGACACAATCAATCAACACAGTAGATCAAACCCCAACCAAAACCATGGTTAGGAAAGTAACGGCGAAAGAATCACCCGGATTAAAGAGAGCAATAAAAACCGTGGAGCCAAAAGGGTTCCCCAATTCCCCACAGATGACTCAATCACCGGAGATCCGTGGGCTGCTAACCCAGAAAACCCGGGGGTCTCCTGACACACACCAGCCACATTTTCCATTTCTAACACACGCAGCCCACTCCTCCCACCCCCCAAATGCTGCTGGCAAGAATTCCCGGCTGTGTGAGGGCAAAGCCTTACCGGGAGCATGGAGGGGCAAAACCGTGGGTATGTGCTATGTTAACCTTCTAGGATTCGTGACAACTAAAACTGCTGTTAATAATATTTCAATGCTCACTGGCCTTGCTCTTCATGGGTGGTGAAGCTTGACAGACTTACAAATCCAATTTAGGCCTTTTAGGCAGCACCAGCTCTCAAGAACAGCTCTCAACTTCCACCAGTAGGGTTCCCCTTTCCAACACCCTCAAACCTGCTAGGCGTCTGTGAGTAATTATGTACAATGCCCCTATTGCTACCTTATTAACATACCTGGGCAGATACGGCATGCCTGTGATGACTGGGTGGCTCAGACCCTGATAAGAACTGAGGGCCGATGAGCTCCCCAAGCACCCCTTGGTCCCTGCTAAGTAGCAACATCGGAGGCAACATAACAAACAAGTGCAAGAGAAGTACCGAAGCAGATTTGTCACAGCCCTGGGAAATCAAACCGGTTCCCAGAAGCGTGGAAAACTTTTGCAGCCCACGCCGGCCACAAGTGGGGTAAGGCGGAGGCGCTGGTGCAAATACAGAGCAGGCAACCCAGAGGGGTAGCGGGGCCTCAGTCCTTCTTCCCAGGATGACTCAAGGAAACAGCGAGCAGGGATAAGGGGGTAGCTCCACCAACTGGCGCTTAAAAAAAACAACAAACGCAAATGCACACTAAGCCTTTCCTTCCTGGAGGCTGACAGGCTGCCTTAACTTCCCCAACCTTCTGAAGCCAAAAGCCTCTCCAAAGAGGGCCAAGGGCACCTCTGATGACCTTCTCTGCTCGTTTTCTGGGCTTCACTTGTTCATTTTCTCTCTCCTTCATCTGGACCAAAAAATCAGGAGATACAACCTTTAACTACCTGGCCAGTCTCTATTCACATCGGTTTTCTCTTCTGTAAAATGGGCTTATCCCCTTTTCTGGTGTGAAATCACCAAGGAAACAATAATTGTGGATGGTTATTTCAGAAATAACCTCTCCATGAGGCTTTCAAGAGGCGCGTGTGGTATGTGGCCAGTTCTAAGTGTTTTCTCCAATCCAAGCTCCTCTCTGGTACATTTCCTCAGAGGGCAAAGAACGTCCCAAGAGAGCTGGGCAGCATCCTCACAAAGGCAGTAAAATCTGTAGCAAGGGAAACTGTGGAAGAAGTACAAAGAAGCATGGGCAGAGACCCCGGAGCCAGAGATTTTTAGTCCAGCTTCTGCTACCCACTCAACTTTGGCCTAGACTTTGCCCTTTAGAACAGAATCTGTATCTATAAAACATGGGCCTGTCACTTCACCATCCCAGACATCTAGGACCCTGAGAAGACAAGAAAAGCACTAACTGCAAGCGATGATATGAGCAAGAAGTTCTAGAAGCAGGCAGGATTGCTCTAATGCCAGCAGAAAGGTATCCATCCAATCAGGGCTGCCACTAACTACAAGGGGTCCATTCCGCTTAATGGTTTTATTCTGAATCACAAATGATTGAAAAAGAAAGACTTACTAAATAGTCCGAGACTGCCAGAAGGCTAGCCGGTCCAGAAAAGGATAAAACCAAACAGGGTAACAGAAAAACCTCACTCCCCACCCAAGCAGCAACTACTAAACCGTAACTGTAAGGAACAAAATTCATCACTGTTCATGCATCCTAGAATGAGAGCGGTCTGCAGTGGTGAGGCTAGTATGGAAAAGGTTTATGGACAAAGGGAACCAGAAAAACGAAGACTGAGGCCTGGGAAAGCAATGGGGGCCTGTGGGCGTTTGTCAGAGGACTGAAAAGAACAGTTATCAGGGAGATGAAAAGAAACATGATAATTGGTTCCAACTAAGCAACTGAGAGTCAATTTGTCTCATTTTCATTAACAGGCAGGCTTAAGGATTTTAAACAGAACAGACCTTCAGCAATATCTTCTAAAACAAAATAATTAAAGTTGCTGGATTACAAGCCACCAGCATCTGAACTCCATAAGCTACCTCCTGGAAATCACTGATCATTCAAGCCTCCAGTCCCCCAACCCCTACCCACCCCCAGAGACTGCCACAGTGTTTTGTGTGTGTTTTTTTAACTCTAAAAATGAGTAAAAATCACCTCAGGAGGGACCACTCCTAACTAATATGTATTTTACTAATGAGTTATGATATGAAGTAGCTAGGAAAGTCTAGTTTAATACTTGGAGATTAAGGTTAAATATAGTGGAAGTACTCTTAACCAGGGATGATAGGGACTAAAGTCAGTTAATGGAAAAAGGTAGACAGGAAACCACAAAATACAATTTTTTAGAAAGATCCCTTAACTTTTTATTTTAACTTGAAACACATAAATGTACTTTTGGTTGCCTTTTTTTTTTTTCCCCCCCCAAACAGAGGGCCATGGTCTTATTTCTGAGTATGAGTCCATTTAGGGGGTTCTGGTGTTCCACATTAGGTTTTTTGGTTGTTGGGGAGGAAGACTGGGAATAACTGAAGTTTTGGTTCTTCAAAGGAAATTAAGACACTAGCAAAGCATATGCAGAATCCCTATAGATTTTTTCCCAAAAATTTTCAAATTACTGGCCTACATCTAATTTAACAGCTTATTTACTAGTAATTGCACTTTTTTAAGGTACTGTACCCGGGACCTCATGTGGAAAGACATTGCTCATCCCACTGAGCTACACCGGCTCCCCTAAGTTGATTTTTCCATTTGTTTTGCTTGTTGTTGGTTTGTTTGTTTTTTATCACAGCCTCCCAAAACGTTCAACTTAAAGGTTTCATGGAAACCAACTCCCTTTTTCACACTCATTCAAAGGTTTACATAATATTTAACTGTGTAATTACAGTAATAAATCCAACTGGAATAACCAGATTTGGGAACAAACACTGACAGTTGGCAAGCAAGAAGCCTTCTACACGTGGGAGCCAAGAGGGGGCAGAGGCACATCCCAGAGCTGCCCACTGGCCAGGAGCATCTTGCTGGGCTATCAGCCAGAATGTTCAACAGCCAACAGGACAAGTAGGTTTGGTTAAGTAGAAGGTGGTTAGGAGAGCTGTTACTGCAACCCTGGGGGAGACTTAGGCATGGATCGATAACATTAGGGTTAGAACAATGCAACCAGAGTTCCAAAACTAAATTTCTTGGACTGCAAAGCTTTTTAATCATTCAGATTTTAAAGTCAGGAATCTGGGTCCTCAGACCTTCATGCTCAAGGACAAACCACCAGCTGAAAAATACTCCAGCTGAACATTTACTAAGTGTTTTTGTACCAGGCTTAATGTGACTTTTCAATTTCTTTTTTGAAAGAAAAGAAAACTGTTCTATTCTGAATATAACAGACATCAGTAATATACTGCAAAAGATTTTCTCTTTCTGAGGAGGGAAAATTTAAATAACCTTTGGGGCACAGTATGTATTAACACTGGAGTTATTTCCAAAGCACTTGGAAGTGAGTCAACAGCCCTCAGCCCAGAAGGAGAACTGATTTAACCTACTCTGAGGAGAAACAGACATTATATCTGCCAAGTGCCAAGCATTCTATTTGGGCCAATGGCTATGGGGACAGAAGTCAAATATTAGCCTACAGTAAAGGAAAATATTAGCCTACAGTAAGGACTAGTAACAATAACCCAGAGTTTGGATTACTTTCGGCCATAATTTAGTTTTCCTTTCAAATTTTAGTGACATACTTTGGCCTTTTCACTTGATAGTATTCCTTCTGTACTGTCTTCACCTTATAGTGATACTGGTGAAATAGCCTCTGCCAGACCTATAGTTGTGACAAACGGTTTTCCAAGACCAGGCAAAAAGAAAGCCATATAAACAAATAGCCCATGAAAGGAAAAATATAGCAATTAAAAAACTTGTACCAGGTCCCACCCCTCCTTTAATTGTAAAACAGCCCAATGGCAGGATTTGTGTAACATGGGGGGGAGGGGGAGGGGATGAGACTGCTCCTATCTTTCCACTATATTTTGGTGTAGTTCTTTTTTTTCCTCTACTCTTTCATGTAATTGTAATTAGAGCAGTTTGCTTTTGAATCTTCTAACAATCTTTTTTCAATTTTTTTAATCATAACGCAATTTTATACTTAAAACTTACAGCCTAATGGTACGAATCTGGGGTGAGCTATCCTAAAAATAAAACTGGTTATTTATTTTCATGGTAACTGCAACATATCTTCAAGTGCCCTAGTGCAACAGAGAATTTTTTGTTTGTGTCAAACATACACCTGCTATAAAGCAGCAAATATCAAATGATTTTGAAACCTGGGTATTATGTCTGTTATTTTCCCTAGGAATAACCAACCAGTGGATTGATGGAAATGGCAGAGTGCCCACAGAGCAAAAACATGCAACTGTTTCACTGTCCGAGTGGACTGGGTCTTTGGAAGGCAATGCTTTGGGTTATTTAAGGTACTGTAGTTAGAGTCGTGCTCAGCACCATTAAGACAGGATTACACTGCAATTTATGAGTTTCTCAAGGATGTCATTCAACCTGAAATACAACAATCATTTCTCCCAAAGCCTACCATCTACAATCCCACCCCCAAACTCTGCTTTGAAGCAATAAATATAAATGGCAAATCAGCAGGCATCTAAGGCTTTTGATATGAATTGTAGGAAACGCGGTGCCTTCCACCAGCTCCAGTAACATTACACCTTACATATAAGGAGCACAGTGTTTTTACATTTTTCACGTACATGGTCTCACTGATCTCAATGATTTAGAGAAGTGACAAAGGCAGGTAATACTTTTTCAGTTTACAAAGGAAGATCCGCAGGCTCTGAGAATGTGGGCCTCTTGTTCTCATGTTCGGAACACGAGCTAGGGCCAGAAATACCTCGAGACCTAAGTGTCCAGCGGTCTTCCAAGCAGAAACATCAGAAGTCTTCCCTGTGTTCCCCCCACCCCCCAAAAACACACTGACTAAGCACAGAGCAGGCAGAGCCATGGAAGGGAGCCTCCCCACCCCACCCTAGTGATACTGCAAGGCTTCTAGAAAGTGCAACAGATGATAAGAAGCCGCTGTGCATTCAGCCAGGCCCCTGCCTCCACGGGGTGCACATCTGCGAAGGCAACCCCGCCAAGGTGACCCCAATCCGTCCTCCAACAAAGCCAAGCTTCCCATGAATGAAGTTTCCTTCCTTTTCCAAAGCCTTGGTAACGCAACACCATCAGGAGACCTGGAACGAAGGAAGCGAAAACGTTTCCGCCAACAGCAGTTTCCTCTTTGCCCCGCACCCCTCCAGGGAATCGGGGCCAGGGCCGGGGGGCTGCCGGTGGGGGGACGACAGGTTGACGGCGCTCACCTGCGGGGAGGCGCGGCGTCGCGGGGCGGAAGGCAGAGGTGGGGCGCGTCCTCCTCCGCCCGCGCGGGAGCCCCGGCCACCGTGGGGCTGCGCGGCTGCTCCACCGCCCGGGCCCCCGCTGCGCGCCCTCCTTCCCCCGCACCCGCGCCGGGCCAGGAACCTCCCGCCCGCCTTCTGACATCACCGAGGAGGGGAAGGTTCCACCCAGGCCCGTCCCTTTGTGACGTCACAATGACAACAGAAGGCGGCCAGGCGCGCAAGGCCCGGGAGCAGCCCGGGGTGGCGGGCGGGGGCGCCGGCAGGGGGCGGGGGCGGGCCAGGGGGGGGTGCGGGAGCGCTGACGTCTCGCCGGCTGAACCTGTTGCGCTCGAGACTGCGCCTCAGAGCCCGCGGGCAGGGCCGCAGGGAGCCGGCCGCGCCGCCATGCTCGCCGCCTCGGCCCAGGTCGCCGCCGCCGGCCCCCCGCAAGCCGCCCCCGAACGCCCCCACACGCCGCCCCCTCGCGCCCCCCGGGCCCCACCCACCCCCCACCCACGGCTGTCCGGGGGCGCCCGGCGTCCAGCCTCGCGCCCCCGCCCGGAGCGCGCCCCCTACAGGCCATCCGCCCCAGCCCGCCGCGCCCCCAGCGGCCCCGGCTGCCCGGGCTGCCCGTGGCCCCCGCGCCGGAACCCGGGCTCGACCCTCCGGCGGCCGCACAATTTGATCACGACTCACAACAACAAAAAACCCACCCGCGCGGCTCTCCAACTTAACCAGGTCTACGGGCGGGGGAGGGGGCGGCTCTCGTCCAAGTTCTACCCCATTTGCTTTGTGGCCGCGTCCCACACGGACGTGGCCGGGGAGGGCGTCCCCGCTCCCAGGCTAGGGTGCCTCCATGCAGTTGACACCGCCTGAGTTTAAACTAGTGCTTTGCATTCTCCCCAGCCCTCTGCAATGCGGATGTATTCTAATTCGTAAATTCTGTATGGAACAGCATTTTAAGTTGGGCTTGATTATTCGCCCTCGTATTTCTTCCAGAGGGGAAGTTTTCAGTGTCTAGATTGGGATCAGCCCTCTAAGAGGAGGCAGTCATCTTTTCCATTAAATCCATTTTTTACAAAACCAGTGCCCCGAAGGTCATCTCCCACCACACACCACACAGATCAAAAAGGGAAAATATTAACACCAATTTGTCAACTCGAGTCAAATAAAACTTTCTTATAACGCTGCTTTATTCTTGATGTCTATTCATTTGGCCTTTTTTAAAAATGAGTTCTTTCATTTAAAGCGTACGGCTAATCACCGATCACTCGAGTGCATATTTGGTTAATCCCCCAAGCCCCCTCTTCCCTCCCTCCCCCCAAACTTAAAAAAAAAGCCGCCACACACAAAACAAAAACACTCCCCATGCCAATCAAAATGTAGCTGTACTATGCACGAAACAAATTTAACTATTACAAACCATTTCAATCTCTGATCAGTCAGATCAGCTCAGAGGAAGAAATTATTTGTAGTCACTTACATATGCATTTACACACATACTTAAATAGCATTAACCATAGTCTTTTTCTCCTAAAACTGGAAACCATGATTTTTTTAAACAAAACCAGCCCCATTATGAAAGTCAATCCCAACACATGCATTCGCTGTAACATGATTCTCAACTGGTTTATGCTGCGAACCAGATAAGCCAAAAGGACCACATTTATTAAATTTGATGTGCCAGTGTAAGGAATAAGATCGCCAAAATCATCGGACACTTGATTGCAACTTAAGGGACTTCCAACACACACACGTTAAATGATTTTCCAAATAACATTAATAATAATACCATGTCCATTTGCATGCAAAGTGCAATATGGGGGCCAAATTCGGCCGAGAATGCAGTTTAGTTACATTACCACAACCGCGCCTCCCCTCCACCCCCCCAAGCGCCACCAAAATCCCTTGCCTTTCATCCAAAACTAGATTATGGTTGTGTCATTCGAGGTCAATTTATTCACTTGAGGTATCGCCACACCAATCTGTTTTTTTTTTTTTTTTCAACCAAACTAAGCAGACACGACTTTGCCTGAAAAGCCTTCTTTCAGAAAAGAAAGAAACAGCCTTATCGGACGCTGTATTTAAAACCCTTCAGCTGCAGAATTATCTATAAACTTGACATTCACAGCCATTGCTTAAAACTGCAAGTCAAAGGATGTGTTGTTAAGAGCACTTACGTATTTCTTCTGAATGATATTCCTCTTGGGTCTTTCCTTGCTCATTCTGAGATCCAAATGCTGACTGCAGAAGGGGACAATTGCTTCATGAATTTAAAGCCGTCAGAAATTTGCAAAAAAATATCCTGGTGGTTTTTATTGTTGTTGGTGGTGGTTGATCTTGTAATCCGACTTTTCTTCCTCTTCCCCCAAAACCAGATTCGCCTTGAAATAAATCCGAAATTGGGAAGGAGGAAAAAAAAAAAAAAAAGAGCCAGAGACGAACGAAGCAAACAAAAAAAAATTCACTTTAGTAAAACACTCATAATGGAAAATTTCCCCCGAAACACACACACACACACACAAAAAAAAAAACCGACGCCCTTCACTCCCCCCTTTTTCCTCCAAAAACTACATTAGCGAAACGTGAGGGTCCTTAGCGTCGGATCTGTAGTTACATCTTGGAAAAGAAAAGGGAAAGATAAATAAAAAATGTTGGAAGTCACGTTTGTGCTGCAGCAGCAGTGAGAGCAGAAGAGTCAACTCCAGCGGCGGCGGCGGCGGCACCACGGCGAGGGCTCGCCGAGTCTCTTTTTTCCAAGCCCCTTAGCCAATGAGAGAGAGGCTAGCCAGCCCAACTTTAAATGGACTCTGCTTTTATACAAGTTAGGGCTCCTCGGCTAATTCCCCGTCGGACACGAGCCGAAAACTCCCACAGCTGAGCCACCGGGCGCCAGGCAAGCCCGGCGCTCACCGGCCCTGGCCCAGGCCGGAGCACCCTCGCAGCCCCGCCGACCAGTCACCCGAGAGGCCTCGAGGAGCCCTCCCCAGGCAAGCGCCCAGACACCTCCTCCTCGCCGAGCCTAGGAGTGGAATTGAGAGAGGCTCCCTAAGCCCAATGCATGGCACGCTCGGTCGCTCCACCTCACCCCCTTTTCCCCCAGCTCGCCGCTCGCCCCACAGCCCCCACACGCTAGCCCTCGCCACTGCCGTCGCTTCTACCTGCAGCCGGGCTGCTAGGTGCGGGTGCCCCAGGACGCCCGGCCCCGGGGAGAGCCGCCTATTCCCGGGGCACCTTAGAATTGTCCCCTTGATCTTCTGGAAGTTGTAGTCCCCCGACTACAAAATGGCTATGGCCACGGGAGCTGGGAACTACAACTCCCAGCGTGCCCCGCGAGCCTGTCACTCACCGCCCCTCCCTCCCGCCCCCTCCCCCTCCCCCTCCCCCTCCCCACCTCTGCCAACAGACGCTTGGACGTGTCCCGCGTGCGACACTGCTCGAGGCCGGCTCGGGATTGGCCCGCCGAGCGTGTGGTCCGCGAGCGAGGAACTCCCCACGCCGGCTCGCCCCCGCGCCGCGCCTCCCCCGCCGCGGCGGCTGCCAGGCCCCTCCCCGCGCGCCCCGCCCCCACCCGGGCTGCGAACCGCCTGTGGAATCGAGGAATCGCGCGCGCGCGCCGCCCGCCGCCGCCGGGGGGCGAGGGGGGCCGCGCGGCTTCCCCGGCGCGGGGCGGGGGGGAAGCGGTGGCAGGGCGGGTTTGGAGCCGGTCCTGAGGCGCCCTGGGCCACGCACCAAGAGGAATCCTCGGTGCGAACTAGTTGATCGGCGGCGCCTGCTGCTTGGGTCGTGCAGCCGGTGTCACCTCAGGACACGGCCTCACGCTTCGGCACCGAGCCGTCTCCCGGCCGGCCCCGGGGTAGTCCGAGGTCACCTCCTCCTCCGCTCGACGCCCCGGAGCCGCACGCGCCCCCCACGCGCGGGGCCGCGGGGGCGCGGGGACCAGGCGCGGGGTGAGGGCACCCCCCGGCCTCGGCGCGTTCGCGCGCGCGACGCCGCCGGACGAGGCCGAAAGGGGTCGGGGGTGGCCCAAAAGTGACACCCCGGCGGCCGCCTGCAAAAAAAATAAGCCGCCCTTACGGAGACGGAGCGAGATCTCTGCGTTCGCGGGCGTGTTGGCGTCCGGTGTCCACACGCGAGCCTAAAACATTGAGAAATATGGAGACTGAGCCCCAGGGCCGTGCAACTGTAAGGAAGCATCTGGAACACCGAGTGCCAGGCATATCAACTGCGTTAGCCACGCGAGAGCCCGCTTTTTTTTTTTTTTTTTAACCTCCTTTTGCCCCCCTGCTGCGCAGAAATAAATGAATAAATGAAGTAGCAGGCCCTGGTACATCTCTTTGAGCCTTTGGTTTATTAACAACTTCGACGAGTCGCACACAGCCATTCTGCGTTGTTTATTTTTTCGTTGTTAAACCGTGGTTTTGAGGAAGTACTGTTTTAAATTACCATTCAGAATAGCCTCTGGATAAACGAAAAGTGGGATAAGCGCTCCCTCCTACTTGCTCTCTAATTTTGTTCTCCTTCCCATTGCTTCCGTTCTGTTTACCTCAAGAGTACAAATACTCTGGGTAACACAGTTGTTCGATTTTGGTTGCAGTGGTGTATGAAGTAAGGGGAGGTCTCAAAAACGGGAGACCTGGATTCAACTCCCATCTTAGCGACTTCCAAAAACATAACTAAGGAACGCTGAACTTGTCAGCCTCCTCATCTGCGAGTGAGTGAAGACCCAACCTTGTGGAAAGGATTATGTAATAATGTGTACCTAGCTAGGAACCAGGCACTTTGTTAGAAGCTTCTGGTAAACATTAGTTGGGAATGAAAGGCTTTTTAACATGCCTTTTTAATTTTTACTGTAGCTTGAAAAAAGAAGCTGAATGCTCTCTTAAATGGAATAATTTTGTCCCATGGTCATTTCATAGTCAAGAAAACAAATGGCTTTCCCTTCCTTAATATTGCACATCTCTGTTGGTGCCATTTGCTGCTAAGGATCCAACAGAACAGACTCCGCTTTCTTACTGGCCACCCAAGCAACTGTTATGGTTAGGTGACAAGGAGGTGTTTTCAAAAGACTTGGTGATAATTATGACCTGTACAGTGGGAGTCTGGACTTCTCCACACTGTTGTGGTTTTAAGCAGCTTTCTGGGGGGTTCATGTCAGAACTATCATTCCCTGGGCAAGTATTAAAGAACAAAGGTGGGTTTCTTCTTGATTCCCTTAGCTAGCCCCGGAGACTGGGCCTCTTGGTCCGGGGCCTGTGAACTCCCTGGGGGGCTACCAACTCCAGATCACCAGGTATTAAAAAACATTCTACTAGATGAGGCCAGAAGGCAGAGGAAAGGAAGGAATTTGCTCATTTCCAAAAGATTTGGATAACTTTGCTGGTGTTTTGCCTGAAAAAGAAGATAGATTATCCTTTTTAGCAATTGAAAGCCTTGCCTGTTGTGGAAGTAAATGTCTCTTGATGGACTTCCTTTCCCTACCTCCTGGCAAGGCCGCCTATTACCTTTCCTTTCTTTTTCCTCTTTTTTCATTTTCTGTTGTCTAGTTCACTCTTTCTCCTAATTATTTTCACCACTCAAAGCACTCCTCTTGACCTCTTCAAGAGGGTGGGGCGACACCTCACTAGATATATTGATTCTACAGCTCAGGAGAAAAAACGTCTCTACAGTCAATTACAATGATATCGACCAAAAAGTGCTATATTAACAGTTTGGTAAAGGTGCTAAAGGGAATGAATAACTGATGTGACCAGGAATTACGAAGTTTTGAAGGATGGGCAGGGGTTCAACTGTTCGAAATAAGCAGAACAACTTTCCAGCAAGTATTTCATAGAAAAGTCATGAGACTTGAAGAAACTTGTTGCCCCAGGGATGGGGCTAACTGTTTGGAAGTGGCTAAAAATAAGTGCAGGACAGGCGGGAGCCAGGACCTGAAACGCTGTGTGCCCTGCAGTGGAGTTCGGATTTTATCCTATAAGCTGAAAAGAACCTTAGTGCAAAGCAGATTTGTTATTTTAAAAGATAATTTTGCCTGGCTGAGAAACAGAATTGAAGATTAGAGAATAGAAACACTAGAGGCAAGGAGACCTAGAAACCAGTAGACATGTTATTGCATAAATGAGGTGAAAAATGGTGATGATCCGAATTAAGTAGCAGAGGGAATACCATATGGAGCAAAGAACAGGTTGAGAACTATTAAGAACGTCAAAAATCCGTAAGACCTGGGAACAGGTTAGGTGGAGGGAATGGTGAATAAGAGGGTAATATCTAAAATTATGCCTTAATTTTACCATTTATGCTCTTTTAATTAAGTCAATTATCCACTCTAAGAAGAATGAGAACCTGTTGGGGATGAGGGAGGAAGAGGTGATAAGTCATCAGAAACAAACGAGGCAGGCACTATTCTGGGTTTAAATCTGCTTGGGCAATCATATTCAACTAAGCATTCTTGTCCACTATTTCCTTTACTATAAGAGATGACAGGGTAAGAATTAAAGATCAAGTAAAAAGATCAGGTAGAAAAGAATAATCCTTAGTCCTGGGTCCTGTGCATATTAAAATGTCCCTCTTAATGCAGGGATGACACAAGTTATCCCACATGCTTCCAAACATCAATCCATTGTTTTACTAATAAATAAATCAAGATTCATCTTCTCTTGTTTCACTCCACTGCTTTGTATCTATGTTTGCTTATATTCTCCCAACTTTTCCATGTTCCCAGCTTTTCTCTCCAAATAAAATAAGCTTCTTAAAGTCAGCAATGCATTCACCTACTCCTTATATCCTCCCCAAAGCTACAGATGCTTCAAGGAATTTAGAAGGAGTTCAGTAACTGACTACTGTCGTATATTTCACCAAAACTGCAGTCCCCAACCATCTAGACTATTGCCAGCCATTTAGCCTGTTATTATCATCCCCAGTTCCATTTTGGAACATTCTTTTTCCCCTTAATTGTGCAAATCCAAAAGTGTACATTCTTCAAGATCCCAGCTTCAGTCCTATCTCCAATTCAGTCTGGCTGCTTGGCTTACTCATTCTGGGGTCCTTGTTGCCATTGTGACTGTGGCCACATTTTTGGGGCTTTAAAATTTTGTTGTGTTGTGTTGCTCCCTGAATATGTCATTTGTTTATCTTGTCTCTCCTAATTAGAAGATTTCATGGGGGCATGATTTGTCTTATACTGAGGCTGCCATTAGCAATGAGGCCAAGCACAAGATGGGAATCAGATGTTTCTAATATGAACTCTCTAAGTGACCTTACATCATTCACTTGACCCCTCTGGGCCTCAGGTCCATCATCTATAAAATGAGAGGATTGAATTCAATTACCACCAAAGACAGTGCTGGACCTAACATGCCCTAATCCTACTTTGACCTTTGGACCGAGCTTCCTTCTTCGCCTCTCAGAGCTGGCCCTAAAGTAGACTTAAATACACAAACGTTGAGTAAGAATTGCTAGGGAAAGTTTTTTTAGAGTTGTACATTATTAATTTACTAATATAACCTTATCTTTCTCTCTGTTATCTAATGGTAGCTTTCATTTGTGTAACTTTTTACAGTGTTTAAAGCACACTCTCGTAATAATTTCATTTAACCTATAAAACAAGTTTGATCAATGCTCTACAAATATAAAAATGAAAGAGTAAGAGGTTGTGATTTGCTCAAGGACATAACACAAACCAGGTGGCAGAACAAGGAGTCAAACCTAGGGCTCCTGGCTCTATGTCCTTGTTCAGGTACCTCCAATGCTTTCCAAAATGTGGCCTAAAACACGTTATCATGTTACCAGGTGTAGCCGGGAGAAAAATTAAAATTCTTTTGTGAAATGAATCTGGGAATTATTAACTTCCACAAAGTTAACCTGATTACTTGACAAGAGAACTCTAAAATCCCAAAGGGACGTATATAGTTCTTCAACTTATTTGGCCGTAGAAGCTTTTTTTCCGAGATGCACTTCGCCTAATATGATGAATATTTGCTTCATCAATGATTGCTGGCTGACAATAATTCTTACCTGAATGACTGACTGCCTTACATGAAGTATTTAATTTTACATAGGTCTGTTTTATATGTAGGGGGAAGGCAAGGAGGAGGAGGAATGTAAAAAGTAATCTTTGACTGACATCAGGTTTATAAATAATGATGAACCAGTATAGTGAGAAAGTGGGGACTCCTATTGAAAGAAAGTAGAACAGCTATTTCAAGGAGATTGAGATTTGCAAGAGTGTTTTAAAACACACTAGGAGGTAAACTCAGAAGGAAACAGCCTTCTTCAGAGTGAGTGATGTCAAGGAGACATTAGTTCTTTTTGTTATTCTGCGTTTCCTGTCTCTGAATTTAGTCTTATTTATCAAACCTCAGTAAAATGCCACAGCACAAACCAGATACAATAAAATCATATTTTAGGAATCTACTGGTTGTCTGTGGAGTTCATTTACACAAATCACTGAAAGTCTCTGGTTCTTTAGATTACTTAAAATTTTTGGACTATCATTACTATTCTGTTTAGATTGTGTCTTGTGTTATTGAAAGAGAGCTGGCCCTGATTCAGAAACTCTGGTAAGGCAGCCAAGCTGCCTTAGGGAAACCTGCAGTTCCTAAGAATAGAAGTTACTGTTTATAATAATCCTGCACTCTGTGTTTGGAGAAAAAAAAACCTTATCAGTGATCAACTAAGCCACAGGGGATCATTATGAGGAAATCAAGGCACAGAGATTCCATGGCTGCCCCAAGCAGGCAGTGAAAGAGGATTGGGGTGTTGCTGCAAGTGAAAGAAGCCCAAATGGAAGTGGCTTAAGGGGGAGAAAAGAGGGCAGGTGATTTTTTTGGTTAACCTAACTGGGAAATCCAGAGCCAGAGCCGTAGTTTCAGGTCTTCACATAATGTCATCATCCTTCCTTCCCTCCTTTCCTTTTTCCGTATTTCTTTCTTCTGTCAATCTCTCCAAGCAGCCAGGGAAGATAGTCCCAAAGAAAGCTCTTCTTTCCTACCTTGGAGCTGGGATCGGGGCAGAATTTTTATCGGAATGGGTGAGAGAAAATCTGGGCAGTAAAAAACAACAGGGACCACATCCACCCCAGCGCCACCTCCGTCGGGCCTCAGAAGTGAGTAGGGTAGGAGAAAAGTGCCCTTCCACCCCCCAGAAGGCTAGGGAATCACTGGGTGCCAGCCCAGTCTGGAGCTACAACCTCGTTCACCTCAATTTCCACAGTTTAAGGTCTTTCCCAGACGTGGTGCCTGCCAAGATGCTGGTTGATCTCCATATCTGACACTTCTGCCCATTGCTGCTACTAATCCATGCCCTGCTAAACAAGGCAGAGCCAATCTCCTGGAAAAAAAGGTGACATCTGCAAAATTCTTTCAAAGCCTCAATGTCTGCAGAATCCAAGATTCACCCATACCTTGGCAGAAATCCAATACCACACTACCATCTCCCTTTCTAGCTTCATATACAGGCACACACAGTTGTACAGCATCTGCTGGCCTGTGGTATCTGCTCATCTTTTTAGGAGGCGCTGGGACCCGAACCCGAGACCTCCTGTGTGATAGGCGGGTACCCCACTGGTTGAGCCACATCTGCTCCCCTGAGTTGGTATTTTTGAGGATGAGACCAGGGACACAGCTAGCTGGTCAAGAATCCATGTCTCCCAAGGAAACTCAGATCCAAAATGAGTCCCCAGGGATTCTCTCTCTTTTTCGTTGTTTTTATTTGTTTTTGCAGTAAAACATACACAACATAACATTTCCCATTTTAACCACTTTCAAGTTTACACTTCAGTGACATTAATTATGTTTGCAATATTGTCCTATTATCACCACCATCCATTACCAAAACCCAGTGATTCTCTTAACCTGCAAGACAAAAGCAACCAGGAGGAAAGCAGTCAGATTTGCTGAAGTTACCACAAGCACATCCCCTGAGATTTCTCAAGCCATGCCAGTATACCTGGGCTGCCCCAAACTTTCCAGGTCCCAGGTGTAGATGGTCAAAATCACAGTCCTTTAACCATCTGTCTGCTTAAAAAGCACCTAGCACTCACCTAGGAAATTACCTAACACCTAGCAGACAAAAGTTTGTTAAATAACTGAGTGGCCATGGGCACTCTGCCAATTACCATTTTGTTCCCAAATAATTCTCTGTATCTGGGGTGTTCTTTCAAATAGGTCAGCTACCACCACGGAGCTGCAGTTATTGAGGAAGTGAAACTGTTTGACAAGTGGCATTTAAAAGATCTCCATTTCGCTTTCTAGCCAGAACTCCTCAATTATGAAATGTCCAAAGAGAGCACAAAAGGAAAATTTCATGTTAGTTCAGTAACGTGAAATTCCCAGGCATTTTCAAATCACATGTCTAAAACTCAAGACCAACATAGCCAGGGTCACCTGACAAATGATATTTGTCTGCTGCCTTGCAAATTTACCCTTCATATATGAAAATGAAACGGCCAGTGGCCAAAAGAGCCTAAGGTTGAGTTGTTTTTCTAATAGTGGGGATAGACTGGGTGGATCTGTTCTCTCACTCGCTTGCCTTGGGACATGAATTTATAAAATGAGTGGGTCAGATTAGGATCTTCTATAGATCCCACTTTCAGCCTTCACTCTCTTAGCCATCTCCCATGTATCACAGTTAGGTTTAAAAAAGGTATATGTAAATAACCACCAGGTCATAAAATGGCCTCATCACAAATCAATATACACTCAGACTGAGCCATCCTATCCTGCAAATTCAGTGAATGGGGACAATCACCCAAGGCAGCAATTCCTACTCAACTAGGTAGGACCTTTTGGGGGGCCTGGATGTAGCGATCATTGATCGTACATTAGTAACTTGATGGCAGCCAGGTGGGTAAAAAAGCGGCAAGAATCCAGTAGGTATCAAAAGGCCAAAAATGAATATGGAGGCCAGTCAAGCCAGGAAAGCAACCCATTTCCATAAGCCTTCTTCACTCTTTGAGTTGACCACTGCTGTCAATTTTAGCTTACTAAGACCTGAACACAATGTATAGGGTGGAGGGAAATAGGAGTACTCAGTGCTGGCCTGCACCTCCATGGAGATGGAGGAGGGAGGTGGGGAGCCCTAAACCCTGGAAATGCCACATACATTTTACAAGGTTAATGATCATCCTCAAACAGTTTTGCAAATTAGCAGCATTGGCAAAACAGATCTGACATCCAAAAGGTCCACAGATTTGTGTATGTGGGTTTGTGTTCCCTTTCTAGTATTAGGAAAGAAACCTGCTTTCTCCCCTTCCCCACTCTCAGACCACTAGGATTTACCAACATTCTAGCCTCAGCCCCGAGGACTGCTCCATCCCTACCAGGCTGGCATCAGCACCTCCTTAGTCTTATCCCACCCAATATTCTAAATCAGTGTGTTAGAAACAGTCAAATGGATAACCAAGACTAGACATAGGGTTAAATCTAGGAAAAATATTAACTCCACAGTCACTCCTAAAAAGAAAGAGAAAGAAGGAAAGAAAAAAAGAAAGAAAGCCCACCCTATCCAAAAAATCAATATAAAATTTTGAATTTTATATCACACTTAATCAAAGTCCTAATTGTCTACAATGAGATATAAAAATAATTATTAACTGGGCAAAGACAAATATATCCGCCTGGGCATGAAGACATAAGGAATTCTCAAGTGTAATGAATAATCAAGGAGGAACACAACAATCGTTTATGGTGTTTTGAGAACTTACTCTCTCTCTGGACTGCTTTACAAGTCTTGGAGAAGCGTGAGTTACCTCTCTAGTGAGAATAGCACAACATTGTGAATGTAACTGACACCAGTGAATTGTATACTTGAAAGTAGTTAAAACGGGAAATTTTATGTTATATATATCGTACTATAATGAAAAAAATGTTCAAGTTACCTATCATCATTTTAAGTATATTATTCCATATAAGTAGAAAGAATTGCAGCCTTCCTTAACAAAATAAAACCTAGAGCTTCCAAAGCTGGCAAAGAAGGAAGACTCATTCCACCTGGGGAGGGCCAACCAACGCTGATAGCCCTGGCCATTGATCCAAGGATTCCCAAAGGTGGCTATGGGGGAGGGGAGGCAAAGGATTTTCAGTACTGTGGCCCAGGGATGGGCCCCAAATCACAAATCACAGCTAGGACAAGGCTAGAGCATCTTCCCTGCTAAAGGAGCTACCTTTTAATTTCATTTATTTATTTATTTATTTATTCATTCATTCATTCATTCATTCATTTATTCATTTCCCCCCTTCTCCTCCTCCCACCCTCCTGTTTTTGTTGTCTGTGTTATCTTCTCATTTTCTCTCTGCTGGAATTCACTGGGATTCGATCCTGGTGACCTCTGATGTGGAGAAAGGTTCCCTGTCAGCTGCACCAACTCAGTTCCTGGTCTCTGCTGCGCTTCACCTTGACTCTCCCCTTGTCTCTCTTCTGATGCATCATCACCTTGCTGCGTGACTCACTTGCACAGGGCACTGGTTCACCACACGGGCACTTGTGTGGGCACTGGCTCACCAAACGGGCATTCCTGTGGGCACTGGCTTGCTGCACGGGCATACTTTCTCTTCTTTTTTCACCAGGAGGCCCCAGGGATCAAAGCCAGAACCTTCCATACGGTGGTGGACGCTCTATCACTTGAGCCACATCTGCTCCCCAGGAGCTACCTTTTAAGTAAACTTTACCTTGCTCCTCTTTGGCTTTCATCCAAGGGGCCTGCCTTTTCCCAAATATTAGCACCATCAATTAGCCATGTGAAGCTTTTTTTTCTCCTGAAGAATAGGGAAAGAAAGGTTCCAAAAGGATATGGTTGGGGAGTGTGGGGAGTGGGGTATATGGGAACCTCTTATACTTTTTAATGTAACATTTTGTGTGATCTATGTATCTTTTTTTAAAAATGGGGAAAAAAAGATACGGTGCCTTGTATCCCTAAAAAAAACTTTACTTCCCATTTTTTTAATAAAGAAGCAGCCAGTGTATTTGGTTTTGCTGATTTAATAAATGGGTTTCTACTATATTCGAGTATTAAGTATAATTTAAATTTTTATAATAATAAGCAGTAATTTTAAAAGGCAAATATGAATGACCTTTACATCCCCAAATGGTCTTATGTTATTTATCCACAGTCCAGAGTATTACCTAGGTGAAGAGAGGCACCTAATACAATATCTGCTTTCTCACATCTGTGGTTAAGTTTGGCCACTGATCATTTGCTGTCCTTTCAGGTAGTTAATTGGCTGTTATGGTGAGAGCTCTACCATTAGAAAACCATCCTTGAAAAGAGAAGAAATTTGTATCCCTGTTGGGTAAGACACTCCAAGATCTCTGGATCCATTTTTTTAAATAAAAGTCTTGGGAAAGGGGTATTAAACCATTATCAGTCGTTAACAGGATAACGTGATTTAAGTTTTAGAGATGGGCAAACCAGACTTCTAGAAAGGTTTAAGGAAACACAAGGAGAAAGTGTTAATGTGCATTTTTCTTAAACTTTAGGATAGGCAAGTGTCTGTTCGAGCATTTGTTTGAAATGCAGATCTCTAGCCACCAGGCTAGAGCTCTGCTTTTAGTAGGTCTAGGGTGGGAACTTGGAATTGGCCGTGGAACAAGTACTCCAAGTATCTCATGTTGTAAATCTTGACATACATACTTTTGAGAAACAAGATAGTCCTCCGGTTCTCTTTCAAGGGTCTCCCTGGCCTTTCCAAGAGGGAGCCCCTAAAAGCCTCATTTGGTCATCTGGGGATCCCCCGGTGTTTGCTCTTCCCAGGATAATAATTATTTTCCCCATCCCACATGTTGTTTACTGTCACACCAGCCTGTTCTGCAGGAACTGGCATCCCAGGCTGGAGACGTGCTGCACGCTGGCTAGACAGTGTCAAGAGAGCCTGCTGAGCTGGATTCAGAGTGCGAGTGAGGTCCTGCCTGAGCAAGGCAAACCCTCGGCTTGGCATTCAGAGCTACAAAAGTTTGGAGGAGCTGGGATTTAAGGAGAACAGAAAGGGGAGGTAGAGGAATGTCAGAGATGTTGACTCGAGGTGAGCCCTGCTTATAGACAATTAGTGTTCTTTCCACTTAATCCTACTTTGGAAGATACTATATATATATATATATTTTTTTTTTTAGATTTATTTTTTATTTCTTTCTTTCCCCTTCCCCGCCCCCACAGTTGTCTGCTCTCTGTGTCCATTCGCTGTGTGTTCTTCTGTGTCTGCTTGTCAGCATCATTCAGAATCTGTGTCTTGTTTTTTTTTGTTGTGTCATCTTGTTGATGTCAGCTCTCCGAGTTTGCGGCGCCATTCTCGGGCAGGCTGCTCTTTCTTTCGCGCTGGGCAGCTCTCCTTACAGGGCACACTCCTTGCGTGTGGGGCTCCCCTATGCGGGGGACACCCCTGCGTGGCAGGGCACTCCTTGCGCGCATCAGCACTGCACGTGGGCCAGCTCACCACACGGGTCAGGGTTTGAACCCTGGACCTCCCATGTGGTAGGTGGACACCCAAACCATTGGGCCAAATTTGCTTTCCCAGGTATAATATATTAAAAATATGTTATATCTCAGTTTTCTTAACAATAAAATGGAGATGTTATCACATGCTTTAGTGTGGCTTTTCACAAAAAAAATAATAATGCAAATATAAAAACTAATTAAAAAGCCAAGTAGTAGAGAAACACAAGGTATTTCTGTAGATGTCCTTCGGTAAGTGACATAGCTATATTCCTGAAATCTCAATTATGGAGAAGATCCTATAGAGAGAATTGGCTTGTCCTAGTTCTTGTTAGAATACTGGGAAAGCATTCTTTTATGGAAAATAAGTATAAGCTTCTGTAATAGCCTCCTCATAGCTACCATTCTACGCAGCACTACCTGCTGTCCTAAAATAATTGTAAATACTCAATTCTTCAAAACCTGATATTGTGGACTAACTAATTGAAGATATGTGTGCCAGCCCCAGCACCCATGCCAGCCCCGGTTGTCAGGTGATAGAAACTGGTTCTTTGCCTTCCTCTGCCAATGCTTTTAGGCTAAAAACCAGTCCAACAGACTCTTGCCTTGCCTACCTTTGCCCTCCCTGATCTCCAGTTTCTTCAGGCAGAAAGTCACCAGTGCAAAGCTTTTGTGCTCTTCACATTTCTGCCTTAGTACTTCCACTTTAAAACTGATACAAAAATTTTTTTTAATCCCATTACTCACCACACAAAGAAATACTCCCCAAAAGATTTGCTAGGCAAAAGAGTACACCTTCCTCTCCTTACCACCCCGCATTCTCAGTTTCTAACTTTACTTTCAACATCCACATTTCCAGAGCTCAATAGCTGTATGTGGTTACCCAAGTGTACTAGTGTACAGTACTCAATACTGTACACTAGTGTACAGTACTCAATACTGTACATTCAAACAGAATACTTTTTTTAAAAATGGATCTTGAGCCCAAGTTCATGAACGACAAACCATGACCAGGGAATGCTGGAACCAGGCTTAAGAGTCTACTTTTGGGTTTAGATTATGAGGTGATCAACTCACTGTGGTTTGCCCAGGACTTTCCCAGAATTAGAACTGAAAGTCCTGCCTCCCACAAAATCCCTCAGTCAAGGACACAGCTGGTGTCCCATCTAGAAAGCCATTCTAGACTACCAGCTATATGAGGGACCCTCAGTCAATACTGCCTGAAAGACTGAATCGATGAATGGCCTCTGGATAAAGTCTTCTCCAATACTACCCGTTCCTCAGACCCTTGGTAGAAAAGGCATGATACAACTTCCAGATATCGGTGGACCAGCTGCCATCCCCATCAGGCACTCTGCTTCTCTGGTTCACAAAGAAGTCTTTCTCCAGCTAAGTCACCTCTCCCGGACTCCCAAGAAATTCTTCCAGTTCTTGCCAGCCTTTGCCAAAGAATGGAGTCTCAGTGAGGACCTGGAGTCCTATCTTTAAAAGCTGTGATTTTAAAGCCAGCTGCCTTGGGGAATCATGGGAGTGGCCCAACTTCCAAAATCCAAGGTTAATAGGCTGTGAATTGCCACTTTCTTCACTCATTGTCCTGCTTCAGCAGTTCCTTTAACCTTCTGTCATTCAGCCTTGGGAGGAGAAGAAAGTGGGAATAGCACCAGCTGTGAGGGGCAGCGGCTGAGAACAATGCTCTCCCTTCGCCTCCTCCTGCCTGGGCCACCCCTCTGCCCCCCAAAAGCACCAGGCATTCAGTTATACAGTAGGTGTCTATACAGTCTGCCCAACGTGAATTCAAATTCATTTCCAAATCATTAGGGCCAATTACTCACCTTTGGGTGCTATAATATGGTTTGTTCTCTGCCAAACTGATGGAGTTTTTTCCTGTAGCAAATATGATAAATTCTGGGTAAGGCTGCTCAGTCACATTTAGACTGATTCCGATTGTTGCAGGGGTTGGGGTGAATGAATGAATGCATGATTCTTTTAATTTGAGAATAATTCAGTCCTCTAGAGGGGAACAAGTTTACTTGGAATGTGCTAGTAGGAATACTAGCACTATTTATTTCCCTTAATTTGGCCAAGACTTACAAGCATGCCAATGTGTCCTTTGTCTTTCTTTTTGCCATTAAAGTTCCTATTTTCTTTCTTCACCATCTTTCAAAGATAGGAGTTTCACTCAGTGTAGAACACTGTGCTAGGATCTGAGGGGGCTAGAAAATCAATAATAAAGTAGTCCCTGCCCTGGAGGAGACTGTAGTCTAATTGAAAGAAAACATGCACATGGGGGGAAACCACCAAGAGAAAACATACAGTAATTCTGTGATCAGGTTCCACAATGGTACAGGTGTGATCTCCAGACTGGACTCTTTAGCATCAGCTGGGGACTTGTTATATATTCAAATTCTTAAACTCTACCCCTGTCCTACAGAGTCAGAAATTTAGAGGCGAAGCCCAGTAATCTGTGTTTTAACAAGCCATCCGGAAGACTGTGATACTTGCTCAGGTTTGAGAGCCACTGGTGTTGACATTTAGTTCAGAGAAGTTTGGGGGAGGGATGGGGAACCTGGAAAAGAACATGTGCACCGAGTTTCAATTTCCCAAATTACCTAGGAAATCTCTGTAAAAGGTAACTCTCCTTATAACTAGGGTTTGTTTTTTTTTTAAGATTTATTTTATTTATTTGTTCTCCCTGTTGTTTGTGCTTGCTGTCTGCTCTGTGTCCATGTGCTGTGTGCTCTCTGTGTCTGCTCATCTTCTCTTTAGGAGGCACTGGGAACCGAACCTGAGACCTCCCATGTGGGACAGGGGCACTCATTTGCTTGACCCACCTCTGCTCCCTGGTTTGTTGTTTCTCTCATTGTCTTTCCTCTTTGTGTCTCTTTGTTGCATCATCTTGTTGCTTCAGCTCGCCACGCCAGCCTGTTGCATGAGGAGGCACTGGGAACTGAACCTGGTACTTCCCATATGGTAGGCAGTAGCTCAATCACTTGAGCCACATCCATTTCCCCTACAAGTAAATTTTGTTGTGTGTTTTTGTTTGTTTGTTTGTTTTTATTAGGTACTAAGGATTGAACCTGGGACTTCATACATGGGAAGTAGGTGCTCATACCACTGTGCTACACCCACTCCCCTTTGTTGCTGTTGTTTTTAAAAGATCTATTTATTTATTCCTTTTCCCCCTTCCCCTCCTCCTGCCCTGCTGTTTTTGCTGTGTTGTCTTCTCTGCTTATTTTCTCTCTTCTAGGATTCACTGGGATTCGATTCTGGACACTTCTGATGGGGAGAAAGGTTCCCTGTCAACTGCACCACCTCAGTTCCTGGTTTCTGCTGCGCTTCACCTTGACTTTCCCCTTGTCTCTCTTTTTCATGAGTCATCATCTTGCTGCGTGACTCACTTGCGCGGGGCACCGGCTCACCATGCTGGCACTTGCACAGGCACTGCCTCGCTGCATAGGCACACGTTCTCTTCTTTTTCACCAGGAGGCCCCAGGGATCAAACCCAGGTCCTCCCATATGATAGGCGGAAATTCTATCACTTGAGCCATATCCGCTTTCCACTTGAGCCACATCTGCTTTCCTGGTTTAAAAAAAAAATTTTATCACTTATGCTAACAGGCTTTTATTTGTGATTGTTTTCCCCCCTCCATTAGATTGTCAGCCCCATGTATGCAGGACGTTCGGTTCTACTTCCTTCCCAACCTTTGACAGTATGCAAAAGAAAAAGTTTAATGTGTTTTGTGCTGTCCTTGAATTTTATATTTCTCCCATGATTCATTACATATATATTAAGGGCCTGTTACATGTCTGATATTGATACTACCCTTGCCCTTATAATCTAGTTGGAACAAAAATATAACCTCAAGAAAAATTAAACAGCACAAGGTGGCATACGATTAAGTAAAAATAAATGATTTGGGTGGTAAATTCCAGGGATTCAAAGAAGAGGGAGGCCATGATCCTACTAACTCAGAAAGTTTCCTAGAGAGGGTGAAGCTTTCGGAGGATGTCAAATATGTCTGAGTGGTTTAGCAGGGCCTGGAACTTTGGGAAAAGACAGACGAGGGAGAGAAGAAAGGGGACTGGTTGGCCCAGAGGAAGATAGACACATATTCTAGGAACCTCTGAGTAACCGCCTGGGAGGGAGGGAATTCCATGAACGAATGCTAGGTTCAGCTGGATATATGCTTTGACTTTGCTTTGGAAGCAAAGTGGATAACAAATGGAAGATTAGACTAAGGGTCTTGTGCAGAAGGAATTGGAGGCAGAGTGGGTGAGGAGCAAAGGATTCCCATAAGGGGCTCCTGTAATAAGCTCATCACTTAACCCCGCTTATGGTGTGCTTGCTCTCATATACTGAGGTAGAAAAGAGGGAAGCTAGTGGTGGAGAGTGTTGGGGATCGAAACATAGTCCCCCAAAAAGGCACGTTGTGGTCCCAACCCCTGGTCGTAGGGCTGTGAGCACGTTGCTGATAGGACCTTTGAAAGGCGTTCGTTTGAGTTAAGGTGTGGCCACCAGACGGCGATGGGTCTTAACCTCTGTTCCTGGAGGCTCTATGGAGGAGGCCACAGAGAGAAAGCCACACGGAGGAGGAGCTGAAGGCGACAGGACCTGGAAGAGAAAGGAGAAGAAGGACCAGGATGGGCACACGGCAGAAAAGCCAAGGATCAAGGATCACCCGCCACCAGCCCCGGAATGGCACCATCTGTGGAGGGAAAGCGTTGCCTTGCCAATTCCTCGATTTGGGGCTTTTCCTGGCCTCAAAACCATGAGCCAAAAATAATTCCCATTGTTTAAACCAACTCATTACACGATATTTGCTTTAGCAGCTAGGAAACTCAAACAGATACAGCATATTCTAACAGAGTGCAATAAGTACTCTGTTAGAACTTCGGGAATATCTAGCTTGGACTAGGTCAGGGAAGGCTTCCCAGAGGAGGGAGTCCCAGACTGGGCATTCATGTACAGAAGTAGGAGAAGGGCAAGGAAGGAACAGACTGTGCAGAGCACAGAAGCAGGGGAGAGCAGGGGCACATTTTCCAGGAATGACAAATAGATTGGTTGGCCTTGGAAGTGAACAGGTGACCAGAGGTGAGTCTTGGAAAAATGAGCAGAGATGAGATCATGAAAGGCTCATAGAAGAGACGCTTCAAGCTGGCTTACAGAGTGTTAGGGAGGTGGACAGGGCCAGGATTGGATTTTGAAAAGAGCGCTCTGATGGTGGTCTGAAAGGATGGAAGGTGCTGGCAGGGCGTGCGAAGGGATATAGGGTGAAAGGCCAGATCGGGGAGGAACCATGCGAATGTCAAGAAGTGTTTGGGCGGAAGAACCAGCAAGACTTGGTGACCATGAGCCTGAAGGACAAGCGACAGGGTAGCGTCAACACAGAAAGCTCAGAGCTTTTTGAGCTCCGGCAGCTCAGAGAATGCTGTTACTATTGAGAGAAATAGGGAAGTTAGGAGGGGAAACTGGTTTTTGGAGGGGAAACTGGGGGTGGGGGAAAGATGATTATTTCAGTTTTGGACATGTTAAGTTTTCTTTCTTGAGCTGGTATGTTTGGTTTCTATAGTTGTTCCTTCTTCCCTTAAAACTTAGTTTCGGTGCTTAGAAAAGAATGTAAAAGAACCCAGTCGTGTATCTTGCATAACATCTAGGTGCTTCTATTTATACAACCTAAAATTGCCCAAGAGCCTAAGGGATCAATAGACACCCAAGTTGCTCCAGATTTTCAGCGACAAGAACTACATGAAGGAGGACACAGGGAGGCTGGCTTGCCCAGGGTTTCGTTCCTGGCTTCTCCAGCTGCAAGGGAAGGGAGACTTGGGAACCTCGCTTGCTTGGCAAGACTTTTGTTTTTCTGAGCAGTCCTAACTCAAAGAATCATAGCTTCCTGATGGACCTGCCTGACGAGAATCACAGGTCTCTCATCCTGGATGATCCTCACTCAGCTTTCCAAAGGAAAAAGGTTTCTGAAGAGACTGTTGCTCTCTGGGGACAGGAACTGGGTTGTTTGCACCCTCATAGAACATTGGCTTCCCTTGAATATTTTTAAGTCTTACTCACACTAGTGGCTGGGGCTACCTGTCAGAGGGAAAATGGGCCAGCCTGACTCTCCGGGTAACTGGAGTGGAGAGAGCCCCAAAGGGAGATGTAGGGCAGGGCAAGGCAGGACAGAACAGCCTGACCCTGGTTTGCCCTCCACCAGGAGTAGAGCTGGTTGGACTAGGACCAGCTGACCTCACTGGCTCCCAGGAAACTTTTTTATTAATAGGAGGTACTGGGGATCAAACCCAGGACCTTGCACATGGGAAGCTGGCGCTCAACCACTTGAGCTACATCTGCTCCCCCCATAGCAAACTCTTTAAAATCACCTGCCATGCTGCCTCGTTGATTCTCATAAGCACACAGAGAGTCCTTGACTGACCTCTTTATGCACAGTAATAAGTTTAACTTGAGTTTCTTGGGGTCAAGCTAACCCTCCTTGGGTGACTTCCTTAGTAAGGTCGAAGCATCGCTGAAAAATAAAATTTCCCCAGAATAAGAGTGACTTTCCTAGTTTGGGAATTACTGGAAGTGGGCAGCATTCCTGAAATCAAGGAGAAACCCTGGTTCATCCTTGATGCTTCTTTCTCCATCCTTCTGGCAAGAACAGTCACCTGATGCTACCGCCTTTACAAGGCATCCTTAAAACCCATCTACTTCTCTCCATCTTCACCACCAGCCTAGACCTTCAACTCTTGCCTGTTCCTCTGTAATATACTCCCAACTGGTTTCCCTGCCCTCACTCTTGCCCAGCTATAATCCATTCTCTACAGTGAAGTGGTATGGTCTTCCCAATATGTCCATTTGCTCATGACCTGTGTTGGCTTGTTTGCAAAAGTGACTGCCAGCGATTACTCACATCCCCATATGTGCACTCTTCCCATCAAGGGATAGAAGCTATTTTCCCTCCTCTTGAATCTGAGCCTTATCACTTGCTTTTTTTCTTCTTCTTCTTTTACTGAAAACACCATTTATTATGACAAAACAGCAAAGCTATGTGGGTTTGGGTTTGCCCCAGGTTGGAAATGGAGCAGAATCTCCCAGGGCAGGGCCCTCCCTGCCCACCACAGCTCTTGCCTAGAGGAACCTTGGGCACTCAACTGGTTGGGTCCGAAGACAGATGCACAGTCAGTCAGATGATGGACTATCAGAAGGGCCTTGGAGACGGGGGTTGGGGGGACCTACAGTCTCCTCCTGCCCCTTAATCATCTGCAGGCTGAGCTCTGGGTGGGCTCTGGGCTTCTGGTTTTCTTATGGCTCATGATGTTGCTGGTGGTGATACAGGGCCTGTACCAGTCCACCCAGAACTGGGAGCCCTAGACTCCCTTATCACTGGTTTAACCAACAGAATGTAGAGGAAATAATATTTTGGGACCTTCAAACACAGGCATTAAGAGCCCTGCTTCTTGGGAAGTGGATTTGGCTCAACTGATAGGGCATCTGCCTACCATATGGGAGGTCCAGGGTTCAAACACAGGGTCTCCTGGCCCGTGTGGCGAGCTGGCCCAGGTGCGGTGCTGATGCATGCAAGGAGTGCCCTGGCACGCAGGGATGTCCCCCACATAGGGGAGCCCTGGGCACAAGGAGTGCACCCCATAAGGAGAGCTGCCCCACACGATAAAAGCACAGCCTGCCCAGGAGTGGCAGCTGCACACATGGAGAGCTGACGTGGCAAGATGACGCAACAAAAAGAGACATAGATTCCCAATCCCGCATGGAAAGAATGCAGGCGGACATAGAAGAACATACAGTGAATGGAAATAGAGAACAGACAATGGGGATGGGGTGGGAGGAGGGGGGAGAAGGGGAGAGAAAGAAAAAGCAAGAGCCCTGCTTCTGTTTTCACTTTCATGGAATTCAATTGCCATGTAGAGAATCTGGGGACAGACAGAGAGACAGAAGAAGATCAGGCAGGCCCCAGATGGTGCAGCCACCCTAACTGAGGGAACGGGTATGTGGGTAAACCCATCAAGAACATTCTAGCCCCAGAGACCTTGGATTCTCCAGTTCCAGTCAAACCCCTGCAGGGGACACCATAAGGAGCCAGGAAGAAGCCATTCCTCTAAGCCCTGCTTAAACTGCAGAATCGAGCAGAAAAAGGGTTAACGCTGTTTTAAGCCAGTAAATTCTGGCATGGCTTGTTATATAGCAATAGGTAGCTGAAGCATGTCCTAGACTTTAAATAAAGTCAAATTTCCTTAAACTGGCTCTGACCTGGCCCTTCTATCTCCAGCCTGCTCTCTCACCACTCCTCCTCATCTTCCACTCTCCGTTTTTACTCTTAAACATCACTTCTCCCAGGAAATCTCTGATTCTAGAAACTGGGTGGTAGACCTTATCATGGGTTCCCATACTGTACCCGTATCTGCCTTACTGTAGCACTTAGCAGGTTATATTGTAATGGCCTGGTTACCTATTGGTCTCTACCATTATACTTTTAACTCTACCAAGGTGAGGACTGTCTGCCTTTTAAAATAATTGTACCCCTCGCTCCAAGTATACTATCTGGCACAATATGTGTTCATTTAAGATTCGATGAATGAATGAGTGGATGAGTGAGTGGATGAATGCCAACCAAATAAGGGATTAGAGCTATGGAATATTCTTTTTAAAAAATATTTTTTTAAATTTATTTTTAAAAAATAGGTCAGACAAAATGTTACATTAAAAAATGTATGGGATATTCTTTTTAGTGTGATCCTGACTTTTCTCTTTTCATCCCCAGCAGATACAATCGAAAATTTTTGTTTCTGTTCTCTGAACCTTAAATTTCTCCCAATTTTAGCTGTCTCCAAAGGGACAATAATGTGTTCATTATGATCAGTTCCAGAACATGATGAAACCTCCAAGTGATGAGTCATCAAAGATTAAAGTGTAGTTTTAATTTTTGAAAATTTAGTGGGCCAGTTTATGGCACTCTAGGTCAGTAACTTGCCATCAACTCGCAGGATAAAAGCAATCCAAATATTTGCCCAGCCTAGATTACAGCAAAACAAAACAAAGAACTTGCTTCTGTAAGCGTTTTTACTTTCTCAGAGGGAATTCCTTATCTGCTACCCATTTGATTCTTACCACAATTCTGGACGATGAGTAGAAGAGGTGGTGAGTGGTGTATTTCTGTTTCACAGGTTTGGAAGCAGAGGTGGTAGGGTGTCCGTAAGCACATAGTTGGTCAGTGAGACCAGCGAGCTAGATTCCACCCGTCGATGGACAGTGTGCTACCTTGGCCCATGTGATCTCTACGAGGACAGTAGGAAGACCCAGTTAATTGAATAACTAGACGTTGTACTTGAGAAGTTATTTTTCTTTATGGTATTTAGTTATTACATTTTCCTCATTCCTTTTTTAAAATTTTAATTTTAATTATGGAAACTGGTCGGCGGGAACCCAATCAATTGAGCCACATCTGCTTTCCTGTCATTCTTTTTCTATCCCCTCATTTTTTTTCTCTAGAGTATTTTGAAGTAAATCCTAGACATCATTTCATTTTACTTGTAAATACTTCATTACATATGTCTAATAGACAAGGGACTTTTTTCTCTGTCTAAAGCATAACCATAATACTACTTCATACCTACCCAAATCAGCAATAGAGCTTTAAGGTAAGCCAATATGCTCCTTGAATTCCATTTTTTCATAACGGAATTGGTTCATTCAAGTCAGATTCTAAATTTTGCAGTTGGTTCATTCAAGTCAAAATCTAAATTTCCACATATTGTTTTTGGGTGATATATCTCCTAAGTCTCTTCATCCCTCCCCCATGTTCATTTGTTGAAGAGACAAGTTTGCTTGTCCAATAGAACTCCCTAGGACCTGGCAGATTGCACGCTCACGGACATAAAAAAATTATGTTTATATATTATGCATTATATGTAATTCATCAATGCAAATGAAATATAGTGGAACAATTTATGAACAGGCTATTACAAATGATAACCACCGCCACAGTCAGCAAATCTTTATTGAGTATTTATTCTGCGCAGCCTTCCCTTTCTGATTTCTCAGTTAAAGGGTAAACGCCGCCTATGCAAGAGCCATGGTGAAATATGTGCCTTCTTGTTTCCCCTATTTCCACATCATAGATCCCATAGATCCTGCCAAAG
This sequence comes from Dasypus novemcinctus, assembly GCF_030445035.2. Classification (NCBI taxonomy): domain Eukaryota; kingdom Metazoa; phylum Chordata; class Mammalia; order Cingulata; family Dasypodidae; genus Dasypus; species Dasypus novemcinctus. Next base: position 47,659,918 of record NC_080694.1, on the reverse strand, counting down.
AAACTCAGACTTGCCACTTCTTTTTACTTAGTTCCTACTATTACTCTTCTACTCTAAGACCTCAGCTCCTTCTGAATGGTCTCAGTAGACTCCAGCTAGATTGCCAGCTTCATGTAAGCTTTGTGGTACCATGTCTGTTCACCAAATGTAACATTGTCCCTACTACTTAGCAATTGTCCAACACATAGTAGGTGCTCAGTATTATTTGAGTGTATGCAGAATTAAATGGATTTCTTAACCTCCAATCATTATTTCCTATCCAATCTGAAGATTTGGACTAGATTCATTTTCCTAAAATTGTCATTTCATCTCTCTGTACTGAGTACATTCTGCATTCAGTGGTGGGCTGGCACCAGCTCACATGGCTTCACAAGAGCCAATTGTTAAAATTCAGGAAGTGCTCAGCTGGATCTTGAACTCTCTCTCTTAAATGGAGTCATCTTACCTATCTAAAACAATTTTTTTGTTTCAATGCCCTCGCCAGAAGAATCATCCAGACTAATTAGACTGTCCTCACTTCCCCATCCCCCATTACTTGGCACCTTCTATTTAACTCTTAGCTGCTAGTCAACTTTGAAAACAAGCACATAGCACAATGCTTGGTATATAGCAACAACAGTTAACATTAATTGAGCACATTCTGTGTGCCTGCCTTTTTTATTATTATTACTTTTCTCTCTTCTTTAAAAAAATTATTGGGATAACATATATAACATAACATGCCTATTTCACCATTTTTAAGTGTACAGTTCGGTGGCATGAATTGCATTCACAATGTTGTGCAACCGTCACCACTATCCATGACCAAAACGCTTGCATCACTCCAAACAGAAACTCTGTACCCATTAAGCAATAATTTCCCATTCCCCTCTCCCTCCCCGTCCCCCCCCCCCAGTCTGGTTTTTATTTTAATTAATCTTCACCATAAGTTTATGTGGTAGGTATTCTGGTCCCTATAAAGTGAGGAAACGGAATCACAGAGAGTTTTCCCCAGCAAAAGCTTTTCATCCCTTAATCTTCTCCATCTCCATTTTAGTAAATGCCACCACCATCCACCCTTTGATTGACTAACCCAGGAGTCATCTTGATCCTGTTCTTTCCCTCAGACCCCCCACAGCCAAGCATCAGGTCCAGGAGACTCTACCACCAACATATACTCTGAATGGGAATCTGCCCACTTCTTCCATGCCTGTGGCTATCAGCCTAGCTCAAGGCATTACTATCTTTCACAGGCATCACTGGTTGCTCTGTGACTGGTCTCCCTGCTTGTATCTACTCTTCATCTGAGAGTCAGTGGTCTTTGAAAAATATAAATCAAACCTGATAATTATACTTAATGTGGTTACATAAGTGAATATTTTCTAATGTGTCCTTAGGAAATATACATGGAAGTATTATGTGTTCAAGGAGCACGATGTATGCAAACTACTCTCAAATGTTGAGGAAATGATATAGATAGATAGTTGAATGATATAGCAAATGTGGCAAAATGCTAAAAGTTGGTAAATCTTGGTATCTGGTTAGGGGTATATAAGAGTTCTCTGTACTATTTTTGTGTTTTTGCAATCTTCCTGTAAGTTTGAAGTATTTCAAAGTAAATTTTTTTTTAAAAAAAGATCAGATCATATTATTCTTATATGTAAAATTCCAGCGACTTCCTGTATCATTTAGGCTCCAATTTTATTGCCCTTTGGGTAATATACTGCTGAGCAGGGATTCAGACCCTGCAGCAGATTTTTTGCTTGTTTATTTTGTTTTGTTTATCACTACCTTTGCTAATCCTGAGACTTCCCCTTCCTTTGAGTTTATATTGTCAGGATATTTAGTGAAAGATTTAAAGAACTTCCTCCATTCCAACTCCAATTCCTTAAGTTTTTCCTTCAAATGCAAATAAAATCATTTACCATTTAGATATACTGTAATTAAAGAGAGGAAAAGGCAGTTTCTGCAACCTAAAGAAGACTTCCTTTTTTTCTGTGTGTGGTCTCAGAGTCATTTAAAGGCATAGAGAAAGAGCTCGAGAGGGGGTGGGCAATTGGAGGGGGTGGCGGTGGTGGGCTAAATCCAGTAACAGAAAATAATTGAAGCTGGATCGAATTATATATAAGCCAGCAAATCCCACACGATTTGACATTGGACAACTCTTTATGGTAAAATGTTAAGTACTTAATATTTTATTTTCATCGCAGGTCATCTTGCACGGTGCCCCAAAGCTATGCAAATGTTCTTAGGACAAATGTGCATATGCTTATTAGATTTAACAATTCGCTGCTCACTGTTAGGAAAAGGGTCAGGCTCAACCTGACTCCCTTTAACGAATGAGCCTCATTTGCACTTCTGGTGACAAAAACATTAGTCCACAAACCAGAAGGATGGGATAGGGGCCGGAAGGATAATCAGAGGACTGTACATTTGGCGAGGCAATCAAACTCAATCACTTTTCACCCCATATATTTTCTTTTCCTCCGCCCCTGTATGTGTGGCATGTTTCCTGCATGTGTTTTAATTTGTGACTGGATTATCTAGGAAGCGATGGAGACAGCTCAGACCTTAAGCCAAGGCGAAAAGCTAGCATCCACCCCAATTCCGTTCTTCACTCCTCTCTGTACATAAGTGACTTTTTCTGCGTTTGGTTGGGTAAACTCCCAGGAAGGGAAGTAAGTTAGCGGAATATTAGTATTCTTTTTAACCATTTTGCTGATTCTCATCTGCTGCGAAGGAAATTTGATTCATTTTCCTAGAACAAAACTAACGTTCGATAGTGCATTTGCATTCCCTCTTGAATTAAAAAAAAATCATATACATATATATGTGGGTATGTATATATATAAAGACCAGTTGCTGGAGGCCCAAGGCCAAATCATGAGTTTAGTAGGAGATGGTCAGACACCACTGATGAGTGGCCGGCACATCCACTGCTTCTCCCACCACCCTGTGACACGGCCCTTCTCGGGGACGCTCAGGCTCTTCTCCAGTTGCCGAAACGCTTGGTCATGGCCCCATCCTCGGTAATAAGGCATGACTGTAATTCCTCACCCTCTGGCTAGTATTAATCATGATTCATTTCATGAAAGAGGGACTAACAGCCTCGGTAGGCCCCAAGCACAGCTAAGCTGGAAGGATTTCAGGTTGGGGCGTGGGAGGCCTGTCTCTGTAGAAAGAGGGGAATGAGTGTGCGCTCCTGGGGGAACGAGCTCCGGATCTCGCCAAGGAGACGGCCAGGCGGCCTGTGCTCCCAGAAGCTCTTGTTCATAATCCTGGGGCGACAAGCTCCCCCCTCCCGTCTCTCCACCAACCATCTGGGGTGATGTTATCCCTCCCCACGCTGCCCGAGTGAAGACGTGTGCAAGTCCTTGGGATGTCTACCTCAGCCAGCCCCAGCAGGGACTGATTTGGGAATTAGTCTCTCTCGCTAATGAATACCTGCCAGGACTGCAGACTGGGGAGGGGGATCTCAGAGATAACCTCACCCCTCTTCTCTGTTCAAAGACAAGGGGAACCAACAAGGTTGATGAGAGACGCAGAGACCTGCCCGCGGACGCTGTACCGGCGGGCAGAATGGAGGCTAGAAGTCCGGGTTTGGGGCCCTTGGGCCTTTCCGCTGCAGCAGGACCTCAGCCGAGCGCGGGCCCTGGAGGGTCCCTGGGTCCCACAGGAGTGCACTAGGAGGGCTGCCTGCTGACGGACAGATGGCAGCCTGGCCCAGGGTGAAGGTGCATGTCAGAGGGCAGCAGGCTTTGGGGAATCAGAGGACCCGGGTTTCCAGTGAAGCGTCATCATTTATTCGCACCATGGCCTTGGGCAAGCAGTTTGCCTTTAGTACAGCTAAAATAGAGGGGAACGCCTCAGTTGTCTCGTCTATAAAAGGGTCTAATAACATCATCCATTGACAGTGGTTGTTGCAGAGATCAGCTCGGTGCGGCGCAGCGCATACTGTTAGCACGCAATAAACCGAGGCTGGTATTGCTATTGTTTATAAAGAGATTTCCTTGCTGAGGGCTGATACACGTTTAGAGCCTTAGGAATATATGGATTTTCTCCTGACCGTGACTCCGCAAGGTGCTCTTTCCTCCCATCTCAGGTACAAGGTGATAGTTGACTTGCCTTGGGAAACAAAGTGATGGGAGGCCTCAGGGTTTGGCCCTCCCCTTAGCTCAGGTCCCTCTTCCAAAGGCTGGGAACCAGAGTTAAGGCCATTTACTGCTCCTCTCTCCTTCCTCCTCCTCCTCTTCTCTCACTACTTCCCTGTTCTTCTCCTCCTCTCCCTCTTCATCCTTTCTCCTCTCCTCACTCCTTTTCTCCCTCTTCCTCCTCCCCCTCTTCACCTGCTTCCACAGATCCAGCACTGAGGAGATTAGGACATCCTCCAACGTCTTCTTTTCTCCAGCTTTCATTCAAACACGTCTTTTGGCTTTTATTGAAAAGAATTCTGGGGTTCAAGGCGTGGCAGGCACCTAGCTGCGTCTTTGTGCTGCTGGACTGACAACCTCCGGCTGCCTCCTTTGGGGTCCACCTCGGCTTTTGAACTGAGCTGGCTCAGGGCAGTCCCCTGTCACTGAGCAGGCGCCGACCGTCCCAGGTCTAGGCGATTTCCGCCCAGAGAGGGCGACGTCTGCGCCAGAGCTCCGCTGGCTTGGCAGGGACTTGGTCAGACCCTCACCCTGGCCTGAAGTCTGTGCCTGCCCAATCCCGCTGCCTCGCCTTTTCTCTCACAGGTGTCCCCTTCGAAACCTTGTGAGGGACTCACAGGTGTCAAGCAAGGTTCAGAGGGACGGGGTGGCTGAGCACCAACCAAGCCCCATTTCACACGTGACTGCAGTTGGTCATAAAGCCTAAATTATAAGGAAACTGTAATACAGCTGTTCTCATCCCTACTTACTGCTAAAGGCACCAAAGCTCAGAAAGGTTAAGAAACATACTGAGTTCACCCAGATACCGAGTGGTGAAGCCATGGCTTGAACCCGGTTTGATTCGAGACCTTGTGCTGCCGTGCCCAGTGGCAAAGGGTGAGGCCACGCCTTGGGCCTCCACTTCCTTCCCTGAAGCCCCAGAGGCCAAGGGCATTTTCATCAATCCGGGTCATTCCACCAGAGCCAAGAAAATCCTCCAGTGGGACGTGCAGGATGGAGAACTCCCCCGACAAGGACCATCCCTTGTCACCTCCTCTCACCGAGCCCTCTCCCCACAGTTTCCACGGACAAAAAGCGAACCCTAAGAAAGGTAAAAGGAATATGATGAAGTCATAATAAAACACAGGCAGCTCGTACCTGATACGGGGGCTTCCAGGACACATACTTTTTCATCTCCACGCAAACAGACGCATTTCCTTGCTTAATATTTGTTCTTACATCTGCCTTGCAATGAGCTTCCTCTCCTTGTGATGTTCGTGTGGGCCTGTCCTCCTGTTGACCTTGAATTTCAAGGAGGAGGCAGATGCTCAGCTGCTGCAGAGCCCTCTGGCTATACTTTGAGCCTCAGAGAGACAAGCAGGTACATGCTTTTCTGCTGCGTTACAAATAGAGGAACATTAGGGAATAACTTGGGTTGTATGCATTATGTAGTGTGGCTATATGGGGTTTGATTGCCTTCCCGTGTGTTTTGACTCAAAGGAAATTACACATGTTATTAAGCGCTTGTTATGCTCTGTCTCGCAGGAATTTCTTTTAGACCCTTGGTACATAAATGCTAGATCTGGTCTGCAAGAGGCATGCCAGTACCATTTATTGATGATTTCCTCTGGGCCAGGTGCCACGACAGGCACTTTATGGGCATCTCTTCTTTTAACAGACTTCAGGGTAGTTATGACCATCCCACTTGACTTATGAGCAAACGGTTCAGAGAGGTTAAGCAATTGGCTTCAGGCCACATGGCTAGGGAGAGGCAGAATTAGGATTCAAACCTGGCCTTTTCTGATTCCCAAGCTCCTTCTACGCACCGTGCTCTATACTTTGGGAAGAAATGGGTTTGTGACACCTTGAACAAAACTTAATGTGATAGACAACAATACCGTCTCTCCTAAAACATCCTTCCTGTTTTTACTTCTCATTCTCTTCCCCCAAACTTCTAAAAGAGAATTAGTCCCCACTTCCTCCCATCCCATGTCCTCTGCAACTTATTTGATTGGGCCTCCATGCCCACCTTGTCAATGTCACCAGTGAGGTCCACGTGGCCAAATCCATTTGGATTTAATTTTATGTTGCATATACGATACCACAATAAATTGAAATAACAACAATAGAATTGTACAATACAACGAGTGAACTCCAGTGTGATCCATGGACTTTAGTTAATAATATAATTATAATAACCATGGTCCATCAATTGTAACACATATACCACATTATTGCAAATTGTTAATAAGAGGAAAAACAGAGAGTGTGTGTGAGGGGGGAGGTTATAGACACTCTGTCCTCTCTGTATGAGTTTTCTTTGTTTAAAATCTTTAACATTTTATTATCTTTTTGTAAGATACATGGATCATACAAAACGGTACATTAAAAAATATGAATGTATGAGTTTTCTGTAAACTCTAACTGATTTTGAACAAAAATCAAATCCACTGGACTTCTTTTTCCCTCTCTCCTCATATTTGACCCAGTGGATCCCTCCCTCATTCCAGAAAGAATCTCCCCCTTTGGATTTTGGGACACAGCACTCTTGATTTCCTTTTCTCTCCCTCACCACTCCTCAGCGTCCTTCGTGGCTCTTCGGGGCTGCCAATGGCACCTTACTAGCCCGATGTGCCATGGCCGTGATCCTCTTCCTTACAAAGGCAGCTCCACTGCTCTGCAGGCTTGCAACGTGTCCAACTAAAATGACTTCCTTTTCTGGACTCGCTTGGCATCAGGGTGGACACAGGTCACCATTCTGGCCCCTGAAGAGGTTGGTGGAGGAAAGGCTTCTCGGGAAGCTTTGGTTTTCTTGATTCAGTGGTGCTGACTTGCCTTCTGCCCCTTCCCCTCTGCCTGAAATGTGGTTGTGAGCCAACAGTGCAGTGACCATCTGGAAAGCACAAAGGCCCCAAGTGCAAGGCTAAAGGCCTACATGAAAAGAGAGCAAAAGAGAAAGACTCTGGGTCTCCCAAAGATTGATCAACCACCTGTACCAGCCTGGGGCTGCCTGGCTCCGGACTTCCTGTTATGTGAGAAGAATAAGCCCCTGTATATTTAAGACACAGTCTTAGACCGTTATTTCTCATCAAATACATTTCCAAGGGATATAGTACCTGGATTCTGAATCTTGGAAACACCTAGGAATTGGTCCTTGAACGCTCTTCTTCTATCTTTTTTTTTTAAGAGTTATTTATTTATCCCCCCCCCCCCCACTGGCTGCTTGTTCCATTCTTTGCTGTCTCTTCCCTGTGCCCATTCACTGCGTGTTTTTTTTCTGTATCTGCTTGTCTCCCTTTGTTGTGTCATCTTGCGGCCCCAGCTCTCCGTGGAGCACGGGCGAGCCTGCCTTCACCAGGAGGCCCCGGGACTTGAACCCAGGGCCCCCCATATGCTAGACAGGAGCCCAACCGATTGAGCCACAGCCGCTTCCCTCCTTGTATCATTTAATGCTGTCACTAGGAGACTCTATGCATTCCCTTAGCTTGAAATAATTACACACCAAGGTTGTGCAAATGTACGCCTCTAGCCAAAGTTATTTGGCACCTACAATTCCAGGTCTTAGAGAGATTTCTAGGTGTTGTCCATTCTTCCTACCCCCCGCTCACACACATGGTCCAACGGGGAGTCCTGTCTTTTCTGCCCCTTAAGTAAATTGATAATCGAGTCACTTTTCTCCATCCCCAGGGCTCCTGCTTTGGGACATAACTTGGATGCTGAAGCCTGAGGACCCTCTCCCAGAGCCAACTGGCCATATTAACATAGCATGTTAATATGTCATTAGCATGACATTAGCATGACAACTATTCCAGGAGAGGGGTTTGCCCCGACAAGTAATTTGATTGTTTATTACAGGGATTTCCATCAAATTTTCAACATAAAGCGTCAACAGATATTTTCTGCCCAAAGATTTTCCGAAACCCTCACTTCAAAATTCTCGCCTCCGTTATTCCCAACCATCCTAAATAGACTCGCCAGGAGCCTAAATCCTAATCAAGCTTCTGCCCTGAGAAGCCTGCCTTAACCCTAACTCAGTTCTCAATAAAATCCACTCCTGCATTTCCCCCTCCAAGCCTCTGCCAAAAGCCTGTCGAGGCGGTGTTCTCTTTCGCCATAAAAAGCAATAAACTCAGGCTTGTCCCTTTTGGGGGAGCTGGGTTTTGATAAGGCTGTCTCCAGGAGTACTTCAATCACTTCCTTATTGGTCTCCTATTTCTTACCCTCCCGGTCCTCAAATCTAGCCAGAGTGGACCTTGGGAAAAACACAAATTGGTCCTCATTATTTCCCTGCTCGAAATCTGCTGTCAGCTCAGCCCGGCTCTGATTCCGGCTGTGGCTGGAGTGGGCAGCCCCAGGTGGGCTGGGAGTCAATCCCTGCTGGCAGTGCTTCCTCCTGTGCACACCAGGAAACTTGCGTCCTGCCCAGACGTTTCTCGATGTTGCGGACGTGGGGGAGTTTGAGCCCAAGGCTAAGCAGTCCCACCACCTCCCTTGCACAGACGTTCTGGGTGCTTCTGGGGGTGGGGGGGGGCAGCACGAAATCCCTGTTGCTTCTGCTGTAAGCTGTGACCTTGCCTGTCTTTCTCTCTCCCTTTTTTAAAGATTTATTTTAGTTATTTATTCCCAACCCCACCCCCCGTTGTTTGCGCTCACTGTCTGCTCTCTGTGTCCACTCGCTGTGTGCTTTCTGTATCTGCTCGTTTACTCTTTAGGAGGCAGAACCAATGCTTGCTAGCTGGTGACTTGAGCCACCTCGGGTCCCTGCTTTGTTGTCTCTCTCTTTGTGTTTCCTCTTCGTGTCTCTTTGTGGCGTCAGCTCGCTGCACCAAAGCACCAGCTTGCTGTCTGGCTTGTCTTCTCTAGGAAGCACCAGGAACCAAACCCGGGACCTCCCATGTAGTAGGCAGGAGCTCAATTGCCTGGGCCACATCTGCTTCCCTGTCTTACTCTCTTGATCTCCCTTCTTTCCTGGGTTCATTCCAAAACACAGGTTTTGGTTTCAGGCTCTGCAGTCTGGGGGAACCCAAGCTCAGGAACCCTGTAATGGCTCTCCTTTTCTCTTGGCATATGCCCCAAATCCCCGTACAACCTTTCTGTCTCATCTCATTCTAGTCTCTCCCTTGTGTACCACATTTCAGGCCTGTTGACCTCTCCTAGTTTCCTGAATACACATAAAAATCAAAACACCCGGGAGTGGATGCAGCTGAAGTGGTTGAGCTCCTGCTTCCCATGTACAAGGTCCTGGGTTCAAATCCCAGTACCTCTTTGAAAAAAAAGAAAAAGAAAGAAAGAACCCCACACCAGTTTGTAAGTTTCAGCTGGACTTTGTCCTGGCTGGGGGCTGTCTGCCTGTGGAGTAAGTAGGTGCATCCGGGAGATGAAAGATCACTCCGGAGGGTGCCTGGAGAGCAGACATGAGAGTAAAGAGGGGAAGGAGCACCCAGACACCCTAGAGCAGGGACAGGGGCTAGCTCTTCCCCTCTCCAGAAGTCTTTCTCTGGAGACCCAGTGAATCCAGCTCATTAAAATTGAGATTCTTCTTTTTTTTTTTAAGATTCATTTTATTCTGTCCCGGGTCTCCCCCCACCCTGTTGTTTGCTCTCACTGTCCAGTCTCTGTTCATCTTCTTTTTTTAGGAGGCACTGGAAACTGAACTTGGGACCTCTCTTGTGATAGGCAGGTGCCCAACTGCTTGAGCTACATCTGCTTCCCAAGCTTCTCCTTTGAATAACAGGCTAGGTTGACTGACAAAGTTATTTCACTGGCATTCCTTCCCCTGAAATCTGCTCAAACTCTCCTAACTTCTCTATCAGGTGGTTCTTTCCCCTCCACCCACACTGTTCAGTCAGGACAACTTTGTCTCAGATATATTATGACCAATCATATCATAGCTGGGAAATAGCGCTTATATTCTAGTATTGTTTTGCATGGTTTGAGAGATATCCCAAATCTCCCTGATGAAGACTTTGTTCATTTCCAAGTTTTATCAGTAGCATATTTTCTTTTTCCAGTTAGGTTTTGTAATCTTTTAACTCCCAGTTGTCAAATGAATACAGTTCCTTGTGAAATACTGGGAAAATTCAGAAAGTTGTAAGGAAGCAAAGAAGCAAGCATAGCATGAATCCACTAAAAGCAAAGATTTTGAGGCATGTCCACAGACATTTTTTTATGGGTTATTTCCCTGTACATAAAACCACCCCTCTCCTCCAGCATGGCTGACTTCCACAGATGACTGCTTCATCTGGTCTCTGGGAGAGACACATGGACTCGTTCTGGAAATGGGTAAGCACATGACCTAATGGGTCCAATCAGAGTCCTTCCCTGGGAATATACATGGACTCCAGGAAAAGGAAGCTTCCTTTTTCTACTGGAGTTGCTAGGCTAGGATGTGGAATGACTGGAGGTATCGGGGAACATTTTTCTTACTTGTGAAAGCATCCCATTGCAGAAAGAAAATGAAAGCAATATTCAGAATAAAGAATAGCCAAGAGATGAAAAGAAAGAGAAAGAAAGCAAGAACTGGCAATTATATGTGAGCATTTGGATCTTTTCAAGCCGTCTATGGACTTCCCAGTTTATGGGCACCATTAAGTTCCTTTTTTCTTAAAGTAATTTTAATTAGGTTTCTAATATTTGAACCAAGCAAGTCTTGATTAGTGAATTGCTTAGAGATACCACCTCATTTAATCCATCAACAATTCTGTGAGCTGAATTTTAGCTTTGTATCCAGGTAAGGAAACCAAGGTTGAGGGAGGTTGAATATCTTATTCAAAATCACCTGGGCAGCTGGGAAGCGGACGTGGCTCAACTGATAGTGTCCACCTACCATATGGTGGGTCCAGGGTTCGATTCCCAGGGTCTCCTGACCCATGTGGTGAGCTGGCCCACAAGAGGTGCTGTGCCACGCAGGGATGCCTCCGTGTAGAGGTGCCCCACGTGCAAGGAGTGTGCCCCGCAAGGAGAGTCACCCCTCGTGAAAAAAGCGCAGCCTGCCCAGGAGTGGCACCACACACACAGAGAGCTGATGCAGCAAGATGATACAACAACAAAAAAATGCAGTCTCCTGGTCCCTCCTGATAATGCAAGTGAACTCAGAAGAACACACAGTGAATGGACACAGAGAGCAGACAATGGGAGCGGGGGCGGGGGCGGGGAAGGGTAGAGAAATAAATAAAATAAATCTTTAAACAAAAAAAAAATCACCTGGGCAGAGAGTTTATCTGACTCTAAACCTGAATTCTGATTATGTTGCACTTTTTTTCTTATGTTCCACTTTTTATTATTAAAATATCCATTTTGTCCCCCTCTGTAAGAGGTCTGGCTTGAATGTAGAAATAAATCAACTGAAGATGAGTATGAATATGTTTCCATTTACAGAATCATTGGTTTCTATATATGATAGGCTTTAGAAGGTATATATTCTTGTGCCTTATTTACGGGCGAGATTATCAGGGCCAGAGACATCAAAAACTTTCTACCTCTTTTCCCCTCACCTCATATCCTCCATGGAGCCATGACGTATGGAATAAATGGTAATAATTGTACAATACATTGTACAAATTATATACTGTAATTGTATAATTATTACAGTAAGTTGTAAATATGGAATCTAAGACTCTCCAAGATCCATCTGCCTTCCCAGACTCATTTCCCTTAAGTTTTCTTCCTCCCTTTCATTGCTCTAGTGCTAGCAAATTTCTTGTAATCCCTGTTATATCCTGGTGGCTTTCCCATACAGGTTTTTTCCCCAACTAACTCCTACTCTGGTACCAGTCTTCCTAGAGCTGTCCGCCAATTCCCCAGCTTGCTCTAAACTCTACTACTCCATAGGTCTTTATGCATCTATATGTATCAATTGTCCTGAATATTCAGGTTATTTGGATTTCCCCAAACTATAATTTCCTTTAGGTCAGAAATCATACCATCATCATTTTTATTTTGCCTGTACCTACCACAGTGTCTGGCACATACTAGGCACTGTATTAATATTTATTCAACAAAACTGAGTTGCGCTGACTCTCAAGTCAATGGAATAATTAGGATAGTTATCATGTTTTTTTCCTATCCTGGTACCCTGGATTTAAGAAAAGAAACATTTTATTTTCGTCCCACAGTTCAACTACGATTACTAAAGTTTGTGGGTAGACATTTTCCCCATGTTGCAGTTCCTGGATTAGCTTTTATTTTTTCCCTAAGAAACGGCAATGTCCTCCTTAACCCCCGAGTCTGCCTCATTGGGTTTCTTTTTCATGCATGTACGTGTCTGTGAAGGTAATTACGTTTATGTTTCTGGGCATTTCTAATTGATTTACAACACAGTTCAGGCCGACAGAGCACACACCCAGATGGGCAACGCCAGAAATGAGCAAGGGGGGTCCACGAATTTTAATCAATATTACGAGGAAATGATTATCGTCTCATATTTCTACACGGACGGTCATGTTTTAGAGCAGAGAGATCTTATTACAAAGATCCCCCGTTTTTTTCTCTTCATATGTCAGAAACTAGCAGAAGCTGAAACATAAGGAATGAACTCACGCTGACTACTGACCCAAGGAAAAAAAAAAAAGCACCTAAAAATCCCTCCTTTCCTAAAACCCCATCGTGCTATCAATTTCCAGAAAAGCCTGTAATACTGAGGACTTCAAAAGCTATGGCAGCAGGACCATGTTAAAATAAGCACACAGTCTGAGTGCCAAAAAATGACTGAAATACTTATTTAATTTCAAGTAATTACATTTGGAATTCATGTTTTAAAATAATTGATTGCTCTTGAAATGTACCCAAACATTAAAAACAAAGAGAAGATATTTCTAATTTCAACTCAAAATAGAGAGAACACGATAAATTGGAATCCAAAAGTTAGTGTTTGCTTTTGCAATTTATTTGGGGAAGGAAGAACCTATTTCCCCAACTTAAAACACTCAGAATCTAGAAATGGATGATTTATCACTATCTCACTTTTTAACAATCACTATTAATTCAAATGGGTAAAAATTACAATAAAAAATGAAATATTTAAGTATTTGGATAATTGAAAAATAATTTTGATATGGAGAAAGTCTTTCTAAACATGGCCCAAAATGTCCATGTTAACCAAAACTTCTGTACAGGAAAAAAAAAATCATTATAAACAAAATCCAAAGACAAATTTTGAAAAAAATTCCAAAATATACAATAAAGAAATGATTAATATCTATAATACACAAAGAGCTCTTTACAACTCAATAAGAAAAAGCATAAAAGAAAAAAATGGCAAAGGGTATAAACAGATAATTCACAAAGAATACAAAGAAATAACCAAAATAGTCTCATTTATATATTCACTATTGAGAGAAATGACTTTAACAACCAATGAATGCAAATGATATATCATTTGATATCTATCATATTGTCAAGGAAGAAAAAAATTGACAAAAGACTGATAAGAAAGTTGGAAAATGGATATACCATCATGTGTTTATTGATTGTAGTTTAAACTTATCTAAACTTTCTGGATCCCAATTGTACAATATATACCAAAATTTAAAGCATGCTTTCTCAGTTGACCCCACAAATCCCACTTTTGCAAAGTTTCCTCACAAGTGCAAAGAAATACGCACCTGAGTGTTTATTGTATTGTTTACATTTTTTTCTGTTTTGATTTTTTAAAAATTTACATGCCCATAATTTCAAGGGTCAAAGAGTCCTACAAGGTTTATTATTAAAAAGAGCAAACCCTGATCATTTCTATCTATTTCTTGTCCCCCAGACACTTTCCATACTTTCAGTTGATTCTTTGATATTCATCTTCATAATTTTAAATTACAAGTTATATGCCTACTTCTTGACTTTTCAATTTTAGGAATGATCAGTTGATTTCCCAACGGGAGGGAGCTGCTAGCTCTCTCCCACAGTCCAATCCACTTTCCGCTCTCCTCATTTCCCCGAATATGTTTTTCCACCATAATTTAGTTTGGATCGATATGCAGTATGTACTTTATTATTACTATGGACATGCTAATCACAAGTTAGCCATATGGTATAATGTGATTAGTTTTCATTCCTTGCCCCAATTTTGTGTTCCTTGTTAATAATTACCTTTTTTGTTTGTTTTTGGGTGTGTGCCATCTTCTATGTACTTACCACCCCGCAAACTTTCTTTTCGTTTTTGTAAGTCAGCAGCTCGCGGGAACCTCATAGTGAACACTGGAGGAAATTTTGAGAATGCCAGAACATGCAGATTCCCATCAAGTAGGTAAGGGTGTCCTCTCACAGACTAGCACCTGGAGTGCTGACTCCTCCTTTCTCCAGCTGTTAGCTCATCTCTGAGAGCCTTACTTTCTTCATCTGAAAGAAGGGATGGTAGCAGTGTCTACACTGTCGTTTCATTGTCAGGAATCATGCTTAAATGAGCACATAGCACAGGACACATAGTTAGCTATTGTGTTTATTATTACATGAAGGAAAATGTAGTAGGAATTCAAGAGGCTAATCTCCATCCCGAAATCTATTCCTTAGTTTTCCCCCTTAACATTTTTTCCTGAATAAGCTAACACATACATATTCATTGGTAGAAAATTTGGAAAGTTCTTTACAGTGTAAAGAAGCACAAAAGAAAACTCCCCACAATCCCATTATGCAGAGGCAACTGCTGTTAACTTTTTAATGTATTTTATACCCTTTCCCCACCATAAACATTTAAAAAAATTTTTTTTAATTTACCATGATTAAGATGACAGCATTTTGAATTCCGCATTTTTGCTGTTGTTTTACAAATCCTAAACATTGCCCCATATCATCAAATGCATCTTTATAAGGATATTTTAAAAATGACAACTGCATAGCAGTCCACTGTATAGGGATGAGAGGGCAATCAATCACTCCTATTTGCCTAAGTCTGAAAGAGACTCTGGGGACACAAAACTTTTCCTGGAAAGTCCTGGGCAAACCAGAATAAACTGATCCCTCCACTTTTGCAAACCCCTATAATTGCATAATTAGGTTGTTTCCATTTTTTAACCTTATAAATAGCACTGATATGCATATAATTGCTTTATGATAACTGCCCTTCTCCAACTTCTCCAGGGCAAAGACGTTACCTTTTGGTCTACGTTTTTCTGTTTAAACCACAGAGCTTGGAGCAGTTATGAAGATGCTCAATGAACAAGCTACCGTTTAGTACGTTGGGTGAAAACGGATGAGAAGTAATCTCATAAACGCAACAACATGCATGGAGCTGTGTAGAAGCAGAGAGCTTCCAAATTAGTTGCTATTTTCCATTTTCTCCTTTGTCCCAGCCCTTTCTGAAGAAGGCCCTTTAGAGATGTACTTCACAAGCAGACAGTGAAAGAACGTGCATCATGCGGGGGTCCTCTAAGAGGTGCTTCATTTCTGTCCTTGTCCTTCAAGTGGCTTTTTCAGAAATTAGAACAAAAACTAATCAAATTCCTGTTTTAGACTGTTTGAAGTTTCTAAAATGACGCATGGCTTTTTTTTCTCTTGGATCTTCTCTCGACACCCGATTAATTATGAAGACTCCCTAAAGATGACTGGTCTTGTGGTTTGGTTTTTTGTGAGTGCCCATAAGTCGATGGGTCCTATGGATAGTGGCCATCTTTTGGGAGCTTTTATCGAGGTAGCAGGGATAGATGTTTCCATTCAGATCACATTCTCTCTGCATCGGATTGCTTTTGCCGAGTACGTTTGAGGCTACCCCTGCTCACATTCTTGCATATCGTACATTTTTTTTTTTAAAGCACTATGTTGGGCCTGCTTAAGTCTTTGATGAAAACACACTAGAGGAATAGACAAAGGGGGGCTATTGGTCCTGATACTTGTTTCCCAATTAATCAACAGTGAAAGTCCTGCCCTGCTCTCACTCCACTCTCAGGCTAGAGACCACCTAGGGGCCATGCTTTGATATTTGAATCAGGCTGCTTCTCTCATAGTTACATATATAGAAATACTACGAAAACACAATTTGACCTCACTTTGGGGTCTAACTTTTGAATAGACTGCTAATGGGAGACGGTAATTCAAGAGGGGTGGTCGAGTCTCTCCCCCAGGACCCCTGAGGGCATAAATCATCCAGGCACTGCATAGCCATTCTGTTGTTGTTTTTCTTTTAGGAGGGACCAGGGATTGAACCCAGGATCTTGTTCCTGGGAAGCAGGTGCCCAACCACTGAGCTACATCCGCTCCCCTATCCTATTTATTTTTTATTTATTTCCACCCCCCCATTGTTTTTGCACTCACTGTCTGCTTTCTGTGTCCCTTTGCTGTGCCTTCTTCTGTGTTTGCTTGTCTTCTTTTTAGGCACCACTGAGAACTGATCGTGGGACCTTCTGGAGTGGGAGAGAGGTGCTCATTCTCTTGCACCACCTCAGCTCCCTGGTCTGCTTGTCTCTTACTGTCTCTCCTCTGTGTCTCTTTTTTTGTTGCATCATCTTGCTGCGCCAGCTTTCTGCATGGGCCAGCACCCCATGTGGGTAGATTGCCTTCACCAGGAGGCCCTGGGAAGTGAATCCTGGACCTCCTATATGGTAGACGGGAGCCCAATTGCTTGGGCCACATCTGTTTCTCTATCCTATCTATTTTTAATCCTCTCCAGGGAAGGAGGCAATGCAACTTTCCTTAGTTTTTCATTCTAGTGGTATAGAAGTTTGGGAAGAAGGCAAGAGTAATAAAAACATATTACTTTACACTTTGACTTAGAAAATAGTGATTTGGATTTCAGTTTCTAGAGGAAGAGGGCAATCACAGATTAGAGCTTCAGGTGTTTAAGAATTATTTCACTCTTTGAAATGTGCATGTTAAACATACATGATTCAAAAAGACAAAGAAAACACTGTATGAGGGATGCATGCCAAAGGAGCACGGTCTCTTGCAAGGCCAGTTATGTTATAAAAGCAACAGAATATTTTTGTAACTTGTTCTTCTAATGTTTTCACTGACAGAGTCAATTCAGGGTGTGCAAAGGGAATTTCAAACCATCAGCTGTTTATTACAATTTGTCCCCAGATGGATCACGTAATATCCTTTGTCTAATCAGGATTGTGGGGGAAATGCCTCAGTTGCTGCTGCTTATACTAATAAGCATTCATCAATAGAAATTTGTGTGATGATCAATATACTAGTCCTTCCTCAAGTGGAAGAGACAAGCATCTCTCTCCTATACAGAGAGCAACATTCGCTGCTAAGCTAAACCCACCGTAAGCTCCTGCTTTGTCTGAGTAGAATGAGCAGTATTAGAGTTTCAGGTGAGCCTATGGCATTTTTAAATTTTTTATTTATTTTTAAAGATTTATTTATTTATTTATTTCTCTCCCCTTCCCACCCCCATCCTGGTTGTCTGTTCTCTGTGTCTATTTGCTGTGTCTTCTTTGCCCACTTCTGTTGTTGTCAGCTGCACGGGAATCTGTGTCTCTTTTTGTTGTGTTATCTTGCTGTGTCAGCTCTCCGTGTGGGCGGCGCCATTCCTGGGCAGGCTGCACTTTCTTTCACCCTGAGTGGCTCTCCTTACGGGGCGCACTCCTTGCATGTGGGGCCTCCCTACGCGGGGACACCCCTGCGTGGCAGGGCACTCCTTGCACGCATCAGCACTGCGTGTGGGCCAGCTCCACACGGGTCAAGGAGGCCCAGGGTTTGAACCACAGACCTCCCATGTGGTAGACGGACGCCCTAACCACTGGGCCAAGTCTGCCGCCATATGGCATTTCTTTTTACAGTAATGTTTATTTGATCCTATGCCCTAGAGAGTTACTTATGACCATGGTGGTCTCCAACTATGAGACTCAGCATCAGCTGCCAGGCATGAGGGAGGCCACCTTCAGCCCTGCAGCCCCGTCTAACAGCCCACACATGAGCAGCCGGGCCAGCAGAAGGACCTCAGGCCAAGCCCAGACCGAATCGCTGAGCCACAGAATTGGGAGCAAGTAATGGTGGTCATTTTAAGCCACTAAGTTTTGAGGAGGTTGGCTATGCAGGCACGGATAACTGACGTAGAGCATTTCTTTTTTTTTTTTTAAAGATTTATTTATTTAATTAATTAATTCCCGCCCCCCCCCCCAGTTGTCTGTTCTCTGTGTCTATTTGCTGCGTCTTGTTTCTTTGTCCGCTTCTGTTGTCGTCAGCGGCACGGGAAGTGTGGGCGGCGCCATTCCTGGGCAGGCTGCGCTTTCTTTCCCGCTGGGTGGTTCTCCTTATAGGGTGCACTCCTTGCACGTGGGGCTCCCCTATGCGGGGGACGCCCCTGCGTGGCAGGGCACTCCTTGCGCGCATCAGCACTGCACACGGGCCAGCTCCACACGGGTCAAGGAGGCCCGGGGTTTGAACCGCGGGCCTCCCATGTGGTAGATGGACGCCCTAACCACTGGGCCAAAGTCCGTTTCCCCAGAGCATTTCTGATGGAGGGGCGAGACTGGAGGAAAGCTCTCTAAAGCCAAGTGAGAATGACTGCAAACAAAGCCAACATGGTTGGGGCAGACACAGTAAGGAACCAGTGTTGCTCAGTGAGGCTGGAGAGACAGAGGCCACGCAATGGGGAATCTTGGAGGCCCCATTAAGGGGTTTGTCTTTCATCTTAGCTGCAAATCACTCCAACAACAGTGTGGAGATTGATGGAAGGGGCGCAGGACTGGAAGACTTCAGAGCCGGAGGGAAGCTATTGGCAGAAGGCTAGATAAATGATGATGGTGACTGGACCTGGTGATGGATTTGGAGAGAAGAGGACAGGAATGGAAGCAGTGTTTAGAGGGTAAAACCAACAGGACTTTACGATGGGTTGGAATGTTGTAGGATGGAGAGGTTTCTGAGGAAGTGGATAGCTGCTCGTACCTCTAGAGGAAAGGGCACCTTTCACCGAAGATGGAAACACTGGAAGAGTTTGGTGAGGATGAGTTTATAAGAACCAAGACATGTGGTTCTGCGTTTGAATCACCTTTTAGATATCTAAGGCAGTTGGAATTTGTTGGTAATTGAATCAAGCCCCCCACAAACAACATGTTCAAGTCTTAATGAACTGATTTGTAAATAGGACCTTTGGAGATGTAATTATTTGTCATGGTGAGGACTCATTTGTATATAGGATCTTTGAAGATTCTGTTTAGATGAGGCCAAAATGAGTCAGGGTACGACTTAATCCGTATGGCTAAAGTCCTTATAAGCAAAGGAAATTTGGCACAGAAGTCAGTAGAAGCCAGAAACCCAGAAGAAGCCAGAGAGTGAAGCAGATCATCATAAAAAGGCAGAGCAGCAAGCCACAGATCTCCAGAGAGGGTGGTAAGCTGCTTCCAGAATGGGAGAAAGCCTGGGCTGTCAAGACCTCAATTTTGGACTTCTGGTCTCCAAAACCATGAGAGAATAAATTCCTGCTGCTTAAGCCAATGAGTAAGTGGTATTTGTCATAGCAGCCCTGGCAAACTAATACAGATGTTTAAGCCTGGAGCTCAAAGGAGAGCTATTCCTGTTTGGAACCCATGACTAGCTCCTAAAAATGTGGATGTATTTTATTAATCTCAAAAAAAATTTTTTCAGGATTTACAAACTATGGGAATGTGGAAAGAACGGTACATTGAACAACCACATACCATTGTCCTAGATCCACTAATTGTTAACATTTTGCCACATTTGCTCTATTTTGTTCTCTCTATATAATTGCACCTATTTTTGCTATATCATCTGAAAGCATGTTGCAGGCATCCTGAAAACACCCCCTTCCCCAACACTTCAGCATGCCCCTCCTAAATAAAAGGACATTCTTCTACCTAACCACGACATCATTATCACCCCCAAGGAAATTAACATTCATTCAATAATATAATCTAATAGTCATTCTATATTAAATTTCCCCCACTTGTTCCCAAAATATTTTTTAGGGTTTTTCCCTGCCTGTTCTAGAATCCACTCAAGGTTCATATGTTATATTTTATGGAACTGATTGATTTTTTTCTGATTGATTTTAAAATCAAAATGAATTCAAATAAACTGTTTTTGCCATGCTTGAGACTCTTTTGGTGAACACCACGGGTTTCCGGTCAGTCGGAGCTCTTGGGCTTGTGTGACGGTTCGGCTTGTATAATATGTCAACTCGACCAGTGATAGTGCCCAGTTGTTTCACCGAGCAAGCACTGGACTAGTTGGAATACAAGGGCATTTCATGGACTTTAATCGTCAATAAGTTGATTGCGTACATGCCTGGTTAAATCTACACTCAACTGAGATTATCCTCAGTAACGAGTGATATCTCATCCAATCAGTTGAAGTCTTTAACCGGGGAGGTGGCTTCAGCATTCGGAGAGAGAATTCCCATCTCTACTTTGGACAGCCAGCATCTCCTGGGGCATTTGTTAAGGACCTTCACTGGACCCCCTGATTTGCAGCCAGCCTACTTGAGACAATTTCATAAAATCTCACACTATTTCAGATATCTCCTCTTGGTTCTGTTTCCTTAGAGAACCCTGACTAATACAGCTTGGAAATAAATGTATTATTATATTATAATGGAAAGAGAACTGGGCTAAGCATTAATCATTCTGGATTCCAGGACTTGTCCTGCTGCTAATTATTTGCACAAGCTCACTTACTTTGTCCTCTGGGCCTCATTCTATCAACCATAAAAGCTGTATGGTGTGGTAAGACCCTAAGAGGATAAAGATGTAATTCCAGCCTTGCTCTTGTACTAATTGTGTGACCTTGAGCAAACTCTTTCCTTTCTCATTCATTTATGAATTGATTTGAGAAATTTGCACTGAGTGCTTACCAGATGCCCTTGTGAATAAGATAGACTCCGCCCCTGTCCTCACAGAGTTCAGGAAGTAGACACAAATAGTTACAGAGGTAAATAATTAATTTCAATTCTGCTAAGTACTCTGAAGAGAAGAGCTGTGATGAGCATAGCAGAGAAGACTAACCTAGATGTGAGATGGTTGGGGTGGAGAAGAGAACTGGAAAATCCAAGGAAGGGTCTCTGAGGAACTGATTTAAGTTGAGACAAGAAGGATGAGTGGGAGATGGCCAGGTAAAGTGTGGGGAGATTACTCTATTTTAGAGCTAGTTTCTCTCTCTCTCTCTTTCTTTCCTTTTTTCCTTCCTTCCTCCCTCCCTCCCTTCCTTTTTTTTTTTTCAATTTAGAAAAAATAAAATGTATGTGAATCAGGAACCTTTGCAGCTACTTGTAACTCATGATGAATTCTGGCCAATGGAAATGCCACTCCTGGGATGCATATTTCAAGGGAAATGGTAAGCCTTTCCTTGACACCTTTCGCTGTCCTGTGACTTGGAGCCACAACTTGGGGCTACGCCTTTGGCCTTGGGATCAGGGAAGCATACGGGATGGCAGAGGCGAGTGGATCCCCCATCGTCCCTAGCTTCCTAGCGTTTCTCTGAGATGGAAATAAATGTCATATTTAAGTTACTTTGGAGGGAGGTGGATCTCTGTTATATGCAGTTGAACTTGAATCCTAACCAATACTAAGAAAACACTCAACTTGAAAAAAAAAAAGAATATAATGAAAATTTGTTCTTATCACCAGACACCCCACAGATGCCTTTTCTTTAAAAAATAATTATTGTGCTAACATACATACGGCATAACATTTCCCATTTTATTTTATTCCCCTTTCCCTGAGATGGCTCCCTTATCTGTTTGCTCATTGTTTTTTGCTCATTGTATTTTGCCCATTGTCTGCTTGCTGATTTTTTTTCTTTAGGAGGCATCAGGAACTGAACCTGGGACCTCCCATGTGGGGGGCTGGCATGCAACTGCTTGAGCCACATCTGCTCCCTTCTCGTTTGTTTTTGCTTGTTGTCTGCTCATTGGTTTTTTTTTTCTCGTTGTTTTTGCTTGATGTCTGCCGCTTGTTTGTTTGTCTATTTTAGGAGCACTGGGAACCAAACCCAGGACCTCCCATATGGTAGGCGGGTGCACAATTGCTTGAGCCGTATCCACTCCACGCATTTTATTTTATGTTATTTTATTTTATTATTTTTGCTGCTGCTTTTTGTGAAGAACCATGGCTCCATTAGCTTTCTGATTCATCCAATTTATTGTGCTCTTAGATTCACTGTTTAGAATTAATATACACTTGAGCGTTAGCTTTATTAGAGCAAGAAACCTGTTTACCTTGCTTACTGCTGTATCTCAAATGCCTTCCCATAGTAGGCACATAAAGAAATATAAGGTCTTCAAATTCCCAACAGCAAATTACAGGCCAAGACTAATGGCGGACTTATTTTTGTATTTTTCGGTTTTTTTTTGGAAGTACTGGGGAATGAAACTGGGATCTCGTACATGGGAGCAGGCACTCAACCACTGGGCTATGCCTGCTCCCCACATTTCCCATTTTAATCACATTCAGAGTTGCTTTTTATGACATTATGATAACCAGAGCTGAACACCAAAGTCCAAGTGTGAAGTCACCAATCCCCGAAAGAATAGGACCCAGGAAATCCTTCGCTCTCATCACTGTACATTTTTCAGTACACTTGAAAACATCACTTACTTTCTTGGCCACCAGATCCTTTTGCTAAGTTTTTGTACTGCTTTATGATATCTCAGTTCACCCCAAACTCCATCTCTAAGAGGGCATGCTTAAAGAATTCAGGTCCCGAGCCCTGGTTTTATAGCAGTTTCTGATCTGTGAAGCATCTGACTAAGCAGCAGCTGAAGTGACAAATGCTGCACATCGCCTTCTTACTACACACTCGTGTACAGCCCCTGCCTCCAGCCTGCCTCACCGCCCAGACTTCCACGGGATGGATGACTTCCACTGAGATATCAGTATAGGTGTTCTTGCCTTTGACTATTATGTGACAGGCTAAGTGAAAGTATAAACAGGAATACCATAAAAACTAAAGAACCTGAAGAACACATGAAAACTATTCAAGGGTCCTATTATGAAAACAGAACTGTTTGAGGTGCTACACTGTGACTTAATCTTGTGAGAAGTATCCAAATACCACCAAAGGGTGTGTTAACCTAATCTGTAGACATGGGGACGTACAAACACACACACATACACATATAGAGCCTTCTATCGTTTCTCTAGCATGACAAGGTTCACATTTCGAATAGGACTAATTATAGAAATGGGTACAGTATGGGAAACATGGTTGTACTGTCCTAAAATCATTTGTGTATGGGTGGGTCCAAGAGTTTACTGGCCCTAATATTTTTTGCCCCAACTAGAAGGATTCATGCTGTGGTACAGAGAAAGTCAACTGGAGATTTGGATGTGGAATTTCTTTTCTTAAAAAAAATTTTTATTTGTTTATTTTTTAGGAGGTACCAGGGATCGAACCCAGGACCTTGTACATGCAAAGCAGGTGCTCAACCCCTGCTCCAAGGATGCAGAATCTCATAATCAGATTTGTGCTCAAGTTGAGTTGAATCTGAAAAGGGTTCGGTCAAATAAAAGCAATGCATTAGAGAATAATATTTTGAGCAAAAGATTTCATGAATCAGCACAAATCCATTCAGTATAAATAGTCAGTTGAACATTTCATTATGACTTATCAAATATTTGTAAAGTGAGGGAGACTTTTGTGGGGGAAACCTAAGTGCGTTAACTTGGGGTCACCACGATGCACACACATCTTCTACCAGTCATTTTCATCGGGGCCAAAGTCTGCTGTAAAAACAGTTGCTTAAGATTCCATTAAAGTGGTCACTGTAAGAACCGCAGTAAAAAGACTGATTTGATCCTGAAATCTGCTGCGAACCCCCTGTCCATTCCCCAAGGTCCGCAAGGGCTTTTGTCTTCGTTTGCCAGGCTGCGTGACAAATACCACGCAGTGTGTTGGTTTAGACCACAAGCAAGCAGTTATCGGGTTTCAGAGGCCAGAAGTGCAAAATTGCAGGTGTCAAAAGGCCACGCTTTCTCCCCAAGCCTGCAGTGTTCTGGTGCTGGCTGGCCACAGTCCTTGGGGTTCCTTCTCTTTCTCTGATCTCCTCCTGAGGCTTTTTTTCCTGACTTGGTCAGAATTTCCTCTCTTAACAAGGCCTCCACTTACATGGATTAAGGGCTTCCCTCGTTTAGTTGACCAGCACCTACACAGGCAATTCTAGGGTCCGAGTCACAGATGAGTTCCCACCTTAGCTAAGAATACATCTTCCAAGGGTGCTGGATTTTTGGTTTGTTTGTTTTTAGGAGGTACTGGGCATTGAACCCAGGACCTCGTACATGGGAAGCAGGTGTTCAACCACCTGAATTGCATCTGCTCCCCAAGGGGTGCTATTTGTCATGAGTTCATGCCCCAGGAACCTAGATTAAGACTAAGAACTCAGGAAGAGGATTTGGCTCAATGGATAGAGCGTCTACCTACCGTATGGGAGGTCCAGTGTTCAAACCCAGGACCTCCTGACCTGTGTGGTGAGCTGGCCCACGCTCAGTGCTGGTGCACGCAAGGCTCCCTGTGTAGGGGAGCCACATGCGCAAGGATTGTGCCCTGCAAGGAGAGCCGCCCCATGTGAAAAACCGTAGCCTGCCTAGGAGTAGCGCCATAAACACGGACAGCTGACACACCAAGAGGATGTAACAAAAAAGAGACACAGATTCCCGATGCCACTGACGGGTGCAAACGGACACAGAAGAACACACAGTGAAAGGACAGAGAGAGCAGACAATAGGGAGGCTGTGGTTAGGGGAGAGAAATAAATAAAAAATGAATAAATCTTCAAAAAAAAAAGAAGATTAAAAACTCGTGTTGTGTTCGGGTACCTAATTTGACCTGCCACACTCTTACAGGTCTGCTGTCTGTCCCTCTCTAGCCTCAAGTCTCAGCACTAGTCTGGCCTCGCTCTCAGCCTTGCACAAGTTGCTCACTTTTATTGACAGGCTGGTCTCCTCCTTTTTTGCCTCAATTTTTTCTCATTCTTTAAGACATAATGGGGAAGTGGATGTGGCTCAACGGACTGGGCTCCCATCTATCATATGGAAGGTCTGGGGTTCCATTCCCAGGGTCTCCTGGTGAAGGCAAGCTGGCCTGATCGGAGAGCTGGCCCATGTACAGTGCTGGCTTGTGCAGGATGCTGGCCCACACAGAGTGCTGGCCCTCAGGGAGAGCTGGTGCAGCAAGATGACTCAACAGAGAGAGTCACAGAGGAGAGACAGTAAGCAATGCACACACCAGGGAGTGAGGTGGTGCAAGAGATTGAGCAACTCTCTCCCACTCCGGAAGGTCCCAGGATCAATTCCCAGTGGCACCTGAAGAGAAGACAAGTGGGCACAGAAGAACACACAGCAAAATGGACACAGAAAGCAGACAGTGAGTGCAAAAAAAAAAAAAAAAAAAAAAAAAAAAAAAAAAAAAAAAAACAAGGGGTGAGGGGGGAATAAATAATACATAAAATCTTTAAATAAACATATGTGATTTTAAAAAAAGGGACATAATATAGGGGAGTGGGTGTAGCTCAGTGGCTGAGCACCTGCTTCTCATGAAGAAGATCCCGGGTTCAATCCAAAAAAAGACTGTGTAGACATTGTTTCTTCTGGGATGACCCTATAGCACCCTGTGCAATTTCTATCATTATTCCATCTCATGTTTTGTCATACTGTGAAGATATCTAATAACAACACTGTAAACATTTAGCATCTTACCCATTTAGGTATTGCTCAATAACAGCAGTTCTTATACTTTTCAGCTGTATAATCGCCTCTCTTACTGGTCTGTCTTTCCAGATCATAACACCCTTGCAGACAGGAGCTGCATCTTTTATCTGGATGTCTCCAGAGCCTAGCATGATATGTGGCACATGAGTTCACCAAAAACTAAGGGAACAAAATGAATAATTCATGACACCTTAGAGTGGGAATGAAACTTAGGGGAGCAGAGTTTGGTGTCCTGATCGTTGAGCTCCTCATGAATTTAAAGTGCATTGCACAGTTCCCGCACATAGTAGGCAGTCAATAAATGTTCATTCTTTTCCTCTTTTCCTTCATTTTACAGAAAAGGGAATTGAGGCCCACAGAGGTGAGGTGAAGTAATTGACTCTGAGTTCAACAGCTTAGTAACAGAAGAGACAAGTGCTATATCTTCTGGTCTAGTGAATCCTTTTTTCCTGTAACATGGGAAACATGGAATGTAGGAATAACCCTTGACCCCAATAGTAACAGGTTTACAAGTAACTTTTTATTATGGAAAGATTCAAAAGTGGAGGGAAAAGCATAATGAGCTCTATGTACTCAAGGCTCGGCTCCAATAATTATCAAGGCTTTGCCAATCTTTTTTCATCTGTAGCCCCCCCTCCCCCCTCCCATTATTTGGAGACAAAGCCTAGACACTATATCAGGTTCTAACTGTATTTTTTTTTTTTTACAAAACTCTTTTTCACATGATTAGTTTCTAGAAAGAATCAGCTCAGCTGGAAAATATTTCAGTAAGGTGAAACCTTAGTTCTCCTATTAAAAGATTTTGGAGGTCAGCTCCTAATAACACCCATGTTCTTTGTAGACCTTTAGAATTTTGTCAAAGTGTATATGCCAAAACATAAGTAACAGCTGATTTGGTGTAATCTCTAGAGATCAGTAGGTTTCTGCCAACCCTTGTTTCTCTGCTAGGTTTTCCTATTCCTGTTTTACCATACTCAGCCTTTCTACCCGGTTTTCTGGCCCTGGACCCCAAGGCCAACATTTGTACTTTTTTGGGTCTAGTTTTCATTTTCTAAAATGCCTTCTTTTCTTTCAAATCTGTCCTCCCCTCAAGACCCATTTCAGGAAACTTATCCTCCCTAAAGCCTTCTTAGATGATCTCACCCCTAAGAATGAGATTTCATTCATAATCATGGCACAGTTCATCACTTAGTTATTATGTAATTATTTCACATGTATCAGTTTTACGGCCTTAACAAGATCATAGGTTACTTGAGGTCAAGGCCTTCATTTTAAAGCTTTTCTTTCCTTTTTTTTTAAATTTCTCCCATTCCTCCTGTCCCCATTCAAGGCTGCCAACTGTGTACAGCATGTACTAAGTTGCTCATCTTGGTTGGTTAATCTTTGTACACTCAGGTTTTGGGCCATTTGTAGACACTCACAGTAGTATAGTTGAACTATGCAGAGGTCTTGCCAAAAACATCAAATCTGAATCAGATTCACTGTCTTGATCCAATTTTCAATTTTTAAGAAGACAGAGAATGGAGGCCACCACAAGGATATGAGCCGCAAAATCTGGACTATCGGAAACTTTAAGGAAAAGTTTCTTCAATAAATAATTTGCAGTGGGGGAGAAACAGATGGAGGGAAAACATATAGATGAAAAAGATCTGACATATATATCAACCAACCACAGTATGTGGGCCAGATGTGGATTCTGGTTCGAGCAAACAAACTGAATAGAATTTATGACATTTATGAGATAATTAAACACTTAGTGAATAGTTTATGAGAGGAAGGGTTTTTTTTTTTAAGGGTAGTAATTGTTTTGTGTGTTTTTAGAGTCCCTATCTTTCAGAGATACACACTGAAATATTTGCAGATGAAATACTACAATGGTTGGGATTTGCTTTACAATAATGTGGGGGATGGGGGTAGAGCTGAAATAAGATTAGTCAGGAATTATTAATTGTTGCAGCTGGCTGAAAGGTACATAGGGGGTCATAATAATATTATGTCTACTTTTATCTATGCGTGATATTTTTCAAAATGAAAAGTTAAAACCACCACCACAACAAAAAAACATCGTATCTGGAAGGGAATGTGCTGATGATTTTACACTGCTCTCTCCCGTTTTCCAACCTTGCGTTTTGCAGATGAGGACGTTTGTGGTCCAGGAGGGAGAAGGCGAGGCAGGACTGGAGGCTGTCCGGAACTGTTTACACTGGCACTTTGTGCCCAGTGATGCACTGCTGGGGTTGCATATAAATCAGGTATCCCTTCGCTGCTCTTGTTGATAGATTTATCTGGCTGGGCTGCTTAGACTCTGGCTAGGTATTTGGAATCCAGACATACGAAGTCCGGGGATTTGTCCTTGTGCTTGTCCCTTGCATGCACGAGTTTATCCAGCATTACCCAGCCTGCCTCAGGCCTGAGAGGGACCCACACGGAGGGCTGTGAAGACGTGCCCCTGCCAGCACACCCCTTCTTGTCAGGGAAGCAGAGGCCTGGTGAAAAAACAGCTTCATTGTTTTAAGCCCTGCAAGAGGCTGGCTCATCCTCCCGGGGAATAGAAAGTAAATTGCTTCCCTTTAGGAGTTGAATTAACTCTTTCAGGCCAATAGAATTAGTTCAGTGATGACAATCCCATTATTTTAGGATTTCCCCAATGGTATTTTTAATGAGCCATGGCTACCAAGGCCTCAATGGAACAGAATTGACTAGTAAATTCAGCCAACAACAGGTTTAACTAATTTTTTTTTCCCCCTGGAATAGACCAGGTGTTCTTGTGAAGGGATCAAATTGACTGCTTGTTTCAGAACTGAGAAGGCACAGCCTCATTAGAGGCTGCCAGTGGAAGAGCTTCTAATCCTTATTCATTTACAGAGCAAGGATTGTAGTTCCTCCCAGCCAAGCCCATCAGCCAGTCTTTTGTGTTGCTATCAAGTTTTAGTTCTTGTTTCCAATTTGCTACATAATTTCTCTTCAGCCTTGTAGCTTCCCTGAAAAGGAGTAAGGGTAAGCAAGCCTTAACTGACAGGTTTTGAAACCTGAAAGTTAAACATCTAGACAGGTTAGCAGTTGCATTTAAAAAGCTTTAGAGACGATTGCAATTGAATTGATTTTCAACTTTGCAGGCAGCGGTGTTTGGTAATTGAACAGCTCCGAAATGAGAAGAAAAGGTCTACTTTTATTTACTTTTATTTGCAAAATAATCTCATCTCTCCCAGCAGCACAGAAGGTTGGAGAACTAGGAAAAATAAGGATTAGTATTTTTTAATTAAAAGCAATCTTGGGAGGTTTTTAGGCCTTCTCCTCCCTTTCCTTTCAGCAGAAAAGAAGTGATCTCGCCTACAACGGGCCTTTCCAGGAAAAGCTGCCTAAGACAGGAGCTTTGACGCCTGCAAGTCGGTTAGTAAATGGTTCCCATCTGAGAGATAAATTTACTCGGTGAGACCACCAGCGTGTCATTTAGTATCTCGGAAGAGATAATTAAACCAACTATGAGCCCGGTGCCTTGAAAGGGTTAACGCATCTCTCAAGGCCACAGTTTATTTCTAAAGAGCACTTGATTCACCTCACCCCCGCCCCCCACTCCAGGACGGGGGGGGGGGGGGGGGGGGGGGGGGGGGGGGCCCTTTGTGCCGAGCTGGGGCTGTGCAGCTGGACTTCCCCCAGAATTAAGTGCCTTCAGAATCAGACCCTGTCTGCACAATTCCCCCAAGGAGGCACCAGTCTGTTGAATGTGAGCACGCGAATTTGTCACTCGCGCGGCTGCGGTGTGCTGGTTAACTTAATACAACCATCAATTCGTAAAGGCAGGAGAGCTCCGTTCCCCTGGGAGGGTGGGCTTGGGAGTCGGACACATTCGGGTTTGAATTTTGGCCCTAACCCTTAACTGGCTGGGTGATCCTGGAGGTGTTATTTCTCTACGAAATGGGGGTCCCAGGGAGCTGGGGCTTCAACAGAGGAAGGGCTCAGCAAGCCCTGTCACCCGGTGCCTGGCAGAGGGAGTTCTCGAATCTACGTTAGGCATTGTTGCTATTGCCGTGGAGGTTATGATACTAATTATTACAAGGCCCCTCGTGCCTCTGGGCTCTGCCTCTCTCTAGCTTCAGCCTTCTGTCCCTGGTGCAACTTCCCAATGAGGTCTCCATGGGGTTTCCAGCAAAGGTGCTTCATTTGTGCTCCCATCACCATTCCAGCACTTACCACATTGTGTTCTTACAGCTTGTTTACCCTGCCTTGAAGTTGTAGGAATTAAATCAATTCACAGATGTGAATCCCTTAGCTCCATGCCTGGCACATGAGAGGCAAGCAATGAAGTATAATTTCATTTCACTTTTTAACTGTCTCTGTAGGGAAGTGGATTTGCCTCAACAGATAGGGCATCTGCCTACCACATGGGAGGTCCAGGGTTCAAACCCCAGGCCTCTTGACCGGTGTGGAGCTGGCCCATGCGCAGTGCTGATGCGCGCAAGGAGTGCTGTGCCATGCAGGGGTGTCCCCCGCGTAGGGGAGCCCCACGTGCAAAGAGTGCGCCCCACAAGGAGAGCCACCCCATGCGAAAAAAGTGCAGCCTGCCCACGAGTGGCATCACACACATGGAGAGCTGATGCAGCAAGATGATGCAACAAAGAGAGACAGATTCCCAGTGCCACTGAAAAGAATGCAAAGTGGACAAAGAAGAACACACAGTGAATGCACACGGAGAGCAGACAACTGGGGGAAGGAGGAAGGGGAGAGAGGTAAATAAAAAATCTTAAAAAAAAAAAATTTAAAAAAAAACCCGTCTCGTCTCTGTAGACACACTCTGACTCGAACTCATTGAATGTCTATGGTAAGCTGTCACCCCAGGTAGCCTTAGGACACGCCTGGTAAGCTACCTTTCCCATTTCACAATGGCAGAAACCAAGGCTTGGAAGGGCCAGGTAAGTTGCCCCAAGCCAGCTAGGAGGAGGTAGGGCTAGAATTGAAAGTCCCATCTGGGAAACTGAGAGCAGGGGACATGGTGTTGCTCGTCCTAGTGCTGGCACCTGGCAAATAAATGCTCCACAAATACTGAACGGATAGGCTGGAGCCAGCTGTAATTCTTCACCCCGCCAAGCTGGAGAAGACTCCGAGGAACCTTTAGTTCCTCCTCTGCGCTGGTCATTTCCTTGCTTTTTTCTCAGACCCATCCTGAGGCAGGTTAGTTTAGGGAAAGGGAGGACGTGGTCTCAGACCCAGCAGAAAAACACGACTGCAAACACGTGGCCGCTGAACCACCCCGCGAGGGACAGACCCGCGAGACCCGCGTTGGGCACGAGATTGGAACTGAGATCTCGACTGTGGTCAAGGGAAAGCCCCGGATACCCTCGAAAGGCCTCACCATTGGCCCCCTGAGAAATGACAGGTGGGGCAGCCAATCAGAACGGCAAACGGACTTTAAAAAGCCCTGACCTGGGTTCCCACCCCCAAGTCACCCTGCAGCAGACAAGGACGTTGTGCTTTTCTCATTTTATTGTTTCCTAATAAACCCTTTACTCCCTTGCCTACCGTGTGACGCGTCCTTAAATTCTTTAAGGTGACGTAAGCCAAGAACCTGCAAGTCCGGAACCCCGAGCCACCGGGTGGCAACTCCTCACCCCTCCCCTCGACCTGCTCTGGACCATGCACAAGCGCTGACCTCTGCAAACCGTGGCACCTGGCTGCCAGCCACGCGCAGTCCACGGAAGGCTGCCCGACGGGAGCCAGTGCTGCTGCCCCAGCCCCCTCCCGAGTCTGCCGGGGACCGAGCAGGCTGGATGCCAGTCGGCAAGGCGGGCTGGGAAACGGAGTCTGCCCAGGTCACTTCCTTTGCGATAGAGAACAGAGGGCCAGAGAATGGCTCTGAGAGCAAACAGGCAACCCGTCCTTCCTCTTTAGGCCGGAGGTGCTTCCAATCAGGAGGTGTGTTCCGAGCCAGAAGCTCCTGAATTGGGAGAGGATATCTGGAGAAGGAGATGTTGATGGGGAAGCCTCGTTTGTTGTTCTCTCGGGTATTGACACACTTAACTTGTGCTGGTTGATTGGGGTTTGTAGGTGAAGTCAAAGTGTATCTTAAAGCAGCAGCTAATAATGGGCTTTTTTTTTTTCTTTCTAGGTACCAGGGCTTGAACCCTGGCCCTCACGTGTGGGAAGCCGGTGCTCAACCACTGAGCTACAGTGGCTCCCCTAATAATGTGCTAATGTGCTTTTAAGTTACCTTTCTTTTTTTAAATTTTATTCATTTTGTAAAAATATTACATTCAAAAAATATGAGGTCCCATTCAACCCCGTTACCTTTCTTTTTAAAAGCCTATTTCCCCAGTGAAAAATGTCCACTTATCCCGAACATGTTGTATTTCCTTCAGACTCCCACTCGATGACCATGGGAACATTGTTCATGAATCTGTGGCAGAATGAGACTTGTCAATAGCTCGCCTAATAAATATAGATTAAAAGAGTATCCAATATCTACCTTAAACCCACAAAGGAATATAAATTTGCAGCAAGAGATCAAGCCTCTAATGAAGGCAGCAGGAGATGGCTTTAAAGACAATTCCCTGTTGCCACTTGATGATGAAAATCATTCTTAACTGTGCATTTAATTTCTTTTGTGGGTTCAAAGGGGATCCCAAAAGTTTTATTTGAAAAAGGTTAATCACTGTTGTATTTGGAACCAATAGAGCTTCCTAATATTGGATGGAGTTAGTAAAAGGTATTTGTGTGAATAACAATGTTTTGTTTATTTTAAGTGACGTCTTAAAAAAAAAGAGGGAGAACCTGCAAAAACACGGTTTTTGTAGACACCCTTGAAGAAATTAATGTACAGGATTCATAAATTTGTGCAATTTATTTTTAAAAACTCTTCCTTAACTCTCCACATGACCCATATTTCCTGAGTAAAATTCTGTGCATTGAATAAGGAAAAATCTTTTTATTTAAAAAGGAAATAAAGGGAAGTAGATGTGGCTCAAGCGATTGAGTTTCCCAGGGCCTCTTGGTAAAGGCGTGCCCGCGGCAAGTGATGCGTCAAGATGACACCACAAAAGAGACACGGGGGAGAGTCAAGGCGAGATGCAGCAGAAACAAGGAACTGAGGTGGTGCAAGTGACAGGGAACTGCTCTCCCACATCAGAGGTTCCCAGGATCCAATCGCCTAGAGGAGAAAACGAGGAGAGGACAAAAAGAAACAGATACAGAAGATCACACAGCAAATGGACACAGCGAAACAGCAGGGTGGGGCAGGGGGTAGGGGAAGGTGAAAAAAAAGGAAATAAAGACAGAAAGGAACTAGAACAATAAAATCTTGCCCTTGAGGGAGTAGCAGTAGACCTATTTAGTGCAGAATAATATTTTAAAGACCCAGGGGAGGTCCCCAGAGCTTAGGTCTCTTCCTTTTTTCTCAGTTTTTCTTTGTTGCTGTCATTGTGCCTTCCAGGACTGGCTTGATTTGTCCAAGTAGCCTTCCTTTATGAGTGTGTTCATCTTTGACTCCACACCCTCCAACCCCATACCTTCCACTTTTGCTTTCTCTCTTTCTTCTCTCTAGCCTTAGCTGAGAAGTCCTTATGCTTCCTTATGCCTAAGGATTGGATGAGAATTTTGGTTAAAAATTCAGATTCCTGGGCCCGGATGCCCACGTTCCTGGTTGTTTCCATGTTGAGGTCAGGAATCTTGAGTTTTAACAAACACTAAGTATCTGTTGTAGGAGGTCCTCAGGCTACATTTTTAGATACTGTTAGATTATCAGATAAGACATGACCTTTCACCCATGTATTTTCCTTTTATTGAGAATCAATCCTCAATCGTGGAATTACTCACATTGGCAATTCTCAGGGGCAGAGAGTTTCTGTGAGGGGCCGAGCTTCCTGATAAATCCACTGTAAGCCTACAGTTCTCCTGGCTCCTTTTTCTACCTCACCTTTTCACTTGTTAATTAACAAAGGCAATGGTGGGGTGGGCCCCCTGGGCTCTTGTTTAGAATTCAAGGACTTGGAGAATCATTCTCTGGTGGACCACCACATCTCAGTTTTGCTTTTTAGGTTTTTATTGCTATTATTATTAATATTATTAAATTTTAAGACAAATTATTCAAAACCTGTACTTGGAACGTGCCTAAAATACAGAAAGTTGCTTCTGTAACATGAGGAGAACTGGCTTCAGTAATTAAAAAAAAAGTCTCTTCCCCCATCTGTCAATGATCCTGAAATTCTACCATTACAAATGATATCCTTTGGGCCCTAGAAAATTATCAGGCTTCAAAAGTCTGTTAGTGTGTTTGTGATATTCTGAGATGATTCGGATTGGAACCAAAAAACCAAACCAAACCAATAACAGCAAATGGGGAGAGGATAGGAAGAAGGGAAGGCCAATTATACTTATACTCCCAGGTAAGAAAAAAGTTGCCTCTAAACATTTTTACTGTGAGCAAATAGAGAGGAAAAACTGAAGAGGAAAAAAACATAAGTACAAGTGTCTTTTTAGATGAATCCCAGACAAACTCAGATAACTCCTGCAACATTGCAAATCAACTCTTCAAATCTGAGTATATTGAATAGTGGAAATGTATATTTAAAAATTCCTGTTCTCTCACATCAATATACAATAAAGTAATAACATTTTTATTTTTAATGACAGCATACATATTAAAATTGTTTAAAATGTCCTTTAAAATATTCAATAAAAAATTCAATTGAAACATCAAAAGAAGGTATTCAGAATAAATTTTAAATCCTGACATTTAGAAGAGAAACTTTCAGAATTAAAGTGTTTGTTTGAAACATGCAAGTTGTATTACATTACACTGAAGCTTTATAAGACTGAAAAATGGTCTCCTTTTGAGCAGGTATGGAAATTACTTCTTTCGGAAGTCATAGACCAGCCTTCATTTTGGTCTCTTACTCTTTCACCACTTACCTCAGCAGTTACTTCTTAGCACTTAGCACGAAATAATTTCTGAGCTGAGATATCAAATGGACTTTAGGAAGCATTTGCCCTAAATAGCAAGATCTAGAAGCAGAAAGAACCGTCAAGGGCTGCCTTCTGTGGGGGACCTGCTGAGGAATCCTGTGACCTTGGATGACTTGATGTTGCCCTGATAGAGTGGAGAGAATATCACCCATTATTCAAAGAGGATTCATGGGATACCATCTATGAGCTTTGATCAAGTTTCCGATGAAAGACTTTTTAAGTGCTGCTGTTTCTGTTCTTTTAGCATTATTATAGTCATAGGTGGGATGGACCTGCAGTATGGAAGCAGGCTAGTAAGATAGAGAATCAGTAGATGGATCTGGAACCTGGCAGGAGTCCACGTGGACATCAATAACCCCAAGATGGGTGCTGGAAGACCCTCCCCCAAGACTGTGCTGTTCAGAACAAAGACTTCCCTCTGGAAACCAGGAGAAGCCCCAGATATTCCTCAAGAACTTTATCATTGGGCCCTCTTGGGGATTGATGGGTGGGGTAATCAATCAAAATGGCGAACAGCTGGAGCCCCTCCCCTGCCATTAGCAAAGGGGTGGAATGACTGACAGTTCGAAAGCCAGGCACAGGCCTGAAACGGTGCTCTCTCCTGTGTTCTCGTCTCTGGGCCCGTTCCTGCCCTCTGTGCGCCGCCTCTCGCCATTTTTCCTCTGGCATGTGGCCACGCAAGTAAACCTGGGCACTTATAATCTATAATGGGGAATTGTGGCCTGTAAGTCAGCCCTCTTTATCACTTTTCACCCCCTTCCTCTCTACCCAGGACCCATGACCTATTATTTTCTCCCATTTCTCATCCCTCCCTACCTAAATAAATTACTGACCTAACTCACCTGGCATGCTCTTGAAATTCATTTCTGCAGCATAGCCAAGAACCTAGATAAAATCCAGTAACAGTATTAACCATTTATAAGAACTGATTGAGAATTTGCGCTTTGCCTTTTTTTTTTTTTAACATTTATTCTGAGACAAGGTGAAGGAAATTCCCCCTAAAATACCCAAATTTAAGAACGATATTATAGCAAGTTGAAACTTTCCGTTCATTTAGGTATCTTCAGACTTGAGTAAAAATCACTTTCTGAAATGATGAAAATTTTGGGTAAACTCTATAGCATTTGCTTTATATTGAAACATAAGTTGCTAAACTGGGAAGGATTCCAGTAAGATAGGTTGTAGCTCTTGAAAATGAGCAATTACCTCTCATTCAAGGCATTACTACTGCAACAATTTGAACCTGGCAGGGCCTATCTAATCAGATGGTTTTTGTTTGTTTTGCCCCAAGACAATTTAGGGTGTTTTTTGGTATCTCATTATTTCGGCTCCAAGCTAGGGTAGTAAAGAGTGCAAACAAGGGTTCAACCGTGGACATGCTTTTGATACTATTTCCAACTCACCAGTATGTGCATTTTGCAGGGAGGATTGCACACTCTGCAGCAGGCACGCTGCATGGTGCACGCTGCTACCCATGCAAGGCTGTAATGGGAAACAGTTGAGTCTGGTTGTGAAGATTGGCTCAGCGTGAAATCTGCTCCTAACTCAATGGTCAGATTGCAAGGAGTTTCATTACATGGTTGGGCATTTCTTCTTTTCTTTGGGGAATATAAAAGGTGAATGCAATGCTTTCCAGTTTAAAGTTACCACAAGACTTCATAATCTTAACCTCCAAACCTACTCCTACATTTTTACAGGGGACCGAGGACTTGAGCTGGCTGACACCACATGTTTAATCTTAAATTCCCAAAAGCCAGTTAGCGTTTGAGGCAGGGCTAGGGGCAACTCCATACTTTAATCCACGCTTCCCTTTTCCTTCTCTCTCTGCCCTCTCTCTGGTATGAACTAGAGTGTATATACGTGTCAATCACCCTAGACACCGTAGTTTCTAGAACAATGAGGAAAGCGTCTTTCCTTATTGATGCTGACAGGCCCTTTGGTCAGAAAATGTCCCTCAACAGATGTTGGGGAATGTGGTCATAAACCAGAAAGATATCTGTTACAACTTTTAAAGCCCTTTTATTTCCAGCTCTCTAAATTCCACTGGATAACATTAAAAAAAAATTTTTTTTTTTTCTTCAGAAACCCCTTGTGAGGTTTTAGGAGAAGGGGAATGTAGTTACGGCTTAAGATAAGTTGCTGACTTTGCTTTTGCATTACTCACCCCTTCGTCATCTCAAAAAGAAATAAAGAGCATAATGGACAACTATGAAGCAATACCAATAATAAAACAAGAATGAGTCCTTTAAAATTTATTCTTCAAGATACTGTATTTGGAAATTGGAGAGTGCCATTTTTTTTTCAACCTAAGCGCTCTTGATGTTGTTTCAGTCCAATCATTATTGAAAGAGGGCTTTAGATTATTTTTACTCAGACTAATGAATACATTCCATTGATAGGAAAAAGACTGAATTGAACCAGGACTTTGAGGGCCTAGAAGTGAATTATTACCTTAGTACTGACCCAGTCTGAAATTCACTTTCTAAAAAAAGGGGGTCTATCAAACAGACCAACCAGCCTAGAAGAATTCAGACTAAAATTCCTAATGATGCCACAAGCATTTTCCATAAATAAATAAAACTGGAGTTGTAACACAAATGTCATCTTCTATCCCAATGATATTTATTCTCTATAACTTAAACCAAATAGGTAAGACAAATAATGAAAAAGACCTAAGTGTTAGGCATGACACAACTTGATCCCAAGTAAACCAGAGCCCAAGTGAGTCCTCTACTTGCTGAGATAAGCATTCCAAATGTTCCACTTTTGCACCCCCCTCCCCCCCCAGTTTTGAATTTTGGCAAGAAAGGGAAAGAGTGCAGTTCTGTTAATGTATTCCTTGCAGCCCTCCTGAACACTATGCAAAGAATGTGAAGGACAGAGTAGGAATGTCTTGTAACAGGAATGCTAGAAGGTTTGAGTGGTATGGCTGAGTGTCCAAGATATAAATGTGGATGTCTCCCATTCCACATGTTCTTCTTACCGTGTAATGCTGGCATTCTCCCACTGATCAGATACATTCCCTACCCTTGAACTTGGGAAGGACTTTGTAGCTGCCTCAACCAATAGAATGCAGCAAAGTGATGTGGTTTGACTTCTGAGGCTAGGTCATAAAAGATTTCTGTCTGGCCGTGACTCAGGATGCACTTTTGGAACCCAGCCCAGGTCACACATGGAGAGACCACTTGTAGGTGTTCCAACTTGAGCTTACCACAGTCAACAGCCAGCATCACCTGCCCAATACATGAGTGAATGAGCCTTCAGAAAACTCCAGCTCCCACTTTGGAGCCTTCCCACTGATGCCATAGACAGCTGTGAAGCAGAGATGAGCGGTCCCTTCTGTGTCCTACCTGAATTTCTGACCCAGAGATGTTATGAGGGATCATAAATGATTATTTTTATTTTAAGCCCCTGAATTTTGGAGTAATTAATAACAAAAGAATAATTAGAACTGTTTTCCAGTGTTTCCTTTGAAGCTTGTGGAGTCCCTTTTTCTGTGGAGTTAGCCCTGGTAACTTGAACGTTAACTGGCCCGAATTTGTCCTTAGCTCCTTCTATCTTTCTCTCTCAGGTCTCTCTGGATCTCTTGAGTCTGAGGTCCACACTACACTTTTCGTCTCTGGAGGTGACACTAAAACATGAGCTTGGTAAAAATAAGTGGTAAGATGGTAATCTTGTCTCAGGTTTTCTCCTCATGCTGATGGCTAGTTCTATTGAGAAATGATTTTGAAATTGATATATATATATTTTATTTTATTTTATTTTTTTTAAAGATTTATTTATTTATTTAATTTCCCCCCCTCCCCTGGTTGTCTGTTCTTGGTGTCTATTTGCTGCGTCTTGTTTCTTTGTCCGCTTCTGTTGTCGTCAGCGGCACGGGAAGTGTGGGCGGCACCATTCCTGGGCAGGCTGCTCTTTCTTTTCACGCTGGGTGGCTCTCCTCACGGGCGCACTCCTTGCGCGTGGGGCTCCCCCACGCGGGGGACACCCTTGCGTGGCACGGCACTCCTTTGCGTGCATCAGCGCTGCGCATGGCCAGCTCCACACGGGTCAAGGAGGCCCGGGGTTTGAACCGCAGACCTCCCATATGGTAGACGGACGCCCTAACCACTGGGCCAAAGTCCGTTTCCCTATACATATTTTAAATATTTATTTCTCTTCCCTTTCCTCCATTGTCTGCTCTCTGTGTCCATTCACTGTGTGTTCTTCTGTGTCCACTTGCATTATCAGGCAGTCCTGGGAAACTGCATCTCTTTTTGTTGCCTCATCTTGCTACGTCATGTCTCCACGTATACCGCACCACTCCTGGGCGGGCTGCGCTTTTTTCACACGGGACGGCTCTCCTTGCGGGATGCAATCCTTGTGCCGGGGGCACCGCTACGTGGGGGACACCCCTGCATGGCACGGCACTCCTTGTGTGCGGCCGCACTGCGCGTGGGCCAGCTCACCACATGGGTCAGGAGGCCCTGGGGATTGAACTCTGGATCCTCCACATGGTAGACGGATACTCTATCAGTTGAGCCACGCCCGCTTCCCTTAAATCTACACTGAATTCAGTTCTCCACAATTGCAATCATGAATGAATGTGTGCTTGGGTGAGGCCACCCGCTTCCTGACCCCATCTCCCCCCTCCCCAGCAAATTATGCTGGACTGTCTTGCTCCTACTGGCCTGGTAAGCATGGACATTGGCCACCTAGCTCCTCCTCCAGGCTCTCTGCCCAGCTTCAGAGAGGGTGGTAGGAAGACAGCCTTTGGCCACCAGCTCCTCCAGGATCTTCATTTGTAGAGACCCAAGGTCTTGCCCTTCCCAGGACAGCCTGCATGCAGTGACAGAGTGGGGAGGAGAAAACACAGGTGTAGGAAAGTCCTAGCTATTTTGTCCCAGTGAAGGCCAATTCCTATGGGCAGTATTGACTCCAAAGCTCCCTACCAGATTGGCTGAAGCTTCATTGAGCCTGCACTGCAGATCACCTTCCCCTTCCTCCCAATCCTTCTGCCCCCCTCTTCCTTTCACAGGTGTTGGTCCTTAATAAAACATCTTACACACCAAATTCTGTCTCAGCATATGCTTCTGGAGAGCCCAACCTGCACCAGCTTTCTCTTGCCTTTGAATCATTTGGAAGGTTCTTTAACTTTGGTTACTTGACTGTTCAACAAGTTAACCTGTATCTATTTTGTAAAGGCTTTAAAATATTCAGTTCTTGTTTGTATTGACTCATGTCCCCCCCCCCCCAGAGACATGTGCAGGTCCCAACCCTTGGCCCTGTGGGTATGAACCCATTTGTAACTAGGACCTCGAAGATGTCGTTAGTTGAGGTGTGCCCAAACTGAATGAGCGTGGGCCTTAATCCAAGAGGGCTAGAGTCCTTAGAAGCAAAGGGAATCATAAATGGAGGAGAAAGGCTCAGGAAGGAGCTGAACGTCCACAGGCCCCAGAAGGGAGAGGAGACGTTACCAGCATGTGCATCATCTTGTGTTGGAGAAGCCCAGGACCAGTGGTCACTGGTGGCAGCCCCAGATACCACCGTCTTGGGGGAGAAAGCCCTGCCTTGCTGATGCCTCGGTTTCACACTTCTAGCCTCAAAACTGGGAGTCGATAGATTCCCGTTGTTTATGCCGACCCATTGTACGGTACTTGTTTTAGCAGGTGGGAACCTAAGACAGTTCTGACTAGAGTTCAGGGGAAACCAACAACTCCAAAAGGAGGTATGGAGCCAGGTCAGGCATACTATTGGAGTTGTCCCTTAGGAAGGTTGGAAATGCCTTTCTCATAGCCTTTAGTAACATGTAATTGGTAGATGCCGCAAGCCGACATACCCTACAGCCAGCGGGGAGCGGGTGTGGCTCAGGCTCTTGGGCACTCACCTCCCATGTGGGAGGTCCCCGGTTCAGTTCCTGGTGCCTTATGGAGAAGTCGAGCAAACACAGCCAGCAAAACAACAAACAGACATGAGGGAACCATGTTGTGTGTGTGTCAGGGGAGATAAAAAAATACTAAAAAAAAATATTGATATCAAAATGCTTCAACAAACATCCGTCACACACCTGATATTATTCTCTTCTCTCAGGCATCTTGGGCCTCAGAGTTGCCTTGGTACTTTTCTGATAACATTAAACAGACCCTCCTCTTCCACCGAGGAGGTGGAGGCAGACTTATCAAGGGTCTCCCCACCCCAAACTCATTAATCTTAACCAGCAGAAGGGATTTGAAAGAGTAGATGAGATCTTTTAGTAGAGAAGAAGAGGAACCCAGATTAAAAGCTTATTAGGGAAAAAAAAAAAGTTTTAGAGAAAGATTTTTGCATGGTTTTCATGAGATCGAGCAAGTTCTTAAAAAGCATATGCTAGATTCATCCTTAATTTAAAAATAATTGACTTCCACTTGAGTATAAACATGTTCATATTTTAAATCTTCCCATTATTAATTTTTCTTGTTTCCTTTTATTAGTTTTCTTAACTCCATCACCTTAACTATACTTAACTGAATGTAAATTAATCACCACTTAAATTTTCAAGAATTTAAGGACTTCTTTCTTCTGAAAAAACCTTTTAATTTCCAGTTAATTTTTAATTATTTACAATAGCAAGTAGTGGAATGCCTTTGTAATCATAATTCAAATCAATAGATAATTTTTAAAGAAGTTATCTTTGGTTTTGAATGTAGGTCATATTTTGCTTCCTAAACATTCTTCTGATTATATTTTACTAAACCATATCAGCTATATGGTATTTCATATCTTGTATAAGAAACCTCATAATTAGGATAATTCAGGTCCTCTGTAGCTACTGAAGCTTTCAACTGCACATGAAGTTAAACTTTCTTTTCCTCCACTCTGTTCATATAAGATAATAACAGTAGTTGTGTCTCCAGTGTATTTCAAATGCAACGGATTTCAGAGACTCCACAAACAGTGACAGTGACAAACCCCTCCTGGCTAGTTGATGAGAACATCACTATCAAGATGAAAGAGAGCACTGCAAAGCTCAAATCAAAAAACAAACAGAGAAAGCCCTTCTGTGCAGATTGGCGTCTGCTCGAGCTCTACTGACAATGCAGCTAGAAAAATGACCTCCTCCCACCCCGCTGGTGGGATTTGGTGGGAACCTTGCTGGGTAGGGCCAAAGCTGTTAAGTTAGATGTTTCTCTTAGGGAGATTCCCACTGCCCTTGTCACGTGAGAAATGCTTACCCGGTCAACCAGGGCAGCTTTGCTCATTTGGATCTAACTTTTGCCAAGATCTTTCTTTTCTTTTTTTTAAAGATTTCTCTCCCCTTTCCCCAGTTGTCTGCTCTCTGTGTCCATTTGCTGTGTGTTCTTTTATGTCCACTTGCATTCTTGCCAGCGGCACTGGAAATCTTCATCTCTTTTTTGTTGTGTCATCTTGCTGCGTCAGCTCTCCGAGTGTGCAGCCCCACTCCTGGGGTGGGCTCTGCTTTTTTCATGTGGGTGGCTCTCCTTGTGGGGCGCACTCCTTGCATGTGGGGCTCCCCTACACGGGGTACACCCCTGCGTGGCACGGCACTCCTTGTGCACATCAGCATGTGCATGGGCCAGCTCCACACGGGTCAGGAGGCTCTGGGTATCGAACCCTTGGACCCTCCATATGGTAGACAGACACTCTATCAGTTGAACCACAACCATTTCACAAGATCTTTCTTTTCTTATTCTGAAGACACTGGTGGTGATTTACCGACTGATGCTCAACTTTTGTCAGGTTATTTGCTCATTCATTGGGGGGTTGTTTCAGGCGTCCTCAGTATCACCATCGGCGCAGTTACCATGCCCGTTGCACCCCGCATCTTCCCTTTGTGATGCCACCAGTGAAGACCCATCTCCCTTCCCCTCTGCCCTCCCCGCTCACCGGCTCTCACATTTTCTCATCTGCCCTCAATCAGACTCGGCGTGAAAACCACAGGAGGGGAGGCACTCCTGCAGCTACTTCTAAGACTGCCCTGGACCTGCCAGCCTTTGTTCCAGTTTGGTTTTTACTCTACGGTCCCTGCTCCCTTAGCTTTTCTTTTGAAAGATCTATGATAGAGTGTCTATTTTTTTCCTTAGAAATCTAGACAAATTTTGCTCTGAGTCTTTAATGCACTCAGTCACCTTTAATATCTGTTGTCCAGCTTTGTCATTCTGTAGAGAAACAAAGTGAATAATGAGAAGGACGTAGGGGGAGAAAACCTCTTGTTCCTCATCTCTCATCGTTATTGGCAGTAAAGAGCTTTAGAAACTTCTGAGGTGTTCTATACCTCAGGGACTGCCGAGTAGGAAGAAGTTCTTGGGATATATCTTTTGCTGTATAGCTCAGGGAGGAGACAAACTTTGGTCATAAGGAACAGGTGGTGGTCTATGACATCGGAGGTCTAATGCCAATCCTGGGACCGTCAGAAGAAAATAAGTTTTATGGAGCACCATCTGTGGCAGGAACTCTCACATGCGTGATCTAATTCAGTGTTTCCAAATGTCTTCCTTGGAACAGTAGTCCCAGGGGCTGTTCTACAAGAAGAGGGTTCTGGGTTTAAAAGGTTTGAGAAATGTTGCATATTACATTCCTGTCTTGATGAAGTTCTGAACTTAGAAATAAATGTAATCTCTCCCCCTCATCTCATTAGCTAGATTGCTGTGTCAAATGATACGTACATTTAAAATGTGGATAGATATGGCGAATCTGCCTGCATTTCTATGTCCACCAATGATGTATGAGAACTCCTTGTGAATTAGAGTTTTCTAGTTTTATTAGATTACAAAATCTTTTTATAAAATTTTTTCATTTTTTATTTTAATTTTTGGTAACACCTATTAATAACCTAGAGAACTAGTGTTCCTGAAAACCCAGTGTTGGGATATTGAAACATTTCCTTCCTTCCTTCCTTCCTTCCTTCCTTCCTTCCTTCCTTCCTTCCTTCCTTCCTTCCTTCCTTCCTTCCTTCCTTCCTTCCTTCCTTCCTTCCTCCCTCCCTCCCTCCCTCCCTCTTCCCCCTCCCTCCATTGTCTGCTCTCTGTGCCTGTTCGCTGTGTGTTCTTCTGTGTCTGCTTGTATTCTCATTAGGCGGCTCTGGGAAGTGATCCTGGGACCTTCTGGAGTGGCAGAGAAGTGCTCATTCTCTTGTGCCACCTCAGCTCCCTGGTCTGCTGCGTCTCTTATTGTCTCTCCTCTGTGTCTCTTTTAGTTACATCATCTTGCTGCACCAGCTCTCCACATGGGCCAGCACGCCCGAGTGGGGCATCACTCCCGTGCGGGACAGTATTCCACACAGGGCAGTGCTCCATGTGGGCCGCTCACCACACGGGCCAGCTTGCCTTCACCAGGAGGCCTTGGGCATCGAACCCTGGACCTCCTGTACGGTAGACAGGAGCCCAATTGCTTGAGCCATATCTGCTTCCCTTGATCTGTTTTCATTCTTCTTTTAATCTGTGTACAGTATACAGCCCTGTTCTCATTCTACAGATGAGGAACTGAGACTCAACCATTTCTCACGCAGTGGACTCCGTCTTTTTACCCTCAACCCTCCCTAGGTCACGGTCGCCAGCAGACTGTACGTGGAGTCATCCCCTCCTAGTGCTGGGGATGTTGAGACTGTGCATCCAGCAGCTCCAGAGAGCCGCCAAGCTCTCCTCTTCTAGACGCATGGTGACGCACGTGGCAGTTAGGTTTCTATCCTCTTTTTAGCACAGGTCCCTCTTTTTGGTACATTGCAGGCTATTAGCTGTTGTGGGTTTTCCCTGTGATTCTAAACACCACATCTAGCAGAGTTGTCCCCCCTGCCCACTCTCCCCAGCCCCCGAGATGCCTCCCTTGTCTCTTTGCTCATCTGTCTGCTTGTTTCTTCCTCTTTTTATTTTTTAAAAGATTTTATTTATTTATTTATTTCTCTCCCCTTCCCCCACCCCCCACCCCAGTTGTCTGTTCTCTGTGTCTATTTGCTGCTTCTTCTTTGCCCACTTCTGTTGTTGTCAGCGGCATGGGAATCTGTGTTTCTTTTTTTGTTGTTGTTGCGTCATCTTGCTGTGTCAGCTCTCCGTGTGTGTGGTGCCATTCCTGGGCAGGCTGCGCTTGCTTTCGCGCTGGGCGGCTCTCCTTACAGGGCACACTCCT
This sequence comes from Dasypus novemcinctus, assembly GCF_030445035.2. Classification (NCBI taxonomy): domain Eukaryota; kingdom Metazoa; phylum Chordata; class Mammalia; order Cingulata; family Dasypodidae; genus Dasypus; species Dasypus novemcinctus. The sequence continues at coordinate 47,615,166 of NC_080694.1, read as the reverse complement.
TGCGCATGGGGCTCCCCTAAGCAGGGGACACCCCTGTGTGGCAGGACACTCCTTGCAGCATCAGCATTGCGCATGGGCCAGCTCCACACGGGTCAAGGAGGCCCGGGGTTTGAACCGCGGACCTCCCGTGTGGTAGACGGACGCCCTAACCACTGGGCCAAGTCCGCTGCCTGCTTGTTTCTTCTTTACGAGGCACTGGGAACCAAACTAGGACCTCCTGTGTGAGAGGCAGGTACCCAACTGCTTGAGACACATCTGTTCCCTTCTTGCTTTTGTTTTTCTCACTATCTGCTTGTTGTCTGCTCATTGTTGTTGTTTTTTTCCTCAGGAACTGAACCTGGGGCCTCCTATGTGGGAGGCAGGTGCCCAACTGTCGGAGCCACATCCACTCCCCAAAGCAGGGTTTTAAAATTAATAATAATAATTGTGGGAGACTATAAACATGTTTAGACTGGGGTACATGTTTCAATCTATCCACATCCCTGTGGGTATGAACACATTGTAAATCGGACCTTTTGAAGATGTTATTTTTAGCTAAGGTGTGGCAAACTGATTCAGGGTGGGCTTTACCCCAGAATACTGGAGGCCCTACAAGAATAAGGCCAAGGGAATAGTTGGAATTTGGTGGGAACCCAGAAGAGAAAGGAAAGGACATTGCCATGTGATAGGAAAGCCAAGGAAATCCAAGGAATACCAGCTGGCTAGCACTAGAAAGCCATAGTCTTTGGGGAGAAAGCAAGGTCCTGCTGTGCCTTGACTTTGAACTTACAGCTTCTGACCCCATGAGCCAATACATCCTTTTTGTGAACTAAGACAATAATAGCAGTCATCATTTATTGAGCATCTACTATATGTCAGGCACTTTTGAGATGTCATTTGTCACAACAATCCTCTAATGGAGTAGCCTTATCTTCATCTGAGAGTCAGAGAAGTCGCTACTTGTCCAAGGTTACACAGTACCAAGATTTACTTGGTTTTAACTGATTTTCCCATTTTACACTGCTTTTTTCGGAAAACCTGTTTTGAGCCCCAAGCAGGAACTTATGTTTAGAACACACTTCATCCTTCATTTGGGACTGCCCATAATCTGGGGTCTAATTGACAGTGATTGGCTGCCTGTGTCTCCAGGTGTGACTCCTGTAGCACCTATTTGCCTAGCCGTACTCTTTCCCCCTCCTTTCGACTTTCTTTTTTCCTTTCCATCTCTTCTTGTCTTTCTGCTTTCGTTTCTCACAAGGTTAGCGAGGTCTCTTCTTCTTTCAGAAGAGAGCACTTCGCCCTCTTCCCCGGCGGTCATCTAACAAAAGACCTTGGGAAAGAGATCCAGATGGAAGGAGAACGTCAGTGATTTTGACCCTGCAAACTGCCCCCATCCCACCTGTCCCTCATTGATCCCATAAGCCAGCTCTTCCTACATCTTCCTTCAGCTCCTCCTTTTCCTCCCCGCCCCCAAGTGCCTAAGGAGGGAGGGATTGCTTGTATGCAGTCTAGACCAGGTGTGGGCGACAGGGCAGATCAGGGGACATTCCGGCGGGCACATGGGAGTGAGAGGAGCGGCCTTCACATTCCACAGGGGCCTGAGCTCCTACAAGCCAAAGCTCCAGAAGGGACCGGGAGAGGTAGAGGAAGGAGCCATGGGAAGGAAAGGAGACCTCGGCGGGGCCGGGAGGTGAAGTGAAGGAGCCAACGGGAGGAGGCGCGGGCACAACACCACACAGACCTTTCGGAGAACAGAAGGCCATTCAGCGAGAAGAGCCAAGGCCACACCGGGTCGCCTGTTTTCGGGTTTTTTTTTTTTTTAAGGATTAAGAATGAATCACTGTTTTCCTGAGCATCAGTGCACCCGCCATATGTCAGGTGCTGCTGGGGTAGAAAGCACCATCACACTTAACTGGGGTCACGCTCCACGGCCTCACGCTGAGCCCCCGAGCTCTCGGGGAAGCTGGTGAGAGAGCTCTGGGTTTAGGGTCCCCCAGAGATGAGGCTATGCTTCTCGGACCTCTGGGTACAGGATCCTCTCCCCCTCCTGCCTATGAAATAAAACCCAAACCAATATAAGCCCTGCCAACCTCCCTGGACTGCCCAAGGGCGAGGAGAGGGGCCCACCTTAGGTGCAGCACCAAGGACAGATTCCATGGGAAGGGCTCCAATAGCACTTGGTAATTAATTACAGAGAAAATAATAATTTAGGTCGAAACCTCCTTGAAGATCTGATGAAGGCTGTGGACCCTCTCCCCAGGAAAAAAAAAAACAGATGCGTTTATACACCCAACTGTATTGAGAATTACGTAGGAAGTTTCCTTAAAATCCTGAGGCCAAGGCCAAAGGAGTCCATGGACCCCAAGTGAGAAGCCTTGACTTAGAGCATGTGAAATGCTTTTCCATCTGTGAGCTCGTTCGATCCCACCAGCTTCCTGGAGGTAGGACAACTGCAGCCAGCCCTGGACACACAGCAGACCTAGGTCAAGAGGACGTGGCTTGGCCCCACAGCTGTGAGATGTCACCGTGGGGCTGGAAGAGAGAGCTTCCCACTCCATGGCCAGTCTGTTTCCAGCACCACTGGCAATAAATGTGGAATGTTAGGAGACAGACTTTTAAAAAATTTTCTTGACTTTTTGGTAATTATAGGAGCTTTTAGAAAAGGGAGGAATTAGACTCAGCTTCCTTTTTATTCTTTTCCTGAGCCAAGAGCATCTCCTCCAGCTTTTTCTTCCTTCTCCTATGCTTAAAATAGAAGACAGGGCAAAATCAAGTGGACTTGAGAAACTGCCACAAGAAGAAAGATAAGATGAAATTAATAGCCACCACAAATATACTGCTGCGGCACCTTCCTCTTTGTCAGAAAAGCTTCCTTGTCGGGATGACCATCTTGGGGTTCACTTCTGGCTGATGATAAAGGGGCGGATGTTAGAGGGAGCAGAGTTACTGGAAGCCTCTTGGTGCCATCTGGATGTTCTGCCTTCTCCAGCCGTCTTCTAACTAAACACGGACCAGGCAACTTTCCAGCCGGGTGAGAATCTGAAAAGGATCCTTTATCAAATAGGCCATCCATCTCCTTTAGGGTTTACTAATGGAACAAAGCGTGCCAGTAACAGGTGAGACATGGAAAATGAGCGCAATACGGCATGGAGGCTACACTTCATTAGATGATGAAGTGTCGGTTTATATTTTGTTTGGTTGGGATTTAAATAACAGCTCTCCTCCTTCTCCATCCTCTTCTTCCTCTTTTTTTTTTCGGGGTGGGGGGGGACTAACCCCGTTACAACATTTGGTACAAACAAATCTCAAGAACTAATGACTAAATGTCTGCCACTAAGGTTTCCACTCCAGATGCAAGAAAAAGAAGGTCCTAGTGCTTTCTGATTGTGGCAGCCAAGATAGAAGGAAGAATACAAGGAATTCTTAAAAGGAAAGAACTAATTACTAGAGTGGTAGCTCTCAAAATATAATGTACAGGGAAGTGAACGTGGCTCAAATAACTGAGCTCCCACCTACCGCATGTGAGTTCCTGGTTCAGTTCCTGGTGCCTCCTGGAGAAGATAAGCAATGGTGCATTGGGCTGGGGCAACAAGATTACACAACAATGAGACACAAACAGGAAACACAATGAGAGAAACCAACAAAGCAGGGAGCAGAGGTGGCTTGAGCAACTGAGTGCCACTTTCAGACATGAGAGGTACCAGGTTTGGTTCCCAGTGCCTCCTAAAGGGAAGACGAACAGACACAGAGAGCAGCCAGTGAGTGCAAACAATGGGGGGGTGGGCGGTAGCAGCGGATAAATAAATAAAAATAAATCTTAAGAAATATATATATATAAATCACCTAGGGAGCTATTAAATACTCCCAGTCCTGGGCCACTAGACCAAATGTTTGATTCTCTAGATCTGGCACATGACTATTAAGAAGCAGTTTAAGAAGTTCCGGACGTGATTTTGTTACCTACAGCCTGGAGAAGTGCTTTCGGATTCTGACTTAGAGCATTAGGAAGGTGGTGTCTGGCTTTTTCTGTCCCTCTGTCCACATACGGCCCCTCGGCAGGTGCAGGTGCACTGTGATTCCTGCCTTGGTTTTCCATTCCCCCCACTCATCAGAGACGAGGGCTCCTTGAGGGCCGAGACAGAGCTGATGGTCACAGCATCGCCCTTGTCTCGGACCCTGGCACAATCAGTGGTTGTTGACTGGATGTGTGAAACAGCAATGGGAATGTCAGAGGGTGCATGTTAACATATGAAAAAATTCTGATTTAATGCTATACTCATGAAAAAGAAATCTTGATTTATCCAATAGAAATCCTATAGGAAAATATAAACTGATGTCCTCTACAGTAAAACTCTCAAATGTAGGAGTTTCTATTGTGCACACTTGAGCACTCACAATGGTTCTTTGCTTCCTCCCCTTTCACAACTTTCTGGATGTACATCATAAAGTATGACATTTTCTGCTGATTTGGAATGCATATAATTTGGAAAAAAACAGCACATGAGCACATACTTTGAATAAGGCACTGTGGGGGAAGCGGATTTGGCTCAATGGATAGAGCATCCGCCTACCACATGAGAGATCCAGGGTTCAAACCCAGGGCCTCCCGACCCATGTGGAGCTGGCCCATGCGCAGCGCTGATGCGTGCAAGGAGTGCTGTGCCACACAGGGGTGTCCCCACGTAGGGGAGCCCCACACCCAAGGTATGCGCCCTGTAAGGAGAGCCTCCCTGCATGAAAAAAAGTGCAGCCTGCCCCCAGGAATGGTGCCACATACACAGAGAGTTGATGCAGCAAGGATGCAACAAAAAGAGACACAGGGAAACGGACTTTGGCCCAGTGGTTAGGGCGTCCGTCTACCACATGGGAGGCCCGCGGTTCAAGCCCCGGGCCTCCTTGACCCGTGTGGAGCTGGCCCATGCGCAGTGCTGATACGCGCAAGGAGTGCCGCGCCACGCAGGGGTGTCCCCCGCGTAGGGGAGCCTCACGCGCAAGGAGTGCACCTGTAAGGAGAGCCGCCCAGCGCGAAGGAGGGAGCAGCCTGCCCAGGAATGGCGCCGCCCACACTTCCCGTGTCGCTGACGACAACAGAAGCAGACAAAGAAACAAGAAACAAGACGCAGCAAAAAGACACAGAAAACAGACAACCGGGGGAGGGGAGGGAAATTAAATAAAAATAAAAATAAATCTTTAAAAAAAAACAAAAAAACAAAAAAACAAAAAGAGACACAGATACAGATTCCTGGTGCCACTGACAAGAATAGAAGCAGACAGAACACACAGCGAGTGGACACAGAACAGACAATGGGTGGAAGGGGGCGTGGAAGGGGAGAGAAATAAAAAATAAATCTTAAAAAAAAAAGGCACTATGGGAGGTTCATGGGAGATAAAAGAACTAAATAATTTGGTTCCTCCCCTCTGAGAGATTACAGTCTGGTAGGGGAAATATTACCATGTGTGCAAGTGCGTGGATATCTGTGAAACAAGGCAAGACATGTGAGTGCCAAGAAGAGGAGGGGAGCTCGTGTCCCGGATTGCCAGTTGCTAGAACTGGCTGGGGTTGGAAGAAGACATCCCAGGTTTGAGCAAGGGCAGGACTGTGTGTTTGTAAACATCTGTTAGTTGTTTGCCCATCCAGTGTTTTCTCTCTCTCCTCCTCTGTTTTTGGTCACAGCCCCTTGTTTTTCACATGGAGAACTCCCCACCTTGATTGCATGTGAGTCTAACAATGTTGACCCTTCTCTGGCCAGCAGTTGGGTATCCATTTAGAGTAGGCAGCCTCTAATTCTCTGGAACTTGGCACTTGAACAGTTTCTAAGATAGATAACCACTGGACCTGGTTTATCTTGATGGTGGGATTCTAAAAACACTGCCATTTGGCGCCTGCTGCTTGCACCCAGGTGTCTGCCCTTCCTAGCGCTTGGCTCTTTCTCCTTTCCTTCAGTTCTTCCCAGGAAACTTCTTATTTGCTTCAGGTGATCAGAGTTGGGATCTCTTGTTTGAAGCCAAAGAACCCTAAAGGATAGAGAGTGTGAGAAAGCAGGTGTTTTACTCCGGGTACTTGTAGAGACTGTGTTTGGCTGAAAGGCAAGGTTCTGATCCAGGAAAAGATAGAGACAAGTCTGCATAAATAAGTTGAGACACTCAGACTGTGGAAGAACTACAGTGCTCTGGTAGGTAATGAGTTCCTTGTTACTGCAGGTAGTCAAGCCTTGGCTGGATGACCACTTGTTAGGGAGGTTCCCTAGGAGATTCAAATGCAAGAGATGACCTTTCAGTTCTTCAACCTAAAATTCTACAACTCCTTGCTTGTTGTCTTAGATTCCCCGGGCTGATGTAACAGCCTACCACAACCTGATGGCTTAAAACAACAGAAATTTATTGTCTTAGTTGGAAGTCTGTAGGGGAGAATCCTTCCTTGGCTCGTCCTAGCTCTTGGTGGTTTGCCAGCAATCCTTGAGCTTTCATCCGGCCTCTCCCCTGTGTCTATTTGTGTCTAATTCTCCTCTTCTTCTAAGGACACCAGTCACGTTGGATTAAGGCCTAATCCAGTTTGGCCCATCATAACTAATCACATCTTCAACGACCCTATTTCCCAAAAGTCACATTCATGGGATCAGGCTCAAGACTTGAACATGGCTTTTGGGGGACACAAGTCAACCCATACTAGTCACTCATTGTCAGTCACTGAGGACCGTAAAATATAGCCTGGCTACGTGGGGGCAGTCCTGGCACATCTGATGAAGGATGCACAGAAATGAGTTGGCCCAGGCCTGTGGCACCTTTAACAGGTCCCTCAGCTGTTAGAAGATCTCAACCCTCCGTGTGTAAACCACCCCTGAGGATTTGGCTGAGTATACATCTACCTGGAGAAAGATAATTTTGTTTTCCCCGCATGAGGCAATAATTTGTAAGCCATACGTGTTACTTCCAGCTTTTAAAAGCGGCAGTCGCTGTAATAAAAAATTCAACTTATGGGGAATTTCAACCATTTCTCTGCATAGTTCTTCCATTCCCAGAGGGGTTTGGCTGGGGCACTGAGAAAGGAAGAAAATTTCCTAGTAGTCTTTTCAAACCAAGCAGTTGGAGCATAGTTGTGAGTGAAGTTAGAGTAAGAAGCAGAAAATAATGAGATGAATATAACACTATATTTCAATGTCTTCAATTCTCAAAGTGTATTTTTAAATACATATATTTTTCCGCATCGATGCTATGTGCTCTTGGACTGGAGGAAAAAAACCAAGTTTGCAAGAGCATGGTTTCGACCACTTAGGCTCCCAGGTAGGGGTCACTGGCTAGCACACGCATGCCATTGCTGTTTACCATTGCTTGCAGACAGTGATCGGGAGCAGATCGCTTTTTCTGTTTCAGCTGTTCAGTGAGAGCATCCTTAAGCATTTGCTTTCTCGGTTTCTGTGTCGAGATGGCCTTTCATGCAGCAAGTACCTTGGCATGTGATGGGTGCTAAATGTGGCCCAATTTAAAATTTGGTGGGATGTCTTATAAAGAAACTGGGTCCTTTTGGAGCCCGTTGAACATGTCAAAATGACAAAGGGTATGTGGCTAGTGTCCTGGTTAATATTCATTCAATGAGCACTTGAGCCGAAGCCACTCTCTGAGCACGTATCGTGCGCCGAATAGATTCCGGAGACGACGATCGATAAACGAGGTTGCTGTTGTTGAGCAACTCGATCCAGCACATTAAAAAAAAAAAAGATCAAAGTGGTGAACATGCCTACGTAAAGTGCAGAGGAAGAAGCCGTTCCTTTTGCATAAGGCACTCGGATCATTTCTGCATCGAGGAGGGGCTCACAACCATAACCACGTGTGACTCTTTTAGGGAAGGATGAGCCATGGAAAGCCTTGCTACTCAAAGCAGCATTATCATCTGGGGATTTAAAAAAAATTTTTGATTGATTGACAGATCCTGACTAAGTTTGGGATGGGGCTCAAGACTGCATTTCTCGCCAGTTCTCGCGTGATGATGGTGCTGAAGTCCCATGGATCAAACTCTTGAGTAGCAAGGAGCTGGAGCATCTGCTCCTGAGGGTGGTGTGTGGATGCCAGGGGAGGGGCGGGGAGGGCCAGGGCCCAGCTGTAAGGTTCACTCAGGCCACGCTGAGCCGGGACCAGCATTGTCTTTGGGGTAAGGGCACCTGAGATCTATTTTTACCTTCATACGTCTCTCCCCTTACCATGGACATAATTTCATAGGACTGTTAATTATTGTCACTCACATTGAACTACTTTGAATTCCCTGGTTAAGAAGCATTATTGAAAGGCTATAAATATGCCAGGGCTTGGGAGATTGGAGGGAGGCGAAGAGAAATGACTAAAACAAACACCCCGTGGTGTCAAGACACGCAGCAGATGGCCTGTGTCCAATACACTAGAAATAGTGCCTCAGAACCTGCTGGAACGACTGTTCGTGCATTTATTCATTCAGTCCTTGGGTCCGGTGCCCGGCTCTGTGTGGGGGCCTTGGAGGGAGGTGGAGGTGGGCTGGGGAGGAGGGGGGAAAGAGGCCTTCTTGACCTGGATTTGAACCCAGACTTGGAAAGCAGCTTTCGTTAGCCAGAGCACACGAAAAAGCAGGACCTGTGTTATATGGAGGATCTGAATGACTGCAGAATAGAAGTTTAATATAGAGTCCTGATGAAGTGTCTGTGACATGTGGTTAGATGATGTACACAGTTTAGGAGTAAGCCGGTCTGAGAGTGCTCATTCCGAGCAGTTTTTGAAGAACTCCAAGAGGTCATTAAGATAAGATCTAATCGGATCAAGACATGGCCCAACACATCATCCTGGAGGAATGGCAATATTTTAGCTTGGCCCAATTTACAATCTTAGAAGAGTCAAGGTTTCCTCCATGGACAATTTTTTTTTTTTTTTAAGTTTATTATTGTTTGGCTTTTAGCCTGACTAAGATGGAAAGGACCTGAAAGTTTGCCAGGAAATGGATTGCTATCTGGTGGGAAGAGAAATGTAAAAGTGATCACTGGGATTCCCCCGACCCCGTTACCCCTCTCAGAAATGTCACAAATGGCAGAAGAGACGAAGGCCCGAAATTCTTGACCTTGTGCAAGGCCTCCCATTCATCTACTGACAGTCACTTGGGACTTGGGACTTTTCATAGGCTGGCTCACCAATCCTCTAACAGCTTTGTGATTTGCTCCCATTTCCAATGTGTTACAGTTTAGGAAGCTGAGAGTCAGGAAAGTAACTTGCCCAAGTTGTCACAGAGTTAAAGTTGGAATCTGGGTCTCTCTGTTACCTGTGCTACTTGCCTTATGGTGAAACGCAATCCATGCCATGGACACTTCACTTTGTCCTGAAAGGCGAAAGACCCCAAACTAATGTTTTTAGCAGTGCTAGGTCCCCATACCAATAGTCCTGATGAAAGTTGTCTGTCTCAGGGAAGAGGCCTTGGGAAAGTCTTTGATGAGAAGCCTGAGTGTCACCTTGAACCCATAGAGAGGTTGGTTTTTATCCCTGTAGGAAAGAGTAAGACATAGTAGTGTCTTGAATCCTGGGGAAACCAGGTTCAGCCTCTAGGAATAGCATTGTCTTTGTTAGAGAAGTCTTTTCAGAGGAATTGGGAATGACTCCTGAAGCTACCATTGGAAATGTGGAAAAATAAAATGAACCAAAGATCAGGCATATTCTTGAGCCTTAAGACTGCAGTGCTCCCTTTCCTGAGAAGACTCCAACTGGATCTTAAGGAAAGGGTGAATGAAGCCTCCGGTGCAGAGAATCCTCTTCTTTGCCGAGAAGGTATAAGGGTCCTCCAAAGTAGGTGGTTGATCCTAAAGGCAATTGTGGCCCCAGGAAGAGACTCAGGGATAGTGTGGTCTGGTAGAAGCAAACACATGAAAATTAAATTTAAAAAAATAAATAAAATAAAATAACTTACAGCTGTGGAGCCAACGTCCTGAGTTTAATTTTCAGTTCCACCAACCCACCACCAATTAAGCTTGAAAAAGTTATTTAAACTCTGAGAATCGATTCCGCCAGCTATAAAATGGGATTAGTAATACTTAACCTTTCATGGGGGATAGGAGAGATGATGTATGTGTAAAGAGCCTACCATGTCTAATATCTAGCAGATGCTCCTGAAAGATTATTTATCTGAGTCTAAACTTTAAATATGAAAGCAATGAAATTATGAAACTGTTCTAATAGGGTTAGAAAAAAATGAGTGTTCATTGCGAAAACTAACTGGAGGACCATGTGATGTGATCTTTGGGTTGAGATGGTGGTGAGGTGTGAGAGGCAGACAGTGGACAGAGTGATGTGCGTCAGTGGAGGTTTTGTGGGTACTCCACATGGTGTGCTGGTGCTCGCTCACTAATATGTTTTGACGGGTAACAGCTGTTTTAAAGCTTTACATTACAAGTGTGCAAGCATGCGTCACGAGGAACGAGTCTGAGTTTGCTCCACCACACATGGATGCAAGAAACTTCACTTATTTCATTTTTCTTAATCAAATTGAAATTTGGCTCCTTGAGAGCCACCTCCCAGGGTTGGTAATTTGACCAACACTCATTGTTCATGGAGGGCCTCTCCTAGGTTTGCATGAGACCTTGCTACTCAAAGTGTGGTCCTCTGAAGCTTGTGAGAGATACAGATCTTGGGTCCTATCCCAGACCTCCTGAATCAGAATTTGCACGTTAACAAGAGACCTCAGGGATTCATAGGCACATTATAGTTGGGAAAGCACTGATACAGGATACAGTCCAAAAAACTTAAGGGCCTGTGGTCTTCAGACCTTCTTGGTCAGTACTGAAATATTTATGCTTTTTTTTTTTTTTAATGTATTCTGGTAATATATAAAATTGCCATTTCAATGATTTTCAAGTTTACAATTCAGTGGCCTTAATTATATTTCCTGTGTCATGTTATCACCGCCATCCATTACCAAAACTTTTCATCACCTTAAACAGAAACTCTGTACCCATTCAGCAATAACTCCTCTTTCCCCACTCCACCAACCCCCTCTCCTCTGCCAACCCTTAGTAACCTCTAATCTACTTTCTCTCTCAATGAATTTGCTTATTCTTGACAATTCATATAAATAGAATCATGCAATATTTATCTTTTTGGTCTGGCCTATTTCCCTCAACATGATGTCTTCAAGGTTATTCCAAGTCATAGCATGAACCATCATTTCATTCCTTTTTGTGACTGAATAATATTCCGTTGCACAGATAGACCACATTTTGCTTATCCATTCATCTGTCAATGGATATTTGGGTTGCTTCTACCATTTGGTTATTGTAGATAATGCTGCTATGAACACTGACATGCAACTATCTGTTCAAGTTGCTGATGCTTGTTCTTTTGGGTACTTATCCATCTTTTGAGCTCCATTAGAAGGCAGGCAGCTCCACTTCCTCTGGGCTTGTATTGTCCCATCAGAGTCCCTACCGCCTCTGGGGCCCTGGGTGGGTAGGTCCCTGCCCGTCCCCAAGCACCAGCACTCGATTCCTGCCCCTTAGAACCAACCACATCCCAGACAATGGTCTTCTGCAACACTCTTACTGTCCCTAAGAAAGTAGCACCTGTGTAAGGTGCCCACAGGCTGGCTCCTCAGAGGACTGCAAGCTGCTTTCTTCTTTGATTTAAAAGTTATTATTGTTATTTTTTAAAAGCTACATAGATCCCACAAAATGTTACATTAAAAAATATAAGAGGTTCCCATATACCCCCCTCCCCATACCAACCCCCCCCTCCTCCCACATCGATGACTTCTTTCATTCATGTGGTACCTTCATTGCATTTGATGGGTACCTTTTGGAGCATTGCTACACAGCAAGATGCTCTTTCATTTTCTGCCAGGCTCCGTAAGATGGGTACCTGGTGTGGTTGGCCAATGACTCCTCTCATGACGTACACCCAGGTCTAGCAGAGAACTGAAACCAGCTGCCGGCAGCGCCTCCAAAATGTGGGAAACACTAGAGCAGGGGCTCTTAACAAGGGGTCCGTGAGCTTGAACTGAAATCCAAAAAAAATTCTTGTGGGGACATGTTGGTGCGGGTGTGATCTATTTATTCAATACTACATAGTATAGTGTGGGCTTAGTAAGAGGCCTGTGGTTTTCACCTGACTGGCAAAGGGGTCTGTGGAGCAGAGAAGGTTACAAACCCCTGCTCTAGAGGGAAGAAGTCCAGATTCTGGTTGATGCTGGAGCAGTGGGACTAGAGGCATGGCTGGCTGTTTGTCCTGTGGAATAATCCAAGTGTGAGCTGGCCACTTAAAACTCTTTCTCCTGGCCCGAGCATAGGTCAAAGGAGCAGTGACTGTACTTTGTGAACCAACATCTAGACATGCTATTTAACACAGGGTTTTGGTGACATTTCAGTTCTTTCTCCTGCCGCTCAAGAACAAACAAACAAGACTTTCCAGGACATTTTAATTATTTATTGTGAAATGGCGACAGAAAACTTGAAATTAAGACTCATGCATGAAATCCAAAATGTGAGCCTTTTTGTGGGGGGAGTTAGGAAATTGATGTTTTGGGAAAACTGATTTGATGAGAAAACCGCATCTACTTTTATTGTGATTGAAAATAACAATACAGATGCTGTCTTTGTAGCGTTTACCTAAGCCTTTCAGAAGTCACTGAGGCTCGGTGCCACATAGTTTGGGGACCTGTGTTCACTGGGCTCCAGGTTTTGGTTTTTTTTTTTTGGCATGTCAAGGCGAGATTTAAAAACCGACTTGAGCCAGGTCTCAGGTGAAGTGTGGTCTGGTTCCCACCGACCTTGTGTTCTCATAATTAGAATCATTCCCTAAATCACGAGTGGTTAAGGAGGCCTGATGTTTAGACAGCAGGGTTTTAAAATGGCTTTCCTTGGGTGAGATCAGGATCTCTGAGCCCACAAGTCTTGAAACCCAAGGTGAAGGCTCTTTCATTTTAACATTGTCAGACTAAGAAGAATGATTTGATTGCTCCTGGGTTTTGCATATGTCAGCATAGTAGAAGCTTAGTCATGCAAATCCCTATTACTTAGCATATCCATAGTCCAGAAATGCGGAGCTGTGTTTCCATATTTTATCTGTGTTTGTAGTTGAAAGCATGCCTTCTATTGTGTTTTTAAAGAACAGATGTCAGAACAATGTTTAAGGCCCAAAACCCAGAGTATTGAAAAATGTTTTTCTGATTTAAGAGCAAAAAAAAAAAAGTCCATAATAATGAATTCAGTCTGCTACTTCTTATTTCCAAGGACTATTTTAACTGTTGAGGGACTTCCCAGTTCCTACCCTTTAAATATTGCCCTCATGCTGTCAAAGAAGGCCAAAGCCATTTTGAGCAGTTTCTTTTGCAGGCTCACCAAGACAGTAATAGATAAGCCAGGCTTGCCAGGATTGAGACTCCCTTAGAACTTCGGGGCTCGGTGTTACGTTCTCATTTATTGAGTGAACAGCACACGAGGGAAGTGGAAATGGACAGTTAGGGTGGAGACTTCGATGATGCGCCAGGCCCAGGTTAGTGCTTAGGAAAGATCAGCCGCCGGTGCAGCGGGGCTGGGAGAGCAGCCATCTCTCTCTGGGAACACAGTAGGTGCCTGGGGATGAACGGAAGGGTCAGGACATATGGCACAGAGTGAGCAATCAGGGAGGTGCCAGCTAGGGTGCTGAGGAAGGGTGCTCCACCTGGCAGCCGGTGGGCGGAGCACACCCAGCAGGAGGGTGTGTAAAGGTCGCCCGCCTGTTTGCCCACACCTGGTGACCTTTGTCCGCCTCTAACTCCTGCTACAATTGGAGCAGCTCCCAGCCAGGAGAGGTGGGGTTCCTCATCTTATCTCCCAAGGCAGGGTTTATGGTGGGAAAGCTGATAACAGGAGAATAAACTGCTATAGAAAGCCTGGAGTATGGAGACGCTTTAGAGATTGTGAGGGACTAAAGCGTAGTCTGGAAACAGGTTATTTAATATCTCACAGGGTTTCAGCATCTCATCTCATGTTCCTAAAGCAAGGGCTCGGAGTCAAACCCAGATCTCCCCACTCCCCTCCTGCACTCCACCCTACCGGCATTTTACCACTCTCAGAACAGCTTTGCAAATTAGCACTCACGCATAGTCACCGCCTGGAAGATAGCCCAGGTGTGGTCTAGCAGCCACGTGCTAGGGGGAAGCCGCATGCTAATAAACCTTAGAAAGGGACCTGACTTTCCCTTTTGTTGGATCCATCAATCTGGGTGTAGTGGGTGGGTCTGAAGTTTGGGGGAAACTTCGGGAGTGGGAGGAGGCACAATTTTGGACCCTGAAGCAGGAGCCTGTGACCTTAATTGTCCTTTGTCAAGCAAACTGTGAGATGCCCTTGAGGACACGGCGATGGGATTCTTCAGTCTAGAAAAAACAAAGCTGCGAGATCTGCTGGTGCTTCTCGCACTTCTTCCTGAATAACCCCTTTTTGTTTCTGCTGACAGTGGAGTCAAGCAAGTGATTTCAGGGCACGTAAATGAATCACCACCTGGATCTGCCCTTGTTTCGGGGCAGGCTTCCTAGGGGCAGGTGTGCGTGGCGGAAATGAACAGCAGCGAGAAGGGCCATCATCTTTTTCTTCTACTCCTTCTCTCCTTCAGCAAGTCACTAGAGACATTCTGTGTGCGACAGGTGATTGGAACATTCAAGGTAGGTCCCTGCCCTTAAGAAACTTAGGCTCTGCAGGGACCCAGGTTATTTAAGTACTTAGGAAATAATTACAAGACCTCTCCCAATTCCTCTTCCTTGGAGGTAAAAGATCAAAAAGGCCATGGCACAAAGGCTCAACAAGCTGGTGCCCGTATGAACTGCCCAGGGGCTCCGGGCAGGGGGGAAGGGATCAGGGAGGGAGGCGCAGAGGAGCGGGAGCCAGGCCTGGCTTTCAGCATCGCTGCTGGCACGTCCCACGCCCTCCCTTGGATCTGTTTTCTCGCCAGAGCCTGGGAATGACAGCTCCTGGTCTCTGACTCACCAGGAGGTTGTAAAGATGGGTGAGACCCTGTCTTGCACCTTTCCACCCTCTGACGGAAAGGCACCTCTGGAGAAGAGGGCAGGGTGCGAGTGCTGATTGGAGCGGTTTCGATTTGCATTTCCATCAGCTCAGACAACCTAATCCACTCTGTCTAAACATGGAAATCCCATAACTCTGCCCAACTCATCACTCCATTAATCCACTTAACCCCTGGCCGATACATAATCTAAATATTTAATCCTGTCTATTTGTGATCTGTGTTTATTCCGCGTCCATTCATCGTCTGGACCTCCTCTCTGTTTATCCATTTCCAGTGGAATCTAGCCACTGCCAAGGGTGCCCCCCCCCCAGGAGAGGGAGAGAGGCTTATCTATTCATTTCTTTTCTGTTATTTCTTTGCAATTCTGAATTCAGCACGTTTGACGGTGAAGGGCAGGAAGCCCTCGGAGGAATTTTTTGCATCCTCAGGGAGAAACTTTGCTTATTGCCATGGAAGGGTCTTTTTGTCTCAGATGCCCAGCACAGGGCTGACACATGGTATTTAATAAGCATTTGGATGAATAATCTTTGGGTCAAACTACAGGGGCAGTGGAGCATAAACAAGAGGACTTGTCTAGGAATCCGGAGACCTGGACCTTGTCGATTCTGCATTAAGCTGGCTTGGTCAAGTCAGTTCAAGCCTCCAAGGCCTCAGTTTTCCCATCTGGCAAGTGGACAAACAGGGCTAGATGCACTCCACGTTGCTTTGACACTCCTTATTTGGTTGGGTCTGGGGGTCCTGGTGTCAGGAGAAGCAGGGGGTGGAGTCGTGGAATGCTGGAATGAGCACTTCTTCCTACCATTAGCACTCAGGCAGGAAAAGGGGGTGCCAGTTCCCCTCAAAGACCCCCGCTGACTCACCTCCTGTCCCCTGCAGCCTGGGCTGGTGACGCCAGACATCTGCTTGTTCCATCTGCATCAGCTGATGTTGATCCAGGATGGCAGGGATGTGTGCGTGAGCCTTGAGTCACCTGGCAGAGGGCGTGTGAGAGGGTGGGAGGGTGGGGTGGGCATGGGAGGGGTCTCGATTGCTCCAAAAACCTCCCTATGGACTGTATTTTTTCCCATGCAAAACTCGAGCATGTGGGAGGTAGAAGGAGATCCTAATTTACTGCTCAGTCATGTTTATTTTCACTCTTGGCTGGTTTAGGGCATTTTTCTTAATGTAGTAGGGTCACAATTTTATTGACTTCAAGGATCCTTGAAAGCTGTGTGTGTGAGAGAGAGTCTGTGTTAAGATGACTGGGGTTTCTCTTTTTTTGCTCATGAATTTTTTCCTACTAAAGTCTTGATTTTTAAAGTTATACCATTAGCCATTCTAAGTAAAATTCCCTTCTCACAGACCACCACAGCTATTGCCATCCCATAATGATCATTTCATTTGCTTAGGTCAGAAAGCAGGGTCTGATTTAGCTCTTTCTGCTTTCTTCCACCCATCTACATGCTGAAATTTCTTTGTGACCTTTAGCAGTCTTAGGACTAGCTACTCTGTTGAGCACAGCTCTGGGCAAGTCCTATGTTAAGTAGTTTGCATAATGAGGTAGGAAATATTATCTCCATTTTACAGATGAAGAAATTAAGGTTCAGAGTTTAATCAGGATTAAAACACAGGTCTTGCTAGACCTGTTTTACTGCTGCCAAGAGTCGCAAGTATATAGGATTTAAAGTGTGCTTTGGAGAGCAAAAGATTAAAAAATGTGCCTGGGGAAGCAAATTTGGCTCAACTGATAGAGCGTCCCCCTACCACATGGGAGGTCCAGAGTTCAAACCCAGGGCCTCCTGTCCCGTGTGGTGAACTGGCCTGTGCGCAGTGCTGATGTGCAGAAGGAGCGCCCTGCCATGCAGGGGTGTCCGCCATGTAAGGAAGCCCCACACGCAAGGAGTGTGCCCCGTAAGGAGAGCCGCACACAGGGAGAGCTGACGCAGCAAGATGATGCAACAAAAAGAGACACAGATATAGATTCCCGGTGCCGCTGACAAGAATACAAGTGGACACAGAAGAACACACAGCGAATGGACACAGAGAGCAGACA
This sequence comes from Dasypus novemcinctus, assembly GCF_030445035.2. Taxonomy (NCBI): domain Eukaryota; kingdom Metazoa; phylum Chordata; class Mammalia; order Cingulata; family Dasypodidae; genus Dasypus; species Dasypus novemcinctus. Next base: position 47,598,158 of record NC_080694.1, on the reverse strand, counting down.
ACTGGCCGGGGGAAGGGGAGAAAAAAAAATAAATAAATCTTTAAAAAAAAAAAGTGCTCGGGCAAAATTAGGGCTCTTTGCTCTTGGTAAAGAGGGAGCAAAAAGGAGGGGAGGTGTTGAATGCAAAGAGGGGGTTCTAAAGCACCAACAGCCCCCCACCCCACCCCAGCCCCCAACCCAGGCTGTCCCTGAGTGGTCAACAGAGCCAAGTTCAGATCTGGGGAAACAGTCATTATTGCTGCGACTTTCCTGCTATATCTGCCAACATCAGGAAAATTTACCCTTGGGGGTGCACACCTTTGGGTGGCATTTCAGTTCATTTTTCCCTAGTGTTAGTCCCTGGGCATGGGACAGCAGCTGGAGAGTTAAATCAGACCCACTTCCCACCTTAAGGGGCTCACAGCGTAGCTCCACCCGAGGTCTGCTGGAATTAGCAGACCCAGCTCAGATAAGAACACAGCACCCAGTCGTGGGTGCACGATCCCTGAGGTCCCATATGAAGCTCAGGCTGCACAAGAACCATAACCCTGGTTCCCTTTCCGAGTTCTGTGAGTTCTATTGGGGGCCCCCAGGCAGCTGAGTGAGCATCTGAGAGTTCAAGTACATCCAAAGCAAGCCCCCCTGCTGGCACTGGCAGTGTTGGCTGCGGAGCAATTATTAATTTTTTGAATGTGTGTTCCGTTCAATGACCATTAGGTAATAACTTGTTATGACAGCCCGTGTCACTGTTTTCCGTATTAGGTTTATGCTCTTGGGGAAAGGACAGTGCCTGCCAAACTATCAAGGCACTGCCAGGGTAGTGCTTTTTTTTTTTAATGACTTTTTTTCATGCTCATGGAAAAGATGTCAAAATTTCCTTACTCTTGAACTGCTTCCCTGTTTTTCTTTGTTACCGACCTCTTCCTTCTTGTTTCTTAAAAATAGCAGAGGGGAAAAATGTGTTAGGATAGGGGATCTGATGTGGCTCAGGGGTTGAACACTGGCTTCCCCCATACAAGGTCCTGGGTTCAATCTCTGGCCCCAGAACCTCAAAACAAATGGAAAAAAAAGGTTAGAATAGCAATTTTAGGATGATAGACATGTGACCAGATGTGCAGCCAGGGGCATTTTAGGCATGCAAATTAGTAGTGATTCTGAAACACTGGTCATTACATGGTTAGTTATTTGTAATAGCATATTTTATTTTTCAGAACTGAATTTCATCCAGAAAGGTGAAGATGATTAGAATCTGTATGTTCATAGAGACAGAAAGTAGATTACAGGGTACCAGTGGCAGGGTTGGGGATGGGGCATGGGAAGTTATTGCTGAATGGGTGCAGAGTTTCTCTTTGGGCTGATGGAAAAGTTTTGGTAATGGATGGTGGTGAGGGAACACAACATCATGAATGTAATTAATGCCACTGGATTGTGTACCTGAAAGTGGTTGTGCTGGTTTGAAGCTGTATGTACCCCAGAAAAGTATGTGTTGAGGTTGATCCATTCCTGTCGTGTGGAATCATTGTAGGTAGGCTCTTTTGGTGAGTGGAGTCTTGACTTATTTATGATGTGATCCATCTCATTTAGGTGGGCCTTATCCTTTTACTAGAGTCCTTTATAAGAGAAATTCAGATAAAGAGAGAGAAAGCCACAGAAGCAAGAAGCTGAAAGCAACAAAACCAGAAGAGAAGGGAGGGGCCAGCAGATGCCACCATGTGCTTGCCATGTGATTGAAGAGCCCAGGATCGCCAGCAGTGGTTCAGGGAGAAGATACTGTCTCGACGATGCCTGGATTTGGACATTTTTATGGCTTCAGTATTGTAGCTTGCAAGCTCATAAATTCCCATTGTAAAAGCCAACCTATTTCTGGTGTATTATTTTCAGCCGCCTAGCAAACTAGAACAGTCGTTAAAATGGGAAATGCTGTGTTGTATATATGTTACGAAAATAAAAATTTTTAAAAAAAGAAAAAGAAAGGTGAAAATGATTTAATCTTTGCTCATTTTAGAATTTATAGTGAGGTTATTATTTCGTTCTACCCTACGTTAGCATGTAGAGAATGGTTCCCTCTCAGTGGTATTAAAAACATTGGGTGGTGTTGTGGGGGTAACTCCTTGTATGTGTGAACGTGATGTTTTTTTGGAAATAGGGTCATTGCAGATTGAGTGAGTGAGCATGAGGTCATACCGGACCAAGGTGGTTCCTTAACCCAGCTTCACTGGTGTCCTTATAAGAAGGGGAGAAGCAGAGGTTGGAGTGATGCACCCACAAATGAGGGAACACCAAGGATTGCAGGCAGACATCAGAGGCTAGAGGACGCAAGGGAGGATCCTCCCCTGCAGGTTTCAGATGGAGCCTGGCCCTGCCGAGATCTTGATTTTGGACTTCTGGCCTCCAGAACTGGGAGGCAATGAATCTCTGTTGTTTTCAAGCCACCTCGTTGGTGGTGCTTTGCTATGGCAGTCCCAGGAAACAAAAGCAGATGAGGAATTTATTTGGTCCACATTTAGGTGTTTATTTTGGTTTTGTGTCTATGTATATAATTCTGAGGGAAAAGCTGGCCAAAGGAAATTTACCTGTATTGCTTCCTGTACAGAACCTTCTATGAAACCATGTAGAAAACAGTTCCCTTATAAGAATGGGGCATGTGGCCTAAGGAGCGCAGGGACCTGGGGTTCATTGAAGAAACATTGATTATGGAGCTGCTCTGGGTCAGACATGGTAGATTCTTGACAAATTATTTTTTTTTTTTTTTTTTCCATTTTTTAAAAATTTATTGAAGTATATCAGTCATACATGAACATATATAAACAATAAATGTATAGTAATAGTTGTGAACTTACAAAACAAATATGCATAACATCATATCGGGATCCCATTCATCATCCCGCCAACACCTTGCATTGTGTGAGACGTGTCAAAAATTATGAAAGAACACTGTCAAAATCTTATTACTAACTATAGTCTTTATCTTAAATTTGGTAATTTTCCCCCCAACCTACCCTATTATTATTTTTTAAATATATTTTCGTGACAGAAGTTGTAAACTTACAAAACAATCATGCATCTGTTCAGAATTCCCATACAACAACCCTCTATCAACACATCACACCATGGTAGAATATTTGTTATAGATTATGAAATAATATCAGATTATTACCAGGTCTACAGCATACATTTGGCACACTTTTTCCATACTCCCTCATTTTCACCACGGTACATCTTTGGCATCGATGCATGAATATTACATTATTACTGTTAACCACAGTCCATAGATCACTCCAGTTGTATCTTTCCCACACTTCTCCACATTCCCACTACCCTCCAGTAGTTAGGTAGATCTGCTCTAGCTCACGAAGGACTCTCCTGTATCTGTATTATCAATCACAATTCTCATCCACCTCTGGGTTTACTGTGCTGTTCAGTCCCTAGATCATTCTCTAGCTTTCTGTCAGTTGGCATTTACATCCCTAGACTACCATTTTCAGCCACATTTCCATTTATAAACCAGCTGTTACTCACTATACTGTGTTACCATCAACTCTGTACATTTCCACACTTTCACAGTAAAGCTAATTAAAACTTCTACATACATTAAACATCAGTAGTCCATCTCAGTCCTCTTCTTATCTCCTTTAAGAATCCACTACCTACCATCAGGTCTTGAAGGTATTTTTCTACATTTTCTTCTAGAAGTTTTATGGTTCTTGATTTTATATTTAGGTTTTTAATTCATTTTGAGTTAGATTTTTGGATAAGGTGTGAGATAGGGGTCCTCTTTCCTTCTTTTGGCTTTTTTTTTTTTAATATTTATTTATTATTATTATTTTTTAATTACATTAAAAAAAATATATGAGGTCCCATTCAACCCCACCGCCCCCGCCCCCCACTCCCCCCACAGCAACACTCTCTCCCATCATCGTGATACATCCATTGCACCTGGTAAGTTCATCTCTGAGCATCACTGCACCCCATAGTCAATGGTCCACATCATAGCCCAGACTCTCTCACGTTCCATCCAGTGGGCCCTGGGGGGATCTACAGTGTCCCGTAATTGTCCGGGAAGCACTATCTAGGACAACTCCACGTCCCGAAAACGCCTCCACATCTCATCTCTTCCTCCCGTTCCCCACACCCAGCAGCCCCCATGGCTACCGTTCCCACACCCATTCCACATTTTCTCTGTGGACATTGGATTTGTTGTGTCCATTGCACACCTATGTCAAGTGAGGGCTTAGATTCCACATGGGTACTGGATGCACTCTTCCCGCTTCTAGTTGTAGACACTCTAGGCTCCATGTTGTGGTGGTTGACCTTCTTCAACTCCATGTTAGCTGAGTGGAGTAAGTCCAATAAGTCAAAGTGTAGGAGCTGAAGTCTGTTGAGGCTCTGGGCCTGGGTGTCATATTATCAGTCCAGAGATTCAAATCCCCTACATATATCTTAAACTCAGCACCAACTACAATTCCAATAAAGTAGCATGCAAGTCTTGTGAAAAGAGATCCCCTCTGAGTCCATTTCCATCACGCAGAAACACCAGCTCCAAAGAAGGGCCATCTGTCATGGCAGTGAACCCCTTCTGCCATGACCATAGAACCCGTGGGTCTCTTTATCCCTCAAAAGAACCAATACCTGGGGTTGTATCCACCCTATCTGTCTCTTAGACTCTGTTCAGTTGTACATAGGGGTATTCCTTCTGACAACCTCCAGACTCTTTTTTAGAGACTCACAGCCTTATAATCTCATTTCTCCTTTCCATTTCCCCCTTACATTAGGTCAAACTGCTTCCCGAAGTCATGTTATTATATGTAGACAGGTATATTCTGCTGTTCCGCATTGAATCTTTAATTCAAGGTCATTTTCTAGTTGCTTCTTCAGCTGGTATGTGGTAGTGATCCCTCGGTGCCAGGGAGGCTCATCCCCGGGTGTCGTGTCCCACGCTGGGGGGAATGCATCACATCTACACGCTGAGTTTGGCTGTGAGAGTGGCCACATTTGAGTAACATGAAGGCTGTCAGGAGGAAACCCCCAGGCACAATGCTACTCTAGGCCTTGTTCTTATTGCAGGTGCATAGGCTCAAAAGTGTAGCCATTAGTATCAAGAGCCCACTGTTGGGCCCTCCTTCCTTCCTGGTTCTTGCCGTTGCACCTGGAGGATTGCCACTGCTCTCCCAGGGCCCACAACAGTGACCCCCCGGCCAGGAGCCCAGTACCCCCCCAGCTGTTGTTTTTAATTGTTTCCACTATGAGTATATATAGACATTACCATATACCCTGGGCATATGCCCTGTATAACTCCCTGTCAACCATATATATCCTGTCAATAACATCCCATATCAGTGTTCCTCCGCTGCCATTGTTGAACCACTCTGTGATCCAAAACTTCCCGTAAAGTGAATCCCAACATAATGTCAGCTTCAGAAGAGTCTTAGATCACCAAAATTCATCTATACAATATACAGTATTTCCCCAGATCCACCATAAAACCTTTTCCCTTCCACAGCAATAATCTTTTAACTTATTCATATCATATTTCCTGAAACTGATGTACAGATTCCAAAACATAGTTTTCAAACAAGGTTACATTTGTGCTTACTATGTGGTCCATACTTTAGGTTGTACAGTTTTCTAAATTTTTTAGTTATCCTATGTTTTGTCTTATGGTTTTCATTATTAGTCTGTCGTCCCCTATATGTTTTTGGTGTAATATTAGCTGTTTTATATTCATCCTCGTGTACTCTCACATAACTCCTCTTTTGCCCCCTTATTTACCTTTGTTCTATCCATTGCACGTCCATTTTCCCCTCCCCTTAGGGCCCACAACGCCTGCCAATCTAATGCCCTGGGAGCCGTCCTTTCTCACGAGAGATACAGTTCTCTCTATTCGACGGCATTAGTCTTCCCCAGGATATAGGTCCACCCCACCCAATGGTAGAACCCACCTTGGCAAAATGAGCCTTCAGCTATTCCCTCCGGAGTCCATCCAGCATCAGACCATACCCCCTGAGCGTCCTAATCAGGTGTCCCTCCTACTTATACTTTGATACGTTTTACTCAACATTTAGTTCTCAACGAACTTCTGGCACTCTCCCATGTTTGTATGTTGCCCCTCCCTCCCACCTATTTCTTGGACCATATTACCCCTCTTCCCATCCCCAGCCCCCCTCAAACCCAGAAAACTCCACCCGAAGGTAACCCCTTGCCCCATTTTGTCCCTTCTTTGTGCTCATACTTACCGCCAGCTCATCACAGATTCCACCCCTGCAGACATTAACTCACATCCTTCCTCCACCCCCCGATTTCCTGTAAGCCACTTTTCCAGACTCTAGCTCTCTGAGGCAGTTAACTTATTTCATATCATTGAGGTCATATAGTATTTGTCCTTCAATGCCTGGGTTGCTTCACTTAACATAAGATTCTCAAGGTTCATCCATGTTATCACGTGTGATTGTAGTGTATTGGTTCTTACAGCTGAGTAGTATTCCATTGTGTGTATATACCACATTTTATTGATCCACTCATCTGTTGATGGACTTTTGGATTGATTCCAACTTTTGGCGATGGTGAACAATGCTGCTATGAACATTGGTGTACATATATCGGTTTGTGTCCTTGTTTTCAGATCTGATGGGTATATACCCAGCAGTGGTATTGCTGGGTCATATGGCAAATCTATGGATAATTTTTTGAGAAACTGCCAAACTGTCCTCCAGAATGGTTGGATCCTTCTGCATTCCCACCAGCAATGGATGAGTGTTCCCCTTTCTTCACATCCTCTCCAGCATTTGTATTCTACTGTTTTTTTCATGGCTGCCAATCTTATGGGAGTAAGATGGTATCTCATTGTAGTTTTGATTTGCATTTCCCTGATAGCTAGGGATTTGGAGCATTTTTTCATGTGCTTTTTAGCCATTTGTATTTCTTCTTTGGAGAAGTGTCTGTTTAAATCTTTTTCCCATTTTTTAAATGGGTTGTTTATCTTTTTGTTTTCAAGATCTATGAGTTCTTTATATATGCAAGTTATAAGTCTCTTATCAGATATATGGTTACCAAATATTTTCTCCCATTGTGTGGGTTCCCTTTTTACTTTCTTGACAAACTCCTTTGAGGTGCAGAAGGCTTTAATTTTGAGGTAGTCCCATTTATCTATTTGTTCTTTTGCTGCTCGTGCTTTTGGTGTGATATTCATGAAGCCATTTCCTATTACAAGGTCCTGTAGATGTTTCCCTACACTGCTTTCTAAGGTCTTTATGGTCTTGGCTCTTATATTTAGGTCTTTGATCCATCTTGAGTTGATCTTTGTATAAGGTGTGAGATGGTAATCCTCTTTCATTCTTCTACATATGGCTATCCAGTTCTCCAGGCACCATTTGTTGAATAGGCCATTCTCTCCCAGTTGAGAGGGTTTGGTGGCTTTATCGAATATTATATGGCTATATACATGAGGTTCTATATCTGAACTTTCAATTCGATTCCATTGGTCTGTGTGTCTCTCCTTATGCCAGTACCATGCTGTTTTCACTACTGTAGCTTTGTAGTATGTTTTGAAGTCAGGAAGTGTGATTCCTCCTATTTCGTTTTTCTTTTTCAATATGTCTTTGGCTATTCGGGGCCTCTTTTTATTCCAAATAAATTTCATAGTTAGTTTTTCTAGTTCCTTAAAGAAGGCTGTGTTGATTTTTATTGGGATTGCATTGAATGTGTAGATCAGTTTTGGTAGGATAGACATCTTAATAATATTCAGTCTTCCTATCCATGAACAGGGAATATTCTTCCATTTATTTAGGTCTTCTTTGATTTCCTTGAACAATCTTGTATAGTTCTCGATGTATAAGTTTTTTACCTCTTTAGTTAAATTTATTCCTAAGTATTTGATTTTTTTATTTACTATTGTGAATGGTATTTGTTTCTTGATTTCCTCCTGATCTTGCTCATTATTGGTGTACAGAAATGCTACTGATTTTTGCGCATTGATCTTATAACCTGTGACTTTGCTAAACTCATTTATGAGTTCTAGGAGCTTTGTTGAAGATCTCTCAGGGTTTTCTATATATAGGATCATGTCATCTGCAAATAATGAAATTTTGACTTCTTCCCTTCCAATTTGAATGCCTTTTATATCTGGTTCTTGTCTCAGTGCTCGAGCCAGTACTTCCAAGACAATGTTAAATAGGAGCGGAGACAATGGGCATCCTTGTCTTGTTCCTGATTTTAGAGGGAAGGATTTCAGGATTTCGCCATTGTAAACAATGTTGGCTTTAGGTTTTTCATATATACTCTTTATCATGTTCAAAAAGTTTCCTTGTATTCCGATCTTTAGGAGTGTTTTTATCAGGAAGGGGTGCTGTATTTTGTCAAATGCCTTTTCTGCATCTATAGATATAATCATGTGGTTTTTTTCTCTCAATCTGTTTATATGGTGTATTACATTGATTGATTTTCTTATGTTGAACCATCCTTGCATACCTGGGATAAATCCCACTTGGTCATGGTGTATAATTCGTTTAATGTGTTGTTGAATACGATTAGCAAGTATTTTGTTAAGTATTTTTGCGTCTAGGTTCATTAGAGAAATTGGTCTGTAATTTTCCTTTCTTGTGGTGTCTTTGTTTGGCTTTGGTACTAGGGTAATGTTGGCATCATAGAAGGAATTAGGCAGTGTTCCTTCTGTTTCGATTTTTTGGAATAGTTTCAACAGGATTGGTGTTAGTTCTTTCCGGAATGTTTTGTAGAATTCACCTGTGAAGCCGTCTGGCCCTGGGCTCTTCTTAGTTGGGAGATTTTTAATGACTGATTCTATCTCTTTGCTTGTGATTGGTTTGTTAAGATCATCAATTTCTTCTTTCGTCAGTATGGGCTGCTTATGTATTTCTAGGAATTTGTCCATTTCCTCTAAATTGTCATTTTTGTTGGAATATAGTTTTTCAAAGTATCCTCTTATGATAGTCTTTATTTCTGTGGGGTCAGTGGTGATATCACCTTTCTCATTTCTTATTTTGTGTATTTGCATCTTTTCTCTTTTTTTTCTTTGTTAGTCTCGCTAAAGGTTTGTCAATTTTGTTGATCTTCTCAAAAAACCAGCTCTTGGTCTTGTTTATTTTTTCAAGTGCTTTCTTATTTTCTATTTCATTTAGTTCTGCTCTTATCTTTGTTATTTCCTTCCTTCTTCTTCCTGTTGGGTTACTTTGTTGTTGTTTTTCTAATTCCTTCAAATGTGCAGTTAATTCTTCAATTTCTGCTCTTTCTTCTTTTTTGATATATGAATTTATGGCTATAAATTTCCCTCTCAGTACCGCTTTTGCTGCGTCCCATAAATTTTGGTATGTTGTGTTATCATTATCATTTGTTTCAAGGTAGTCATTGATTTCTTTTGAGATTTCCTCTTTGACCCACTGTTTTTCTAAGAGTGTGCTGTTTAATTTCCAAATTGTCGTGTGAAGTCTGGGTCTCTGTCCCTTGCAAATTTCTAGCTTGACTCCACTGTGGTCAGAGATATTGTTTTGTATGATTTCGATCTTTCTGAATTCATTAAGCCTTTCTTTGTGGCCTAGCATATGGTCAATCTTGGAGAATGTTCCATGTGCGCTTGAGAAAAATGTATATCCTGCTGTGTTTGGGTGTAATGATCTATATATGTCTATTAGATCCAGCTCTTCTAATATACTGTTCAAATGTTTTGTTTCTTTAGTGATTCTCTTTTGAGATGTTCTGTCCAGAGTTGATAGTGGTGTATTAAAATCCCCCACTATAATTGTAGATGCATCTATTCTTTCACTTAGTTTTTCCAGCGTTTGCCTCACATATTTAGAGGCGCCCTTGTTAGGAGCATAAATATTTATGATTGTTCGATCTTCTTGACAAATTGTCCCTTTCACTAAAATATAGTATCCTTCTTTGTCTCTCACAATTGTTTCGCATTTAAAGTCTATTTTGTCTGATATTAATATAGCTACTCCTGCCTTTTTTTGGTTGTTGTTTGCTTGTATGATTGTTTTCCAGCCATTCACTTTCAACCTCCATGAGTCTCTGGGTCTAAGATGTGTCTCTTGTAGGCAGCATATAGATGGGTCGTATTTCCTTATCCAGTGTCCCAGTCTGAATCTTTTGATAGGTGAGTTTAATCCGTTGACATTCAGTGTTATTACGTTTAGAGAGTTATTTATGGTAGCCATATTTTGGTTGGATTTGTGTTTGTTATATTTTGTTTGTATTATTTTATTTTCCCCTTCTATTTTTGTCTTTCTTGTTGCTTTTACACTCTCCTCCATCTCTGACTGTCCTGTTTTTTCCTTTCTTCCTGCAGAATTCCCTTAAGAATTTCTTGAAGGGGAGGTTTCTTGTTGATATACTCTTTCAGTTTCTGTTTATCTGTGAATATTTTGAACTCTCCATCATTTTTGAATGCTAGTTTAGCTGGATAGAGTATTCTTGGTTGGAGATTTTTTTCCTTTAGTACCTTGACTATATCATACCACTGCCTTCTTGCCTCCATTGTTTCAGATGAGAAATCAGCACTTAATCTTATGGAGTTTCCCTTGTATGTGATGGTTTTCTTTTCTCTTGCTGCTTTTAGAATTTTTTCTTTGTCTTGAGCATTGGATAATTTGACAAGTATATGTCTTGGGGTGGGCCTGTTGGGGTTTATGACCAGTGGAGTGCGCTGTGCTTCTTGGATATGTACATCTGTCTCTTTCAGTAGATTTGGGAAGTTTTCATTCATTATTTCCTGCAACACTCCTTCTGACCCCTTTCCCTTCTCTTCTCCTTCTGGAATGCCTATAATACGTATGTTTGTGCGTTTTGCGTTATCATTCAGGTCCCTAAGTCCTATCTGGATTTTTTCTACCTTTTTATTGACCACTTCTACTATCTGTTTGATTTCCAATGCACTGTCTTCCACATCACTAATTCTCTGCTCTGCCTCTTCTAGTCTGCTGATATTTGCTGCAAGTGTATTTTTGATTTCTTGAATTGTGGTGTTCATTTCCATCATATCTGTTATTTTTTTGCGCATGTCTGCAATTTCCCCTCCAAGTGTTGTCTTCACGCTGTTAACCTCTTTCATTACTTCATCAAATTTGTCGGTGATAAATGTTCTGAGATCTTTCATTGCTTGTGCGAAGTCCTGCCCCCCTTCCTGATTTTCAGTTTGTTGATTGGATTCAGCCATGTTTTCCTGATTACTGGTTTGGTTTGTAGATTTTTGTTGCTGTCTTGTCAACATTTTTTCTTGACGGGTTTAATCAGTTCCTTAGCTTCTTTGTCTAGTCTTGGAGATTAATTAGCTGTTGTTTTTGCGTAAGTGTTATATCTTCTCTTTGTCACTTTGTTCTTCTTATTCCAATTTCTTATTGCTAGTTAAGCTCACTTTAAAGGAAAGTATTAGTGCTGGGGAAAGTCAATTGTGTAAGGAAGGAAAAATTGTGAAGTAGTATTGGTGATATATGTTTACAAAGCAACAATATGAGTTCTGGGAGGATGGAGGTTAGATCATGTAAATTGTGTAGAGTTATAGTAGTAGGAAAGTACCTATAATGAGGTAGACGACTGAATATGGGAGGAATGTGGTACGTACTAAGAGGCTATTGTTTTCGTGAGAGAGGGAAAGAGAAAAGAAAGGTAATAGTTTCAGGGACGAATACCAGATGGAAAACTAAACAAAGGTATTAGAAATTAAGAGTTAGACACTTTGTGGATCAAAGAAAGGGAGATGGAATATAGGAGAGATAGCAGATGGTGGAGGATATCAAGTTGTAGGGGAAAGGGGATAGTGTAGATAGGCTAAATCTATTCACAGAGAAATGAGGCAGTGGAGGGTGAGGAAACCCAGCAAATGTGAGGTATTTCCTGTAGGACCTATTGTATTGTTAAGGTAAAATAGTATAAGAAGAATATTGGGAACAAGAAAGAGAGGATTTGAAAAAAAAAAGAACAACAACAACAACAACAACAAAAAAAAAAAAAGAACAGAAACCCCGCCGCCAGGCTCGGCTGGGCTCAGCTGGGCTCCGGTCCCCCGCCCGCCGCCCGCCGCCCGCCGCCCGCCGCGGCTCGGCTGGGCTCGGCTGGGCTCGGCTGGGCTCTGCTGGGCTCGGCTGGGCTCAGGTCCCCCGCCCACCGCCCACCGCGGCTCGGTTGGGCTCGACTTCCCCTCCCGCCGCGGCTCGGCTGGGCTCGGCTGGGCTCGGCTTTCCCGCCCGCCGCCCGGCGCGGCGCAGCGCGGCTCGGCTCTCCCGCTCGCCGCCCGGCGCGGCGCGGCTGGGCTCGGCCGAGCTCAGCTGGGCTCGGCCCCCCCGCCCGCTGCGCCTCAGCTGTGCTCGGCCGGACTCGGCTTCCCCGCCCACCACCCGCCGCCGCGGCGCAGCGCGGCTCGGCTCTCCCGCCCGCCACCCGCCGCGGTGCTAGCTGCCTCTGCTCCGCCTACCCAAGGAGGGAGTCCTCCACACGTAGCTGGGATCTCCGTGTATATTTCACAGGCGGATCCTCTCTGTTACCTTCCCTCCAAATCGATGTCCAGACACCTCCGGACCAGGAAAAATCCCGAAACAGCCGGTCCCAAAGAGTCTCCGATGCCTCCCAGCCGATTCCCCCCAGGAGCTAGTAACCGGGAAGTTCACTCAGCCGCCATCTTGCCTCCCCCTCCTGAAAAGTCCCAAATTATATCTTAAAGACCAGTCCTTTCCGTTACCTTCCCACCAAATCGATGTCCAGACACTTCCTGCCCTGAAAAAATCCTGAAAAAGCCTGGTCCCGGAGAACCTCCAGCGGTGCCCAGCTGCCTCTTCCCAGGAGAGACGGCAAGGCAAGCTCACTCAGCCACCATCTTGCCGGAAGTCCTCTCTTGACAAATTATTAAATAATTTTTTTTGGTTGAATGAAACATCCCCCTCCGCAGTGATTCCAAACTCTCCATCAATGAAGGGTCGAGCAGCATTGAGTCAACATTTGGTTTCCTTGAGTGATAGTTAAAAATGCTTTTGAGATCTTTGAGCCTATTCAAAGACTTCTGAATCTCACTTAAGAAAACAAAAATGCACAGGTACACGTCCAAGCCTTTGACTTCAGTTTACCCATCAATTCAGCAATTTTGCTTTTAGAATTTACTCTGAGGAGGTAATTGTGGCTATACCTAAAGGTTTAGTTGCACAAGTATCCATCTCAGCTTTGTTTATAGTAGGGAAAACTGGAAACAACTTATATATCCAGCAAGAATGGTGGATTATTAATAAATAACACGTGGTATATCCATGAAGTGGGATATTATATTGTTTAAGATGGTGCTAAAGAAGAAAATTTAGTGGGATGGAAAAATGTTGACGCATGGTTAAGAATGATAGGCATACGATGCTGTTATCGCTAAAGAATGTACGTTCATACACAAAAAAAGACTAAATGTATGTGACAAAATGTTAATGGTAATCTTTGGTTGGTGAGATTGTGAATGAAATTATTAATCCTATTTTTAAATGTTTATGATAATCACATATGGCTTTTGTAGCAAAAAGTTCACTTTAAAAAGTTGCATCAAAAAGTACTAAATGAGAAGCTCTTTTTCGGAGAAAGCTCAAGTTGACTGTACATCAAATGGAGATAAGATATATATGTGGGGAGAGGTTTGACCTTGAGGCCTCTCTCTGTTCTAAAATCCAGAGTTCTGTACTGATTTTTTCTTTTTTTTAAACAAAACGTGTTACTTAGAAATGATTATTCCTGTCACACAACTCTGGAAAGTGTGAGGAATTACCTCTGCCCCACTCGGGCAAATAGCCATGTATACGGCTCTTGAGGTTATAGTAAGTGCCAATAAGATGGATTATGACAGATTCGTACTCCTAACAGGGAGGGATAGAAGAGTCCTGCTGTTGTAATGACTGGGCTATTTAAATTCCTTTATTTTCAAGAAACGAAATGGCAATCCCAACAAGAACTTCTAAGCAGATGACCATGTTGAGTCTATCAGGTGATTCTGAATGTTGAATTGTCATGAAAAAATAAATTTTAGTAAGAGCCAGTTACTAAATAAGGGGCTTATTGTAAGAGCCTATAATCTCCTTGGGAAGGGGAGCTACTTTTTATTTCTCTCAGTGGGGGCTGCTGTTGACAAGGGAGTTGCAGACTGACAGACATTTCCAGTAGGGCTGGGGGTACCTATATCCCACTGCCCCACCTCACTCCAACTGAGGTTCACTGTGGTTATTGACTGGCTAACTGGGCTGGAAAAATAACTGGCTGTGTGCTAATGTAACAGCTACTCTTTCCATGGCACTTTTTCCCCCCCACATTCATGATTCCATTCAATCCTCTTCTCAACCTTGTGAATATTTCTACTTAGAAATGATGAAAGTGGGAAGCAGGTGTGGCTTAAGCTATTGAGTTCCTGCCTTACACATGGGAGATCCCGGGTACAGTTGCCAGTGCCTCCTGGAGAGGATGAGCAAGACAGCAAGCTGGCACAACAGGCAGGCGCAGCGAGCTGATGCAACAAGACGACGCAACAAGAATACACAACAAAGCATAAGCTGAGGTGGCTCAAGCGATCGAGCATCTCTCTCCTACATGCAGGTCCCAGATTCAGTTCCCAGTGCCTCCTAAAGAGAAGACAAAGACACAGAGAGCAGACAGCAAGCACAAACAATGAGAGGGGGGGATAGACAAATAGAAATAATCTTTAAAATAAAAAAGAAATGAGGAAAGTGAAAACTCAATCAGGTGGGCTGCGAGTGACAGAGCTGAGATCTCAACCCAAGTCGCTGATATGAAATCCTATTTTTTTTCCCATAATTTTTCAGCTAGTTGGAGTTTCATTAGGGACAAAGTATTATGTACTATTTAGCCAGAAATTTTCCTGCATTGAATTGGCATGGCTAGCTTTTATAGATACAAATATAATGTAATAGATATTTCATAAACATGGTATATTTTATATAACATTTTTAGATCTTTTTTTTAAGATTCTTCCCTGCCCCCCCCCCCCCCCAGTTGTCTACTTTCTGTGTCCATTCACTGTGTGTTCTTCTCTGCCTGCTTGTATTCTCATTGGGCGGCTCTGGGAACCGATCCTGGGATGTTCTGGAATGGGAGAGAGGTGATCATTCTCTTGCACCACCTCAGCTCCCTGGTCTGCTGTGTCTCTTATTGTATCTCCTCTGTGTCTCTTTTTGTTGCGTCATCTTGCTGCACCAGCTTTCTATGTGGCTCAGCACTTCTGCGCGGGGCACCACTCCTGTGCGGGGCAGTATCTGCGCAGGCCAGCACTTTGCGTGGGCCAGCTTGCCTTTTACCAGGAGGCCCTGGGCATCGAACTCTGGACCTCCAAATGGTAGAGAGGAGCCCAATTCCTTGAGCCACATCTGCTTCCCTTGAGATCTTTTTCAAATATTTATTTCACATGGTCATTTAAGGTAAATATTAATGTGGTATTACTTTATAATACGAGCATACTTTTTAATTTACGGCAGCCCTAAAAAATTGCAAACATTCTCAAAGGAGTGACTTTTTAAACCTTCTTGCAACTTGAGCATGTACAAGTTGGTTAAATAGGTGAAACTCAGATGCTAGAAATGGAAATAGAAAACATGACTCATGAGTACCTAATTCCATGTGAGAAATTATCTGTCTGGCAGACTTAAAACTGATTTTCTGTGATTAGAGAATGAGTTTGGGTACAGATTTAGCAAGTGGCATGGTAGGGGTTGTAATTGGAGTACTTGAGAAAAACTTGACGTCATTAAAGTAACATCGTGTTTCCTAAATGAATGTTTCTAGGGAAGTGAAACATTGCTGCACTCCCCACATTTCCTCTGTGGGCTAGTGATTCCATGTGAGTCATCATCGCCATCATGATGGCCAGTGGCAGTTGAAGGGAAACTGAGGCACTGGGCAGAGAAGTGAAGTGTCTGAGGCCTCAGAGGTGATGAAGGCTCATGGCCACGTGCTTTGAATGAGGATATTTAGGACCTAGGTGGGTAATACCGTCAGCCCTAAAGTCATATGAATCAAAGACAGACTGGAGTAATGGCCCTCAGACTTTACAAGGGTGAGGACCCTTGTTCCAAATGGAGAATTTAATGAGCCCCACGTGACAGTCGCTATGGTTTTAATTATCTTATTGCTAGGAATGACTTGGTATGAGTATGGATTGCAAGTACCTTGCAATTACCCCTAAGGGATCTGTGGCCTCCCGGGAGGGAGCCACTGGAGAGCAACAAGGAGCCCAAACCAGATACCCATACTCCAAACACGCTTGCTGTCAACTTGCCTCTCTTTGTTTTTTCTACCCTCCTTGCTCTGGGTTTCTAGAGTGGGTTCCTTAAGGGAACCTCCTGTTTTGTGCATCTGGATATAGCCTCCAAGAAAACTCAAATGCGGCCATCACACCAGGTAGGACTGCTTTTAGTAAGCTCTAGAGATGCTTCTAGACTGATTAATTTGTATGAGTGAAGACTGAGGAACTCCTAGGGAAGCTGTGCCTTGTCAGCTTATCTTTTGAAATAAATTATGCAGCCTTAAGACTTAGTTTCTAGACAATAACAAATTCCCTTTTTCACTCTTGCTTTCCTTTGTATTTTGTAAGCTTTCCATAGTCATCTGCATTAGTTGTGTAATAAAAATGAATTTAAAAGGCTACCAACTTTAATTTCTCTTCTTGGGACTCTCTGGTATTTGTTTTTTTTCCCTTCCCCCTGACAGCCTTCTTCTTTGCTGATGCTAATAGAGAAAAGCATGTTACTAATCATGATGTTTGTGTAAGACCACAGAGGTCTGGAGAAGGATTTTATGCCCTTAAGGTACGCGTGGATCTAACTAGGGAAGATTGGAGAACATGCTTGTGGGTTGGTGGATGTTTTGGAAACTGTCTACCAAGTCAATCTGCATTGTATATAAAAACAATAATTTTCCAGGCAGGGCTTTTGTTGTTGTTATTGTTATTGTCTGTCAAGTTCAGTAGTGGCTCAGCACGAGCTCGGTGATGATAAAAGGAGTTGACAATTGAGATAGAATAGGGACTGGTTCACCTCTGATATGCTGGCTCCCTGGGAGGTTTGGTGTTTGCGTGGCACTAACATGATAATCAGAAGTGAAATTTTGCCCCTGTGATATAGATACTGTACTCAGGCCTGGCTGGCTTCTCTCTCCTTTGAAGAATAAATTAAGCTGTTTATTCTTGTGATGTTTATTAGCTCTGCCTGGCCTGATTTCCATCACCCAGATCATGTAAACATGGGTTCCAAGTTCTCTGGCTGAGGAGTTATTGTGATCAAAATAAACATTATTTCACACCAGTCTTTATTCTGTTTCTTAATCTATAGGTGAAAATAGCAACAAAGGGGGCTTCTTATTTTTTTTGACTTACAGCATTTCAGAGCCGAGCCCAGAAGTAGATAAAAGGAAACCGCAGCAGACTTACTCTGGGGTTCAAGTTGACCTATGGTGGCATTTCCACCAAGGTCATCGATTTGAATGTCAGATACAGCTGTCCAGTTTCTTTAGGAGGAGAACTTCTCAACCCCAAAGACGCTGGAGATAGAGAATGCTTCCAAGCTGTTGCTAGTAGCTAACAGAAGTCAAAATTCATCACCCATTCACAAAGCTAGCCTGAACGTCCGTGGGTCTCTCTAGCTGGTGGGTGTAGAGTGGATTCTGCGGGCTCAGGGGCCCTCACTTGCCTTCCGATCAACGTCGCACAGGACGTTCTCCTGCTCCTTCTGTCCCTCTACGGGTTCCCCGCTTACGTGGGTGCTGTCGCCTGCTCCTCTCCATCACCTGACTCCAGCGTGGCGGCCTTGTCTTGCTGCTGCTGCGTGGAACATGCTTGGGCGAGTGATGAGCTGATGCCACCTTGGACTGCTCCTCTCCAGACCTCCGGCGTCTCCTTGGTGTGGCTGCGCTCCTGCGTCACGATGTCACGCCAGTGCCCAGAGTCCTGCCAGCTGCTGACTGGCTGCTCCTGATGCTGTTGCCACTGGCTAATTCTTTCTTTCCATAGGCTTATCCTACAGGTGAGCGCTGTGCCTTCAGTGTACCAGGAAGCAGCAATTTGGAGTTTCTTTGGGCCATTGCCATGCTCTCTGCTCAGCCTCTGCAAACGTCCTGAGAATATGGCCCACTCAGGGACAGTCATGTTGGGGTGGTGGCTAACAGTACAGGTTAACAGTACACGCACTGAAGTCACTGAATCGTCTTCCATTTTTTAAATTACAGTTATCTATATATATATATGTTAAATTTGCTGCTTTAACCATTTTTTCTTTTTCTTTCTGTTTACTTTAACCATTGTTAAGTGTATAATTCACTGGCATTAATTACTTTTACAATGTTGTGCTACTGCCATCACCACCATCTGTATTCGTTTATTGGTTGCTAAGACAAATACCGTACAATGGGTTGGCTTAAACAACAGGAATTTATTGGCTAATGGTTTTGAGGCTTGAAGTCCAAAACAGAGGCACCAGCAAGGCAGGACTTTCTCCCAGAAGACTGTGGCGTTCTGGGGCTGGCTGCTGGAGATCCTTGCTCCTTGACTTTTCTGTCACATGGATGTGCACATGGCAGCATCTTCTCTTTTCTCTTCTGGGTTCCATGGGCTTCCTGCTTCTTGCTTCTTCTGTGGCTTCCTCTCTGTGTCTAATTTCCTTTGCTTATAAGGACTTCAGTCATATTGGGTTAAGGCCTGCCCTTCTTCATTTGGGGCACATGTTAACTAGTAACAGCTTCAAGATGGGATATTGCATCTTTAACATCCCAATGAAGAAAAGCCCAGAACCACATGGCTTCACATGGGAATTCTACCAAACATTTCCAGAAGATTTAACTTTAAATCTGCTCAGAAGTTGCCAAAAAATTAAAGAGGCAAGACTCCCTGACTCATTCTATGAGGTCAACATTATTTTCCTTAGATAAAAATCCCACAAGAAAGAAAACTACTGACCAATATCTCTTATGGCTATAGATGCAAAAATCTTCAACAAAATACTAGCAGACCAAACCCAATAGTATATTTTTAAAAAATTATACACCATCATCAAGTGGAATTTATCCCTGGTATAAGGGTGGTTCAATATAAGAAAATCAATTACTGTAATATACCACATTAACAGAATGTGATATACTGTAATATACCACATCTCAAATGATGCAGAAAACACAGCACCCTTTCTTGATAAAAACACTTACAACACTAGGAATAAAAGGAAACTTCCTCAACATGATAAAGAACTCATATTGAAAAGCCCAAGCTAACATCCTCCTTGATGAAAGACTGAAAGCTTTCCACCTATGATCAGGAACAAGACAAGGATGCCCACTGTTACCACTGTTATTCAACATTATACTGGAAGTTCTTGCCAGAGCAATTAGGCAAGAAAAAGAAATATATCCAAATTGGAAAGGAAGACGTAAAACCTACCCTATTTGTGAAGGATATGATCCTACATGCAGAAGATTCTGAAAAATCACAACAAAGCTCTTGAGTTAATAAGTAGATTTAACACAGTGGCAGGGTACAAAATCAACACCCAACCATTGTTCTATAAACAAGCAATGAACAATTGGAAGAAGAAATCAAGAAAAACATTCCATTTACAATAGCAACTAAAAGTATCAAATATCTAAGAATAACTCTAACCAAGGATGCAAAGGACTTGTGCACATACACACAAAACCCAAAAAAACAAAACAGAACAAAACAAAACCCCCCTAAAACATGCTAAAAGAAATGAGAGAAGACCTAACTAAATGGAAGAGTATTCTGTGTTCATGAATCAGAAGACTAAATATTACTAACATGTCATCTACTCAGATAAGTTTCAAAGCAATCCCAATGAAAATTCCAATAATCTCTGCAGAAATGGAAAAGCCAATCATCAACTTTATATGGAAGGAAAAGGAGCCCCGAATAGCTAAATCCACCTTGAAAAAGAAGAATGAAGTTGGAGGAGTCACTCTTTCCAATCTTAAAACCTAATACACCAGCTGGTGATATAATAGAAAAAGACCTTGAATAAAAGGGTCAACTCAGACCAGCAGAATATCTCAGCCCACATGTAGGATCATGTGTTGAAAACTGCTCTTTGACCTTGAGTAAAAGGGGGTAATGGCAAAGTCAAATGAGTTTATATGGCTAAGAGCTTTCAAAAAAGAGTCAGGAGGTCATCAGAGGGGTCAGGCTTACGCACGCCTCAGGAGACCCCAGAAACAGCCAAAATGGATACAACCCCAGATTCTGGTTCTCCTGAGGGCTACGGAGACCCACAGGGATATGGTCATGGTAAATAGCTCTAGAGCTCAGTACCATGTCAGTGGGCCCTACTTTGGAATTTGTGCTCCTGAGTGTGATGGAGTTGGACTCAGATGTGACCTTTCTACAGATGCCTCTTCTGTCACTTTTAATGAACTTTTGGTTGGTGCTGGGGTTGGTATATACTCAGGAGACATGAGTATCTGGACTGTCCATGTGCCAGCTGGGCCCTGAGCCTCAGCAGACTTGCCATACTTACTCTGTGGTTCGTTTTAAGCAGGTCAGCTAACAGGGAGGTGAAGATGGTCAATCACCATACCAGGGAACTGAGAGTGCCTACAACTGCAAGCAGGAGAATTGCATCCATCATCCATGTGGAATCTAAGCCCCCTCTTGATATAGATGGGGAGTGGACATCACATCCCAGGGCCCACGGAATGGAGGAATAGAATATGAATTAGAGTGGAAAAACAAAACAAACAGGGAAACGGACTTTGGCCCAGTGGTTAGGGCGTCCGTCTACCATATGGGAGGTCCGCGGTTCAAACCCCAGGCCTCCTTGACCCGTGTGGAGCTGGCCACGCGCAGTGCTGATGCGCGCAAGGAGTGCCGTGCCACGCAAGGGTGTCCCCCGCGTGGGGGAGCCCCACGCGCAAGGAGTGCGCCCGTGAGGAGAGCCGCCCAGCGTGAAAAGAAAGAGCAGCCTGCCCAGGAATGGTGCCGCCCACACTTCCCGTGCCGCTGACGACAACAGAAGCAGACAAAGAAACAAGACGCAGCAAATAGACACCAAGAACAGACAACCAGGGGAGGGGGGGAAATTAAATAAATAAATAAATCTTAAAACAAACAAACAAACAAACAAAAACAAACAAACAAAAAAACAACAGCAAAAAAAACATTTTATGGTAGTTCAGATTTTTTCTATGCATATTTATACATATGCAGATTTATAAAATTGAATTTTACTATATATTATAATCTAATTGTTTTAATAACTATATTGTTGAACATAATTCCCTGTTATATTTCTGTGTCGTATTTTTAAGTGACTATCACATGTAAAAAAAACAAAACAAAAACGAAAAAACCTAATACAAAGCCACAATAATCAAAACATCGTGATATTGGCACAAGGACAGACATGTAGACGATGGAATAGAATTGAAAGCTCAGAAATCAACCCTCACATTTATGGCCAACTGTTTGTTTTTTTTTAAAGGGTAGTTTTATTTATTTATTTCTCCCTTCCCCCTCAGTGTTTGCAATTGCTGTGTCCTTTCCTGTTTCTTTAGGAGGTAACAGAAGCCAAACTTGGGACTTTATGATATGGGAGGGAGGAGCCTAATCACTTAAGTCACCTCTATTCCCTGCTTTGTTCTGTCTCTTGTGTTTTTCTTCTTGTGTCTCTGGTTGCATCATCTTGTTGCGCCAACTCGCAGTGTCTGCTCGTTGTGCCAGCTTGCCATCCTGCTCGTCTGGAAACTTCTGCTCCCTGCTGTGTTGTGTCTCTCACATGTTTTTCTTCCCAAGTCTCTTGTTTTGTCAGCTTGCTGTGCCTGCCCTGTTGTGCCAGCTTGCTGTCTTCTTTAGGAGGCACCCGGAACCGAAACAGGGACCTCCCTTGTGGTAGGCAGGAGCTCAGTCCCTTGAGCCACATCTGCTTCCCAATGGCCAACTGATTTTTGATAAGGTTGCAAAGACCACTAATTGGGAAAGAATAGTTTCTTCAACAAATGGTACTGGGAAAACTGGATCTTCAGTTGCAAAAAGAAGGTGGATCCCTAACCTTATACAAAAATGAACTCAAAATGAATCAAAGACCTAAATATAAGAGCTAGAACTATTAAACTCCAGAAGAAAACATGGGGAAGCATTTTCAGGGTCTTGTGTTAGGCAATGGTTTCTTAGACTTTACACCCAAAGCACAAGCAGCAAAAGAAAAAAATAGATAAATGGGAACTCATCAAAACGAAAAGCTTTTGTTCCTCAAAGGACTTTCTCATGAAAGGAAAAAGACAACCTACACAATGGGAGAAAATATTTGGAATAAAGGTTTTTTAAAAAAACCCATTAGGAAGTGGACTTGGCCCAATGGATAGAGCATTCACCTACCACATGGGAGGTCCGCGGTTCAAACCCCCGGCCTCCTTGACCCGTGTGGAGCTGGCCCATGCGCAGTGCTGATGTACGCATGTGGAACTGGCCCATGTGCAGTGCTGATGTACGCAAGGAGTGCCCTGCCACGCAGGGGTGTCTCCCGTGTAGGGGAGCCCCACGCGCAAGGAGTGCGCCCCATAAGGAGAGCCACCCAGCGTGAAAGAAAGTGCAGCCTGCCCAAGAATGGAGCTGCACACACAGAGAGCTGACACAACAACAAGATGACCAAACAAAAAGAAACACAGATTCCTGGTGCCACTGGTAAGGATAGAAGCGGTCACAGAAGAACACACAGTGAATGGACACAGAGAGCAGACAACTGGGAGGGAGGGGAAGAAAAAAAAAGGTATTAGGGAAACGGACTTTGGCCCAGTGGTTAGGGCGCCCGTCTACCACATGGGAGGCCCGCGGTTCAAGCCCCGGGCCTCCTTGACCCGTGTGGAGCTGGCCCATGCGCAGTGCTGATGCGCGCAAGGAGTGCCGTGCCACACAGGGGTGTCCCCCGCGTAGGGGAGCCCCACGCGCAAGGAGTGTGCCCCGTAAGGAGAGCCGCCCAGCGCGAAGGAGGGAGCAGCCTGCCGAGTAATGGCGCCGCCCACACTTCCCGTGCCGCTGACGACAACAGAAGCGGACAAAGAAACAAGACGCAGCAAATAGACACAGAAAACAGACAACTGGGGGAGGGGAGGGGAATTAAATAAAATAAAAAATCTTAAAAAAAAAAAAGGTATTAAACCCCATGAGACTACACTACACAGTCAAACTTATGTTAAACCGTAATAGTAGTAGAATTATAAAAATGTGCCCTCATCATTTGTATCAAATGTTCTACACCAATGCAAGGTGTTGGGGGTGGGGTGGTATGTAGGAATACTGTACTTTATCCATGATTGTTCTGTAAACCCACAACTTCTCCAATAAAGATCCTATTTACAAATGGGTTCACACCCATAGGACTGGGTGTGAACTTTTGTGGGGAATATGATTTAGACCCCAACACCATCCATCACCCCAAAGAGAAACTCTATATCCATTAAGCAATAACTCCATGTTTCATATCTCCCCCTCCCACCACCCCCTGGTAATGTTTTTTAAGATTTATTTTTTATGTATTTCTACCCCCACTCCCCCATTGTCTGCTCTCTGTGTCCATTCGCTGAGTGTTCTTCTCTGTCCACTTGGATTCTTGTCAGCAGCACTGGGAAACTGCGTCTCTTTTTTGTTGTGTCATCTTGCTGTGTCAACTGTCCATGTGTGTGATGTCACCCTGGCAGGCTGCACTTTCTTTCGCGCTGGGCGGCTCTCCTTACGGGGCGCACTCCTTGTGCGTGGGGCTCCCCTACGTGGGGGACACCCCTGCGTGGCACGGCACTCCTTGCGCGCATCAGCACTGCACGTGGGCCAGCTCCACATGGGTCAGGAGGCCCGGGGTTTGAACCTTGGACCTCCCAGGTGGTAGGCAGATACTCTATCTATTGAGCCAAATCCGTTTCCC
Organism: Dasypus novemcinctus; assembly: GCF_030445035.2. NCBI lineage: Eukaryota > Metazoa > Chordata > Mammalia > Cingulata > Dasypodidae > Dasypus > Dasypus novemcinctus. The sequence continues at coordinate 47,574,291 of NC_080694.1, read as the reverse complement.
CTTGGTAACTTTTAATTGACTTTCTGTCTCTGAATTTTGTTTCTATGAATCCTACGTATGGAGGCTTGTATTTGAGTCTGTTGGCAGCCCAGTGAAGAGGGAAGTCCATGATCTTCTCTTCATTTCATGGATAAAGAGACACACTTGGCGCATGGGTGTCTTTCCCTAGAGCACGTAGCCAGTGGTCCCCCTGGGATGTCAAGCTGGGCTTTCAGCTTGACTCCAGAAATAGAATAAGATCATTTTAGAAAGCAAGTCACCCAAAGGAACTTACCTTTTACAAATTTTGGTGGTAGTAACATATATACAACATAAAAGTTCTCATTTTAACTGCCATTTTAGTTTTTGCATACAGTCATGTTACTTTGGGCTCAGGTTCTTAGATTTCTGAAAATGCTCCATAGCTCTCTCTGGTCACACTTAATTGCAGTTAAAACCATGTAGAGAGCCCAGTACCGTTGCTAACGAACGTGTAGCTGAGGACTGAAATTGCCACTCTGCTTGCGAAGTACTCTTTGGTTTCAGAGATTTTAACACATCCTTTTAGATAAATATGTATTGCCCTCTTTCTGAAAACATTTCTAACTGTCTAAATACCCTTCTCTTTCACGATGTAAGCATTTCTCATTTGTTTTTTGAATTCTTCAAACATTTTTGCTTGCGGGGTATTAGTTAAAAATTTTTGGAGGGAAGCAGCTGTGGCTCAATCAGTTGGGCTCCTGTCTACCATTCGGGAGGCTCTGGGTTCATGTCCCAGGGCCTCCTTGTGAAGACAAAGCTGGCCCATGCACCACGGAGAGCTGACGGCCTGTGTGTCGCAGAGAGGTGGCGCAGCAAGATGACGCAACAAAAGGGAGACAAGTAGACACAGAAAAAACATGCAGTGAATGGACACAGAGAAGAGACAGCAAAAGAAGAGGAACAAGCCGTAAGGGGGGAAATACATAAATACATAGATCAATCAATCAATCACTCAATAAATAAAATAAATCTTTAAAAAAAGTTTGGAGACAAATACTCCCATGAACATATATTTATGTGTTCTACTCGCGAGTTGTAAAATGTATTAGTAAAAAAGTGAGCTTCATTATTTTTACAATGTAAAATAAAATAGAAAAAAAAAATAGAAATTTTACTCTTCTGAGGCCCAATGGATCATCTCACATAGTTCTAGGGTGCAGTTATCTCACTTTGGAAACCAGGGCAGCATGCTGAGACAATACCTTTTAATCCAAAGAAGATGCAAAACATGGAGAATGTAATTTGCTCTGCTCTTATTAGTGGTAGGACAGAATTCGTATTATAGCTGAAACATTCAATTTACTCACACCAAATCCTACAACAAAATGTTAGAATTATTGTAAATAGTGTGCCTGCGAATTATCTAAAGCGGGAGCTTTTTCTAGATAAGTATTACACCGGCAAAGTGACAAGATGCTGAAAACACGGTTTTCATTGTATTCCTCAGTGTGTATCATTTACTCATTTACTATCATTAGTAATCTCATTGTATGAAAACTTCCAGGCTGGCAACGTTAGGGATAATAAGACCCGGAAAAATGCCTTCAGATTTGTTTGATAGCAAACACACAAATCATGGGCAAAGGCTTGTCTTTCAAAACGTTGGAGACGTAATCCCCGCACAGAAAAAAAAAAATTCAAACATTTATATGTGGTGGTGCTTTTTTTTAAACCTGGCATTATTTGTATGACTCACCTAGGAACTCCTTCCGATGGTAGAAGTTTCTCGATGCCGCCCTCAGCGGGGACACCTTGGATCTGCTTAGGTGGTGGGCTACGCCGCTGGAAGAGGCCTTTGCTGCTGCCCCCGGTCGTGTCCTGAGGATTGCTGTAATCAGAGCCCGTGCTTGTACAGCACTTTGACATTCGCAGATGAAAAGTGCTAGATGAGCGTAAAATTTTATAACTGTAATGGAATCCCAGCAAATAGCATTGTAATAAATGGGTCTTGCTGCTGAGACTGCATTTAAATCCCCTCTTTATTATCTCATGTTTACTATATGTGATGAACCGAGGTGATTAATAACAAGGACAATAATTACTCCTCCCGCATTTTATGCTCTCAAAGGGCTTTGCAACTTGTTCATTATATAATCTTTAATCTTCACTAGTGTTTTAAACGTTTTTCAGAGAAATGGGAGAAATTTGAGAAACAGAGATGGGGGCCGAAGCGTTCAAGTTCCGACAGCAAGCAGGGGTGGCAGGCAAGATTTCGACTTGGAAAGGAAAGATCTGGTCACGGCTGGGGGAGAAGGAAGGTTGTGCGACCAGCGCTTGCCACGTGTGGCCGTGTTTGCTGGCTGGCCGATCGCCAAGCCCTGGACACCAGGAACTGAAGTAGGCTTCTGGCGCGTCGACCCCAAGGGGCGACTCGTCTCAGACTGTGGATAGTGAGGTTCCCACTTCCAGATCCTTCTCTTAAGACAACCGTTTCAGGTCCAGCGGCTCCAGAGGGGGCCTTTGTTCATTCTGTGGAATAGTATTTCATACCTGGTCAACGTGGATCAAGGGGCCGAGGGCCCTCTGTGGCAGCTAATTGGGTGCTATAAGGAGCAGAACCCCAAACTGTAGTGTCAGCAACTGTGCGTTGCATAATCGGCTGCTTGGAATGCCCGCCTGGGGATTCGCCCGAGATAAGCGAGTGTGGTAGGTATCTGCGAGACAAGCAGCGTGTCAATTACATCGTGGATGGCCAGATTTATGGGCTTTTTGGCATGCTGCTGAGCTATTAATCATGTCTCATGAATAGGCCCCTTGTAAACCTATAGCAAATGGCCCATCTCATGGACCAGCCCGGTAAAAGAAAAAAGTCTTGTTTCCCACTATGTCTTGTCCTGACGTCGAAAGCAATAGAAAATGAAAATGGATACATGGAGGCATCAAGCAACAATCAAGTATCAGCCTACCTTGTTGTGGCTTCTTTTAAAAAATAAAGACCTAACAATGTTTTCTGAGCTAGGGTAACCACATTTCCAGCTCGCATCTGGAAATGGCATATTTCACGTAAAAATGCACCCGTTACCCTCTTCTTTTCAAATGACAAAGTGAGGATTTCATGGTGTCCCTTTCCTTCTAGGACATCGTCCCTTAGATGGGCCATACATGTCGATTTCCTGTTACTCGCTCAGCTACCTATCTCATGAAGTGCAGTACATCTAATGTCATAATTAAATGTCGTCAGGCTAATGTGTATGAGTGTTTTGAGCTTTATCACTAATTGCTGTGTTAGCATGAATTAGACAGTGGAGTAATTAGAAGCCCAAATGCAGCTGTGTCGTCTGCACTGCTGTTTCTGGGGTGGGCCGTGTGTTTGCGTGCGTCGGGTGAGTGTCCGCTTGCGTGAACCGCTTCCACCTCATCACCCCCTCATTCTGGAATCGTCTCAAGGCTCTTGCTCGTTTCTCCTGCCTGTGCAGAAGTCCCTCAAAGGCTGTGCCGAGCAAAGCGTTTGCCTGGAGGAGGGATTCCACGTTTCTTTCCAAATAAGCAACGTTCTGTAATCAGTCAGCAGGGAAAGCTCTGCGCTCAAAAGCAGAATCAATGGGCGGCAGGTTTTAGAGTCTGGAGAATGCATGTTTATCTGGGACAGATTAGCTGGGGTTGGGGTGCGGATGTGCGGACGGGGAGAGGAGCTGGGCATCGTTAAAGAAGAAAGCAGGAAGACGTTTGTTTGAAGCCCGAGATCTTCTTTTAATCTTCCCTACACTTGTCAGATCCACAAGGAGTGGTCCTGTCAACCTCGTGGCAGCTGGACGGTTCCCCACCCTGTCTTCCCTGCCCCCCTTTCCTTGGTTTTGTCCAAACAGGCTTTAGAGGAGAGGTCTACAGAAGTTGTGCTTTGGCTTTCAGCTCCCAGAACTCTCCTGCGAAACATCATGACTCAAGTTCTTCGAGGATGCCGCTGGGTCCAGGGGTACCCCCATTGGCCCCATCCTTGCCTCTGACCCGCGCTCCCCTGGGGTGCTTCTCTAGTCAATGGCCGCTTCCAGAGCCTGGCGCGCCTTACCCCTCAGCTGATTTTAATCAGGACAGGTTTCTGTGCCACAGAGCTGAGGCAGACAATGTAACTGCCTCAGGGAAAAGTCTGTCCTCGGATAACTTTTACCTGCCAGAGAGGCGATTACCACCTGCTTGATGTCTCAGGCAGTTTTAATTGCCTGCTGCCTGGCAATAAGGAATCAGAGATGCCACAGAGCTACCCATAGGCTGCTCCCGAGCCCCAGGACGCACGGCGCTCCTGCTCTGTTCCTGTCTTATTCGTCCTGGGTGTTTTGGATATCATGGGTTGATGTGTGGGCCCCCCTGATGTGTCAGCAGCTTCTCACTGTGGTTGTCTCTCTTGTTCTCGAAGGATAGGCAGAGCCCTTGGACTTGTTTCCCACCTGGGTAGAGCTGGAGAATGAACAGGACTCCATGCTCCTGCCTGCCGGCTTTGACAAGCCTTGTCAAATCCCCATTCCCAGAGGGGCCTCTTGCCCATTAGGAGGCTGATTGCTTCCTGGGGAGCCACCTGAACTCCAGCCAAGATCAAGGCCAGTGTGAGGGGGGGGGCCTTCCTATCCTTGACCAAGTTTTGACAGAATGGCTTGTCAACAAAGAGGCCTGGGGTAGGAAGATAAAGAGTTGTCACTGAGAAATAAATGCGGTTATTTCTCGTCACAATTTGTCACCATTTTTCCAAGTCTTTCTCTCCCACCCCCTTTCCTCCCTAATTCCCACATTTTGCTCTCTAGCGAGGCCCTTGTAATAGCTACATCCAGACGTCCTCATGCTGTACAGATGTGTCCTGGTTGTCCTAAACATTTCCCTCTCCCTTAAAAAAAAAATGGTAAAAATAACCATCCCAGGCAGTGTCAAACAATAATTGAGACAGCAACAGATGTGGCTCAAGCAGTTGAGCGCCCGCTTCCCACATGGAAGGTCCTGGGTTTGATCTCCGATGCCTCCTGAAAGAAAACAAAAACAGACAACAAGCAGACAAGGGAGCCAAGTCAAGGGAGCCGATGTGGCTCAGTGGTTGAGGGCTGGCCTTCGGTGTACAATGTCCTGGGTTCAATCCCTGGTCCTGGTACCTAAAAAAAAAAAAAGTTAGAGGCAAATCACACATCTGCACTGTGTATATCTCTAAAATGGGTAAGAGATATCTTTCCCTTTGCGTGAGTAGCCATGTTAACCATTCCTTGTGTATTTGGCAATTTTTAATCTAAGTAATTCATATTTAATAGAATTCTAGGAACTCTTCTTCACTTGGCAAGGATCCTTTAGGTCTCAGGTGTTGCCCCATGAGCTCTTATAGATCATCCTGTTATACTTTCCCACCTGGTGCTGTTGTTGGCTGTTTTTATTTCCTGTATTCACCATAAAATCACAAGCTTCATGTGAGCTGTGTCTACCTTGTTCGTTATTGTGTATGCTACTGCTGTCCACCATTGAGCTTCGTGTGCAAGAGATGCTCAGTAAATGTTTGCTGAGTGAACGCATAAATGAATGTGTGCTTACTATGCATAACATAACCGCGGCAAAACAAATTCCTTCGGTGGTGGTAGAGAGGCAGGAGGGGATGGAGAACAGTTTCTTGGATAAAGCAGAATTTAAGGTGGGCCTGGAAAGATGGGTGGCATCTGGATGGGTCGGGCAGATCCGAGTTCTGGGGGAGAAGGAGAATGAGGTAGGCATTTATTGGTTTTGGCCATTCAGATTCAGTCATGCGAGTTTTCTCCTGGAGCTCTGTCCAGATGTGTCCTCATTGGTTCCAGTGTGCTGGTGTCCCCAAGCAGTTACCAGGCACGGCCACAGAGAGGACTAGATACGAGAGAAGAGTTGTACAGGCACTTCACAAAAGAAGATACGAGAATGGAACATAAGCCCCTGAAAAGAAGCCCAGCCTTGTTATTCATCAGGGAAATGCAATTTAAAACCACAATGAGATACCACCATGCACCCACTGGAATGGCAAAAATGAAAACGGTTGACCATACCAAGGCTGGAGAGCGTGTGGGACGATGGGGACACTCCTGCATGGCTGGTAGGGGGTAGTATGGTGCAGCCAGTTTGGACAAGTGTTGTAAGCAATACCTTACAAAGAAATAAAAACACCCATCTCTAAGAATGTTTGTTGCAGCTTTAGTCCTTATTGTAAAAAGAATTGGAGATATTTACTATTAGCAGGTGAATAGATACAAAATGTGTTCTGTCTGTACAGTGGGATCTCCTCAGCAATAAAAAAAAGAATACAACAACTTGGATATAGCTTAAAAACATTATTTTAAGTGACAGAAGCCAGGCACAAAAGATTGTATGCTTGGCCTCATTTATATGACTTTCAAGAACAGACAAAACTAATCTAAGTGGATAGAATTCAGAAGAGTGGTTGTCTCTGGGCAGGGAGGTATCTTGATAAGAAAGGGGCACTGGGAATTTTCTAGGGTGATGGCTCTGTTCTAATCCTTGATTGTGATATTGGTGTATATATTTGTCAAAACTCATAGAACTGTGCTTAAGAGCTGTAGATTTTTAATGTATTTAAATAATACCTCAACTTTTAAAAGGACAGAACTTTTTTTTTTTTTTAAGTAAAAAGAAGAAAAAAAATTCCAATAGTTCTACCCCCCAAAGAAAATACTATTGACCTTCTGGTCTAGTGCCTTCTTGTATTTTTATTTTATGTAGGCTTTTATAAAACATAAACTAAGTTTATATTTAATGCTTTGCCCCTTTTTCAGTTAAGATTATATTGTAGTTATTTCTGATGTTATAACATAAATTAAAAAAAAAAAACCAACCATTTTTAATGCCCCACATTCCCAGGAGTGGCTGTACCAAGGCTCCCTTTATCTCTCGCCTGTGATAGTGTCAAATGGACGATATCCAGGCTTCTAGCTAGATCTATTGTCTTTTGACACGTTCCCAGAAAGAGAATGAATGAGTCAAAGAGAATGAACCCTTTTATGTTTCTTAATACCTGTGCAGTCTAAATATTAGTTCTAGTGACTTAGGGGAAGATTAAGCACACATGTCCAGAGCTAGAATAGCTACTATCAACCCATTTTGCAACTGCTGTAAGGGATATTCGCTCTCGGTCATAACCCTGAATTTCCTTCTGGGTTCCGAAATGGTGAGTTTGCTTTGTTGTCTTTATTGAAATCAAAGGGAGACATCTCCAAGATGAAGTGAATTATACATCGACATGTGTGGGATAGTGCAAATGTTCTCACAAATAGGGTCCTTCTCATTTTAATTTTTGGAATTGAAAAAAATATGTCAATGCTTTTAAGTTAGCATTACTACAATTTCCTCCACTGTCCAAGAGCTGTAGGCTTATTAGCTTAGAATTCACCTCTATTCCTCTCTTTTTTTTTTTAAGATTTATTTTTTATTTATTTCTCTCCCCCTGCCCACATTGTCTGCTGTCTATGTCCATTCGCTGTGTGTTCGTCTGTGTCCGCTTGTATTCTTGTCAGCGGCACTGGGAATCTGTGTCTCTTTTTGTGTGTCATCTTGCTGTGTCAGTTCTCCATGTGTGCGGCTCCACTCCTGGTCAGGCTGCACTTTTCTCATGTGGGGCTGCTCTCCATGTGGGCTGCACTCTTTGTGTGTGGGGCTCCCTTCGCTGGGGACATCCCTGCGTGGCATGGCATTCCTTGCATGCATCAGTACTGTTCATGGGCCAGCTCATCACGCGGGTCAGGAGGCCCTGGGTTTGAACCGTGGACCTCCCATTGGTAGGCAGACACTTTATCAGTTGAGCCAAATCTGCTTCCCATATTCCTTTTCTCTTGACGCCGCTTACCTTGGCTAACTGACCCATTCCAAGGAAAGTTTTAATCTTCATTGTAAAAAAACTTGGAAATACCCATTCCAGGGAAAGCTTGTGAACTTGAACTGTCTAGATTTCCCATCTAGGATTCCTTGTCTGCTTGTCCACTCAGCATCATTTTTTCCCCTTCTTGTGCCTCCCTCACCCAGTATCATTTATGGAGAAAGCTATGGCTAAAGCCAGAAAGGGGAAAACAGATGTGGCTCAAGCAATTGGGCTCCTGCCTGCAATATGGGAGGTCCAGGATTTGATTCCCTGGACATCCTGGTGAAGGCAAGCTGGCCCGCACAGAGTACTGTCCCACGAGCTAGTGCAGAAAGATGATGACACAACAAAAAGAGAGCAGAGGAGAGACAGTAAGAGACACAGCAGATCAGGGAGCTGAGGTGACACAAGAGACTGAGTACCTCTCTCCCACTAGAAGGTCCCAGGATCGGTTCCTGGTACCGCCTAAAGAGACGACAAGCAGACGCAGAAGAATGCAAAGTGAATGGACACAGAGAGCAGGCACGGGTGTGTGTGTGTGGGGGGTTGGGGTGGGGGAATAAAAAAATCTTAAAAAAAAAAAAGCCAGAAAGAGAACTGATTAGGTGTTCTGTGTTTAACACTTTATGTGCATTTCCTCATTTCATTATCCCAGTTGTGTTTTGAGGTGAATGATGTTATTCGTATTTTGCAGAAGAGGAAACTGAGGCCCAGAGACTCAGTGTTTTCTTATTGTAGAAATGGTTATTCAGATAATCAATGTTTATGGTCTGGAGAGGAAATAACAGGTGACATCCTGTGCTGACTCCCCACTTTCCCAGCTGCTCCCTAAAAAGACCCAGAAGCTCTGAGCACAGGGAGCCAAGGACGCCTCGGCTGCCAGAAAAGGGCTGAGTCTACTGCATTAGAGAGCTAAGCACCAGCATGCCTGGTAGGTAGGAGCTCAGGAGTGAAATGTTTCTGGGGCAGGGCGAGACTTAGGCCACGTCCTCACTCGTCACTCCAGTATACATGTGGCGTCACTCTTCGGGCAAATCATGGTTCCACCAGATGGCTGGATTTCCACCATTCCTTTAAAGCAGGGGTTCTTAACCTTTTTTGTTCCATGGACCCCTTTGCCAGTGAGGTGAGAACCACGGACCCCTTATTAAGCCCACACTATCCTGTGTGTTATTTAATAAATTTTTCTGAATTTCGCTTCGAGCTCACGGACCCCTGCTTTAAAGTGAGAAAAGAACTGACTGTCCAGCTGCCAGTGCTGCCACATCTTCTCCCTTTGGGCTGCTTCCTGATAGTGGAGTGATTTTGAGCCAGGAAGTTAGAAGGAGGGCAGACTTTAGAGTGTCAAGGCCAACTCCAGAGAGGGGGAGGGACCTACCGTGAGTTTAGGGGCAGTTTCAGGTCTAGGTTTCAGACTCTTCTCCCAGCCCCAATTTTTCCTATAGGAGAATTAAGTACTATTTGGACACCTTTGGTCCTTTGGGGAACGCTGTGATCATTCGAGTGATAGCTCTCTTCAGTGATTTCTCTGCCAGACCCTAAGATTTGCAGCCCCCACCCTCTCCACCCGAGACAAGCAGAGCTTCCTAACTTTCCCCTGTGGAGGAACCTGGGAAGGGACATTGGTAAGGGACCCTGACTCTGCTGTGCTTGGCTCCACCCAGTGCACCCTGGTGCTCTGGCCACCTCGCTCTCCCTGGGTGCCCCGAGGGCTGAGGACATCACTGCTGCGACCCCACCATGACTCATGCTCTTGGCACACTGGTTGGGAAACTCTGGGCTAAGTACCTGCAGAAAGTGGAAGTACTACGTCAGCAGGACTCGTTTCCAGTACAAGTTCCAAGGGTAAACTCCTGACGTTAACCGATGTGTCTTTGAGATCTCTCTCTTCTAAGCACATTAGGCAGAATACAAGGTTTGAACTAACTTCTTGGATTTAAAGCCTTATCTTTATATGGACCGGAATGCTATCAAGTGGGGGGAAGGAAGGCAAACAGCAAGAGACAGAGGAAGAAGCAGAGAGACCTTTCATTTCACCAGTAATATTCAGAATCACTCATCCCCGACCTACACTGTTGACAAACTTCCCTGGAATTGTCCAGCCTTAAAGAGTGCCCTGGGTATCATTTAATACAAACCCACTACTTGAGTTTGGGAATGAAAACAGGGAACAACCTGAAATAACAGTGCAGACTGGATGTGAACCCCAGGTATACCCCGTCATTTCTGTGGCCACGGGCGGTGGTTTAACTTTTCTGTAAAATGGGGATAATAAAACAAACCCTGTGAGGCTCTTCTGACAACTAAGCTAGATAAGGCGTGGGAAATAGTAAGTGCATACATTTAATTGGGTGCTCAACCCACATTCCTTCTGCATGGCAGTTTCATTCTAATACAGTGTCATGCCATGGCACCAAACTTCTGAGAGTGTCTCTTGGCATTAGGGTAATTGCCATAGCCTTTAAAATTGTTTCCACCGTAAGATCCATCTCACCATGAATTTTGTGATATATAACAATTGGTGTTCCCCTAAGGTCCAGTTTGATAGTAGGAGGTAAATGTTTCATATGTAGGCAAAACACGTTGCTCCCATAAATGCATCCAGTCATTTATTGTATCCATTCAATAAATGCAAAAGGCACTACCTGCATTACTGAATGTCATGGCAGTCCTGTGAACTAGGTGTCTTTAGTCCTGTGTTACAAATAGAGACATTGAGGCTGAGAGATTAAATGTCCCAGTGACTTGACTAGTAAGGGGCAGAGCTAGGATTCAAAAGCGGTTTACCCTAACACTAAACCCCTCCTGTTTTTTAGTCTTAGAGCCACACAGTGCGAATACAACAAAATAATATGGATGGTCTTTGCATTTTAATCTGACATTGCTTGAGCCAGATGGTTTCCTGCAGGGTCTTCCCTTGTGGGTGTTCTTTGGGTACAGCACTTGGCCTGAAAGTTGAGTATCTAATACAACTCTCTGATACAAATCAAAACGGGGCCCTCATGCAGTAAGTTAGAAGAATAAAGCTAATAATGCCGCCCAAATATCACCACTGTTAGTATTTTGATGCACAATACATTTTTAAGAAATAATTTTTAAATCACATTTTTATTTTTTAAGAATTGGAGGTAATAGGTACTATGTTATGACCTGCTTTTGAAACAGATTGTGGGCATTTCTCTTTGGCAATAAATAGATATCTACACCATCATTCTTTTTTTTTCTTTTCTTAATTTATTGAAATCTATCACTCATACATAAATATACATAAACAATAAATGTATAATAGTTGTGAACTTACAAAACAAACATATCAAACAAACATATATAACATCTCACCTTACCACCAATAACTTGTATTGTTTTTAAACCTTTTTAACTAATGATTAAAGAGCATTGTCAAAATATTATTACTAAACAAAGTATTTTTCCCCTAACCAATCCGATTATTATCTTTATATCATTTATATATGAACATACATAAACAAGCGTATAGTAAAAGTTGTGAACCTACAAAGCAAACTTGCATGACATCATACAGGGGTCCCGTACATCAGCCCTCCACGAACACCTTGCATTGTCATGAGATGTTTGTTACAAACTATGAAAGAACACTGTCAAAATCTTACTACTAATCATAGTCCTTATCCTACACTTTGTGTGTTTTTCCCCCACCCAATTATTATTTTTAAATATATATTTTTTTATGACAGAAGTTGTAAACTTATGAAACAATCATGCACATGTGCAGAATTCCCAAACAACATCCCTCCATCAACACACCACAATGTGGTGTGTCATTTGTGGTGTGACATTATTATCATGTCCATAGTGAACATTTGGCTCACATTTTCCATACTGCCTCAGCATCAACACAGTACATCTTTTGCATAGATGCAAGAATATTATATTATTACTACTAACCACAGTCCATAGGTCACTCCAGCTGTATTTTTCCCATGCTTCTCCACATTCCCACCACCCTGCAGCAGTGACATACATCCGCGTTTAGTTGCTGCTGTAAGCTGTGGTGGCTCAAGCTGCCCTCATTGCACCAGGGACCAATGAAGCTTCTTCCAACTTACTCCTTTGCCAGGGGTAGAGACAGAGTCACAGCTGTGTGGAATAATCCATGTGCAGGCCTAGACTGTAGTTGCCCAGACAGACTGATGAAGCTTCACCTCCCGTTCTCCCCTGCCTGGGGCGGGGATGGAGCTGCAGGTGTGGGCAGCAATCTATGCAGTGTGGGTCCAAGATGACCGCAGTTGCCCTGGTAGACTTCTGATTCTCAGTCTGTGGCAGCCAAAGTTCCCTGCAGTTACCTGTAATAGGCTGGTGCAGGGCTCCTCAGCTGGGGTGAGAACCAGCCCAAGTCAGAAAGAGACCAGTGGCCCCCATTCTGACTCTGCCCCCAGCCTGAGGGGAAGCCGGGCTGACAGTTTCTTTCATGCAGATCACCCCAGCTGTTCCCAGGGTTATCTCTTAGCCACCCAAGTCTCCCAATCAGTAGCTGAAATCGGCAGCCAACTGCCCCCTCACACCATCATTCTTAAGGGCTGGATAATATTCCACTGAGCGGTTACATCATAGTTAATCAGGCTCCCACTGAGAGTCCCCCTGTGGCATAGTTAATTAGGCTCCCCCTGTGGTCTTTGACTTACCTCTCTGCCAGGTACACATCCACTGATGAACACTCAGCCTGGAGGGTCCCTGAACTCCGGACAGGGCAGTAATTCACGCTTGATGGTTCAGATGTAAAGGTAGGATTCAGGGGGAAAAGAAAAGTCTTGCTTTTCCAACAAGACTCAGATTATGCCCAAGGGTCCCAGTTTGAGACAATCCATGGCAGGAAGCCGGAAGCCCCACGGGCCTTTCGACCTCTCTGCCAGGGCATTTTCTGAGCCAGAGGCAGCCCCTGCCTCAGGACCCAGGAGCTCCGCTGATTTCCCTTCCTTTGGGAGCCTCTTTGGCTACCCTGTCTTTTGGGCTTCTATTCTCCTCCCAGCCTAATGCAGAAGAGCCAGCAGCCTCCCCACATTCAAGCACATGGACTTTTGCTGTATTCTAGAGCTGCTTTTACTTTTTATTACACCATGGAGGAATGGCACAATACAGATGCCAGGGCCTCACAATGCTTTCACTTCTTGATCCACATCAGGTTTCCCGACCCCGTTTTGAGATGATCATTGAAAACCTACAAGGTGTGGCCTTGGCTCACAAGAGGGACCCTTGCCTTGGCATCTCCCAGGACCCAAAGGCTGGAGCTGCTGCCTGCTCAGGGGTCTCCTTCTCGGCATTTCCTAGGAATTTTCTCTTTTGTAAGTCCTGGAAGTGCACAGCATATTGGAGAAAAATTCCATTTCAAACTAATTAAAAATTTTTTTTTGTTAAAAAAGGTTTAGCTTTAAAGGAGTAAAGCTGAAAAACCTACTTAAGTGGAACATCTCATTCCCAAAGAAATGAGGCCTGCCGGTATTCATTCGTGAGAATGAGAAACAGCCCATCTCAGCGACCTGGGTTTAAAACCCACCATAGGCTGGGACTTACTGGGCCTGTTCCTCTCCGGGTCTGTTCCTTCATTTGCAAACTTTGTATCTGGCAGGTGTGTTGTAAGGATTAAACAAGATGATGAATGCAGAGCTCTTCTCACAGAGCCAGACCGGGGCAACTGCTCAAATTGCCAGCAACTAGCTTTTATTAGCCAGATAATATTTAATCAGCGCGAGTAATTCAGAAGAGATACTGGCCATTCTCTCTTGCTAGGGAATACCTGGCACTAAATGTCTAAAATGATAATCATACATTATTTAGCTCTCCCCGGGGCACCGTCCAGCTGTGTCTTAAATTTGTTCTGCGGGAAGGACACGAAAGAGTTAAACAGCAATGCGTTTCCCCCCTCTTTTGGAGTTTTCCCTCTTTGTTCAGCATCAAAGTGGTCTGCAGTCCATTTTGCCAGTTTGTACATATTGTTGCACTCAAGGCAGGGCTGGAGGAATTGCGTGGGCTGCCTGATTAGCTGTGACTCCCTTGCAGGCTGGCGCAAGAGACCAAATGGATGCAACCGCTTTAAGGTTTAATGATAAGGGGGGAGCGGGGGCTCCCTCCCTTTTCCAATGAGACTTTGTGGAGGCCCGATAATAAATCATTTGTTCTCTCTAAATGCACTCTAGCATTCACACACTCAGACGGGTCCCACTTGAAATTGCTCACCAAGTGCAAAGAGCCGCCGGGCTCTTTGTGGAGCGAGGGCGCCGCAGCTTGTGACCAGCCCGGGGGACCCGTGGTTGTACCCGGCTGGGGCTGCACAGGAAACCAGGCAGAGGCTGCCTTTGTCTCCCACCCTGCCCCGGCTGCAGTTCAGGAGAGGAGAAAATGTGCAACAGAAAGGATTTGGAAGGTCCACCTGCTGCCGATCCTGCAGTCGCCTCCGACCGACCCCGCAGCCTCCTCTCCACCAGGCAAAGTTTCAGCAGGGTGGTCCAGCTCAGGGGAAGCACCCGAGGTGCCGGGAGGAGAGGAGCAGAAAGTGGCTGCAGGCCTGGGGGTGGCACCTTGTCTTTGGTCCTCCTGACTCTGACCTCCTCCGCTTCCTTCTGCCTGGCCAGGTGGAGTCCTGGGTGGACCTGTGGCTGCTTCCAGGTGACCCTCCCCGGGCCCGGCCTCCCTGGCCTCTCCCTCCACCCCGCAGGCAGCGGCTTTCAGACTCTGTGTGCTGGAGTCGTTTTTTAGGAGGTACCAGGGATCGAACCTGGGAAGCAGGCGCTCAACCCCTGAGCTACAGCTGCTTCCCGATGAGAGTTGGTGTTTTCATTTGTTTTGTTTTTAGGAGGTACCGGACATTGAACCTTGTACCTGGGAAGCAGGCACTCATCCACCTTGAGCTACATCCACCCCCACCCCCCTCGGAGTCGTTTTGAGCATGCTAGGTTCACCTTTGCGAACGTACAAGTGTGCAGATGGGATAACCGATGCTGAACGCAGATGTCTGGCAGGGCCTCCGCGGTAATTGATAGCTAGACTGATCGCCCCCTTTTCTGATCCCTCTCTTTTCCTGAATTGGCGGCAGAGTTTACCCTGGTCCATGTTTTAAGTTGATGAATGACACTTGTTTGGGGTGCGCCTTCTTGCCTGAGATTGAAATGAAAATTTTTTTTTAAGATTGATTTTATTTATCTCTCCACCTCCCCCCACCCCCCTTGTTGGTGCTCGCTGTCAATTCTCTGCGTCTGTTCGTTGTGTGCTCTCTGTGTCTGCTCAACTTCTTAGGAGGCACCAGGAACCGAATCCAGGACCTCCCATGTGGGAGGGAGGTGACCAACTGCTCGAGCCACCTCCGCTTCAGAGATTTTATTGAATTTTCCAACAGGCTTCTGTAGTGAGGGATCTGAGTATCTCCCTTGTTTTACCCCTCCAAAGTTAGCCAGCTTTCAGAACTCCCCAGGCTTCTTCTCTCTCCTCCCACCCTCGAGCCCCAGGACTGGGGTGCCAGCTGGAGGTCCCCGTGTTTGCTGCCATCACCCCAGGACTTTCTGACTTCAGGTGGCGGAAGCCACATCCTGCCCCTGGCAGAGTCCAGAGCGCGGGACAGTCAGCCGGAAGGATCACTTTGTCTGCTGGAGAAGAGCTTTGGTGCGTACAGGTAATCAGATACCTGCAGAATAGCCCTCGAGGCAGGTGCTGCCAGGTCTGCCCAGGAAGGCTGTCTCTGCAAGAGGTGCGCTGGAAACCGTGTCTTACTTCCTTCCTTCTTTCCTTCCTTCTTTCCTTCCTTCTTTCCTTCCTTCCTTCCTTCCTTCCTTCCTTCCTTCCTTCCTTCCTTCCTTCCTTCCTTCCTTCCTTCCTTCCTTCCTTCCTTCCTTCCCCTTCCTTCCTTCCTTCCCCTTCCTTCCTTCCTTCCTTCCTTCCTTCCTTCCTTCCTTCCTTCCTTCCTTCCTTCCTTCCTTCCTTCCTTCCTTCCTTCCTTCCTTCCTTCCCCTTCCTTCCTTCCTTCCTTCCTTCCTTCCTTCCTTCCTTCCTCCCTCCCTCCCTCCCTCCCTCCCTCCCTCCCTATGTTGGGGAGGAAGCAGCGCATGTATGTTGTAGTTGAAAGAATGCCCACGCGGCTGAGGCAGCAACAGCCCTGGACTGGGAAGCAGGTGAACTAAGCCAACCCTGGGTGACAATCTGCCTGCGAAGTTGAGATAAAATTTGAGAAAGTGAGTCCGGTGATGGACCATCC
Organism: Dasypus novemcinctus; assembly: GCF_030445035.2. Lineage (NCBI taxonomy): Eukaryota > Metazoa > Chordata > Mammalia > Cingulata > Dasypodidae > Dasypus > Dasypus novemcinctus. Next base: position 47,558,251 of record NC_080694.1, on the reverse strand, counting down.
CCAACTGTGTTCAAGAGGTAAACCGAGGAAGCGGATTTGGCTCAATGGACAGAGTGTCCACCTATCATATGGGAGGTCCAGGTTCAAACCCAGGGCCTCCTGACCCGTGTGATGAGCTGGCGCAGCGCAGTGCTGATGCGCGCAAGGAGTGCGCTGCCACACAGGGGTGTTCCCCGCGTAGGGGAGCCCCATGCGCAAGGAGTGTGCCCCGTAAGGAGAGCCGCCCAGCGCGAAAGAAAGTGCAGCCTGCCCAGGAGTGGCGCCGCACACACGGAGAGCTGACGCAGTGGGATGACCAACAAAGTGAGACACAGATTCTCGGTGCCGCTGACAAGAATGCAAGTGGACACAGAAGAACACACAGTGAATGGATACAGAGAGCAGACAACTGGGGTGGGGGGAGGAGAAGGAGAGAGAAATAAATAAAAAATGAATCTTTAAAAAAAAAAAGAGGTATACTGAGCATGCTCTGAGATCGCAAAACTTGGCTAGGGGAGTGGTTGTAGGTCAGTGGCTGAGCGCCTGCTTCCCATGTATAAGGTCCTGGGTTCAGTCTCTGGTACCCCTTTTAAAAAAAAGTTGGCTGTTCCTTTAAATATATTATCCACCCACTCTTGCTCCAGTTTGCCTAATTCACTCTTAGAAAACTCCCAAGGAAGGTGATTCTTGGCTATTCTGACTTGGAAGAGGCGAGAGATATCTTTTTCTCCAGCAACTGTTAGGAGGATTTCAGAGCCAAGCAGGTAAGGGCATGACCTAGAAACACCTTTATGGTTTCAACACGGACTTATTAAGACTGCGCTGAGTATTGTGGGGACACAAATGACTTAAGCTGTGGTCCTTGCCTGCCCTGATGTAGCTTCAAAACTCTGTTGGGGACAACAAGGCTGACGCCTTTAAAATCGTTAAATGGAAGCAACCTGGTGTTATGGCGAGAGAATGGACTGGAAATTGGGAGGTGGATTCTATTCCCTCCTCTGCCACTAATGAGTGCTGGGATCTTGGGCGCGTAATTGCTCAGGCTGGGTTTCCTCATTACAAATTAAGGGAGTTGAGCTAAATAATCCCTGAAAGTTCCTGGGAGCCTTCATCTTCAGGAATCTAATTAAAAACACCAGTAGATAGATTGTAGAGCCGAGAAATAAAGGGAATGGTGCAGACGAATGTGGCGAGAGGGTTCAGAAAGGGCACGGCTCACCACGGATCGGGATACCTCGGGAGGGTGCCGCTGAAGCGCTAAGTCTCGCTGGGGTTTGAAAGTAGAAAGTCATTGCAAGGTAGTTTGCAATACAAGTGAGAGGCCAAACCTTTGGAGCAATGAGCAGGAAGGGCAGTGAGAGAGGAGTGGGAAGGTAGGGCAGGATTAGAGGAGATGGTTTTGAAGACTGAAGGAGGTAGAAGTTGAATTTATAGGCAAAAAGTCACTGTTGAAGGTGTGATGTATCAGAGGTTAAGACTGGGCGAGGTGTGTTTCTGGAACGATGTGGAAACACACCTGCCTTCATTTGGGGCCTAAGCGCTGACCTGCCAGTGGCTTTCACCTTGTCAGACTTCACTTCTTCCTGGGCTTGGCTTGACCCCTTCTTGGCTGTCCTCCATCAAGCTATGATGGAAGACTGGGGCTGAAAAAAGGGCGAGAAGACACAGCATTTGTGGGAGGGTGATCATTGCATGTTAAATTTGAAAATTGGCTCAGGAAATTCTTCTTCTTTGTGGATTTGTTGTGTTTTATTTTCTGTAGAGAAGTCTGAGCACCTAAAGTTCTCGTAGATGAGTTGAGATTAGTTGGATGAACTGGAGAATGGGATTCGAGAGCTGAGGGGCACGTAGACCTAGAATGGCTTTCCCGCCAGGTGCTCTAAAATCCCACCGGAAGGTCCTTTGCCTATCGTACCTGTCTTGGGGCCTCCTCTCTGCTTTTTCTCCCCTCAATTCAATCTACTCTCAAAGAAGGATTGTCGAAGGCAGCATTGCAAGCAAGCATTGGCTAACCTTGGAAACCACGTCGTCATTTCTCCTAGGAGTGCTTGCATTTTCAATCGTTTCTTGTTGGGGAATAAAACTGGACTTGGTTAGCTGTCGAGGGGATCCCAGTATTTAACACTGAGGTGGAAGAAAATCTTTCCTGACCTGCCTGGCATGGAAATCTCACTTGGGTGCCCCTTAACTTGTATTCCATTTGGGGCTTGAGGAAGCTGTTGGCCCTTTTGGAAAGACTTTGCCTTCCTTAGAAGGAATGAGAGAAAGCACTTAGAAATCCAAAGAATGGTAGTACCATGTCCTTGCTTTCACTCCTCATTGCCCTCTTTGCTGGAGAGAACCCAGGCATGGCCCCGTGGGTCTGTGTAGAACCTTGCAATTTCTAAACCTTTCTGCGATGAGGGCAGTTGAGGGCATGACCCCCTCTCTTTGGGGACTGTCTGGAGATTTTAGCACTGAGGAAATTTCCCTTAATTAGGCTTACGAAGCTTGATCTGCCTGGATAAGAGTCACCGCAGCTGTTGGCTTGCACACTGAAGGTGAGGCGGACACCTGCTTCTCTATGTACTCGAGAGCCTGCTGCAGTCTTCTGGTGACCACAGTCACCCCAGGGTTTCCTACATTGTCACCACATGCCCAACCCCTGGGACACAGAGGAGGCTTGCTCTGTCCCAGGAAACCTCACAGTCAAGGTGACAGAAGCAGGGTTTTTCAGTACTTCATCATGGTGGAATTGAAAGAGAAGATGTGCCTGAGTAAGGACCAATGTGGCAGAGCATGGTCAAGGAGTGTGCAGAGGGTGCCTTCCCTTCGGATACCTAATAAGGGGGACATAGGTTGTAGCATGGCTGTCAAAAGCTCAGTCAGCCAATAAGGATTTATTAGCATTCCTATATGCTGGGTGTAGAGGATAAGGGGATAAAAGAAAGGTTTGTGTTTACTGTGGGCTCACATTCGAGTTGAGGAGAAAGATAAGTACATAATCAATTACAGCACAGTGCGAAAGACTGTGTTACCCCAAAATGGCCATAGTAATATTTTTGGCCCCATATGCTTTTTCAGAACATTGCCACTCCCTTGCCCAGTGATAGAGTCTATTTTCCATTCCCTTGGACTTGGAAGGGCTTTGTGATCACCTCGATGGATAGACTGTGGAGGGAGTACTATGGCGTGACCCCGAGGCTAGGTCAGAAAATGTGAAATGGCTTATTCTCTTGGGACACTCACCCTTGGGACCCAGCCACCATGCAGTGAGGAAGCCCAAGTCCCAGGTAGAGGCCACATGTTGTGTTCCGGCCAGGAGTCCTGGCTAAGGCATGTGCATCTAGATTGTGGTTTTAGATCCCAGCCCCCAGCCTTTGAGTCATCCCAACTGCTGCCAAAGTGAGCAAAGAAAAGCTCTCCTCATTGAGCCTGCCCAAACTGCATGTTTGTGAGCAAAATAAATGTTCTCATTGTTTTCAGCCTCTATGTATTAGTCAGCCAAAGGGGTGCTGGTGCAAAATACCAGAAATTGGTTGGTTTTTATAAATGGTATTTATTTGGGGTAGGAGCTTACAAATACAAGGCCATAAAGCATAAGTTACTTCCCTCACCAAAGTCTATTTCCATGTGTTGGAGCAAGATGGCTGCCAATGGGTGCGAGGGTTCAGGCTTCCTGGGTTCCTCTCTTCCCATGGCTTGCTTCTTCCTGGGCCCAGGTTCTCTCTTCCTGGGGCTTGCTTCTGTTTCCTCTGTGAGCTTACTTCCTGGTGCTCCAGCTTAAGGCTTCAGCATCCAACATCAAAACTCCAACATCAAAAACCCTCAACTCTGTCCTTTGCCGTGCCTTTTACCTGTGAATCCCCACCCACCAAGGGGTGGGGACTCAACGTCCTAATGACGTGGCCCAATCAAAGCCCTAATCGTAATTTAATCATGCCCAGGTACAGACCAGATTACAAATGTAATCCAGTATCTATTTTTGGAATTCATAACCATATCAAACAGCTACACTCTAGTCTTGGGAAGGTGTGTTATAGAGCAGTTGATAACCAGGACATGGGATGATAAGTATTATGTTAGAGGGGAGAGCAGGATGTTTTGGAGGAGCATGGATAGGGATAGGTATGGAGACAGGTCAGATAACTGTGATGGTTAAGGTCATGTGTCAACCTGGCTAGGTTATGGTGTCCAGTTGTTTGGCCAAGCAAGCACTATCCTGATTGTCACTTTGAGAGGATTTAGTAGATGGACTTAGATCATTAGTCACTTGATTGTATCTACTGTGGTCAACAAAGGAAGTTGCCCCCAGCAATTCCTTTTATTTTAAGGTCTAAAGCAGAAGTCAGAAAGTATAATTTCTGGTCTGTCTTAAGCCAGCCAACTTCTCCTGGGGAATACAACTTTACCTTCATTGGTGTTTCCATCTTGTGATCCACCCTGCAAAATTTGGAATTAATAATCCCCCCAGTCACCAATTTCTATAATAGATCTTTTTAAAAATATATACACACCCACATATCCTTTATGTGGTGATTTGCAGTGATATGGAACTCAGAAAAACATGTTCTTTTTTTTTTTTTTTTTTAATTTTTTATTTTTTATTGACTTTGTAATAATATTACATTAAAAATATATATGTGAGGTCCCATTCAACCCCACCCCCCCACCCCCCCTCTCCCCCCCCCCCAACAACACTCGTTCCCATCATCATGACACATCCATTGGATTTGGTAAGTACATCTTTGGGCACCTCTGCACCTCATATACATTGGTTCACATCATGGCCCATACTCTCCTCTATTCCATCATGTAGGCCCTGTGAGGATTTACAATGTCCGGTGATTACCTCTGAAGCACCATCCAGGGCAGCTCCATGTCCCGAAGACACCTCCACCTCTCATCTCTTCCTGCCTTTCCCCATACCCTTTTTCCATTATGTCCACTCTTCCCAATCCAATGCCACCTCTTCTATGTGGACACTGGATTGGTTGTGTCCATTGCACCTTTATGTCAAGAGGAGGCTCAGATTCCACCTGGATGCTGGATGCAATCCTCCCATTTTCAGTTGTAATCACTCTAGGCTCCATGGTGTGGTGGTTGTCCTTCTTCACCTCCATCTTAGCTGAGTGTGGTAAGTCCAATAAATCAGATTGTAGGTGCTGGAGTCTGTTGAGGCTCAGGATCTGGCTATCACATTGTCAGTCCAGAGATTCAAATCCCCTAAATATATCTTAAACCCCAACATTAACTGCACCTCCAGCACATTAGCATGAAAGTCTTATGAAGGGAGATCCCATCTGAGTCCAGATTCATCACACATAAACACCATTTCCAAAGAGGGGCCATCTGCCCTGGTAGTTAACCCCATCGGCCATGACCATAACTCCCATGGGTCTCTTTAGCCCTCAAAGGAACCAATATCTGGGGGTTGTATCTGCTTTATCTGTCTCTCTGACTCTGCTCAGTTGTGCATGAGGGCAAACCTTCTGCCAGCCTCCAGACTCTTTTTTAGAAACTCGTAGCCATATAAACTCATTTCTCCTTTCCATTTCCCCCTTACTTTAGGTCAAACAGCATTTTAAAGTCATGGTATTTTATGTAGACATGGATATTCTGCTGATCCGCATTGAACCTTCCGTATAAGGTCATTTTCCAGTTGCATCATCAGTTGGTAGTTGATAGTGGTCCCTCGTTGCCAGGGAGGCTCATCCCCGGGTGTCATGTCCCACGCTGGGGGGAAGGCATTGCATTTACATGCTGAGTTTGGCTTCGAGACTGGCCACATTTGAGTAACATGAAGGCTGACAGAAGGAAATTCCCAGGCACAAAGTTGCTCTAGGCCTTGTTATTATTTTGGGTTTATCAGCTCACAAGCATAGTCATTAGTATCAGGGGCTCACTGTTGAACCCTCACTCCCTCCCGGTCCCCACCACTGTACCTGGGAGACTGTCGCTGCTCCCCTAGGGACCACGACAGAGCACCACTGGCCAGGAACCCAGTACCCCCCCTACTGTGGTTTTTAATTGTTGCCACTATGAGTATATCCAAACATTACCATGCACCCTGGACATATGTTCTGTACAGCTCCCTGTCAGTCATATATCGTCTGTCATTGGTATCCCATACCAGTATCCCTCCATTGCCATTGTTGAAACACTCTGTGATCCAGAACTCCCCGAAATTTGAAGCCCAATATAATGTCATGGTCCCTTACTAGGGAATGGCATATAGCGATGAGTTTAAAGGATAGATAAAGAACTTGGATAAAGAGAAAAACATGTTCTTAAACTTAATCCATTCCTGTGAGTGTGAACCCATTTAAGTAGGACCTTTTGATGAGGTGACTTCAGTTAAGGTGTGGCCCAGCCCAATCAGGATGAGTCTTTTTTTTTTTTCAGATTTATTTTTATTTATTTATTCCCCCCCCTCGCGATTGTCTGCTCTCTGTGTCCATTCGCTATATGTTCTTCTGTGTCTGCTTGTATTCTTGTCAGTGGCATGGGAATCTATGTTTCTTTTTGTTGCGTCATCTTGCTGCGTCAGCTCTCCGTGTGAGCAGTGCCACTCCTGGACAGGCTGCACTTTTTTCATGCTGGGCAGCTCTCCTTATGGGGCGCGTTCCTTGCACATGGGGCTCCCCTTCGCAGGGGACACCCCTGCATGGCATGGCACTCCTTGTGCATCAGCACTACTCGTGGGCCAGCTCACCGCATGGGTCAGGAAGCCCTGGGTTTGGACCTTTGACCTCCCATGTGAGAGGTGGACGCTCTATCCTTTGAGCCAAATTCACTTCCCAGGATGGGTCTTAATCCTATGACTGGAGCCCTTTAAAAGAGGAATCAAATTCAGACCCAGAGACAAAGCCACAGAAGTGAGAAGTCAAAATTCCTAGAACCCGGAAGAGAAGCCAGAGGCCGCCATGTGCCTTGCCATATGACAGGCTGAGGGCCAATGATTGCCCGCAGCCAGCCCTAGTGTGCCACAGTTTTTGGAAGAAAGCTTCGCCTTGATGATAACTTGATTTGGACTTTCTTTTATCCTCAAAACTGTAACCTAATCAGCTCCCATTGTTTAAGCCAACGCATTGCCTGGCATTTGCTTGAGCAGCCGAGGAAATTAAAACACTCTTGGTTCCTTTGGAGAACCTTGACTAACACGAACCTTTGAGGGCCCAGGTGCTGTTTTAAGAACGTTGTGTACATTGACTCCTTTAATCCTCACAAAATCCCTATATATTCGTCCTATTCCTATTCTTTTTCTTTCATTCATTTTTTTCTTGTCTTTTTTTTTAAAGATACATAAATCACACAAAAGGTTACATTAAAAAAAATATAAGAATGAGATAGCAGTGGACTAATGGAAACTTGGCCTATTTTGAGGATAAGAGTTTTCCAAGCAGAAGTTAGGCTTTCTGCTTATTACTCTGTAGCTCTTTTTTTTTTTTTTTAAAGATTTATTTATTTAATTCCCCCCCCTCCTCTGGTTGTCTGTTCTTGGTGTCTATTTGCTGCGTCTTGTTTCTTTGTCTGCTTCTGTTGTCGTCAGCGGCACGGGAAGTGTGGGCGGCGCCATTCCTGGGCAGGCTGCTCTCTCTTTTTACGCTGGGCGGCTTTCCTCACGGGCGCACTCCTTTGCGCGTGGGGCTCCCCCACGCAGGGGACACCCTTGTATGGTACGGCACTCCTTGCGCGGCACTCCTTGCGTGCATCAGTGCTGCGCATGGCCAGCTCCACACGGGTCAAGGAGGCCCGGGGTTTGAACCGTGGACCTCCCATATGGTAGACGGTCGCCCTAACCACTGGGCCAAAGTCCGTTTCCCCTGTAGCTCTTTTTATATTTCCTAAAGGTTTAAGGATCTAAATATCTTTAATCACAACATCATAGTGTGTGCACTTTTGACAATAAGACCTAGTTCTGGTGCAAGGCACCCCCCCCTTTTCGATCGTCTTCACCAAATGCCGGCTGTCCTTGATTACAGCCCTTCACAGGATGCGCACAGGTGCCTGCAGGTCTGGCAGGAGGAGGGGCGGGCTACGGGCTCCCAGGAGATTGCGGTCCTGGGAACGAGAAGGGGATAAGGATGGATGTAGAGGGTCGACCAGGGCGTGCGGGGGCACGGGGGCCGTGGCATCCGCGCAGCGTGCACCTGCCGGGTCCTGCCGCGCTCCCTTGTGTGATACTGCGGTACCATGGAGGCTCAGGCTCCCAGGGGCTCGTTGGACCACTGCCGACCTGAAGACCAGGGGTAAAATCGCTGTGGACGGTTAACGAGGATCTGCTGAAATATGGACTCTTACGTCTTTTACACCTTGGCACGGTGTTGTTATTTTAACATACAAATACCACGGTCTAGCCCTGCTCTCCTACCCCCAGCCCACTTTATTTACTCTTATACAAAACTCTATCTGCTTAGGGTTTAAGTTCTCTAAGGCCTGTAACACTTTCTAGACATCAGTTTTCAAAATTTTGCCTTACATTCTTGGGCTCCTGTTTTGTTTTTCGATTAGGTTTGTATTCATTCAATTGGAGAAAGAGCAGATTTCCTTGTGCTCATTATCCTTTGACTTCTAATTAAAAATAACAACAACAATGAAAAATACATAAGAAGTTCCCATATACCCCACTCCCACTATTCCTCTTCAGGATGAGGAAACTGGGCTCAGAGAGTCAGACAGTTAGAGAAGAGCATACAACTTGGATTTCGGTCACGGAGCGTGACTTCCAAGTGCATGCTTTTAACTGCTAAATTATGTTGGTTTATTGATTCAACAGCCTCTTTCTTTATCACAGAAACAACAGGGACCATTCATTCATCCATTCAGCAAACATTTATTCATTACCTACTTTGTCCTGAGCAGTGATGCCTGAGCTGATGCTGAAGAATGGAGAGTTAGAAGGTGTATATGAGAATGCTAAAAATGCTCTAAGTAAAGAGATAAAGCCATGAGAGACCCTAGCACCTTTTATTTTAAGCTTTTTACTTTGAAATCAGGATTGGGAGTGGATGTAGCACAGTGGTTGAGCGCCTATTTCCCACGTACGAGGTCCTGGGTTCAATCTTTAGTACTTCCAAAAAAAATAAGGATAGATCCAGTGTTAGCATATTATATAATTTTACTACAATATCAATACCATGAAACTGACATTGGCATTGGTATATAATCCACAGAACTTATTCAGAATTCACAGTTGTACACGCATTCATTTGTGTGTGTGCATGTTTAGTTCTATGCTATTTTTTTAAAAAAGATTTATTTATTTTATTTATTTATCCTCCCCCCCCATTGTTTGTGCTTGCTGTGCGCTCTCTGTATCCATTCACTCTCTGCTGTCTATGTCTGTTCATCTTCTCTTTAGGAGGCTCCAGGAACCAAACCTGGGACCTCCCATGCGGTAGGTGTGAGATCAATCCCTTGAGCCACGTTCGCTTCCCGGTTCCGTGCTATTTTATCACATGGGTAGCTTTGTATAGTGACCTTCAAAATCAAGATGCCAAACTGTCTCATCACCACAAGCCTGGGACGATTTAGTGTGAGTGGAACCTAGAGCTGGTGGAATGGAACGATGACCTGGCGCTGAAGGTTTAAAACACTGATAAGGGTTAGAGAGAGGAATTAGTGACTTACATTGACCAGGAGGTATAAATGACCCTGGTTAGGAAAGAGAGGGAACGTGGACGGGGTGGTCTGTGTGGGGTGCGAGGATGGGCACCCCTACCTGGCCCCACGCCAGCCTTCCCCCGCCCCTTTGCTTGGTAAGTGCCTCCTGAGCTGTCCTCTGAGCACCCATTTTCCAGCCTTGCTGCGTCCCTGGCTCCATCTACCCTCTAGGTCATCTGCCTCAGGGAACGACTGGAAGAGATGATTGCGTTTTTATGAACTATGGAAAGAAATATGGAGCACACCTTTAGAGTGTGCCTAGTTTTCTTCCTGTCACCCAGGCAGAGTGTTAAGAAGAGGAGTAAGTCATTTTGCAGTTGTTGCAGCTGCTACTGAATATGGATTGGAAAAATGATGTGCTTGAGCAAAGTGGCTATCAGATAAGTCTCATGAATTTGTCTCTTTAAGAAATGTGTTTGTTAGAGAAAGAGAAGGTGAGGCCCTGGCTTCATTTGGAAGGAGTTCCATCAGTGTCTGTTCGCTTCAGAGTATCTTTGGGACAATAAGAATTATGAAGGCATTCAGCCCTTTAGCATCTGATAAAACCCACACTGTTTTCATGATCTCATTTAATGCTCACGACAAGCTCGTGAGATGGGTAGGGTTGGGTTTATACTATCTCCAGTTTATAAATAAAGAGAATGACAGATGAACCCACAACTTCACAGCTAATAAGCAGAGGGTGCATCTCGTTACCTCTGAACCTACACAAAAGCCTCTGCTCGTTGGATGACCTGCTTGAATACATTGTGTGACTGATTTTTCAAATGCGATTCACACTGTGAAAGAGGAGCAGGGAAAGGCAGCTGCCATTTATTTGGGACTTATTCTGTGCCAGGGACATGGCGGGGTGGCTTATGTTTATTAACTCATTTAAACCCAAGGCTCGAGAACATCAGAACCCAAAACCAACAAGAAAAACCTTCTCCAGGGCTGGCGCAGCGTAAAACTATGTGACCAGACTTGCTTTTGGGGGCTGAGCCTCCCTTTGACTCAGTCTCCCCTTTTTCGGTGCTGTAAACTGCTGCTCCCATGGGGTAGGAGCTTTGTCATGACCACTCTCCAGTCAACCAGGGCCGGGGCGAGGAGCTGAGTCTGTCCCTGCTGGCACCCTGGAGCCTGTGTCCCTGCAGGCATCAGCAGCTGGTGTAGACAGGCCTGGCCATCGCCGGCTCGCCAGGACCTCCACCCCCTGCAGGATCTCTGCAGGGATTCCTGGATGCTCAGGGCTGTCCCACTGGTACAACCACTGAGCGGGTCTCCACGCCGCGGCAGCTCTGCGTTCTCCTCCCTGAGGTCCCAGAGCCCCTGGGTGTCCAAGCCACATGGTGGTCTGTGGCGGTGTCACCGGCCATGCCCGCTGTCCTGCATGTTACAGCCTGTTGCAGTCATGCCCATTCTGGGCCCCACGTTTCTCAGAATTTAGCAGAAAAGCTGACAGCCTCTTGCACGACCCCTGGCCTCCTCGGGGCTCACGTATAAGAGCGGGGGTTCTCGTGAGGATTAGCTCGGGTACTGAGCATGTCGAACACACACAGTCTGTTTAAAAAATTTCTTTTTCCTTTAGTTTTTCCATTTATTCATTTATTTGAGCAGTTGAAGATTTACAGAAAAATCATGCGGTAAGTACAGAGTTTCCATGTCCCCTCCCTGTAGCACTTTGATATTATTGATGCATTCCAAAAAGAGATAGTGGATTCTGTTTGTAAACTCGTTTTTTCCTCTGGGCATATGAGAATATATTGGATTCTTTTTTTTTTTTTTTTTAAAAGATTTATTTATTTCTCTCCCCTTCCCCCCCTCCCCACTCCCCGTGTCTGCTCTCTGTGTCCATTTGCTGTGTCTTCTGCACCCACTTGCATTATCTGGAGGCACTGGGAAAATGCGTCTCTTTTTTTCTTGTGTCCTCTTGCTGCGTCAGCTCTCTGTGTGTAAGGCGCCTCTCCTGGGCGGGCTGCGCTTTTTTTTTTTCACGCAGGGCAGCTCTCTTTGCGGGGTGCACTCTGCACGTGGAGCTCCCCTATGCAGGGGACACCCCTGCGTGGCACAGCACTCCTTCCATGCGTTAGCACTGCCCGTGGGGCAGCTCACCACATGGGACAGGAGGTCCTAAGGTTGAACCCTGGACCTGCCATATGGTAGGTGGATGCTCTATCAGTTGAGCCATGTCCGCGTTCCATATTGGATTCTTAATCAAGTAAACCTCTTGTGTCAGTAGGACATTGAGTCCCCGCCCATTGGTGGGTGGGGACTGGCAGATACAAGGCATGGTAAAAGACAGAGTTGAAGGGTACTTAATTTTGGAGTTTTGATGTTGGAATTTGATGCTGAAGCCTTAAGCTGGAGCCCTAGGAAGTAAGCACACAGAGGAAAGAGAAGCAAGACCCCAGATGGGTGGAACCTGGGAAGCCTGAACCCTCGCAGACATTGGCAGCCATCTTGCTCCAACACATGGAAATAGACTTTGGTGAGGGAAGTGACTTATGCTTTATGGCCTGGTATATATAAGCTCCTACCCCAAATAAATACCTTTTATAAAAACCAACCAATTTCTGGTATTTTGCATCAGCACCCCTTTGGCTGACTGATACACCCCCTAATAGTTTTTCCCCTATTATTAATATTTTGCATCAGAGTAGTGCCTTTGTTACAATTGATGAAACATTATTATTATAGCAGTAGTATTAACTAAATAGTTTACATTAGGGTTCACTCTTTGTGGTACAGCTCTGAATTTTCTAAAATTTATTTATTGTGGTATTATAAAATTTCCCATTTTTAACCACTTTCAAGTGTAAAATTTGGCTGTTAAATGCAATCACAATGTTATGCTACCATCACCACCATCCATTGCTGAAAGTTTTCCATTCCCCAAAACGAAACGCTATACCATTTAAGCATAAACTTCTCCCTGGTAACCTCTATTCAGAGTTCTGACTCTAGGAATTTGCATGTTCTGTTTATGTCCAATACATGAGATCATACAGCATCTGCCCTTTGGCGTCTGGCTTATTTCACTCAACATCATGTCTTCGAAGATCATCCAAGTTGTAGCGTGCATCAGCATGAAATTCCTTTTTGTGGCCGCATGATCCTCCACCGTGTGGGTACACCACTGTTAGCACACACTCCTGAGTGACCACAGGCACCCGGCTCACGTGGACGCCACCTTCCTCTCTGCAGAGGACCAGGGTCTCGTCCTGGGTCAAGTTCAAGGGTCTGGTCCTTCTCTGCCGTGAGGGAGGGCTCTCCATAGACTACCTCATCAGAGGAGGCTCATCATTTATATGCCCCTTCCCCTTTCAATACGGAAGAGTGGTTTAAAAAAATCAGCATTTGTTGATTATCAACATCATGCCAGCCACTGTGCTTAGGGGCTTTTAAAAAAAATAAGTATATGTTTCATGAATTACTAATTTTTTAAAAATTTATTTTAAAATTTATTTCTTTCCCCTTCCCCCCACTTCCCACCCGTTGTCTGCTCTCTGTGTCTATTCGCTGTGTGTTCTTCTGTGACCGCTTGCTTTCTTGTCAGCAGCACCGGGAGTCTGTCTCTTTTTGTTGAGTCATCTTGCTGGGCCAGCTCTCCGCGTCGGCGCGCACTCCTGCGTGGGGCAGCATTCCCGCACAGGGGCGGCATTCCTGAGTGGGCTGGCACTCCGCGTGGGCCAGCTTGCCCTCACCAGGAGGCCGTGGGTGTCGAACCCCGGACCTCCCATATGGTAGATGGGAGCCCAGTTGCTTGAGCCACATCCGTTTCCCTCCATGTATTAGTAATAGTGCTGGAGCTCAGGGTTTCCAAATAAAGGACAGGTGCCTGCTGAACCTGCTGAAAAGCCCCGGGGAAGGGCTGGGCAGTGGGGGGGTCGGGGGGGGGGGGGGCAGAAACACCTTGAGAGAGCCTGTCCCTGGAAAGACCTGCAGTCTTGGCAAGTGATTTGGGGGGTCTGGACAGAGGGCAGGGACTGCCATTCAGAGATGCAAACTTGGGGGGGGGGGGCGTCCCCTTGGTAGGCAGTACTTACCTGGGGAAAAATCCATCAGTGGGGCCACGGGTCGCTCCCTCCAGGCTGGGCGTGGCGGTGACATGGTGCTGAAGAGGGCGTCTGTTGGCTAGAGGCTCTTTCCACTGGAGGAGACAGTGCCTGCTTCCAGGGCAAGTACCCCCCAGCGAGCCTCCGCAAACTAGGCCAGGGGTGGGGTAGGGGGCTTCTGGCCCAACTCCCTCCCTTCTAGGGTACAGGATGTGTGGGGTATGCCCCAGGCAGACTTCAGCATCAAATGGCTGGGCCGTGGGAGGCCCCATCTGGGGGCTTCTCCTCCTGTGTTCGTGGCTGTGGCTCTTCCCATGGGGGAATTTAGCTCGTGGACCTCACACCTCTGTCCCTGCTCGGATTGGGGCGGGGCCGCAGACTGTGGGTGGCCCCTGAGGGCCTCAGGGTCTTCAGCTGTTCCTTCCAGCTGACCCCAGATCCCCCCACTGAGGTAGAAGGCTGGCCACACCCAGTGGGCGGCAGCTCTTTGGGTTTCTCTGTTTGGGGAATGTCTCAATGCTTGGACTCCCAGGTTCTCCCATTGGGGTCAGGCCATGTTGAAAGGCACTAAGCAGCCTCAAAGCCTGGAGGTGTGGGGGCCCCAGAAAAGCTTTCTCTCCCCTCCCCCCACCCCAGTTGTCTGCTCTCTGTGTCCATTTGCTGTGTGTTTTTGCATCCTTGTCAGTGGCTATGGGAATCTGTGTCTCTTTTTGTTGCGTCATCTTGCTGTGTCAGCTCTCTGTGTGTGCAGCGCCATTCCTGGGCAGGGTGTTTTTTTCACGCTGGGTGGCTCTCCTTGTGGGGTGCACTCCTTGCACATGGGGCTCCCCTACACAGGGGACACCCCTGCGTGGCACGGCACTCCTTGTGCACATCAGCACTGCGCATGGGCAAGCTCACCACATGGGTCAGGAGGTCCTGGGTTTGAACCCTGGCCCTCCCATATGGTAGGTGGATGCTCTATCCATTGAGCCAAATCCACTTCCCTCTTGCAGTTTTAGTGAATGGAAAATATCAAAATCACGATTCGTTCTTGGTCACTCCATGTGAATCCCTAGGGGACACTTGGCTAGAGGATGTCTCAGTGCATCGTGGCTCAGTCCCGTGAGTTACCCATGGGACACCAGTCAGGTCTAGCTCTGGATGGTGAAATCCCACCCCATCCGGGGATCTGAGGGGCTGCTTGCATGGAAACAGCTTTGCTGCCACATCTCATGTCCATCACCCGCTGACATTAGAAGGCCACCCGTGTCGTCTCCCCCAATCCCTGAGTAATTCCAGATCCCAGGGCTGAAAATAGGTAACTTTGAGGTGCGCATGTCACACAGCGTCTGAACAAACCCAATAAAATGGATCATGTTACCAAAGCCCGTTTTGTGCCGTGTCATCTAAACCGGTAATTAAGGGTGGTGGAGCTGGCTCTCCGAAGCCCCTTCAGCACCAGCGCACCTTCCCGGCGCTGGGCGGGGGGCAGGCGCGGTGGGGGAGCTCGACCCTCGCAACCGGGCTCTCTTAGGCCAAGTGCCTTTCAGAATAAGCAGAAACCTCCTGTGACCTTAAGACCGGAACCACCCTAGGAGGCCCAGTCCCAACAGCACCTTGAGGCTTTGCCTTCGGGGACCCCTTCCCCACTGGCATCCTCCCCTAGCCCTGGGAGGGACCCAGACAATTAACTGAGGAAATAGGTCTTCTCTATTTGTGTCAGTTAAGCTGCCCAGTTGACGCAAACCAACTGAGGTGTGCAGCCTGGGAGAGTGAAGAGCCTGAGAAATTTAGGTTGCAAAAAAGATATAGAGACTTCTGTGTGACTAATTTGAACATTTGGGGTGCTGAAAGCAGAATGGCCTTAAAGGCACCGACTTCTGGTGATTGAAAATGCATGCTAATATAAACTGTAAACATTAGTTGATGAGAATTTTATTTGGAGCTGGCATAGCTCTTTGCCTGTGCAGGCATTTAAAGTGTTAAGTGGTGGCCCTTGGAAAACTCAGAGGCAAGCTAGTTAGGTGAGCAAACTCTTAAGGTGGCTTCTGTGCATGCAGTGCTGTGCCAGGTACTGCGCGAGATGAATGGCGACTCGTTCTCTCTAAAGACAAGGGAAAGGACTGACTTTTATGGTGTTCCCCTAAGCATGGGTAATACACTTCCTGCATTATCGGATTGAACCCTCTTTATTCCCACTCACAAGAGTGGAGTAACTTGTGGAATTCTCCCCGCCAGAAAGGCCCGGGCTGGGATTTGAACATAAACCAGCTGATTTCCAAAGTCCTGGCTACATGCTAACCCTACAACAAGGTGGACTGTGACAACTGGTGTAAAGCTATAAAAAAAATGCCCAAAGGCAAGTAGATGTGGCTCAAGTGATTGGGCTTCTGCCTACCATATGGGAGGACCCAGGTTTGATCTCTGGGGCCTCCTGGTAAAAGCATGCCCACGCGGCGAGCCAAGTGCCTGCGCGGCAAGCCCTCACAAGTGAGTCATACCACAAGATGATGATGCAACAAGAGAGAGGTGAAGGCGAGGTACAACAGAACCCAGGAACTGAGGTGGCGCAATTGACAGGGAACCTCTCTCCACATCAGAGCTCCCCAGGATCGAATCCCGGTGAATCCTGGAGGAGAAAAAATGAGAAGAGAAGACAAAAAGAGAAATAGACACAGAAGATCACACAGTGAATGGACACAGACAGCAAAAACAGCAGGGTAGCAGGGAGAGGGAGGGAAAAAAAAGCCCGAAGATAAAAGAATTGAAAGCAGGGGCTCAAACAGATATTTGTACACAGATGTTCATGAACAGATACACAAAATGAGGTCTAGATATACAATAGACTACACACAGCCACAAAAGAAATGAAACCTGGACACATGCTGCGCCATGAATGAACCTCGAAAGCATTATACTAAGTGAAATAAGCCAGACGCAGATGGACATATGGCTGTGATTCTGTGTATATAAAATATTTAGAATAAGCAAATTCATCGAAGCAGAAAGTAGATTACAGGTTACAAGGGGCAGGGGATGGGGAAGAATGGGGAGTTATAGCCTAATGGATATAGGGTTTCTGTTTGGAATGTGAAAGTTTTGGAAATGGAGCAATGGAAAATGTTATGTTTTATATGTTACCACAATATAAATTTTAAGAATGAAATAAATAAAAAGCCATGGAATCAAAACCTCAATGAAATACCATTTCATACCCATTAAAATGGCTGCTATTAAAGAAAAAAAGGGAAAATAAGTGTTGGAGAGAATGCAGAGAGATAGGAACCCTCATTCATTGCAGGTGGCAATGTAAAATGGTGCAGTCCACCGGGGAAGATAGTTTGGCAGTTTCTTGGAAAGTTAAGTATAGAACTTCTGTATGATCCAGCAATCCCCTACTAGGTCTATACCCAAAAGAATTGAAAGTGTGATATTTGCACATCAATGTTCATTGAAGCGAAATTCACCATTGCAAACGATGGAAGCAATCCAAGTGTATGTCACCCAATGCATGGATAAATAAAATGTGGTATATAAATTCTGACACATATAACAACATGGATGAACTTTTTTTTAGATTTATTTATCCCTCTCCCATTGTTTGCACTCACTGTCTGCTCTATGTTAGTCTTCTTTTTAGGAGGTACTGGGAACCGAACCCGGGACCTCCCATGTGGGAGGGAGGCACCCAATCACTTGAGCCACCTCTGTTCCCTGCTTATGTTGTCTCTCATTGTATTTCTTTGCTGTCTCTCTTTGTTGCGTCTTGTTGCATCAGCTCCCCACACCAGCCTGTTGCATCAGCTTACTGTCCTGCAGGTCTTCTTTAGGAGGCACCGGGAACTGAACCCGGGACCCCCCACGTGGTAGGTCGGTGCCCAGCTGCTTGAGCCACATCTCCTTCCCATCATGGATGAACTTTGAAGACATCATGTTGAGTGAAATGAGGCAGAAACAAAGGACAAATGTTGTATGATCTCACTGGTTTGAAATAATTAGAATAAGCAAACTTACAGAGTCAGAATCTAGATTATCGGTTACCAGGGGATGGGTGATGTAAGGAATGGGATGCTAAAGCTTAAAATGTACAGCATTCCTATTTGAAATAATGGAAATTTTTTGTTAACAGATGGTGGGGGTGGAAGCACATTGTGAATATAATAAACAACACTGAAATATTTATCTGAAAGTGGTTAAATGGGGAAATGTAAGTTTTCATATTAAAAAGAAGTTTAAAAAAATCCATGGAATTATATTAAACAGTGTACCCTAAGTTAAGCCATGGGTTATAGTTATAGTACAATTACAAAAATGTGCTGTCATTAATCGTAACAAATATTCCACACCAATGCAAGGTGTTAATAATTGGGTGGTATATGGGAATCCTGTATTTTATGCATGATTGTTCTGTAAACCTGCAACTTCTCTAATGAAGAAAAAAATGTACATGAAATATTTTTAGGTTAAAGAAAGTTACCAAAGCAAGGCATATAAACAATAGGATCACAATATTGTAAAAATATATACATGGTGGAGAGGGTGTGGCTCGGTGGTTGAACACATGCTTCACATGTACAATGTTCTAGGTTCAATCCCTGGTACCTCCTAAAAAAAACCCAAAATATACACATGTATATTCATATTTGTACCTAGAGCACAAAACATGACAATTTTTCACGCTGCTTAAAAAAATAAAAGATAGCTCACGGAAGAAGAAATTGATTGCAGCTGGGAGGTCAGGTAGGATTTTGTGATGGAGATAGCACTTGAGCGGGTTCTTCAAAGACAGTATGATTGTAATAGGTAAAGAGAAAGATAGGCTATTCTTGGCAGAGGGAAAACACTGTGAGCAAAAGCTCAGAAGTGGGCAAGTGTGGGGATAGCACAGAAAATGAGAGTAATCTTGTGCAGTTGATCAGAAGATTGTGTGGTGGAGACAAGTCAGACGAAAACCATTTTGTCTAGGTCCTTGAATGCTGCGGTAAAGAACTTGGATTTTATTCTGGTAAGCAAGGGGGCTGTGATTAGAGAATCTTTAAACAGGAGAGGGTGCAATGAGAGCTGTTCTCTGGGAAAACAACTCTGATAGCAGTATGGTCCAGGGACTGGCAGGGACAAGACTTGGACCCAGACAAACCAGCTAAGAGGATAAAGCAGTAGGAAGTTGTGAGCTGTTGAGAGCAGGAGCTAAGGCAGTGGGGGGTGAAAGGAAGGGAGGAATCCAACGGAAGGTTGAATCCTCTGGACTTGGCTGATTGGAGGAACTTGGACAGGGTCACATGGGGCCTTGTGCTTGGTTCAATGCTCTGCTGTCGCTGATTTGAAATTATTGATGATTTTCAGACGAGGGACTCCATGTTTTTGTTTTGCACTGGGTCCCATGAGTGATGTAACTGGTCCTGGACTTGGGTTATAGAGCGAAATAAACTGAATTGGAAAAATCCCAGCTCTATCTCTTACAGGCTCTGAGGGCTTTGGCAAGTCACTTAACTTCCCTGATACCTCAGTTTCCTCATCCGTAAAATGAAAATAATGATAATTACCCTACAGGCTTCTCAAGAGGACTGGAGAAAAGAATGTTAATAACTATCGTTTTCGTGTGCTTGTGTGTCAGGTGCTGGGCTAAGTGCTTTTATTTAGATGACACATTTAATCCTTATGGCACCTTATGAGGTAGGTACTGTCATTATTCTGATTTTATAGGAAGAGACTTAGAGAAGTCTCGCCACTGACAGGTGGTAGAGCTGGGATTCAATTTCTGGTCTGCCTAATTCCAATGCCTGGGCTGGCACAGTACCTGGCAGTGTATTCGTCATCACCATCATCAGTATAATTATCAATTTCATTGGGTGTAGGTGAGGCGGGAGGCGGAACAGAAGCAAAGGTGAGCATGGGTGGCTGGCTGGTTCAGCCTCCCTCTGCAGAGAGAGGGTAACCCAGGAAAACTCTCCGGTTGGGACAGGGCATGAAATGAAGGTCTAGGTTTTAGGCAGCCCTTCTTGAGAAAGTCTGGTTTCTCTTTCCATGCATTATCTCAGCTAACCCTCAGTTAACATCTATGATTTAGGTGCTATTTCCTCTGGTTCATAAGGCATGAGCTGAGGACGCTCCCTTCTAGGGAGACTTGCTGTCACCAGGGTGCCTGGGAGGATCAAAGTGCCTCCAAGGGGAATGGATGTGGCTCAAGTAGTTGAGTGCCCACCTCCTGCATGAGAGGTCCCGGGTTCGGTTCCTGGTGCCTCCTAAAGAAGGCAAACAAACAATGAGCAGCCACTGAGCAAAAACAATGAGCAGACCAGGTGAAAAAGTAAAGAGCAGACCATGAGCAATTCAATCTGTTTTTGGTTTATTAGAACAGTTATATTTACATGACCATTGGTGTAGTTGGCAGGATTCCAATACTGACAGTGAAGACCTTGTTATGACAATAACACGACGCCCAGAGGCACAGAAGTAGCGATGGCCGATATGCAGGTGAGGCTGCGCGGGGACCAGGGTGCACGACTGGGCCCCTCTACTTTCTTCCTGATCCCTCATTTGCAGCTCGGTGGATTTGAGCTCACTGGGTCCTTTCCAGAGAGCAGGGAATGAGAGGCTGAGAGGGTGGGGGAGACAGGGGTGTGCTGGTATGTGGGGGGGCTCCTGGGTAGGGGAGGAGCAATACCTCACCAAAGGAGAAAGGCCCAGGCCAGGGAGACCAGATGACCAGCTGGCTGATGCCACCACTGTGAACAGGCTGCCCCTGTGGTTATAATGTCAGCGTGAGGAATGCGCCTAAGGATTCTGGCCGATAGGAGAGAGAGCGCGCCAAGAAATCAGCATGCCTGTTCCTGAGCCTTCTGCAGGTGCGGCAGGAGCGCCCTTCCCTGCCGAGCTTGTGCGTGGATAGTTCAGAACACTGCGTGGAGGAGCTGGCTTCTGCACACCTGCCCTAGAGTAACCCGGTTCTTTAGCAGGGTGAGTGAGTGAGGGTGCATGGAGGTGAGAGGATCGGGAAGGTCGGTTACACCCGAAGGCATGGGTCTAGATATCCTGCCTGGGCTTAGGAAATGGTGTGATAATGGAGTTCTTCATGTCAGTCACTTGCCCTAATGAGAAGGGGCAGGGGCAGGAACTGCTGCACGCTTCTTAAACACATGCACCAGTTTCCTTGACATGTAAAGAAAAACCTTTACGTGTTTTGTAGATACTTCATTCATTATAGACACTCTGTAGATAAAAGTCCAAGTTCCTCTCCCCTCCACCCAAGAGAACCTCTTACTTGGAGGTGGCTCAACCAATTGGGCTCCCTTCTACCATATAGGAGGTCCAGGGTTTGATGCCCAGGGCTTCCTGGTGAGGGCAAGCTGGCCCATGCAGCGAGCTGGCCCATGCAGACTGCTGGCCCATGCGGGAATGCGGCCCCGCGCAGTAGAGACACCCTGCATGGGAATGCTGCCTCGCACGGGAAAGCTGCCCCGCGCAGGAGTGCTGCCCCACGCAGGAGTGCTGATCTGCACAGGAGTGCTGCTCCGCGCAGGAGTGCTGGCCCATGCGGAGAACTAGCTCAGCAAGATGATGCATCAAGAGACACAGAGGAGAGAAAATAAGAAGACATAGCAGAAGAGGGGAGCTGAGGTGGCACAAGAGAGTAATCTCCTCTCTCCCACTCCAGAAAGTCCCAGGATTGGTTCCTGGAGCCACCTAATGAGAATACAAGCAGACACAGAAGAACACACAGCAAATGGACACAGAGAGCAGACAATGGGGGGAATGGGGCAGGGGGAGAAATAAATAAAAATAACTCTTTAAAAAAATCAGAAATAAAAATGAAAACAAAATCAAACAACAAGTACACAAATGGAAAAACCAACTCAGGGATGCCAATGTGGCTCAGTGGTTGAGTGCCAGCTTCCCACTTACAAGGTCCCCAGGTTCAATCCTTGGCTCTGGTACTCCACCCCTCCAAATAAAGTAAATGCCTATGGAATGGAATAGTATTTGGTGTAGTGGAAGGGGCATTGGACTGGGAATAAGGAGATCTGGTTGCTTACCTGGATTCTGCCACTAGCTTGTTGTCTTGCATGGCCTTCCATTTAAGACCTCAGCAAGGGCCCATTTGAGGCAGGTGGTATTGCCATGTGGCAGCCTGGTGATCTGGAGATACATTCTCTCCCATCCCTACTTGATTTAAGAGATATCTGGTCCCAGCCCTGTCTAATCAGGCTTCTGGTGGGGTTTTGACATTTTTCTGCCTTGGTACTTGATCTTGATACTTGGTACTTGATCTTGGTACTTGTCTTCCTGACTTAATTAACCATTTAATTAATGGGCTGGACTTCTCACTGTGTTGATACCTTTGGATCACTCTCACAGAATTTCCATAGGAAGCCTGTGTTAACTTGGGCAAATAATCTATAAAAGGAGGGGTTAGATAATAATAGTGACCACTGAGCACTTGTATGAATCAGGCATTATGCTAAGCACTGCAGATGTCCTATTACATTTATTCCTCCCAACATTCCTGTGAGATAGGATTTAAAGAGTATACCCATGAGGGTGCTTTGGGCTGCAAGTAATAGAAAACTCAACTCAAACTGGCTTAAATAGTAAGACCATTTACTGGCTCACATAGTTCACGGGAAGTTCAAAAGCTGAATGGGTTTTAGAGTTGGTTAATCCTTTATCAGAATGCCCTCAAGGACCCAGGTTCTTTCCAATTCTCCACCCTGCCATCACAGAGTAGACTTTGCCCTGTAGCGGGGCCTCCTGGTGGTTGGAGACTGGCTGTCAGCTGTGCTCAGGATCCTTGCTTTCCTTTTTAGGTTTAGCCGCATAAAGGGAATCACTTCTGGAGTTTCTCTAAGAGGAACTCTCCTAGGATCTCTGGGCTCATATCCTTGTGTCTTATAGGCCTGGTCTGTGTCACCGATCAGACTCCTCCTTTATGTGGTTTAAATGAGTCAAGACCCATTCCTGGAGCTAGAGAAGGAGTTTGTTTTGCCTGAGTCACCAAGAGGAGAAGAAAATCAGGGCTCCCCTGGGAAAGAGGAAGGAGGGATATGGATGCTGAGTAGTAGGCCACCAACAGTATCTACTAAAGTGAGGTTAAGGTCAAGCCCAAGCTTGACCTTGGGCACATTATCATTGTTCTTAAGTGCTGTACCATATGGCCTAACATCTCGTCCATCGCAAACATGGCCTATGTCTAAACCAATTAGAAACATTTCAAGCAGTATGAGGGAAGAATGTAAATAAATTGTTTTAATACCTATACACATTTAACTTCTCTAAATAACCATTTTAATGGATACTTTAAAAGCACCAGTGAATGCTGAAGAATAATTTGGCCTAAGATATCTGATTTTTCAGTTTATGAAGGGAGATATTTTGATTGCTAAGTTCCAGATCTCTTTCTGATTCCAAAATATGCAAATGTACAATAAGTCATTCCAAAGGAGTAGTAGGATTAGCTAGTTTACCCATGACAAAAACCTGAAACAGGAAACCTTTCTCTTCCCCTGAGCTCACTTATTGAAACAAACTCCCCAAGATGTCCTAAATTGGGATAAAGAATCAGAACCACTGAATCAGTTCCATAGTTTTCACTTTCAACAACAGCTCAGACTTACTTAATAAATGGAATATACTGGTTTGCATCTGCTGAAAAATCCAGAGCTGGGGCAGAATTCTCATAGCTCAGCCGTGTCACCACCGATCCTGCGTATTTCATTCTCTCCTTTCTGCCTCTCGCTTCCTTCCAAGGCTAGCTCCCCTCCGGGTCACAAGATGGCTGCCAGTAACTCCTACGACTGCGTGCTCCCCTCCCCACATCTGTTAGCAAAGGGAAGGACTCAAGGAACAAGGACGCGCCTTTTCCAGAAGCCCCCAGCAACGTGTCCTTGAAGCTCATTGGTCTGAACCCGTCTCTGTGGCTGGGGAAAAAAATAGGAGGGTCGGCTTACTCTACATCGTGTACCTCAGCCCTGAAGTTAGATCCTCAACGGCAAACCTCTGGGCCTGTAGAAAAGAGAAGAGGAAATGGTGCTGGGAAGGGAACCCACAGAGGCTGTAGTTTACAGGAATAAGTGTTTTCCCCCAGTCGACCACCTATTCTTCACGTGCCTTCCCAGAAACTATGTGAATGGTGGTATCTCCTGAGGAAAGGGCAGAAAGAGGGCAATGGAGAGAAAGAGAAGTAATCAAGTGGTAGAGACAGGTTGCTGGGATTTAGCTGGCCAGTCCCGCGTGTCTGTGGGTGGAAAGTTGTAAATTCTTGTCCTGACAAGGCTTGCTGAGTCATCTCTACCCCAAAAGGCTTCTCCCTCTGCCCTATTTATAGGACTCTCTTCCAAGAGTCTCTGAGAGCCTCAAGTGCAATTTGATTTTCTCTTGTGTTAATCTGAAGCTCTAGTCATTGGCTAGTACCTCCCAACTCCCTTCCCTGAGGAAACTCTTTTAGGAGCAGACCATCATGGGGGATACTTCCTCCTCAAAAGTGAAGTGACGGCCCCTGAATCATCTTCAAGCAGTTTCTCTGGCACTTACACAGCAGTGTTTAAACAGAGAGGCTCTAAGTCACAAGGAGCAGAAGGTCCATGATGGCGATGTTGTTCTCCTCCCTCCCTCCCTCCCTCCTTCCCTTCTTTCCTCCCTCCTTCCTTCCTTCCCTCCTTCCTTCCTTCCTTCCTTCCTTCCTTCCTTCCTTCCTTCCTTCCTTCCTTCCTTCCTTCCTTCCTTCCTTCCTTCCTTCCTTCCTTCCTTCCTCCCTTCCTCCCTTCCTCCCGCCCTTCCTCCCTCCCTCCCTCCCTCCTTCCTTCCTTCCTTCCTTCCTTCCTTCCTTCCTTCCTTCCTTCCTTCCTTCCTTCCTTCCTTCCTTCCTCCCTTCCTCCCTTCCTTCCTCCCTTCCTCCCTTCCTCCCGCCCTTCCTCCCTCCCTCCCTCCTTCCCTCCTTCCTTCCTTCCTTCCTTCCCTCCCTCCCTCCCTTCCTCCCGCCCTTCCTCCCTCCCTCCCTCCTTCCCTCCTTCCTTCCTTCCTTCCTTCCCTCCCTCCCTCCCTCCCTCCCTTCCTCCCTCCCTCCCTTCCTCCCTCCCTCCCTTCCTTCCTTTTTATTTCCTTTCTCTCTCTTTCTCTCTTTTTCCCTCCCTCCCTCCCTTTCTTCCTTCCTTCCCTTCCTCTTCCTCTCTCTTTCCCTCCTTCTCTCCCTCCCTCCTCCCTCCCCTCCTTCCATCATTATTTTATAAATATTTATTGAGTGCCCACCATTTGCCTGGCACTATTCTACGCACTGGCTAACAGAGTTAAATAAAACTCTCCAAGTCTCATCATGTGGAGCTTTCATATTGGTGAAATAGCTAGATAATAAAAAAAAACCCATATCTACATTATAAGGTTAGGGAATGATAAATGCTGTGAAGCAAAAGAAAGCAGGATAAGGGACAATGAATGTATGTGTGGGTGGTTTCTTTCCATAAACTGGTCAGCGAAGTCTTCTCTGAGGAAGAAGCCACACATGGCGCCGTGCTGTGCCCCAGACACAGAGAAATCCCTGAATAATTACTTAATTAGTCAACTAATTAGGTAGACCCAGAAGTGGGGGCTCTCTCAGGCCCTGTGCCTGGAAGCAGGCCTGTTTATCTCAATCCAGATTGAGTACAAACTCTTTGGTCTCCAAAAGAGGGATTAAACCAGCCATTCCACCTTTCAAACTGCAAGGGCACAGTGACAGAAGAGGATATAAATACTAATTTGCTTTTGAATTCTTTGCACATTTAGAGAGAGGCTTAAGAGTCGAGCGGTGGTCCTTGGGCCTCATCTGCCGGTTTGCAAATGATCATTTCCCCCAAATGGGCCCAAAAGGAAGCTCTTCGCCTCACTCGGAGGCCAGTTAGGGAAGCTCCGGGGGCTAACAGAGGATGAAAGTAGCAATTTGACCCAAATATTCCTTGAGCTACATGTTTATCTGGGGATTAAGAGTAGAACGAGTTGTCACTGAAAATATGTGCTTTGTGTATTTAGAAGATAAGTATTTTTTTATTGCTAATTAGTGTGGAAGTCACACACATTTGTCATGCTGGTATGTCAGATTCACTTGTCCTTTCAAACCCAACTGCCTTCATTCATCTCTCTCTGACCACTCTCAGTTTCAGGGTGGCTGTAACTTCAAGTGCTGGGGTCTCCAGTGGTGGGTTTCCTACGTATGAAACCTTGAGTTTTTAAGCTAAGTGCTGAGTTTAAAGAAGACATCACTGGGTAAATAGAAGAGCTAGTCTCATCACAGGGAGCCCACGAAATGGGGAGATGGTGCATATTATACTAGCCACATTATTTATTATTTATTTTTTAAAGCTTTATTTTATTTATTTCTTGCTCCTCACCCCCTCGTTGTTTGCACTTGCTGTGTCTGTTCTTTGTTTCTTTAGGAGGCACTGGAATCTGAACCCAGGACCTCCGTGGTGGGAGGGAGGCACCTGATCACTAGAGCCACCTCTGTTCCCAGGTTTGTGTTGTGTCTCTCATTATGTCCTTCCTCTTGTGTCCCTTGTTGTGTCAGCTTGCTGCCCCTGCCTGTTGCGTGAGCTCATGGTCTTATCTAGGAGGCACCAGGGACCGAACCACGGACCTCCCCTGTGGTAGGTGGGAGCTCAATTGTTTGAGCCACATCCACTTCTAGCCACGTTATTATGAGTTGACCCTGGCATTGTTTTCTCCATGAAGCAGCTCTTGAACTTACTCTTTCCCTCCAAGAATTGGACAATTCTTCTTTCTCTAAACCCAGGAAAGAAATTTATACAAAGTTACCCGAGTACTACTGATTTTGTTTTTAATTAAATTTTATTGTGACTGCTTATTAACCCATCTACCCTCACACCAACCACCTTCGCTAGTCAGTTCCTTTCATAGCACAGAAACATAGCTTATTCATATTTGTATCCTCAGCACTTAGTGTCTTGCCTGACACACTGAAAGAGTCATTATTTAAGCATTAATAGAATATGTAATGGGAAGCGGATGTGGCTCAACTGATCGAGTGCCCGCCTACCATATGGAGGGTCCAGGGTTTGATACCCAGGGCCTCCTGACCCATGTGGTGAGATGGCCCTTGCTCAGTGCTGCTGCTGTGTGCAAGGAGTGCTGTGCCACGCAGGGGCGTCCCCATGTAGGGGACCCCATGTGCAAAGAGTGCACCCTGCAAAGGACAGCTGCCCCGTGTGCAAAAAGTGCAGCCTGCCCAGGAGTGGCTCCGCACACATGGGGAGCTGATGCAGCAAGATGATGCAACAAAAAAGAGTTGCAGTTTCCCAGTGCCACCTGATAATGAAAGCGGACAAAGAAGAACACACAGCAAAGGGACACGGCAAAGAGAGCAGGCAACGGGGGGTAGGGGAGAGGGATAAATAATAGAAATCTTTTAAAAAAGTAAATAAATAAAAAAGAATGATAAAAAAATAGAATATGTAATGATTTAAAATCATATCTCTTCAGACTCGTGTGATTCTGTTAAGACAAGGGGAAGCAGACTCTCTTGTTTAAGAAAAATCTAATTGATGATACACTTAGTATTGAGAAAAGGCTGCCATCATTCAATTTTTTTTTTTTTTTTAAAGATTTATTTATTTATTTAACTTCCCCCCCTCCCCTGGTTGTCTGTTCTTGGTGTCTATTTGCTGCGTCTTGTTTCTTTGTCCGCTTCTGTTGTCGTCAGCGGCACGGGAAGTGTGGGCGGCGCCATTCCTGGGCAGGCTGCTCTTTCTTTTCACGCTGGGCGGCTGTCCTCACGGGCGCACTCCTTGCGCGTGGGGCTCCCCCACGCGGGGGACACCCTTGCGTGGCAAGGCACTCCTTGCGCGCATCAGCGCTGCGCATGGCCAGCTCCACACGGGTCAAGGAGGCCCGGGGTTTGAACCGCGGACCTCCCATATGGTAGACGGACGCCCTAACCACTGGGCCAAAGTCCGTTTCCCCCATCATTCAATTTTGATAGTAGAATTTTTTTTGAACATTAGCATCCCCTTATAGTAAGTTTGAAAAGTATTGCCTTAAAGAGTAAGTATTCCTGTATAAGCAATATTCTGACCTTAAAAATAATAATAAAGCCTATGATAACATTTATATATCATTTTACTGCCTGTAGGGTCTGTCATATCTATCCCATTAATTGATCCTGAAAAGAATGCTCAGTCAATTATTATAATATTCCCATTTAAAAGAGGAGGCAAGTGAGGATTAATTATATTATACCAATTTACACATTCAATATGTGAGTTTCCTGGTGCTGCCATAGCAAAGTACCACAAATTGAAATATCAGAAATTTGTTCTCTCATAGTTCTGAAGGCTGGACATCTGAAAATGAGGTGTCTAGATGACTCTAGAATCCCTCCTTGCCTCTTTCTATCTTCTAGGGGCCCTAACAATCCTTGGTGTTCTGTGGCTTTTAGCTGTACCACTCCAATCTTTGCCTCCTTCTTCACATGGCCTTCTTCTCCCTACATGTCTCTATGTCATTGCCTCTTCTTATAAGGACACCCATCATTGGGTTAGGGCCCACCCTAACTCCAGGATATTTTCATGCTGAGATCCTTAACTAATTGGATCTGCAAAGACCCTGTTTCCAAATGAGATCACTATTTTAGTTTCCTTGTTGGTACAGCAAATGCTAATGCAATGGGTTGACTTAAACAGTGGGAATTTATTCTCTCCTGGTTTCGAGACTAGGAGAAGTCCAAATCGAGGTGACATCCAAGGTGATGCTTTCTTCTCAAACACTGACTTTCTGGGGCTGGCTGCTGGCAAGCCTTGGTCTTTGGCTCTTCTGTCACACTGCAATGCACACGGTGGCCTCTCCTGGCTTTGCTGGGTTCCGTTGACTTCTGGTTTTTACCCTTGGCTTTCTTTTCTATCTGTGACCTTCCCTCAAGTCCTTCAGTAAAAGGATTAAGACCCGTCCTGGGCCATACCTCATCTGAAAGAACCTCATCAAAAGGTTCTATTGAAAAATGTTCACATCCACAAGCGTGGATTAAGTCTGTGAACATGTTTTTCTGGGGGTGCACAGCTCCAAACGACCCCAGTCACATTCTGGGATTCTGGGAGGGCATGGGTTGGGAGGGGGGCTACTATTCTACCCACTGTGTCCAGTAAGTGGAAGAATTGGGACCCAAGTGCAGCTCTGCCTGGCTTCGAAAGTCCCACCTGCTGTTCTTAGGGGGTGTGTGTGTGAGTGTGAGTAAAAGGGGTAGCACTGGAGTATGGAAATGAGCCCTGCTGAGGCCTGACTGTCTGCATTCAGGAATTACAGTAGTTCTGATGAAGCCGTTAGAGTATCTGCAAACTCAAGATATCCAGTGGCAGAGAGGCGGGGATTTTGTGTCTTTCCATAGCTTGTTTCCAAAGTAATCCCATCTATGTGTCATGACCAGGTCCTTGCTAAAATACGTTCTCTGGTGGACAACGGTGACCAGTCTAAGACCAAGGAAGGTAAGGAATTAGGTCAAGGGCGAGCTGCTCATCCCTGGCTGACTTTTCTGGTCTCAGGAGCCTGTGGCTGCTCGTCTTAGTGATGGTGAGCTCACGTTCAGAATGAACGCAGCCTGGGGGATCACGGTCATTACAAGCACCCCCGTGGCAGAATAGGAGCAGCTACAGGTCCATCTCTAACACCCTTGGGCCCACCTGGGTTTCAGGACTCACAGTATTATACGAGGGGGGTCTCGGGCAGCACCGTGTAATTAAACAACTTCATATTTCTGCAGTAGCGGGGATGGCTATTCAGATTGAGTGAGACAAAGGCTATGAATCGGTTCACCTTCGTTCAGGTCGGGGCTCGACACCAAATGCGATATGAAATGAATTGTGGTTTCAGAGCTTTTTGAATTTCAGAATTATGGAAAAGGAATAATAGATTCTTATCCTCTATAGACACTCACCACTCCTTTTCCTCCTTGTTATTCATCTCAAATGTAAAGCCTCTTCGGCTTTCTCTGCTTACAGGCACACCACATCTTGGTGTGTATTTCCATCTTTCTCTCTTACTCCTCAGCAAGCTCTGTTCTTCCCCCCATTTCCCAAATAAATGCTTTTTTACTGGCCTAAAACAAAAACAAAAACAAAACCTATTCTTGGGGGCTCCTTGCAGTTGGCAGTTGCCAGCACTGGGTTCCTGAGAAACACATGTTTCATCACCCTCTGGGCACCTCTCAATACGTAGAGGCCCAGCCT
This sequence comes from Dasypus novemcinctus, assembly GCF_030445035.2. NCBI lineage: Eukaryota > Metazoa > Chordata > Mammalia > Cingulata > Dasypodidae > Dasypus > Dasypus novemcinctus. Next base: position 47,528,412 of record NC_080694.1, on the reverse strand, counting down.
TGGGCCTGAAGAGTTCCCTTCATGTGTTACTAAGCAGAACTGGTTTTTGAAAAAATAGGCAGATGAGTAAGATTCTCTAGAAAGGCTGGGGTTTTGCAGGCAGAGGGGGCTTGGGATGCTCGCTCCGTGTGGCGGCGGTGGCAGGAGCACAGGGACCTCTTCGCAGGGTGTTCGCCATGTATCCGAGGGCGGGGGCAGGCCCGCTGAAGCACACCAGCTTTATGGGAAGAAGCAGTGGCATCACAGAAGGCTGGGGTTATAAAACTAAGGGTTTGGGTTGTATGTCTTTATTAAGGAAAAACAGCTTGGCAGTTTCCAAAAGTTCAACATAGAATTGCCGTAGGACCTAGCAATTCACTCCTACTGTATACTCCAAAGAATTGAAAGCAGGGACTCGAACAGATACTTGCACACCCATGTTCATAGCAGCGTTATTCACAAAAGCCAAAAGGTGGAAACATTCAAAGTGTCCATAGACAGATAAACGGATCAACAAACGTAGAGCTGTACGTTAGAGTATTAGTCAGCCACAAAGAGGAATGAAGAACTGACATGTGCTACAACATGGATCACCCACGAAAACATTGTGCTAAATGAAATAAGCCAGACCCCAAAGGAGAGCTATTGTAGGATTCTACTTACATGAGCTCTCTTGAATAAGCAAATCCATAGAGACAGAGAGTGGATTAGAGGTTACCAGGGGTGGTGGGTTGGGGAATGGGGAGTTATTACTTAGTGGGTGCAGAGTTTCTGTTAGGGGTCATGAAAATGTTTTAGTAAAGAACGATGGTAATATGATAGCACAGCACTGTGCCTGTAATGAATGCCACTGAATTGTGCACCTAAAAATGGTTAAAATGGCAAATTTTATGTTATATATATATATATACGCTCATTTTTTAAAAGATTTATTTATTTATCTCCCCCCCCCCTTGTGTGCTCTCTGTGTCCATTCACTGTGTGTTCTTCTGTGTCTGCCTGTATTCTAACTAGACGGCTCCAGGAACCGATCCTAGGACCTTCTGGAGTGGGAGAGAGGTACTCAATCTCTTGTGCCACCTCAACTCCCTGGTCTGCTGCATCACTTGTTGTCTCTCCTTTATGTCTCTTTTTGTTGTATCATCTTGCTGCACCAGCTCTCTGTGTGGGCCAGCACTCCACGTGGGCCAGCTCTCTGCACGGGCCAGCTTGCCTTTACCAGGAGGCCCTGGGAATCAAACTCTGGACCTCCCATATGGTAGACAGGAGCCCAATTGCTTGAGCCACATCTGCTTCCCCAAATAAGCTCATTTTTGAAAGTTAAAAAGGGAAAGGAAAAGGAAGGGGAGGGGAGGGGAGGGAAAAGCCCCTGAAAATTTTTGAGCTGGGTCTAAATAAAACTAAACTACCCACAGTGTGCTGTTGTCTTCTGGCCTCTGTAGCATTCCTTGGGCTTTGCCTCTGCCTGAGATGCCCTCCCGGGGTTCCTTCCCGGGCAAGCGCCCACTCATCTTTCAGGACGCAGCTCAAATGTCACCTGCTTTGTGGAAGCCTCTCCCTGCTCCTTTCTCTAGGACCTCACAATCCTTCGCATGAACCCTGATAGCACTTCTCTCATTGCATGCAATTAAACTTTCCTTCCTTTGCTTCCTGGTCTCCCTGCGTAGAACCACGAACAACCCCCATACCTACATGCAAACACACACACGCAGTGTCTTTGTAATTTTTTTCGGATTGGCACCTGGCACAGTGCTTGACCACAGGAATTCTAAGTCCTTGTTGGCTGAATAAATGCTTCTGTCTTCCGTCACCTCTTAATATTATCTCCATTTCCTGTGTGTGTGTTTGTTAATTGGTCACTTCTCTATAATTGTGGTGACAGGTCTTATACGGGCTGAAGTAGGAGCTACCACTCCTACTACATGATACCAATACGGAATCATGGAACTATGTGAAAATAAGACTTATAAAGAGATTGAGGTGGCTGATACTGACAATTTAAAGCTGTGTCATTGAATTACTTATGTTGAGAAGCAATAGAGCATAAAGTGAGGAGCAGGGTAGCATAGCACCCAATGGAGTCATAGTTTCTGTTTGGGGTGATAGAAAAGTTTTGGTAATGGATGGTGAGGATGGTGGCCCAACATTGTGAATGGAATTAATACAATGGAATTGTACTATTCTTTTTTTTTTTTTAAGATTTATTTATTTTTTATTTCTCTCCCCTTCCTCCCTGCCCCAGTTGTCTGTTCTCTGTGTCCATTCACTGTGTGTTCTTCCGGACCCACTTCTATCCTTGTGAGCAGCACCTGGAATCTGTGTCTCTTTTTGTTGTGTCATCTTGTTGTGTCAGCTCTCTGTGTGTGGTGCCACTCCTGGGTAGGCTGAATTTTCTTTCGTGCTGGGTGGCTCTCCTTACGGGATACACTCCTTGTGCGTGGGGCTCCCCTATGTGGGGACACCCCTGCGTGGCACGGCACTCCTTGCGTGCATCAGCACTGCACATGGGCCAGCTCCACATGGGTCAAGGAGGCCCTGGGTTTGAACCATGGACCTCCCATGTGGTAGGAGGACGCCCTAACCACTGAGCCAAGTCCGCTTTCCAGAATTGTACTCTTGAATGTGATTAAAATGGGGAACAGTATTTTTTATATATGTTAGCACAATAAAAAGTTTTAAAAAAATGTTAGGAGCAGGATTGGGTCTAATTCCAATTCCAGCCTCTGAGCCTTAGTTCCCTGATTTGAAAAATGTGGGTGATAGAAATGAACACTAACACCGATAGCAGCATTTTTCACAATTCCAAAAACCAAAAGACTGGCTGCCGGTGATCCTGGACTCCTTTGCCAAATGGGAAGGCATCTGGCGGCGTTTTCCTTCTCCTCTGGGTCTTGTCGATTTCAGCTTCCCGGTTTCTGTGGCTTCTTCTCTCCGCTTCCATGGCTTTCTCTCTATCTCTGTGGCTCCCTTTATATTCATTCTGTTTATAAGGACTTGAGTAAGAGGATTAAGACTCACCCTGGGTCATGCTCTACTGAAGTAACCTAATCAAAAGTTTCTACCTACAATAGGTTCATGCCCACAGAAATGGATTAGCTCTAAGGACATAATTTTCTGGGGTCCATGCAGCATCAAACCATCACAAGAACCTTCAAGTGACTTAGAATTTGAAGTGTCCTGCTCTTCTTTTTTAGTAACTTTCTCATGTGTTGTTGGCTTCCTTTAGGTCATATATTTGTACTGATTTGCAGGCATCTATTACGTTATCAGAAAATTGAATTTTAGGGTTTATCAGTCATCGAGTGAAGTGTTTTCAACATTCCAGAGGGCTCAGGTTCTCTGAATGTGGTAATGGTTGTCCTCAAGCTATTTTCAATATTTCAGGACATCTAATAGAAACTGTCCATCAATTATCAGTGGTAAGAGGGTAAAGCATAAATGAAATGATAAGAATTTTGTATTAGTTTTTCCTTTTAATGGAACGATCTTTTCCAAGTGTGGTAGCCCTGATTATCTCATGGGGAAATCAATTAATATATAGTTAGTTTCATAGACAAAAAATTTTACAAAAATAGGGAACATGGAGGAAATAATAAAAATGGCTACTGGAAGCAGAGGTGGCTCAAGCGATTAGATGCCCACCTTCCACATGGGAGGCCCTGGATTCAGTTCCCAGAGCCTCCTGAAAAAAAAAAAGAGGAGCAGATAGTGAATGAAAACAATGAAGGGAGCAGGGGGTGGAGGTGGGTGGGTGGGAGAATAAAGAAAGAAATAAAAATAAATAAAACTAAAAAAAGGCTTACAAATGTGTCCCAATCATGTTATGTTATATTATGTTATGTTACATTATGTTATGGTATGTCGTTATTGTGTTATGGTCTCTTCGGGGTCAAAAGGAGGGCCAGAGAGGGTCAATAAAATGTCCACTAGTTATTATATTATGGGGCCAAATTGTTACATGGGATTTAGACTCCCAAACCAGGACTCTTTGCCAATAAACATCCTATTCCATGTCTTCTGAGGATCAGAACTTAATTGTACATCCATTTGTTCAGCATGCAGATGTGAACTAGACGGGCTGCCACTAAATTCACAGAGGGGACAGGCCAAGTGGAGACATAGCCAGAGGGCTCCTGAGGTCCCACTTTAGCCAGAGTGAGGGTTCATCATAGAGATCCTGGGCATCTTGGGGAAGCTGGTGGCAGGACTGTGGTTAGCCGCTGGGCGATCAGAACCAAGCACTCCCACAGTGACAGGCCCTTTCCTCCAGTTTCTGTATCTGGATTTCTTCATGTGTCTCCTTCATTCCTCTCTCTCTCTCCAAAATACTGGTTTTCTCTAGTTTCTGGATCCGCCTAGTGCAGTACATGGGTGATGTCAGCTCCAAGGTGACCTTAAAAAAAGGTGAGAACTTTTGATGGAGGGTATACAGGACATAATTTAGAGCACATACAAAAAAGGTCATTGAACTTGGATTTTCCCTGAGACCTGAAGGATGAGTCAGGGGAAGGTGGGGGGCAGCAACAGGGAGAAGGAGCACAATCTGGGAGGAGCATCTGTGAGGATATAGAGGCAAGAGAAGATTGGAAAGGTATCCAGAGTGGCAAGAGAGTGAGGCACAGTGGGGTGGGAGTGGGGCTGAGGCTGGAGAGGGATCCAGAATATATAAAGAGATCCTTCAACTCAACAACAAAAAGACCACCCGATTAAAAAATGGGCAAAAGACTTGAATAGACATTTCCCCAAAGAAGATATACAAATGGCCAAACAGCACATGAAAAAGATGCTCAACATCATTAACCACCAGAGAAATGCAAATAAAAACCCTTTAGTAGAATGGCTACTACTAAAAAGAATCCATGGAATTGTACAATGCAGTGAACCCTAAGGTAATGGACTATAGTTAACAGTACAATTATAAAAATGGGCTTTCATCAAAAACCAAAACATTTCATTCATAAAACAACATTCCTACAATTAAAAAAACAAAACAAAAAAATAGGGTGGGGCAGGGGATACACAGAGGGGAAGAGGCATGGGCACATCTAAACCCCAACTTCTCCATGATCTTGTTCAGCCCTAACTCGCCTGCATTCAGTTACCCGTGCAACCATTCTATACATTCTTTGTCCACGTTGGAATCCGAGGCAGGGGGCTATCTTATATTTGGATTCTTACGCAGTTGTGCACCATATGGATGAGAAGTGATCTTGGGAACTGTTGGTTTCTGTCACCCTGGGCAGACATTATTCTACTATTTATGTGGTTTCCACATTCCCTCCTTTCTACACCATGTTTTACATGATAATCCCTTGAGTGTTCAACACTGACTTTTTTTTAAAGCCTGCAGAAAAACACATATTTTTCCCTCTTCATTTTAAGTTATCAAAGCAATGAAGCATTTGATTGGAAAGCAAAACAAAAAGCAAACACATGAGGCCAAATTTCGCCTTCCATGAATAGGGACTGTGTGTGAAGATTAAAGAAATGTGTTGCTTCACAGAAAGAAAATGACGTGGATGTTTTAGAATGGATAGAGGAGAAAAGTAGGTCAAATTTTTCAACCTATCGCCCCTGTCATTGTCCCTTTAGAGCTTTTACTGTCAGTGTTGTGGTGAAGTCTTTGCAAAGTGATAGATACCGAACTCACACCCCCGGGAAAATAAGGAGCTTCACACTGTGAAGAAACATTGGTTTCCATAAAGACATTGAAAGGAAGAATCAGTTACTTCTACTTCCACATTTCAAATGAAGGTAAACCAATTATCAAGCAACTCTTTTTCATTGTGGTCCCCTTAGAATACACAGTAGAAGGAAAAATACAAATTTGATCATAAGAAACCAGGATTAATAAAATATTTTAATGACATATTTTTTCTTTCTGAATCAAAGTTAGTAGAACGAAGGACACCATCATTCAAATGGTTTTTTCACCCATAAATCTACAAATATGGACAAAAAAAATGTGTACTAGGTATGTATTAGTTTCCTAGAGCTTCTGTTACAAATTGCCACCAAGTGGGTGACTAATATACCAGAAATGTGTTCTCTCTCAGTTCTGGAGACGAGAAGTCTGAAATCAAGGGGTCTAGGGAAGCCCTCCCAAGGCTTTAGGGGAGAATCCTTCCTTACCTCCTCCAGCTTCTGATAGCTCCCGGTGTCCCGTGGCTTGCGGCTGCAGAACTGCAATCTCTGCCCCCACCTCCACGTGACTTTCTCTCTGTGTCTCAGATCTCCTTCCCCTTTCTCTTATAAGGACATTGGCCATTGAATTTAGGGCCCGCCCGAATAATCCCAGATGATGCCATCCTGAGATCTCCACTTAACTAGATCCACAAAGATCTTTTAGGGCCACTATCCCACCCAGGACCACGTATAGGACCCTGGGCCAGCCAGTGTAGAGGAAGATAGCTCTGCTCTCTGGGGTCACCTGTTGTCATACAGTTTGAACAAGAAGATGTAAATGGGGTGTGCTCTTGGTGTGTGTGACAAATGTGAGCAGGTCTAGAAGCAGGGGGACATTTCTGGCTGGGCTTGGTTCATAGGAGGGTGCCACCTGAGCTGGGCCCAAGGTAGGATTTTTATTTTGTTTTTATTCCATAGGATCTCTTTCTTATGGCTGAATAATATTCCATTGTATGTATTTACCACATTTTGTTCATCTATCTGGGTTGCTTCTACCTTTTAGCAATTATAAATAATGTTGCTATGAACAGAACACAGCTGTGCAATTGTCTGTTACAGTCCCTGCTTTTGAGTGTTTTGAGTATATTCCTAGAAGAGGGATTGCTGGGTCAGATGGTAATTCTATACTTTCTGAGGAATTGCCAAATTGTTTTCCACAGTGGCTGTACCACTTTACATTCCCACCACAATGAACATGGGTTCCTATTTCTCCATATTCTCTTTAATACTTGTTTTTTCCTTTTTTTTTTTTTTTAATAGTAGCCTTTCTAGCAGGTGTGAGAAGGTATCTCATTGTGGTTTTGATTTACATTTCCTTGATGGACAATGATGTTGACCATCTTTTCATGTGTTTATTGGCCATTTGTATATCTTTTTTGTAGAAATGCCTACTCAATATATATTTTTTTCCATTTTCTGATTGGGTTGTTTGTTTTTTTGTTGTTGTTGACTTACAGATGTTCTTTTCATTTATTCTGGATAATAAACCCTTATCAGATATATGGTTTCCAAATATTTTCTGCCATTTTCCAGGTTGTCTTTTTACTTTCTTTAAAAAGTATTTTCATGCAAAATAGTTTTAAATTTTAATGAATTCCCATTTATCAACTTTTTCTTTGGTTGCTAGTGCTTTTGTTATAGTCTAAGAAACCATTGCACAACACAAGATCCTAAAGATGTTTCCATATATTTTCTTCTAAGAGTTTTGTAGTTTTGGTTTTTATATTTAGGTCTTTGATCCGTTTTGAGTTAAATTTTGTATGTGGTGTGAGGTAAGTATCCACCTTCATTATTTTGCATGTGGATATACAGCTTTCCCAGCACCGTTTATTACAGAGTCTATCTTTCCCTACTGAGTGGATTTGGTACTTTTGTCAAAAATCAATTGGCATAGGGTATACATTCACTTTTTATCACTCCATTTCATTTTTTCTTTTCTTCCTATCACTTAATCTTTGATTAAGGTGTAATTTGTATTTCTCAGCCCACTTTATTTTTTCCCAAGTAATTAGCATCTCTCTGGCTCTACTTCCTTGTCTGATATAGCACAAAACTCATCAGTTTCCATTTCTGCAATTTTCTAGCTATTAGTTTTCAAGCTAGTGTTTTATAAACATTAATGATTTGCACCATCATCACAATTTTCCCATATCCATATATCAACTATTATTACCTCTTATTTCCCTAGTGTTTTTTCCTTAAATCATCTCACATTTAAAAAAATGAATTTATTTATCAAAAATACCCTCACAGTTGAACATGGGCTACGTGACATGAGGGTATTATTAATTTTATATGTGATAATGGGTATGGTCATGTAGAATAATGCTTTTATTTCTGGAATTTCATACTGAAGTATTTTTAGGTTGAAGGCTCACAATGTCTGTACTTTATTTTTAAATTGCTCAATAAAAAAGAAATTATAGATGAAGAAAATCTTGAAAATAGAAACAAGTTTTCATCTCTTTGGTGGCCATATGGGTTTTCATTGTGCTAGTCTTTTTTAAAAAAAATATTTCAAAAATTTCAAAATAAAAAGTAATAAATAGAAGGACAATTTCTCTTCCTAGCATAAATGGAAAAGTTGCATTGCTTGCCCTGAGAAACAAACTAATCAGAGGCTCTGGGTCTGTTGTCTTTGCAAGAAAAGGGGATTAGTATGTATTAGAGAAGTTTTGAAGAAATCAATGGTTTCAATATTTTATTAAAAATAAGCGATTCAAATTGAAAAGGGAAAGGTTTCTTCATTACATGTTTCAATGTTATTGAATGCCTTGTCCTTTCCCCTCTTTTTTTTAATATTTTTTTTTTATTTATTTCTCTCCCCTTCCTACTCCTCCTCCCCCGTTGTCTGCTCTCTGTGTCCATTCGCCGTGTGTTCTTCTGTGTCGGCTTGTATTCTTGTCAGGGGCGCTGGGAATCTGTGTCTCTTTCTGTTGCATCATCTTGCTGTGTCAGCTCTCCGTGTGGTGGTGCCATTCCTGAGCAGACTTCACTTTTTTCACATGGGGTGGCTCTCCTTATGGGGCACACTCCTTGTGTGTGGGGCTCTCCTACATGGGGGACACCCCTGTGTGGCATGGCGTGCATTAGCCCTGCACGTGGGCCAGCTTACCACACGGGTCAGGAGGCCCTGAGTTTGAACCCTGGACCTCCATGTGGTAAGCGGGTGCTCTATCAGTTGAACCAAATCCTCTTCCCTCTTTCCCCTCTTAAATAACCAGAGATATTCATCCCATACTTTGAGAAATGCTGCCCAAATCACTTTTTTCCTTTATCCTTCCATTTAACTTGCCCTGCAAAATACTAACCCAAGGCCAGTTCAACTATCCAGCCCCATAATCTTAGGATATTTTGGCTCTAGAGATATCACACATATTGCAGAGTTCAGTGGAGGAAACACAAGCCACTAGGATGATTTTAAGCAGAAAGGGACTGAATGCAAAGAAGCATGTGTTTATAAAATTTTGAAGATTTGAAGGAGTGGAAGTCAGGGCCTGTAGCAGTTTGATATAATTGATGAATTCCAAAAAGAAATATCAGATTATGCTTATAATCTGATCTGTACCTGGGTATGATCGAGTTATGATTAGGGCATCGACTCACAGATAAAAGGCATGGCAAAGAACAGAGTTGAGGGCTTTTAATATTGGAGTTTTGCTCCAAAAGCAAAACTTAAACTGGAGCCCTGGAAAGTCAGCACATAGAGGAAAGAGAAGCCAGCCCCAGGATGAAATGAACCTTGAAGCCAGAGTAAAGCAAGCCCCAGGAACGTAGGAACCCAGGAAGCCTGAACATTCACAGACGCCGGCAGCCATCTTGTTCCAAATAGATTTTGGTGAGGGAAGTAACTTACGCTTTATGGCCTGGTATCTGTAAGCTCCTACCCTATATAAATACCCTTTATAAAAACCAAGCAATTTCTGGTATTTTGCATCAGCACCCCTTTGGCTGACTAATATAGGGCTGGACTTCTGGGTTCACCATCACACTTGTAATTCAATTGGAAGGAATTGGCACCTCTGCAGCCATTCCCACCACTGCCTCTCACCCACCAAGCTGGTGACCAGACTTGGAATGTTCTGCAAACACCCACATCTGCTGAGTCGTCCCTGCTACAGAAGGTGGCTTCCCTCTGCCTTTCACACAAGTGTATCTTGTCGACCGAGTGTAAAGCACATCCAGAATCCTGTTGGCAGGGCCTGAGAATTATGGCTGCCTTAGTTTGCCTGGGCTGCTATGACAAATGCCACACAAGAGTTGGTTAAAATGACAGGAATTTATTAGCTCACAGATTAGAGTCTTGAATTTCAAAATCAAGACGTCATCAAGGCCATGCTCTCTCCTGGAGTTGGAAGCACTCTGGTGATGGCAGTCTTCTGTCACTTGGTGATTTCCCTCTCCTCTCTGGCTTCTCTCACTTTGGGCTTCTACTGTCTGCCCAGTAAAAAGAGAATTTCTTCGCTTTGTAAGGTCTCCATTCATACGAATTTAGACTTACCCTGGTTCAATTTTTCTACACCTTAAGTAATAACATCAACAGAGGTCCTCCTTACAAGTGGGCTCATACCCACAGGTCATGGGTTAAGGCTTGAACATATTTTTAAGCATGTTTTTATAGGGGCTAGATTCAGTCCCCAGTAGTGGCTCTTAGCCTTCCAGACTCTGGAAAGGCATGACAGGAGGTGGAAATGGATGGCGGATGCAGACAACAAGTATCGTGGGGGCTTATAATCTCTACGAATCCATGCTCTGTCCCATTAGCTGGGTATTCAGTGCTGCCAGGTCATCTTCAGCCATGACCATCCTCTTCTGTCTTAGCTCTCAAGTTTCTCCCACCTGGAATTCCCTTACACAGCCTCAGTAGAATATGTATGTTTAGCGTATTTGTTTTTTTGAAAATCCAGTCATTATTTTTCAGCTACGCTTTGTACTATTTAGCATTCAATCCCTTTATCCAAATTCTACCACAAAAGCTTGAGGACATTAAATAATAGATACAGTCTACCCACTATTACTTTATTCCCGCCAGCTAGCTACCACCACAGAATGCATATTGCAAGGGAGATTGCTGGAGCAGAACTTGCAAGTCTATTCAGTAAAGTATCTATCAACGATTTCCAGTTTTCCCAGTGCATGGGAAATAGCCATTCTTCTTCTTTATGTAGAAAATACAGAACAATGGTCAACTGTAAACCAGACTTAAATCTTGGCCCATGGCAGAAAGGAAGGCAGAGGGTTGGGAAGGGGAGTCTGTAGTAAGTACTCTCCCAGGGAAAAGAGCTGTTTGCCTGATGAAGAGATTTAGCACAATTCTTCTTTTAAACTCGTCGTTTTTCATAATCTCAACTTCCCCATTCCCTGAGCTTTGTTCTTTTTCCTTTATCGTTTGCCATAAGTTCCTAGGGAGTGTATTTCCTGAGGAATTGAATTAAGTCCCATCTCCTTTCTTTTTACACAACTGTATTTTGCCATCTGGCAGTGGAGGCAAATTGACAGTGTTTTAGGCGCCTTATCTACCCCTCATTTGCTCTATTTGAATTTTTTTTTCTCATCAGTATTAGGATATTAAATATTATTATACTGTGTAAAAACACATTCTTTCCCCTTTTACTAGTTAACCCCATGATGATTGTTATGTGGTGACGGTGTACAGAATTACGTCTTTAGTGCCTGTTTATGACGTGCTATCTAATCCCTGTAATTAAAATTGTTAATAATAATAAAAGACAAATCCCTTAGACGCTTGGTGATGCAGTTCTTGTAAAAGGGGACTTTGCCATGAAGATGACAATTTTATTCAATCTGATTCGGCCTGTGGTTCCTCTCAGGCCGAACACCAAAAAGGGAAAACAAAATAGGTGAGGTAAAAAACATTATCATCACTTATTATAGTTAATAGAAGGCTATAGAATCAGAAAATAGCACAGCCTGGAATCCAGGCCCGTGGAAGAAAATGCTAGGTTCTGGAAATGAGGCTCCGCGAAGAGATGGAAGTAGCTGTAACTCATCCTCCTCTGTGATTTGGAGATAGGTTACTTATGAAATTAAAGTGCCAAGAAGCAGCAACCCTAAAATGTAACTAATGTCAGATAAGATGCAATCTAGGAAATTGTAATATGCCCATCAGGAGGTAATGTTGTAATGACGGTAGCTTTGGGTGGCTGATAAGGTATATTGAACAAGGAGCTGGAGTGGGAGAGTAGCAATGTCTAGTTGTGCAGTGACCCGGCCGAGGCTGCGATGACCGTGGTTCGAAGTGTCCTTCTCCGTGGGGCAGGTGGATTGCGGTGCTGCGACTGCAGATCTGAGGCCCCCGGCCAGAGGCTGGGCCCCGAGGCCTTCCCACCCCTCTGAATGTGCCTCTGTATTTCTCCAGCACTTGAATCATCTGAAATCCATTTCCCGATTCCGTTTTCCTCCTGGGAGGAGAAAGAGCCTGGCAGCTTCAAGGCAGGGAGGAAAAGAGGGTGGTCAAAATCTCGTCTCTGCCACGTGCAATGCTCTGGAGGCTTTTGGCTTCGGTCCCCTCTCCGTGTCCTTTTCCTTACCTGTAATTAAGGCGAATGCTGTTTCCCCCGCGGTGTTCTCGGGAAGTTTCTGTCGGGGAATGAGGTTGAAAAGCTCGCTGCCCTCCTGCCACCCGCTCCGCCTGGGCTGTCCAGTTAGTGGGGCGATTTTCTCTCTCCCTGCACACGAACACGTCTGCGTTCTGGTTTTGTATGCGGATTCTTTTTTTTTTTTGAATGCTCTCTCATGCACTGATGCAACACTTATTTAGGAAGGAAACCTGAAGTGAGTTGGTGGGGTGGGAGCTGGGTCCTCGCGGCAGAGAAGGCAGGCCGTGGAACTTGAGTCCAATGACCGGGGGCATTTGGGTCTCGGTGGCCCTGCTGGCCGGCGGGGGGCAGGCAGCAGGTGCGAGGCTGCTCGGGCTGCCTCTGGAAGCCTCTTCTGAGCATCTCGGCCCTTGCTGTGGGCTCTCCTTGCCCTCTGAGCACACTCCCAGCATAGGCAGGTGGGGGCGGAGGTACATAAAGGCGGCCTGTGTTTGAGTCCTTGCCACTGACCAGCACTGGCTGAGCTCTCTCTGTGCCTTGGTTTCACCCACTATAAAATGGGCACAATAGTTGTCACCTCATAGGCTTGTGAGGATGAAGGGAGTGTGTACGTAAAGGAGTTAGAACTTGCCTGGCACGTAGGAAGTACTAAAAAAAGCATTTGCTACTGTTTATTATTATTATTATTGTATTAGGTTCATATGAAATTGCTGCTTCTGTTTTTTCACTCTTTATTTTCTGGTTTATTTTGCTCAGCATAAACGTTTTGAGCTCCATCCACGCTGTTGCATGTACCAACGGTTCATTCCTTTACATTGCCGATTAGTTCTCTATCAGAGGAATAGACCACACTTGGTTTATCCATTTACCTAGTAAGAGACATTTGGGGCGAATGGATGTGGCTCAGCCAGTTGGGCTTCCGTCTGCCATATAGGAGGTCCAGGGTTCGATGCCCAGGGCCTCCTGGTGAGGGCAAGCTGGCCCACGCGGCGAGCTGACCCACAAGGAGTGCTGGCCCATGTGAGAATATGGCCCTGCGCAGGAGAGCTGCCCTGCGTAGAAACGCCACCTCGTGTGGGAAAAGCCGCCCTGCGCAGGAGTGCTGGCCAATGCAGAGAACTGGTGCAGCAAGATGATGCCACAAGAGACACAGAGGACAGAAAATAAGAAGATGTAGCAGAACAGGGAGCTGAGGTGGCACAAGAGAGTAATCGCCTCCCTCCCACTCCAGAAGGTCCTAGGATCAGTTCCCAGAGCCACCTAATGAGAATACAAGCAGACACAGAAGAACACACAGTGAATGGACACAGAGAGCTGACAACAGGGGGAATGGGGAGGGGGGCTGGAAAAGAGACATTTGGGGGAAGTGGACTTGGCCCAGTGGTTAGGGCGTCCATCTACCACATGAGAGGTCCACGGTTCAAACCCCAGGCCTCCTTGACCCGTGTGGAGCTGGCCCATGAGCAGTGCTGATGCGCGCAAGGAGTGCCCTGCCACACAGGGGTGTCCCCCACGTAGGGGAGCCCCACACGCAGGGACTGCACCCCGTAAGGAGAGCCGCCCAGCGTGAAGGAAGGTGCAGCCTGCCCAGGAATGGCGCCACCCACGTGGAGAGCTGACACAGCAAGATGACGCAACAAAAAGAAACACAATTCCTGATACTGCTGATAAGGAGAGAAGCGGTCACAGAAGAACACACAGTGGATGGATGCAGAGAGCAAACAACTGGGTGGGGGGAAGGGGAGAGAAAAAAAATCTTAAAAAAAAAGAGACATTTGGGTCATTCCCAGGTTATCTTTTTTTTAATTAACTTTTTTTTGTTAGAGAAGTTGTAGGTTTACGGGAATATCATGCATAAAATATATAAAATGCAGAGTTCCCATAAACCACCTTGTTATTAATGCCTTGCATTTGTTATAAATCACAAAAAAGTATTTTTATAATCATGGGCAGCCCTGGCAGGAGACCACTTGAGCAGCTCACGCTCCCCCTGTGCTCCTTTTAGTTGCTCAGTGGCCCCTCCCTGGGAGAAGGTGCTAATATGCAGGGAGCATTGAGACTTTGTGGTTTGTCATCTCAACACTTACGTCCAGGATTGCTAAGCTATCATTTTGAATTGGAGCCCCAGTCCAGGCCTTCCTCTGGCTTATTGCAAGAACAGTCCAGGGGAGTAGATGTGGCTCAAGTAGTTGGGTGCCCACCTCCTACATGGGAGGTACTGGGTTTGGTTCCCGGTGTCTCTTAAAGAAGATATGCAGACACTGCAATGAGCAGGTGCCACAACGAGCAGATGCCACAATAAGCAGAGGCTGCAACGAGCAGATGTCACAACCAGCAGGGAGCAGAAGTGGCTCAAGCTGTTGGGCACTCACCTCCCACATAGGAGGTCCCCAGTTCAGTTCCCAGTGCCGCCTATAGAAGATGAGCAAGCAGACGAGGGAGCCATCTTGGAGGGTGGGGATGGGAATGAAAAAAAAAGACAAAAAACAGTCCAGGCCCATCTCTTTCAGGCCAGGTAAATTGATGGTCAGCCATATGGAGGATTTAATTTTTAATTTTATTATAATGATCTTATTATATATATTATAATTTTTTGAAGATAATTCTATTATGTTAATTTTATGAAATTAATTTTAATTTAAAACTTTTAAATTTAAAGGTCCTGCTCAGGGAAACACACAGCAGCGTGGGCCTTTGCTTTCGGATTCTGGTAACTACCAGCTATTATGTGATGGCGTGTCAGGGATAAGAAGCCTGACTCAGATGTCTGGAGGTCCCCAGCATTTTTCCCTGATCCTGTCACACTTGTTCCTTGAGGAACATATTCATCCTCTGTATTTGCAGCATCAAGTACGGTATCTGGCACAAAATATGTGATCAGTGATTTTTAAAAAAAATTTTTATTGTGGTAACATATATACACTCAAAATTTCCCATTTTAACTACCTTCCAAGTATACCATTCAGTAACATTAATTCCATTAATTTCATGGCAGTCACAGTCTTAGGTAACCTTTATCACTATCTGCTGCCCAAATTTTCCATCACCTCAAACACAAACTTATTAAGCAATAACTCCCTATTGCCCCCACCCCAACCCCTAGTAACCTGTCACCTGCTTTCTCTTTTTATTTGCCTATTTACCTATTTCATATAAGTAAAATCATACACTATCCTTTTGTGTCTTGCTTACTTCATTCAGTTTGATATCTTCGCGTCTAATCCATGTCACCCTATGTATCAGAACTTTATTCCTTTTCACAGCTGAGTAAGGGGAGCGAGTGTAGTTCACTGGTTGAGCATCTGCTTCCCACGTACCAGGTCTGAGTTCAATCCCCAGTACCTCCTAAAAGAAATACAGCTGAATAATATTCCGTTGCGTGGACATACCACATTTTGTTTATCCCTTCGTTGGTTGGTGGTTATTTGGGTGTTCCTATCTTTTGGCCATTGCGACTAATGCTGCTGTGAGCACTGGCATCCAGATAGTAGTCCGAGTCCCTGCTTTCAATTCTTTGGATCAATAAATATTTATTGAACCGCTGAAGAGCAGGCTCACAGCCAGTGTTTGTTGGTTCTTCCTTGTAACCTCTGATTCCATGGCCTTCTCCCCTCACCAGGACCCTGGTGACTTCTGAGTGTGTGGCTAGTAGATCCAAAGGGGAGTTGGGTTGTTTATCCCCACGTGTGCGGCAACATTCTGTGAGCCTGTGGTGCCGAGACTCGACCTTAAGCCACTATGTCGCGACGCTTTAGTGAATTTGCTTCCTTGGCTTCCAGGGTTAGGGTACTGGAGAGACTGAGCGAAGGGCCCATCTCATGCTGGCCTCTAGTCCTTCAGGCCCTTCCATTAGCTTCCTCCTCAAACCCTATGTCTTCAAAAAATGTAGCCATTTATTCTTGCAATAAACATTTATTGAGTTCCCAATATGTGCCAGGTTCTGTAGAGATAAAAAGAATTGTCCCCTGACCCCAGGGAGCTTGTGGGCTAGAATGAATGAACGTTTGGGCTTTGAGGAGTTGAGAATCAGTGAAAAGTAATGGGGGAAGAAAAACAAATCAACTCGAAACAACCGTCGCCAATAAAAACCTACAATCAGTATAATGAAACATCCATTAAATTCATTCTGTGCCTGTCATTTTCAATTTTAGTACCTGTAAAATGATCTCTGTTCCTCGATTTTCGCTCTCGCCGATATTTGAAATAATATTTTTAGTTTAAAACTTGTAGAAGCAGAGTTTTAATTTTTCTTTCAGGGGAGAGGTAGAAATAAATACATTTTATAGGATATCTTTTCCGCTGCAAACCTTGTTGGGTATAGAAAGGTGTCTGTGAGTATCTGCCAGGACACTGACTCAGCCTTTGAACATTTAAATAACAGATGTAACTGAAAACCTTTTCTTCCTTTGACAAAAATGCAAACCTTGCCTCCTGGTTCCTCCACCTCTTGGAGAACCTTTCATAACAAATGTGTTGGGAAATAAAGATGCAATTCCTGAATCTTATATGTGTTTTCAGTGGCATGTAATTCATGTTGATTTAATGCATGAGCACAGATTTTATTTATCCCCGTACTGGGGCATCGGGGAGGCACACACAGGGGCTTTAAGTGAATGATGCGATGGTACTCAAATAACATCTGTTCCCCGAAGTCACACAGCCGATCCCCTCTCCAGGAACTGAGGGGGGCCGCCGTCAGGGCTCACACGCACTGCCTGATTCGGATCAGTTTCTCTTCATTTAGTTCTCATATGTATTGATACATATTTATGTATAATACCATGTATATGCAATCAGTATTTGTTGAGCTGAATTATGCAAATATTTGCTTTCCCATAGTAGGAAAACGATATTGCCAGGACAGAAGCTCTCCAATCACTCTCTAGGTCTTATTTATACACCTCATAAAAAGTACTAAGCTGTGAGGTGTCTGGAGAAGCACAGCTTTCATTGACTGCTGGAGAAAAATAATATTTACAAGCCGGAATGTGGAGTTTCATTTGTTTTGACACTTTGTGGGAGGCGTTCTCAGAAAGGTATTTCGAGAAAGTACGATGTCATGTACCATTGCTCTTATTTTGGGTTCCCCAGTATGTGCAGGGAAAACGAACAGACTGTTTCTAACGACCTTTTCTCAACAGGGAATGTTCCTTCCACGCTCTTTCCTGCTCCCCTCTCGCTTTCCCTCAACTTCTTCTCATCTCGTCATCTCCCTTTTGTTCCTTCTCCTTCGGTTCCTTTTCCTGCTCTTTATCTTTTCCTTTGCCTTTGGTAAAATAAAAAAAAACTGGTCAAGTTGTTGGTCAAACTTTGTTTTCTCTGATCGGGTCGAATGTGCAGTCACGTTGACAGGAGATGGGCCATCTGTTTAGCGAGAGCTGTTTGGAGTTGCTCTCTCACTAGTCAGCCTAAAATGAGGGAGGGAAAAAAATTAGAGCATGAAAGCAGGAACTCCAATACCTGCCTCCCCCCCGAACTATTACGAAAGATTGTTTTTTTTCTGCTAGCCTGGCCGCCCTCATACAGGCTGATGAGAAGCCCTGATTGATTTACCCTAGGAAGGGCTGAGCTGCTACAGAGGGAGAAAAAGAAAGGCTCAGGTCCTGGGGTGGCAGCCCGGGAGGAGGGGAGAAAGAGGACTTAACGATGTTTTGCTGTGTTTTCTTTTAGCTTTTTAAAGAAGACACTTAAGGGAAGCGGATTTGGCCCAATGGACAGTGTCCGTCTACCACATGGGAGGTCCGCGGTTCAAACCCCGGGCCTCCTTGACCCGTGTGGAGCTGGCCCATGCGCAGTGCTGATGCACGCAAGGAGTGCCCTGCCACTCAGGAGTGTCCCCCGCATAGGGGAGCCCCACGCGCAAAGAGTGTGCCCCATAAGGAGAGCTGCCCAGTGTGAAGGAAAGTGCAGCCTGCCCAGGAGTGGCGCTGCACACACGGAGAGCTGACACAGTGCCACTGACAAGAACACAAGCGGACACAGAAGAACACACAGTGAATGGACACAGAAAGCAGACAACTGGGCGGGGGGGGGGGGGGGTCAGGGAAGGGGAGAGAAATAAATAAAAAATCTTTAAAAGATGCCTAAGGGGGAGCTGATGTGGCTCAAGCAGTTGAGCACCTGCTTCCCACACGGGAAGGCCTGGGTGTGGTCCCTAGTGCCTCCTAAAAACAAAAACAAAAAAACTAAAAACACGCAAACAAACAAACCAAAAAAGCCGGCTCAGGAGAGCTGATATGGCTTTGTGGTTGAGCACCAGCTTCCCTCATACAAGGTGCCAGGTTCAATCCCCAGCACCTCAAAACAACCACCACAACAAAAAACCCTAGAGCAGATTTAAATTGCTGTTCACTTGTTTTGGGAGGTCAGATTGATGCATCTCTTGAGCAGATCTCCGTGTTCAGATACAGGCTAGAAATGGCCTGGCTATTTCAAACGTGAATCGAATCTCAACCCCCCCGCATTTCACCTGCTGTGACATATGCTAGGGGATGTGAATAGCGACAGGGCCCCTTGGTCTATAGAGGACCACAAGAGGGGAGCGGACGTGGCTCAAAAGATAGAGCTTCCGCCAGCCATATGGAAAGACCGGGTTTCATCCTTGGGGCCTCCTGGTGAAAAAGAAGAAAAGCGTGCCTGTGCCGTGAGCCAGTGCCCGCGCAGTGAGCCAGTGTCTGCACCAGTGCCCACGTGGTCAGCCAGTGCCCCGCGCAAGTGAGTCACAGCAGCAAGATGATGACGCACAAAAGACAGACAAGGGGAGAGTCAAGGTGAAGTGTAGCAGAAACCAGGAACTGAGGTGGCACAGTTGACGGGGAACCTCTCTCCCCATCAGAGGTCTCCAGGATCAAATCCCGGTGAATCCTAGAGGAGAGAAAATGAGAAGAGAAGACAACACAGAAAGCAGAAACAGCAGGGTGGGAGGAGGGGAAGGGGGAAAATCAGTCAATCAATCAATCTTAAAAAAATAAAATAAATGAAAACACAGGACTGCAAGATTGTGTGTCACTTTGGTGCTGGAGCTGGACCAGTGCAGGCGGCGGCCCCAGCGTGTTTCTGCTGCAGGGGAGGCCTGCTTGTCCTCTGGGGGGCACGCGCTTCTAGGGGGCCTCACGGGCCTGCAGAGGTAAAGCCAAGAACATGGGGCCCTGAGGGAAGACGGGGGCCTTGTGGCTAAACTGCTGCACCTAAAATCAAGCCAGATCTGTCTTCTCAGTGGGCAGCGTTGTGCCTTAGATTACATTTCTGTTTAAAATGAGACAAAACAAAGTGCTTTTTCTTCTCCAGGGGCCTCAAAGGAGATGGGCCAAGAGACTGTCTGTTTTTTTTTTTTAAAGATTTAGTTATTTTTTATTTCTCTCCCCTTCCCCCTCCCTGCCCCAGTTGTCTGCTCTCTGTGTCCATTGGCTATGGAGTCTTCTGTGTCACTTGCATTCTTGTCAGCAGCACCAGGAATCTGTGTCTCTTTTTGTTGCGTCATCTTGCTGCGTCAGCTCTCCATGTATGCAGCGCCATTCCTGGGCAGGCTGTGCTTTTTTTGCACAGGGCAGCTCTCCTTATGGGGCGCACTCCTTGCATGTGGGGCTCCCCTATGCGGGGGACACTCCTTTGTGGCATGGCACTCCTTGTGCACATCAGCACCCAGTGTGCGCCAACTTTACCACATGGGTCAGGAGGCCCCAGGTTTGAACCCTGGGCCTCCCATGTGGTAGGCGGATGCCCTATCAGGTGAGCCTAGTCCACTTCCCTGTGTAGTTTTTTGAGAGGAAGAGAGGTGGTCCCTGAAAGGGTGGTAAGCCAGGGGTCCATCTGGGATGGTGGGCTCTGAGAGTGGCTTAGAATTTTCTGGACATCTGGGCACCATTCTCTTTGGTTGTCCCCAAGCCTCTGAAGGCCAAATCTCAGATGTTAAGGTCTGGCTTCAGCCAACACTGTGGGAAATGAGGGGAGACCTCATCCCATTCTTGGGGGTGAAGTGAGGTAGCAAAAGTAGGGATAGTGGGAGAGCCGGACAGAAGCTGGTCTGAAGGCCTGCAAGACAGGAGGCTCGAGCCAGCTGGCTACCTGGTGGTAAGCAACAGCCAAGCAGAGTTGTAGACCTTCTCAGCAACCCCTGGGGCTCCTAGATGCTTGGGAAGGGGGCCCTGGTAACTGACTGGACTGTGATGGTTAAGCACATCATTTGGACAGCAGAGAGAGTGTAATCTCACAGGGTTGAGAAATCTGAGCCTATTAGAGAATGACTGTCATTAATAATAATTCCCATTGAATGAGTGATTACTAGGTCTCAGGGTAAGTGAACTGACTCACATAATCCTCACAATTATGAGTTATTATCCCCATTTTACAGATGAGGAAATTGAGGGTCAGAAGTTGTTTCTTGTCCAAGGTCACACAGTAAGTATTGGAGCCAGGATCTGAACCCCATTTGTTGGATTCTGGGACCCACACTTTTGACCATAATGCGGTGACAGGAGCACCAGGGAATTAGCGCTCACTGGGGCATGAATCATGTCACAGCTGTCTTTTTGTCTTTGATCCTTGCACAAAGCAGGTGCTCGATAAATGTTTGTTGAGTCAGTCCCTTGGCTCAGGGTGATGATATTCTCGTTGGAGGCAAAATAGTAGCACGGCTGAAAGAGAAAAGCTGTTAGAGCAAAATACTAAATGCCAAAAGCAAAAGCAAAACCCGGGGGAGAGCTTCAAGGTAAGAAAACTAAAAATTCTCATGCAAACTGGATCCCGTTAGCTCCTTCTCTTCCAGCGAGGAAATCGTCAAAAATCAGATTAAGATCAGGAGGTTGCTTGACCAATATAGACCCAAGCAAAGGAAATTGGATTTCCTAGAGGGTATATTTCCATCACACGGTGACTGCCTGGTGAAACATTCTCCTTCAGCGAGGGTATATTTGCCCAGTGGACTGGATGTTTGTGTTGGCCAGCCTGGCTCTGTCCCTGGTCAGTGCTGGGAAAATACCTGCAGTGTCTTGCCCTCTGGCTCTTTCTAGACTCCATGGTAACTCTCCACTCTGTTTGCACTTGTCATTACAACATCCTTGGTTTCCGCACTCTTCTTACCTTACAATTTCCAGGACAGCAGTTTATTTTACATGGATTTTAGAGTGCCTGCTCCTGCAGCATAGCGGGCAGCTTGTCTCCTGCTCACATGTTAGGGGTGATGTCGCCAGTGAATGGGCACTTGTTAGCCTTAATGAAGGAGCTAGTTCGTTCTAGCTAAGTTTTTGCATTTTCCTAAGGCTTTATATTAGGGTTTTTTTTTTTTTTCAGAACTATGGCTCCATGAATAGCTTAGGGTGAGTTTCATCCATGTCCAAGTCCATGTCCATGTCCATGTCCATGTCCATATCCATATCCATATCCATATCCGTATTGGTTTAGCTATTCCTTTACCTTTCTATGATTTTTTTAGAATAATCTTACCTATATCTATGAAAAAGAAATTTTGCTGGGATTTTGATTACCCATATCCATATCCATATCCATGTATCTATATAAATTTGGCTTTTAAATTTTGAAATCACTGTAGGCTCATATAAGTGGTTGTGGCTCAAGCAACTGAAGTTCCATTTACAATATGGAGGACCGGGGTTTAATCCCTGGGACCTCCTGGTGAAAAAAAGAAAAAAGGTGTGGCGTGGAGAGGTGCGAAGTGATGCACCAGAAAAACGATGATGCAACCAGATAGAAAAGAAAAAGAAAAAGAAATACTGCAGAGATATCCCACGTACCCATTACTCAGTTTCCCTCCCATGGTAACATCTTGCAAAACTATAGTACACTATCACAGCCAGGATATTGACATTGATAGAGACAAGATACAGACCATTTCTATCACCTCAAGGTGATGGGCAACTTTCTGTTTTCCATTTCTACAGTTTTGTCATTTCACTATTAATTGTAATTTTTTGGGAGTGGCTTTTTTTCAACTAGTATAATTATCTGGAGATCCTTCTAGATTGTTGCATCATCAATAGTTTGCTCCTTTTTACTGTGGAGTTGCATTCCATGACATGAATGTACCAGCGGCTGTTTAGTCATTCATCATTGAAGGACGTGGGTGGTTTCTATTTTTTGGCTATTACAGATAAAGCTGCTATAAAATTTGTGTACAAATATTTCCTTCATCTCTTTGGGATAAATACCCAGAAGTGGAATTGCGAGGTCATATGGTAGCGGTATTTAATAAACTCTTAACTGTTTCATCAGCAATGAATGAGTGATCCAGTTTTTCCATATCTTTACCAGCATTTGTTGTTGTCACTATTAAAAATTTTAACCATTCTGATAGGTGTGCAATGATATTTTTTTGTGATTTTAATTTGTATTTCCCTGATAGCTAAAGATTTTGAACCTCTTTTCATGTGCATATTTCACATTTAATAACTTTTCTGGTAAAAACTCTTTCTTTTGGTCACATTCTAATTGGATTGTATTTTTTTCCTGTTGAGTTTTGATGGTTCTTTATATATTCTAGATACTAGTACTCTGTTGGATATGTGGTTTGCAAATATGTTTTCCCATTTGCTTGCCTTTTTATCTTCTTAACAGGATTTTTCAAAGGGCAAAATTTTAGAATTTTGCTGAAATCCAATTTACCAATTTTTCCCTTTTTGAATTATACCAAGTCTAAGAACTCCTTGCCAAGTCCTAGATCCTGAACATTTTCTTCTAAGTTTTTTTCCTAAGAGTTTTGTAGTTTAACATTTACGTCTGTGACCCATTTCTGAGTTAATTTTTGTACAGGGTGTGAGACTTAGGCTATTGTTCTCTTCCCGCCCTCCCCCCCCATGGATGTCCAATTGTTCCAGTACCATTTGTTGAAAAGGTTTCCTTTCCTTCATCGAATTTCCTTGTCACCTCTGTTAGAAATCAGTTGGGCCTATTTGTGTGGGTATATTTCTGGGTTGCCTGTTCTGTTCCACTGGGTATGCCCACCCCTCTGTCAATTTCACACAATCTTGTTAACTGTAGTTAGATAAGTCTTGAAATCAGGCAGACTGAGTCTTCTCTCTGTATTCTTCTTTGTCAAAATTGCGTTAGCTATTCCTTTATGTTTTCATAAAATTTTAGAATAATCTTATCTATAGCTATGAAAAAGAAATCTTGCTGGGATTTTAATCAGATGTCTGTTAAATCTTTTCTTAGTTTCCAAAGTGCTGCTGATGCAAAGTACTCTTTTATAAAGAGTATTTATTTGGGGGTAAAAGCTCACAGTTCCAAGGCTGTGAAAAGTCCAACTCAAGGCACCGTAAGAGGTGCTTTCTCACCCAAGTCAGCTGCCAAGTGTTGAAGCAAGATGGCGGGCGACCTCTGCCTCGTCCATGCCTTCCCCTCTGGGCTGTACCATCTCCCAGAGCTCAGCTGGGGGCAACCAGTCACAGGGCTTTTCTCTTACTGGGCCTCTTCTCTCAGGCTCAGCTGATCAGCTTACTTGCCAATTTCAGCTGCAAGCTATCAGGCAAATGGCTCCTCTCTTCCTGGGACCTCAGCTGTTTGAGCCTCTCCCTTCTGTCACATGGCAGGATTGGAAAATAGCAGTGTTCTCTTTTTCTGTGTTTGTCTGAGTGAGTCTCTCTCTGTATTTCCATTTGTATCAGACCCGGCAAGAGGGCAGAAACAACTTGAGTCATGCCTCATTGACTTAGTCCAATCAATTGCCTTTAATCGATCTTATCAAGTAATCTAATCAAAGGGCCCTCAGCTGAATCTAATGCAATCATGAAGTATCACACCCAGAACAATAGATTAGTCTATAAACATAATCTTTATCTTTTGGGGATTCATAAAATAATTTCAAACTGCCACAAATCTGTATATCAATTTAGGGAGAATTGCATCTTTACTATGTTGATTCTTTCAATTCATGAACATATGTGTTTCCATTTATTTAGATCTTGAGTTCTTTTATCAGCAGAGTACAGGTTTCAGTAATTAAAGCCTGTAACATATTTTGCTATATTTACAGACACAATTTCTTTTTTTTTTTTTGAGTGAATGTAAATGGTATTGAATTATTTTAGTGCCCATGTATTCATTGCCAGAAATACAATTGATTTTTGCATTTTAATATTGTATTCTATATTGGTGAAGTCATTTATTATTTCTAGGATGTTCATTTCAATCACAAAGAAGGATAAATTTTATTTCTTCTTTTTCCAGTATGTATGCATTTTCTTTTCTTTTCTTGTTTTCTTATCTTACTGCATAGGCTAGAACTTCCAGCACTATGTTGAGTAAGAGTGATGAGAGTGGATATTCTTGCCTTATCCCTGTGCTTAGAGGAAAGCAGTCAGTCTTTCACCATTCTGTATAATGTTAGCTTTTATAGGTTTTATAAAATATTTTAGGTTTTCTGTAGATGATCTTTATCAAGTTGTGGAAAGTCTCTTCTAGTCTTATTTTTCTGAGAGTTTTTTTTTTTAAATCATGAATGAGTGTTGAATTTTATAACATGCCTTTTCTATTTAGTACATAGAGTGATATGATTATGTGATCTTTCTTTTTTTGCCTGTTAATATGATAGACTGTATTGATTGATTTTCAAATATTAAATCAGCCTTGCACCCCTGAAATAAACCCCACTTCCTCATGGTATATATTTCTTTTTATATATTGCTGAATTCTACTTGCTAATATTTTGGTAAGGATTTTTTGCATCTATAATTATGAGGAATATTCGTCAGCAGGTTTTCTTTTTCATGTACTGCCTTTGTCTAGTTTTGGTAATAGGGTAAAACCAGCACCATAAAATGGATTGGGAAGTGTTCCCTCCTCTTTTCTTTTCTGGAAGATATTGTGAAAAGTTGGTGTTAATTCTTCTTTGTACATTTGGTAGAATTCCCCATTGAAATCATCTGGTTCTTCCACAGATGACTCTCAGAACTTGAAATCTAATGGAGCTTGTCCTGCTGGGTTTTGGAATTGTTTGGGACCTGTGACCCCTGCTTGCCTTTCATTTTCTCCCTATGGGAATGGGAATGTTTATCCTATGCTTATTCCTCCATTGACTTTTGGAAGCAGATAACTTCTTCTAGGTTCCACAGGTCCACAGACAGAGGAGAATTGTGCCACAGGACAGACCACACTCTTGCCAATTTTGATGAGACTGTGTACTAAGCCTTGTTTCTGAAATGACTTCAGGATTTTGTTATATTGTTGTGCAATGAACGCATTTTGCGTGTAGAAAGCACATGCCTTTTGGAGGTCTCAAGGGTGGAGTATGGTGGTTTGAAGCTGTTTGTTCTCCAGAAAAACATGTTCTTAAATCGAATCCATTCCTGTGGGCGTGAGCCCATTTTAAGTAGGACTTTTTGATGAGGTGACTTCATTTAAGGCAGGGCCCAAACCAATCAGAATTGGTCTTAATCCTATTACTGGAGTCCTTTATAAGC
Source organism: Dasypus novemcinctus (assembly GCF_030445035.2). Lineage (NCBI taxonomy): Eukaryota > Metazoa > Chordata > Mammalia > Cingulata > Dasypodidae > Dasypus > Dasypus novemcinctus. Next base: position 47,502,776 of record NC_080694.1, on the reverse strand, counting down.
AGAATGAAATTCAGACACACAGAGAGAGAAAACCACAGGAAGTAAGAAGCTGAAATCAAAGAAACCTGAAAGAGAAGGGAGAGGCCAGGGGATGCCACCATGAGCCCAGCCACGTGACAGAGGAGCCAAGGACTGGCAGCCAACCGTGGAATGCCACCCTTTTCAGGAGAAGGCATTGCCTTGACGACGTCTTGACTTGAGCTTTCTTTTAACCTCAAAACCATAAGCAAATAAATTCCCACTGTTTAATTGGACCATTTCATGGTATTTGCTTGAGCAGCCCAGGAAACTAAAACAGTGCACAACCTGATTAACTTTCAAGGACAAAACCAAGTCTCCTAAATGAAACACCTTTGAAGTACTGTCCAAAACACAAAATTGCTTTTCATAATTTTGGGATGAAACTCCTTCTTGGTCAAATCTTCATGTTCCACCCCACCCCCCTTTTAAAATTCAGGTTTCCTTTTGCACCTTCTCTGTTTGCTCAGCAATAGGACAGAAATGCAGGAAGAAATATCTGTGTGGGGTGACTTTAAGGTCAAGTCACATGTCAGCAATGCCTCCTTGTCTAACACCTAAACCTCTGCCTCAGACTATTCCCTGATTATCACCTACTATCTCTGCGGCTTTTGCAAAGTTATTTACCCCCTCTTGGCTTTGGTTCCCTCATCCTTAGAACAGAAAAAATAGTTGGACAGGCACTTGCTTCTTAGGAGGCTGCGAGGAGCGGCGCAAATGCTCAGTAACTCCTACCTGTTGCTGATATTCTGCCAAAGGGATGAAACTGGCTTCCTTTCGTTGGTTCTACTTTAAAGCAGGGCTACCCTATTTAGATGCTCATTGGCCTCTAGCAAGGTTTATCAACCTTAGTACTATTGCCATTCAGTGCGGGCAGGGTAAATCCTTCCTGTAGTGTGTTTAGCAGCATCTCTGCCCTTGACCCATGAGATGCCGGCAGCTGCCCCGCTCCCGGCTATGACAATCAAAGATGTTTCCAGACATTGTCAAAGGTCCTCTGGGGAGGAAAACTGCCTGTGGTTGAGAACCACTGGCCTATAGTTTTATATTTAAGTCTAACTTAACTTTTTTTTTTTTTTGAGTAATACATGCTTGTGGGAAAATACTTGCAGTAGAGGTGAAAATACTCTTTTCTTTTTCTTTTTATATATTGAAAAATTTTTCTTTTTTTAATTTTTTTTTTTAAGATTTATTATTTATTTATTCCCTCACCCCCACCCTACCGTTGTTTGCTCTCTGTGTCCATTCGCTGTATGTTCTTCTGTGTCCACTTGTCTTCTTATCAGTGGCACTGGGAATCTGTGTCTCTTTTTGTTGCATCATCTTGCTATGTCAGCTCTCCGCGCGTGTGGTGCCACTCCTGGGCAGGCTGCATTTTTTTTATGCGGGGCTGCTCTCCTTACGGGGTGCACTCCTTGCACATGGGGCTCCCCTATGTGACAGACACCCCTGTATGGCAGGGCACTCCTTGTGTGCATCAGCCCTGTGTGTGGGCCAGCTCACCACACGGGTCAGGAGGCCCTGGGTTTGAACCCTGCACCTCCCATGTGGTAGGCGGAGGCTCGATCAGGTGAGCCACATCCGCTTCCCTTATATATTTAAAAAAATTTTTTTTGGTCTTTTTTTTAAAAAAAAGATACAAAGATCTTTTAAACGCTAGTAGACTGCAGCTACTTCTGCCCCTCCAGAATTTCTCTCTGCAGCAAGTGGCCTTTTGTTTTGGTCAAATAACTTGACAAGTCACTTCATGGGCGAAATTCACCCTGGCCTGGTTTAGTCTCTGAAACACAGAGGTGGTTACAGGGCTCTGCAGAAGAAATGAAGAGGAATTCGTGGGCGATGGTGGTGGTGGAGGAGGAGGGGAGAGGTGAGGAGAGGAAGGGAGGGAGGCAGGGGAAGTGGGGCTGAGCTGAGGGGTGGCAGGGGGTGGGTAGGTGAGAGATTTGCAGGGGTGCAGGAATTTTAAGTGCTGTGATTAGGTGCATGCACCCACCCCTCTGCGGTAAAACCTGCTCTGGGCAAATGCATTGCGCAAATGGCATTTGATGAAGCAGAAAATAGAGGGACCCTTGGCAGGGCGATCGGGAGAGCTGCGGGAGGTTTGATGTGAGGGAGACTGAGAGTCTAGAGCCCCAGGACATGGGAGCAGCTGACCTGGGGCGACGAGCCCTCTGGGAGTCATCTCTATCTTGGGGGGCAATCCCAGGCTTCAATCCCGATTTCACTCTGGATGTGGGAGAGGGACTTTGGGCGAGAATTATGTAAATGTCAAAGGATCTGCAGTGGCTTCGGCCCCTTGTTTTAGGAAAGAAATCCATAAAGAAGGAAATGAATGCTAGATCCAGAAAGCGCCGTTTGCTGCGTTTCCTTCCGTCCTCTTGTTTTCCTATGCGTGCTTTTAATGAGGTGACTCTAGCTGTCTACACGGCCGTTTTTCTTGTGGGCTGCAAGGGATGGATGGCACTTTCTGTTGCTGCCAAGTCGGCCATCCACAGCCAGTGTCAGGGGGAGACCAAGGCGCTGGCACTGCCCCTGCCTGGAATTTCTGGACCACAGGCTCCTGTGGAAGGTGTGTGTGTGTGTGTGTGTGTGTGTGGTTGGCAGTTTCTTGCCTCTCTCACCTTTGTGCTTTGTGGTATTCTGATACCCAAAAAGAGCTCTCGGGGGGCTTTCAAAGAGTTTAGTAGAAAGCCCTTGTTTCCCCCTCGCCTTCTCTCCCTGGCAGGGAGCCTCAGGAACTCGTGCCACAGGTTCCTTGGAGGCACAAGACCACGAGGCCTTTTCTGGGATCAAGTTGCTCTTGTAATACCAGAAAAACCCAGGATACCTTCAATATTAAGGCATCGTAGGAAACCTTTGTAACCACGGGTTAAAAATTAACAAATAATGATGATTACTAAATCATGATATAGGTGCCTCTTTCCTTCTAGTAAATTATAGAATAGCCAAAGGTTAATAGCTGAAATTGCTGCCACTGGCTAGATTTAGCCTACACCTGCTATTAAGATGGTCATTCTGAAAGTTCTCACTCCTGTTTATGGTTACCCAAAACCGAGCCTCTCCCTTGTGTACACTTACTATTGTGATGATAATTCTAGGCGGAATTTACCTCCGTTTATGGTCATTTCAGCCGTAGGCTCACCCTTATGTACACTTGATATTGTGATGGTAACAACTCTACCCTCCCGTTTAATATCCGTATAGAAAACCCGGTGACTGCCCTCTACTCTGCTTTTCTATCCCAGAACCTTGATCTCTGATAATGAGTGTCACCTGGGAACTCACCCTGGTTTGGTGTCCACCCTACCATGTTCAACCCCTTAAAGCTTATTAATGAAGGGACCCGGGCCAGCTCCGCCCCAAAATTATTCATTAGCACCCTGATGACATAAAATATTAGAATTTCTGTAGTTCAGAGAGGCTGATTTGAGATGATACATCTCCGGTCTCCTGCCAGTGAATAAAGCCTCTTTTCCTTTGCAGCCTAGTTCAGTGTGTCTGTCTTTCTGCCAAGCCGAGGGAATGAATCTAGCCAAGGACCACCCTGGACCACCCCAGCCCCTCTTCACTCTCTGAGGATTGGTTCTCTTCCAGACGTCTCCTCCAACCTTCCTGCAAAGGGATTACTCACAGGGCCGCCCACAGACCCTCAGATGTGCTTGAATTCCAGGATGAACACAGCTCAAATTCAAGCTTAAGTTTAAACAAAGACAACCCTTTCTCAACTTTCGTGACCATCCCCCAAATCACACATATCAACACAAATACCATTAGCCAGTGGAAAAGAGTCCCTTTAAGGTAAAAATGGAGCGCTAACAAGGTTAGAGAGTGTGCGTGGCTCCAGGTGAAATTGTGAGTGAGGGAGGGAGACCTCCGATCTCAATTTCAGAGTTCTAACATCATCTTCCCTCTTCCCTTCCCGTTTTCTTCTCAAGACCACAGCTCTGCCCCTGGCTTTCTGTGTTTGTTTTTTAAAATTATTCAACCCTCATGTGCTGTGTTTGATTAACTGGGGAAGCTCAAGGAATAAAATAGTCTAAGTGCCTAAGAGGTAAAGTTTTGGGAAAAAAAGGTAGACTTGTAGGTTGGGTGGGTGACATTTTAGGGTGGGAACCTGGACTGGCTTGCCACCAGATCAGATGGTAGGGGGGTTAGGAGCACACTTTAAAAAGTTCTGAAGCCAACTTTGGTGCAGATCCAGTCTAGGGGCTGCTAAAAGATAGGAGCTGAATTGCTTGAGGGCCTCCTCTCGGAGGACTTTCTTTCTGCACGAAATGACCTTGACCAAGTTCAAGGTGGAGTGTTACCTGCTGATGAGTCAAAACCTTGGAATGTAGCCGCAGAGCCTGGGCTGAACCTAATGGGATGCACGCTATCATCTGGAAATGATTCCAGACCTGAGGACAGAGAGAAGTCATGTTGATAGCGCTGATTGGTTCCTTATTGCTAACTTGGGTCTGCCTCGTTGTTTAAGATTCCACTCTAATTTGTTGGGATTTGCTCTTTGGTATTGTAAAAGGCAAACTTATTTTGTTGGATGAGAAGAGACCCTTTTAAATGGGGCTTTGAAGTGTGCAGCTTTGTAATGTGTGAGCCATCTGAAGGCCTCTGCGCTGCGCCAACCCACCCCAGCCCCCGATTAGCATATCAAAGGCCGGGGTGTGTCCTGGCTGGGACGGGCCATCCTGGCGGGGGCAGCCTGGAGGATGTAAGGAGAGCCTGGGCTCGCTGACATGCCCCTGCCCTGGCGTGGTTACTCATTTTGCCTTTAATTTCGTTTCCTCTCTTCTTCCAGCTGGGCGCTTTTGACAATTAAAAACACACACCACACACATGCACAAAAACCAACCCTCATTCTGAAAGAAAAGAGGAATTAGGATTTTTTTTCTTAGGAAAGGAAAGGAGGCCTTTAAAGCAGGGCTAAGCTCTCTCTTCCTCTCATCTCTTGCTAAAATCCAAACAACTCCCACAGATAAATACACCAAGTATTCAACAGTTATTTTAGTGCCTTAGTTTTGACTAATTGCTGGGTTAAAAAAGAACCTTGAAAAAGGTTGGCGGAGCAATTTAGAGCGTATTTTACCATTGCGTCCTCGGGAGCTGATCCAAAATAATCACAACCCTTAATAGACAACCTGAGCTGTAGATGGCTTGGTTATTTTTATCCTAACAAGAGGCTCTTGGGAAGCAGATGTGGCTCAAGTGACTGAGCTCCCGTCTACTACATGGGGGGTCTCAGGTTCAATCGCTGGTGCCTCCTGGAGAAGATAGGGAAGACAGTGGGCTGGCACAATGGGCAGGTTCGGTGAGCTGATGCAACAAGATGATGCAATGAGGAGACCCAAGAGAAAAGACAATGAGAGACACAACAAAGCAGGGACCTGAGGTGGCTCAAAGCCATTGAGCACCTCTCTTCCACATGGGAGGTCCCAGGCTCAGTTCCCAGAGAAATGAGCACACAGCAGACGCACAGAGCGAGTACAAAGAAGGGGGGGAAGGGGGAGAATAAATAAGTCTTTAAAAAAAAAAAAGAGGTTCTTACAAGTGCCAAGGAACTCATCGCTGTTGAGGATTTCCTCTATGGCTTGACCAGCAGTAGTTAGAAGTCTTTGGGGCCTCCAGACAGGCAAGTAGATATGGGTGACTTTGAATTCAGATGGGAACAGAGGAGAGAGAATTGACAGAAACCAGGAAGCAGATTTGGCTCAACGGATAGAGCATCCCCCTACCACATGGGAGGTCCAGGGTTCAAACCCCAGGCCTCCTGACCCATGTAATGAGCTGGCCCACATGCAGTGCTAATGCGTGCAAGGAGGGCCGTGCTGCGCAGGTTTGTCCCTCACATAGGGGAGCCCCACGTGCAAGGAGTGTGCCCTATAAGGAGAGCCGCCCAGCGTGAAAAAAGCGCAGCCTGCCCATGAGTGGTACCACACACACACAGAGCTGACGCTGCAAGATGATGCAACAGAAAGAGACACAGATTCCTGGTACTGCTGACAAGAATATAAGTGGACACAGAAGAACACACAGTGAATGGACCCAGAGAGCAGACAATTGGGGGGGGGGGGAAGGGGAGAGAAAAAAAATTGACAGAAACCCAAGACAACTCATCATGGAAATAAACAAGAGGCTAGGGAAATTAAATGAGGGATGAAAGACCAAGAGATCCCTATAATAAACTGATTTGGAAAAAAAGTCATTTGGATGCTTTCCGTAGTAAAATGGTATCCAAGGCGTCTGACTTCTTGGGTAATAAATGACATGACTTGTATTTGTTTACCCCTAAAACATATATTAATTACTCCCCCAAATTTCAACTGTTAATGTTAAAAAAAAAAAATCAGGAAGGAATTCATCAAAATATTAACAGTAGATATGTTTGTGTAGATAATAGGGGGTTTTATTTTATTTTTACACTTGTTTACATTTTCTGATTTTTCTACAATGGGCATGTATTAGTTTTACATAAAATGTAGCATGTTATTAATTTGTATACCTTTGGAAAGTCTGCCGTCACATTGGCATGCAAATTATGGACAACGTAGAATTTAAACTGGAAAGAACTACAGGTGATTTCTCCTCCTCATTTTAAAGATGGGTAAACTGAGGAAGGGGGAGGTTTAACCTCAAGATCAAAGAGCTAGTTTGCAGGTACCCAGGGTCGAGAGTCTTGTGTCCAGTTCAGCCGCCGCCAGCCCCGCGTGGCTACTGAGCCTGGGAAATATGACTCGTGTGAATTGCCTTATCCCATTAGTGTGAAATGCACATTGGGTTTTTTGTTTGTTTCTTTGTTTTTGTTTTAGGCCAGTTAAAAGAATTTATTGAGAAATGGAGAAAAGAACAGAGCTTGCTGAGAAATGCGAGGGAAGGATGGAAATATGCACTGAGATTTGGTGTGGGCTCCTCTAGGAAGAGAGAGCTGCACATTGTGTTGTTTTTTTTTAAAATATATTTTTAATTTATTTTTAAAAGATGTTTAGATTACATAAAATGTTACCTAAAAAAAAGATAAGGGATTTCCATCTGCCCTACTCCCCATACCTCCCACTTTTCCCCACACTAACAACTTCTTTCATTAGTGTGGTCCATTCATTGCAATTGACGAACACATTTTGAAGCACGGCTACACAGCCTGGATTATAGTTTACACTGTAATTTACACTCTCTCCCACTCCTTCTGTAAATTATGGCAGGATATATAATGTCCTCGTGCATTTGGTTTGAAGAAGTTTTTTCTTCATGTATGAAAAAAGATGCAAAATATCTTAATGATTTTTATATTGAAAACTTGTTGAAATGACACTATTTTGGTTACACTGGATTAAATTAATTTTAGTTGCTTCCTTTTACCCTGCTTAGTGTGGGTACTTGAAAATTTAAAGTGATGAAAATGGCTTGCCTTATGTTTCTATTGGTCAACTCTGGCTTAGACTTCAAGTCTTGGTCTGGAAAGCACTGTTCTCTCAACGTGCTCCTTGGAAACAGAGAATGTCAAAAGAGCAAGGAAAATTTAACTCCCTCTTTTCTAGAATTCGGTAGTTAAATATTACGCAGAATAAAAATATTATTATTGATTTGATAATTTCCTGTTTTATTGAAGATAAATCGTTTGTATCTTCCAGAGCAAATGGAGGTTTTTTTCATTGCATAAAACAATGGAATTATTTTTTACAGTTATACATCATTATCACTAGTGGTCAACTGTGCGTCCTTGCTTTGGCCTCAAAAAAATTTGGTTGTTTTCCATTAAAAAAGAACTCAGAACAAAAAAATAAATATGGTTCTTAAGGGCACCTACAAGATTTGAGAGAAGATATACATATATTTTCTTGTCGTGTGTATATACCACATTTTGTTTATCCATTCATCTGTGGATGGACACTGGGGTTATTTCCACCTTTTGACTGTTATTGGGAATAATGCCCTAACTGGCTGAAGCTAGTTCTAAATAATGGTTTCCAACTCTCTGTGTACTGGTGCAGACATTTCCAAAATCCATAGACGATCCTGTTCTTTCCTAATCCCTGCTCTTTTCCCGCTGCCTCTCACCCCCTTGCCTTTTAGCACAGTGTGGGCTTTTAGGGCTTCATTTATGTTTTAAAATCAGTTGACAGGGAAGCGGATGTGGTTCCAACACTTAGGAACTGCTGTTAGCAGTTAGGTTCCAGTGCCTGCTAAAGAAGAGCAAGACAGTGAGCTGACACGATGGGCTGGTGTGGTGAGCTGATGTAACAAGATGACACAAGGAGATGACACAAGGAGGAAACGCAATGAGAGACACAAAAAGTGGGAGCAGAGGTGGCTCAAGCCATTGGGTGCCTCCCTCCCACATGGGGGGTCCTGAGTTTGGTTCCCTGTAACTCCTAAAAAGAAGATGAGCACACAGCAAACAGACTCAGAGCAGACAGCAAGTGCAAGCAGCAAGGAGGGGAGAAATAAATAAAATCTTAAAAAAAAAATCAGTTGACAGAATGATTGATTTTGGAAAAATCAATAGAGATGTTCTTTTTTTTTTCTTTTTAAAGATTTATTTAATTTATTTATCCCTCTGCCATGTGTTTCTGCACTTACCGTCTGCTCTCTGTGTCCATATGTTGTCTGCTTTCTGTGCCTGCTGGTCTTCTCTTTAGGAGGCACCTGGAACTGAACCTGGGACTTCCCATGTGGGACAGAAGTGCTCAGTTGCCTGCACCACCTCTGCTCCCTGCTTTGTTGTGTTTGTCATTGTGTTTCCTCTTTGTGTATCTTTGTTGCATCAACTTGTTGCATCAGCTCACTGCTTCAGCCCATCACGCCAGCTTGCTGTTTTGCTCGTCTTCTCTAGGAGGCACAGGAAACCGAACCCAGGATCTCCTGCGTGGTAGGTGGGAGCCCAATTGCTTGAGCCACATCTGCCTCCCCAGATGTTCTTTTAAATATATATATTTAATCCAATCCCATAGATTACACATTAGGTTCGATGCAATTTGGGGAAGGCAGGAATTTATAGACACAGACACAGAAAGAGCAGATTGCTCTGCCTCCCCTCATGTGCAAAGAATCAAGCAGGTAGTCAGCGTGTCTCTCTCTTGGACCAGCACTATGTTCTCCACCCCGGGGGGTGGGGGGAGGGCAAACCATGGCCTTGGACATTGGGGAGCTAGACTCTAGTTAGGAACCAACACTGACCCACCAGGCTGGTTTAAAGAGCGGTGGAACTCCGCACTGAAGGACATGGTTCTGCTCCAGGTGCCTTTGCCCTTAGGGAAAGGAAACCTGGGAGCCGAGATGAGAGAACTTGAAGGATTGTAAGGAGGAGGTGGACTTGAGCTGGACTCTCAATAGATGGGTGATTATTTGAAGGAAGAAAGAAGCAGAGAGGAAGTTCTAGGCAGTCTGGGCAAAGCGGGGGCCAAAAAGGAGGTCAATAGAAACAAATGGAGAAACCACTCCTTGTCTGCCTATTTTGCTGCCAGGTCTTGGCACCTTCCATCAGGTGTGAGGATGAGCGGCTATTCTGGAGGAACAGACGGGTCCGACGAGGGCCCTTCCCTGGGGCTTGCTCTCTGGAACAAAGAGGGGAGGGCATGCCTTTGGGGTCCCAGAGATCAGCTCTGGGTAGGAGGTGCTGACGTCAAGCACTTCCTGAGTGGGCAGCACCTGTGGCCAGAGCCGTTAGCAGGAGGCCTCCTGTTTGAGGATGAGTTGGCCCAGGTTCAAAGCGTTGAACAAGGGAGAGGGAGAGAAGGAATAGGGGAAAGGGCCCGATGCTCCCTTCCTACCCAGATCCGTGTGTTTGGGATGCCAGGTGTCTAAGGACTGAAATCATTCATGAGCCATTCCAGTGGGATGGTGCAGGGAGGAGGATGGGACAGTATTGACCACCTACTGTGTTCCAGGCAGTGTCACTTGATGTTCGTTTAATTCTCACAAAGATTAAACGAGGGAAGCATTTTATCCCTATTGTACAAATGAGGAAACTGAGGCCCAGGTAGCTCCTGTGACTTGTTCAGGAGCCCACAGGCAGCAGGTTACAGCATGAGGTTGCCTCTGTCCGTTTCTGTCCTCATTCTGAGATGACAGCCTTATCTGCAGCATTTGAATCTACACCCAGGTTTAACTTGGAAAATTGGGGATTACATTTATGCAAACTTTTGGCAGCTGCAGGGTTTGTGGTTTACATAATTGAGCATGGGAAGCCTAGAGCTCTGTTTTGTCCAGGGCAGAAGTTGCATAAGTGGTTGACAACTATAAACTGGCTGAATTCTATTCTGGACGCCAGATTCCAATATTTTTTCCTACACTTTGTTTCAGTGTTGTGGTAATTAAATGCTAACACAAGTCCAGGGTGGATTAGTTTGGAATTAGCTGATGCTGGGATCTATTTATAGATCCTCACCTTTGGACATGTTGATATGCTAAAGCAATTTTAACCTGAACGGTTTAACTGTGAAGTTGTAATTTATGCCAAGTATCACATTGCCAAATAGTTTCAAATCCAAATGAAAATATTCCACGGAATTTGGTGAGTCTGATTTTGTAGTGCTTCTGAGATGAAGATATGTGGGGAGAAATAAAAAGATTGCAGTTCTGCATCAGCTGACAGTTAGGAGCTGGGTGGGACAGGTGGGGGTAAGGGGCTGTGTGTGTGGAAGGAGAAGCAGGACGAGGCAGTGGAGGCAAGAGGGACAGGGACAGTGAAGGTGACCTAGCGAGAGTTCCTAGCCACGAGGGACTTCGGGATCATCTCAGCCCTTTGTTTTACCAAGAAGAAGGTCAAGATGCAGAAAAGTTGGGTGGCCACACCTGCTGAACTCCAGCACTTCTGCCCACTCTCATTCTAGGGCTTTCTGGACTTCCCTATACCTGTCTGCACCTGCTCAGAAGTTCTACTGGGTCCCTGGCAGGAAGCAGGTGGCACATTCCTGTGGGCCGTTGGAAGAGCGTTTATGAAGTGTGGGCAGTGTGGGGTATAGGGAGACCATTGAGAGTGTAGGATGCCAGGGGAGGGACCAGTGGGAACCATTACCCCAACAGTTCCTGGAAGCTGGAAACAACTGTGAGGAGAGGGCTGCCTGACAGGGCCTGTGACCTTCAGGTGAAGGGCTCAGCCTCTCAGTGAACCAGTGGAATGAAGAAGGAGGCCACAGAACAAAGACTCCTCCCTCTCTCCATTGCCTGGTGGTGGTCCTCATTGGCCAAACCCAACCAGAAGCCAGGAACAAGAGAGCCATTTGATGTAGTTCTTACAGATCAGCCTCCTGGGTACAGAAGGGGAGACAGTGGATGTGGAAGGCAGAGGGAGAAACCCAGCACCAAAGTTTAGACGTGCAGTTAACACCGTCCAAGGGAAAAATCTAGAGTGTAGCTTTCCAGAGCTCCCCAGGCCCTGGGGAGATGTTTCTGAGATGTTTGGTTGGTGGCTATTTTGTTTTCCTATGAGCAAGCCTCCTGAGTTTTAGGTTTTGTGCATCCAACTTTGACCTCGTCTCTTTCGGTAATTTCATAATCAGGCTGGCTCTGGTGCTTCGGTGGTGACCTATGTCAATTACCACCATTGCTTGGAAGACAGGTCGACCCACATTGCAATCCTGCCAGTTTCCTTGTGCAATTATAGGCCTTCAAGTTTAATGAAGCCATTTGGGGCTCACTGGAAACAGTATAAATGTGGTTGATACTGTACAATTTCCTCTTGGTTGGGCATTGGACCCATACGAGAGCCTTTGGTTGCTCTTGGCTTTCATCTGAAGTCATGGGGGGAATGTGGTTTCAAATGGAAAAAGACGTGCTTCTCTGGTCTCCTGGGGTGAGTGGGATCTAACACATGCAAGACCACTACAGAATTGCAGGTAGAATTGCAGGTCTTCCTTTTCACATTAGTCACACAACCAAGGCAGGAGCCCTTGTGAAAACATTGTTGGCAGATGGTTTCTTGTTCGCAAGGCACCTATGTTCTCAAAGGAGAGTCCAGGGATAATCAAGTAGTCAGGGGACATCACTGGCCTCCCAGGAAGCCTTATCTGGTGTGGGAGGGGGTGGACTTCCACTATGAAATCCTGATCTTTGCCTCAGTTTCCTTAACTTACATGGTAGATAATTATATGCTTAGTTACTTAGCAATCCATAGATTCAGTACGTTGGATTATTAAAGCATCTACCTTACTTTGCCCGCTGTCACTTCTATGATTTTATACAATTGTGTTGGGGCTAAATAAAAGTAAATGAACAAATGCTGTTTTCTCCAGAGAAATGGAACCAACAGGACATATGAATGTAAATAGTAAGAGATTTATTATAGGTATTGGCTCATGCAACCATGAGGATTGGCAAGTCTGAATTCCGTAGGGCAGGCTGTGAATTGGGAACTCAGTGGTGACATTGAATTCCCCAGGGGGAACTGACTGGCTGAAGGTGAGATAGAAATTCTTCTTTCTAACTGCTGAGATGCTCCATTCTCCCATTAAGAACCACATTTGGCTGGATTAGACTCCTCCCATTAAAGGCCATCTCCTTTGTTGATTGTAGGGGTAATCAGCCAGAGATACAGTCAAGTGACGAATGATTTCAATTCATGAGATACCCTTACCGTAACAATCAGACCAGTGTTTGACCCAACCACTGAACACCGTAACCTCGCCAAGTCGACACACGAAATCACCCATTACACACTTTCCTTAATCAGTAAAATAAAATATCAGTGGGTTCTAAAAAGTATGAGTCAGATTTCCTTGACTTGAATCCTGGCTCTTCACTTAACTGTTGGACCTCAGATAGGCTTTTCTCTAGGTCTCGATTCCCTTATATGTAAGACAGAGGGAAGAGGTGTCAGTTAGGATGAGGTTTCAAAGTAGACAACGGAATATTCTAAACAAGGCTGACTTAGTCATGGAAGCGTTTCTTTTTCTCTAGTGTAAGTCTGGTGGGATTTAGTCCTGAATTGGGGTGCAGCTCCATGGTTTTACCAGGGACCCAGATTTCTTTTTTTTTTTTTTTAAAGATGTATTTATTTATTCCTGCCTCCCTTCATTTTTTGCACTAGCTATCTGCTCTCTGTGTCTATTTGTCTTCTCTTTAGGAGGCACTGGGAACCAAACCTGGGACCTCCCATGTGGAGAGAGGCACCTAATTGCTTGAGCTGCATCCGGTCCCTGCTTTGTTGTCTCTCTCATTGTGTTTCCTCTTTGTGTCACCTTATTGAGTCATCTTGTTGCATCAGTTTGCCATGCCAGTCCAGCATGCCAGTTTGCTGCCTTGTTTGTCTTCCCCAGGAGGACTGCGAACCGAACCTGGGACTTCCCATGTGTATGCCCCCATATTTCTTTTATCTTTATCCCCTGCCATCTTTACTTTGTGATTTCCATTCATGAAGTGCAAGATGGCATTGGTGCTCCCCCCGTCTCATCTATCCTCCAGGCAGCAGAGCAATAGGGGAAGGACAAAAGGGGGCACATGCTATCATTCTGTTCCTCTTCCTTTCTGGAAGCTACACTCAACAACTTCTGTTTCCATAGCAGAGGCTACAGCTAATTGCAAGGAAAGCTGGTAGGTTAGTGTTTCAGTTGGGCCCTTTGAAGTTCATATAACAGAGGGGCTCTTCTCCAAAGAAGAAAGGGAGAATGGATCTTGAGTAGGCAACTCTTGGACTCTGCCATAGGAGATGGGGACACACATCTTTGTGAAGATGAGATGATAAATCCAAGTAAAGTTACTTAGCAAAATGGCTGGCACTTGGTAAGCACCATTTCACACAGTATATAATTATAATCTAATTATAATCACTTTTTAAAATTAGCCAAATTCAACAGAACAATGTTTTGCTTTCAAAATAGTCACCTCTGAAGGCAACCTTTCATTTCCATTAATACTATATTGCTATTTTCGGAACTGCTTTCAGAGCCAATTTACTATTTATACAAGAAAAACAGCTTTCTTGGACACCTCTTACCATCATCAGCTTCATCACCCATTGTATTCACTAAAATTAGCTTTGAATGACATTGAAAGGATGACAATTGTTGACCCATGAGAATATTTTAAAAAATATTCAGCTGGCTCTTTAGGGAACTCTGGCTCCATTATCTCCTACTTCCAGAAGCCAGACTCCCACACTTGCCACACTAATGGGAGATATTTATATGAGCATAGCTGAGGAAAGTCTATGCAACACACATTTGCCCTAACAATGAATATGAGTACAGTTTAAAGTACTTAATATCCTTTGAAATAACCTTCAGTAAGATATTCATGGTAATTTATGCTTAAGGATAAATTTGGATAGTGATCTATTAGAATTACACAGATATTCCCATTTCTTTATTGAAGGTGGTTGAATATTTCTATGAGAATAAAAATTGTGTTCTTATTTTATAAACCTATGAGTAGGGCTGGTAAATATTTCTTTTAAGAATAAAACTTTATAAACACACAGAACTCATTTACTTATGAAATCATGCAGTAATTTCATGAAGTTGGTTCATTATAGACATTCAAGACTAAAATGCATTGTCATGGTGTGAGTTCTGATCACTTCTTGGTCAACTTGAGGGAATATGTCATATTTCAAAGTCTAGGGAAGTGGATTTGGCTCAATGGATAGAGCGTCTGCCTACCACATGGGAGGTCCAGGGTTCAAACCCAGGGCCTCCTGACTTGTGTGATGAGCTGGCCCAGGCACAGTGCTGAGGCACGCAAGGAGTGTTGTGCCATGCACGGGTGTTCCCTGCATAGGGAAGCCTCACTTGCAAGGAGTGCGCTCCTCAAGAAGAGCCACCCAGCGTGAAAAAAAAACCAAGTACAGCCTGCCCAGGAGTAGCTTTGCACACATGGAGAGCTGACACAGCAAGATGACGCAACAAAAAGAGACACAGATTCCTGGTGCTGCTGACAAGAACACAAGCAGACACAGAAGAACACACAGCGAATGGACAGAGGGCAGACAACTGGGGGTGGGGTGGGGAAGGGGAGAGAAATTAAAAAAAAAACTTTCAAAGTCTACTCCGTTATGTCTCTCCTGAAATCATGGAGTACAAGCTCTATAAGTAACCTCATATATTAATATCACCTGTTCTAATTTTTAATTTCATAAATGAGGAAACCCTATCCTGAATTTGCATGCCCAAGGCCTTACAGTAACCTACGTCAAAGTAGGTACCGTTTCTCAGCCCATTGGGTCCTGACGCCAGGTCTCTTTCACTACACCAAGTTTCCTTCTTTCTTTAGGGTTTGCATTGCTTTTTTTGGGGGTTTACATTATGGTTTATATTGTAGACTGTACACTTTTATAAATTTTTGTTCACATTATGGTTTACATTTTAGACTTTACACTTTGATACATTTTTGGTGAAATTTCACATGGCCTATATCCATCATTGAACGATCTTGTGGAACACTTCCATTGCCCCCCAGTTACCCTCTCTTCCATCTATTCTATTCCTCTCTCCTCACCCCTTGGGGCCCACAGTGACAACCAAGCTTCACTGCTTGAAGGACAAGATGCTTTTTAAAGTATTCCACCACAGGAGCTGGGAAGCTAGAGCACTGGATCTGAGGACTGTAACTCTTTGCCTCTTCACTGCAGTGAGACAAGGGCAGCTACTTGCCCATCAGTATCTATTTGTTGTTTCCTTGTAGAACTCCCATGTTTTTTTCTGGGCACGTGTCTACTCAACCAGACTACATTACCCAGCCTCCTTTGCAGCTTGGTGTAGCCAAGTGACTGTTCTGCATTATGCCCTGTTCTCTGTCCTCTTCCAGTTGATTGGGGACAGTAAGACCAGAGCAGACATCTTAGATTCAAAAGACCCAAGCACAGATTCCGGATGGCAGAGCTACCCTGCCAGCTCTGGACAGTCTACCTGTGGACAAATATATGTGAAAAAAATAAAGTTCTATCTTTGTTGAAGCCACTGTGTTTTGGGGGTCCCCTTTACACAGTGACTGTGACTGTACCCTAACTAATACCTATAGATGTCAACCAAATACTCTTGTATTGTAGGGAGAAATAGACTCTCCCCTCTTAAGGTCTAAGGTGCAATTCATGAAGGTCAGTTTTGCTTGGGTTCAGATTTTACACTTATACCTGTCTTTTACTCCACCGTAAGGCTATCCTTGCTAAGAAACCAAGTGGGTCTCCCGAAGGAGCATTGACGTGGGGAGATTGGTCCAGGATTCTAAGATTAGATTGCCACAAACATCGAGAGTGCCTCTGTGGCATTCATTTATCTTCCAGGGAATTATGAGTATTACTTCATAAAAATGGTTGTAAAGCATTCAGCAAATGTAACCCTTCTGCCTGTGCTGAATTAATAGAGTAAGTTTTTTGGCACCCTGAACCTCTCATAATTTATAGGAAGACCTTTTTACTGAAGGAGACTTGACTTTGGCACGATCTCTCTGAGATAATGAGCTCTTTCTGTCTTAATCTTTAGAATTTACCAGCACCATAAGAAGAAGGCATCTATCTGAGCTACATATAGATGGGGGAACTGGAGGACCCAAGTTGACAATTATGTTCCTTTTTGGAAAAGTGTTGTTGGTACCAATGTTCTAGTGATGCACTTGAGTTTAGAAATGCTAAATAAAGTAGACTTTCTTGTGAATTCCTTCGCGTGTGTCTCAGTTTGCCAAAGGGCTGCTGATGCAAAGTACCAGAAATGGGTTGGCTTTTATAGTGGGAATTTTATTTAGGGTAAAAGCTTACATTTTTCAGGCCATGAAATGTCCAAATCCAAGCACCATCAGAGATGCTTTCTCACCAAAGTCAGCTACTGGTGACTCTGGTATCTTGCCACCTGGCAAAGCAAGATGGCGTCCATCTCTGCTGAAGTCCCTGCCTCCCCCTCTAGAATCCACCACCTCCTAGAGCTCAGCTGTGGGCAACTGGGCATAGGGCTTATCTCTTTCTGGGCTTCCTCTCTCCGTTTTAGCTGTTCTGCTCACTTCCCAAGGTTAGCTGTGGGCTATCAAGCATATGGCTCATCTCTTCAACCTAGAGCTGCATCATGGTCCCAGCCTCTTGGGGGCTTCATGCTTCAGCTGCTAGTGATCCTTTTTTTTAAAAAAAGATTTATTTTTTATTTATTTCTCTCCCTTTTCCCACCCCAGTTGTCTGTTCTCTGTGTCCATTTGCTGTGTGTTCTTCTGTGTCTGCTTGTGTTCTTGTTAGCGGCACAGGGAATCTGTGTCTCTTTTTGTTGCATCAGGAGGTCAGGTTAGAAGGCCCTGGGTTTGAACCTTGGATCTCCCATGTGGTAGGTGGATGCTCTGTCCATTGAGCCACATCTGCTTCCCTGCTAGTGATCCTTGAGTCCTCTCTCTCATATGGCCAGGTCAAAATAATAGGCGATTTCTTTTCTCTGTCTGTTTTCTCTTCCTCTGTGTCTCTGTTTATATAAGGCCCAGCAAGAGACCTAAACTGAGTCATACCACTGATGTCCAAACAAAATCAATCTAATCAGGTGATCTAATCAAGGTCCCTTAACAGGATCTAATGCAATCAAAAGGGCACACACCTACAGCAATGAATTAGTTAAGAAATATCTCTTTTTGGGATTCACCAACTCCAAACTGTCACAACATGTGACCAACATCATGTTTGTGAAAAACCAAAACCAAGTTAGAATCATGTGTATTGTATTTTTGTTTTTAAGCCTCACAACTGATATAATCACCATAGTAAGTCTGAATCATGTACATGTAACAACATATTGTGACAGCAAATCTGGTCTCTTGGTATTTGCTTTGGAGCCTATTACTGAAGTAGGTGAGTCTAGACTCTTTTCTTTCAGCGCTTTCAGAAGTTTGTTAGTAAGTACTTGCTTCTACCAGGCAGTCCTTAACATTTGCCTACCCTCGGGTAGCCTTAACTTTTTAGTTAACGTACTTTTGCCCGTGCATCCCTCTTTTTTCCTAAGCATCAATATAATGGATAGATTTGGAACACCTTCGAAACCAGATTCCTTTTCTAGGAGCAGAAATTTGTTAGAGTTTGCTAAATGTATGTGAGAACACAGCCTAAACACATTTTTAAGGAAAAGTATAAAAAAGGTTGTCAGGATGAGAGGATGGCGTCATTACCATAGTAGACCCATGTGGAAATGATTGGCTGGTATCTGTGAGGATTGTCACAAACTCCTTCACCTCCCACCACAGCTTGTGACACCAATCATTTCAATTCTGACTAAATCCCTGGAGTTAAAGACCAGATCCCACAGATTAAAGGCCGTCCTATACAAGACGGGCAAGTTGGGAGGCCCTGACCACCTGCATTTCCTGATGACCAACTGGCTGAAAATTCAAGGATTCCTACCTCCCTACTCAGGTTCAGTAATTCGTTTAACAATTCACTGAACTCACCAACAGCACTCTACTTACCACCATAGATTTATTATAGTCAAAGAATACCTAAAAGGAGCCAAAAGAAGAGATGCATATGGCAAGGTCTGGGAGGAGCTCAAATGTAAGCTTCTGTGTCCTCGCCACATGCAGTCAGAATGTATCATCCTCCTGGCACAGTAGGGATATAGCAATGTATTTCCTAAACCATGGAGCTTTGAGTGCCTCTAGTTTATATGGGGTCTCATTACATAGGAATTTATTGATGGAGTCAATACCCATGTGGCTAAAATCTATCTGCAGCCCTCCTCCCTTCCCAGAGGTTGGGGAGTTGGGATGATATGAGGTCCCAACCCCCTAATCACATGGTTGGTCTTTCTGGTGGGGCCAGCTCCCATCCCAACCAAGTGTGGTTGGCTCCATCCCACTGTCTCATTAGCATATAAAATACCAGGTATGGTGCTTGGCCTGCCACAAAGAATGAATGGCAGTCCTATCTCAAGAAATCCCAAAGATTCAGAGGTTGCTTCCCCAGAAACTGAGAACAAAGGCCAGCTAAGTTTTTCATTAAAGGGTAGTACCAAAATCCACTTATCAGAATTCTTGTATTGCTGGCGTTCTGATGGAATACATTTGGATGAAATTACAAGGGAGTTATCTTTTGATGTGATTTTGGGGTCATCATGGTTTCACCAATGTTAGATGCCCTTTGAGACAGAGGAAGGAAGGGAGGTAAGGGAGGGAGATAGGAGATGGTCAACATGAAAGACCCACTATATGCTATGAATATTATATGATTGAATTCTCATGAATATTACGTCATTTACTTTTCCCAACAAATATGTGGTAGTTATTACTCTACATGTACAGAGGAAGTAGTCAGGACTCAGAAAGACTAAATAATATTCAATTAAAAAATGTTGGAAGGAAGATCTGAATTTAAATTTACTTGACTCCAAACATCTTACTTCTTACTCTTACCATGATACCATATTGTGTTTCTGGTGAATGAAAAATGTGCCAGAGTATGGAGAAAAGCCCGGATAGTGAAACTGGTTATCCCAGCTAGTTGAAGCAAAGGCTGGCAAAAGAATATTGTGTGGAAATCAATCAACTTAAATAGACAGGCAAGAATGAGGCACTGCTTTGCAACATCCTTGTAGGAGACTAGATGTAGTTATAAAACATTCCTGCAAGACTGCCTGATTTAGATAATGGAGTCAAGAAAATAGAGTATGTAATGTCAGTTTGGAAAATGCAGGAAACCCTTAGCTTAATACTTAGATACACAAAATAACAGCATTTATGTTTATTTAAAAAACACTGATCTGTCAATGGGATGAGACCCTTGGGCAGCTTGGGAGAGGATGAATGTATTCTGCATTTAGAAAGGAAGTGACTCTTTGGGGGCTAGAGTTTGGTTGCGGGGGGCTAGAGTTTGGTTGCGGTAGGCAAAGTTCTAAGATAGCCCTCTAAGCCCTTGGAATACAAACGCCTCCTCTCAGTTATTCAATTAAACACTAATCTAGATACTCCTGAGAAGGGATTTTGCAGGTGTAATTAAGGTCCCAAATTAGTTGACTTTAAGACTGGGAGATCACCAGGGGCAGGCTTGACCTAATTGCAGGAGCCCTTCAAAAGCAGAAAGTTTTCTCCAGCTGGTTGCAGAAGAGGAAGCGAGAAATGCACTCTGCTGGCTTGGAAGAAAACAAATATCCATGTTGTCAACGGCTTATGGGGGCCACATGGCAAGGAACTGCTCCAGGAATTGCAAGTGGGCTCCAGCTGATCACTAGGAGGAACATAGGGACCTCATTCCAATAACCACAGGGAACTGAATTCTGTCAACAATCAATGGGCTTGGAAGAGAACTTGAGTTCCGTATGAAACTGTGACTCCATAGACAACTTGACTTCAGCTCCACGAGACCCTGAGCAGAGAATTTCATCACACTGTGCTCAGGCTTCTGACATGCAGAAATTGTGAGATCATATATGGGGTGTGGTTTCCTTCTTAAACTTTATTTTGAAATAATTTCAAACTCATAGAACAGTTACAAAGATAGTACAAAAACCAATAGAGGGAAGGGGATGTGGCTCAAGCGATTGAGCTCCCGCCTACCACATGGGAGGTCCCAGGTTTGGTTTCTGGTGCCTTCTAAAGAAAATGAGCAAGACAGCAAGCTGATGTGATGGCCAGGTGTGGTGAGCTGATGCACAAGAGACACAAGGAGGAAAACATAATGAGCTACACAACAAAGGGAGCTGAGGTGGCTCAAGTGATTAGGTGCCTCCCTCCCGCATCAGAGATCCCAGGTTTGGTTCCCGGTGCCTCCTAGAAAAACAAAGACAATAAACAGACACAGCAAGTGCAAACAACAAGGGAGTGGGGAAAAATAAAACACACACACACACAAAACAATACAGAGACTTTCAACATACCTTCTCCCCAGATACCCAGATTTACCAATTTTAACAATTTTCCACACTTTCCATCACATTTTATCTATCTATCTATCTATCTATCTATCTATCTATCTATCTATCTATCTATCTCTATCCATCCAACCATTCACCTATTTAACTATTTTCTAAACAGTTAAGAGTAGGTTGTATACATATGCTCCTTGAACGCTTAATACTTTACTGTACATTTCCTAAGAATAGGAATATTCACTTACATAGCCATCTTAAGTACAGCTATCAAATTCAAGAAATTTAAGATTGATAGAAAGCTTAACAAGCATATTCAATTTTTTAATATGTCCCAATAATATCCTTTTGCACTTTGTCTCCTCCGTTTTCAGACCCAGTCCAGGATCATGTATTGCTTTTGTCATTGACTCAATAGTCACTTAAAAAAAATTGTATAAACATACATACAAGCTAAACTTTCCCATCTCAATCCTGTTCCCCAAGCACACCATTCCACGGATTAACCACATTCACAATGTTTGTGCTACCTTCACCAACATGTGTTATCACATGTATTGTTTTAATCCCCTAGGTTTGGGGTGGTTTGTTACCTAGCAATAGAAGACGAATACCCAATTATTCCTTTTTCTCTTTTTTTTGGTTCCCTCCACAAGTCTATAAAGAAGATAGGCAAGTATTTTTTATCTCCATTTGATATTGAGGAAATTGATAAAGAAAGAGATTAAATAACTTGCTTGAATTTATGTAACTCATTAATCATAGAGTTGGTGGTAGTTTGGGTCTTTCAACCCTTACAGCAGTATATCTTTAGCCCCACCCTGGCCTGTAGCATCTTGTTGATATGTTCCTACATGGGCAATACCTTTTTTATTTATTTATTTTAAAAAAGATTTATTTATCCTCCCCTCCCCTTCCCCTGTTGTCTGCTTTCTGTGTCCATTCTCTGTGTGTTCTTCTGTGTCTGCTTGTGTTCTCTTTAGGCGGCTCCGGGAACTGATCCTGGGACCTTCCAGAGTGGGAGAGAGGTGATCAATCTCTTGCGCCACCTCAGCTCCCTGATCTGCCTCATCTCTTATTGTCTCTGCTCGGTGTCTCTTTTTGTTGCGTCATCTTGCTGTGCCAGGTGTCCACGTGGGCCAGCACTCCTGTGCAGGGCAGCATTGCTGAGCGGAGCAGCACTACGCATGGACCAGCTTGCCTTCACCAGGAGGCCCTGGGCATTGAACCCTGGACTTCCCATATGGTAGACGGGAGCTGAATTGCTTGAGCCACAGCCGCTTCCCTGGACAATAGCTTTAACTGTGGAAATGCAATCAATGGCAGAGATGGTGACAAGGGGAAGAATGTTATACAGATAGAAGGTTGGGGAAAGTGCTAAGTGCTAAGGGGGTGCCATCTCGTCTCTTTACATTATTCCTAGACTCTGTGTCTCTCTTCAGGTATGTACCTGAGGAGAAAGCCTGCTCCAACCTCTCAGCCAAAGCCTTGGGTTTAGTCTACAGTATCTTCTACCTGAAGGTTCTATGGTCTTTACCTTTTATCCCCCTCTTTAATGAAAACCTTATGGTTAATATTGTATTACATTCACACATGTGCGTCCATGTGTATCAACTTCTCTGGAGGTTTCCTGGGAAGCCTTTTAAAATCCGTGGATACCTCAGATAGGATAAAAGGAGGATGGCTCCTATCCTGTGGCAGAGACCCCTACTTTCCCCTCCTATCTATTTCCCCTTCTTCTAATGTAATGCAATCCCCAGTCTTTAACTAGTTCATGCTGCCCTGAGCAGCACTCTAGTTCCAGCTTTCTTAGAGCAAAGTGTGGTCATATGACCAAGCTGTGGCTAATAGTGTGTGGGGAGAAGTGAGGTGTGCGACATTTGGGTATAAAGGGAAATGTAGGGTCCCAGAGATAGCCACAGTAGATACAACCCCAGGTGCTGGTGCTTCTGAGGGCTACAGAGACACACAGGTTCTACGGTCATGGCAGATGGCTCTGGAATTCAGTGCCTTGTCAGTGGGCCCTACTTTGGAATTTGTGTCCTTGAGTGTGATGGAGTTGGACTCAGACGTGAACTTTCTACACATGCCTCTTCAGTCACTTTCACTGAACCTGTGGTTGGCACTGGGGTTGGCGTATACCCAGGAGACTTGAATCTCTGGACTGGCCATGTGCCAGCTGGAACCTGAACCTCAGCAGAGTTGCAGCTCCTATTTTCCAGTTTGTTGGACTTACCCAGGTCAGCTAACAGGGGGTGAAGATGGTCAACCACCACACCTGGGAACCGAGAGTGCCTACAACTGCAAGCAGGAGAATTGCATCCATCATCCATGTGGGATATAAGCCCCCTCTCAATATAGAGGTGGAGTGGACATCACCAACACAGGTCCACAGGGTGGAGGAATAGAGCATGGATTTAGAGTGGAATAAAAAAGGGAAATGTCATATCCTTCCCTCCCCACCTCCTTCTTTGGCTAGAATTCAGATGTGCTGGGTGCCTTGCCTTGGACCAAATGGCTGAATATGGCATCCTAAAGATTGTGGAGGAAAAAAACCAACAATGCAAGAGCTTGGGTCTTTGGGTTTACGATGGTCCTTATCAGCTTCAGACTCCTCAAGCCTGAACTGTTAAGTGAGAAAGAATAACCTTCTAACTGTTTAAGCCACTGCTTTTTGGATCTTTGTTAGAAGCCACTGCTTTTTGGATCTTCGTTAGATGATCCACTCCTAAAGCCTAACTGTATCAGTCAATGTTCTCCAGGGAATCCGAGTCAATAGGATATATTTGTTGTTGTTTCTTTTTTTTCCAGAGATTTATTTTGACGAATTGGCTGAGGCATTTTGTGGGGGGCTGGCAAGTTCAACATCTTTGGGCAAGCCAGCAGACTGAAAACTCCTAGTATCTGAAGGTTCCCTTCACCATATGCTTGATGCCAGCACATATGGGACTTTGTAATATGGATGTCTGATATAAAATAAGGTTTTCCTTGGGGGTCACACTATACATTTAAAATAAAATGCCTTTTATTCTTTGAGCAAACTGAGCTTTTAAACTCAGTTGTAGTCATTTAACTTTCTATTCTGTTTCGCTGTTATTCTCCTCCTCCATCTGTACCATTTCCTTCTTCCCCCCATGACATCCCCCTATTGCTAGCCCTTTATTTTCAAGAAGCAATCATGTAGTAAATCCCATCCCACTGAGTCAAATTTAGGTCATCTTTTATTTGGTCAAAATATAGTCTTACTGGCAAGGGGTATCACTATTATTTAGGAACACACATATTGTTTTACTTACAGCCGTGTAGTATTTTATGTTCTCATATAAATGTTATGCCTGGATTATTGCGGAGGCAAACTGGACTCCATTTATTTGAAAAAATAATGGGCGATCAGGTCCCTTCTATCCACTTTCCTGACAGTTTCCCATTTCTCCAAGGGGTCATTGCCGGGGCTGCACAGTGCTACTTGGTAAACAAGCTCTGCTGAGTCCTGGGGTGGCTTCTCCATCGGTTCGCACGAAGCCTTCAGCCAGGAGAAGGAGTGAGGCAAAAACCATCTTCCACGTGACAGGGAGGGATGGAGAGCTGCCTTGTAGGGAGAGCTGGTTGACCAAACTGTCAGATTTTCTTGGGTCATGCTCTTGAAGGTGGGCAAGGTGTTCAGAACAGGTGGAAGAACTGTGGGTGTGGACTTGTGCCTCCTGGTCACCACTGCAGCCGATAGCCCGGTCTCAGGGACGCTGGCAGAAGGGCTGCTCTCTTTAGGGTCCGTGTGTGTGCTGTGCCCTGGCTTGAGCTCCCGCACACTAGCCAGGGTGGAGCCAGTCTGGCCCTAAAAGCCAGGCTAGGCTGTCTGCTGTAATACTTCTTGGCGCCTTCATACCAATTATTACCTATTGCATTTCTTCTATATTTATGATATGTTACCTTGTACTTATACATGTAAATACGTGTGTATGTGTGTATCCTGCTGCTTTTAGGGGGGTATGTGCGGGAACACAGTTCTGCAACTTCCATCACTAAGTCACGCAAACAGGAAAGGCCCTCCGGAACCTTGTTTTTAACAGAACTCGGTCGTGAGTCTCGTGGAACTCAGGCTACGTGTAGATGAAATTGAATGTTCAAATCAAATAGGAAAATATGCTCGTTCATGCACATTTCCCTCTCCCTCTGTGAGTAGCCAGAGGTATACTTTTGTCAGTGCTCTGTTGAGTGACCGTGCCTTCTCCAGAGTCTGAAGTGAGGCCAGCCCATCCCACAGATGGCTCCACTGGAGAACTGCCAGCTGGAGGTGTGGGGGGACACGACAGGTCTGGTACTCATTAGATTATGAGACCATATAATGAAATGGGAATTCCACCACACTGTTCTTCTTCTTTTTTAAAAAGATTTATTTTTTATTTATTTCTCTCCCCTTCCTCCCCCCCACCTCAGTTGTCTGCTCTCTGTGTCCATTCGCTGTGTGTTCTTCTGTGTCCACTTGTATTCTTATCAGTGGCACGGGGAATCTGTGTCTCTTTTTGTTGCGTCATCTTGCTGCGTCAGCTCTCCGTGTGTGCGGCGCCGCTGCTGGGCAGGCTGCACTTTTTTTGCACAGAGTGGCTCTCCTCACGGGGCGCACTCCTTGCACATGAGGCTGCCCTACGTGGGGACACCCCTGCATGGCACGGCACTCCTTGTGTGCATCAGCACTGTGTGTGGGCCAGCTCATCACACGGGTCAGGAGGCCCAGGGTTTGAACCCTGGACCTCCCATGTGGTAGGTGGATGCCATATCCATTGAACCAAATCTGCTTCCCACACTGTTCTTCTTAACTCCCTGTGTCTGGGGATGGTGGGCAGAGACTGTTCATGTCAGAAGGACTGTTGGTGGATAACTGCAAATATGGTGATTCATACTCAACAGAATTTTCTATGCTGGATGCAAAGAGAAAACCAGGGACAGGGGTGAAGATAAGCATGGCAAGGGGGTTAAGAGTAGATGTCAGGGAATTGGATGTGGCTCAAGTGATTGAGCTCCAGCCTACCACATGGGAGGTCCTGGTTCAGTTCCCAGTGCCTCCTGGAGAGGATGAGCAAGACAGCGAGCTGGCATGATGGATAGGCTTTGTAAGATGGCACAACAAGGTGACATAACAAGGAGACACAAAGGGGAAACGCAATGAGAGATGCAACAAAGGAGGGAGCTGAGGTGGCTCAAATGATTGAGCACCTCTCTCCCACATGGGAGGTCCCAGGTTCAGTTCCTGGTGCCTCCTAAAGGGAGCAGACACAGAGAATGCACAGCAAATGGACCCAGAGAGCAGACAGCGAGCACAAAACAACTGGGGCGAGGCAGAAGGGGAGAGGAACAAAATAAATCTTAAAAAAAAAAAAAAAAGAGTGGATGTTGGTGGTAGTCCAGTCGGGTTCAGTATGTGACCTTGGGCAAATCACTATAATTCTGTGCACTCAATTTTATACCCTTCTATTAGGATTGTTGTGAGAACTAGATGAGATAAAATATCAGTACTTGGCAAGGAGTGACCGTCTAATGAATGTAGGCTAATACAAGTACGAAAACATGGTCAGAATTACCATTTCTTGCAGGTAATATTTTATCAGATACAGTGAGAATTGATTGCAGTAAGACATTAAATAGTTTGTCTATTTTGGACCCTTATTAGTAGATATTAAATGTTATTACTTATTGAAGTTTGGATTTATTCAGATGAGAAATTAAACTTCAAACCTCCAGTAATTTTCACTTGAAATTTTAAAAAATATAATATTGTTGTAAAGGAATCATGGTATAATATTAAAAAAATGAATAAAGACAAAAAACAAAACAAAACAAAACAAAACCAAAAACACAAAAAATAATAAAATTTAAAAAAAGGAATCATGGTAGAATCACAGAGCACATTTGCATATGCCTATGTTTATGTCTATATATGTCTATATTATTCACACACATTTTTAAAAAAGAAATAAAAGATTCCAAGAACAACACTGACTTATCGAATGCTTGGAATGTGTCAAGCACTATGCTAAAATTTAGATGTCTTACCTCAATAACCTGATGAGATTAACACCATTATCCTTTTCATTGTACAGATGATGACCTTGAGCTCTAGAGGACCTCAGTTGCTTGCTGGGATTTTCTGAATGAGGAGCCCCTTCTCCAACCACTTGCCGTTGCAAGCAATCAGGTCCTTAAACATGAAGAGAGGAAGCTTTACATCTAAGGGCCCTTTTGCAATGTTAGCATGTTAGAGATGGTTTTTATTATGTTTCTTTTTGATCCAAAGATTTTCCAGATGGTCAGATTACCTGGGCCAGAAAGGAAGTTTCCCTTAGGTCAGATTTTGTCTGATTCCTCCTGGATAAGAGCACAACGTTGATCTTTTAAGGAGCTCTGGGCTTGGACTCAGCAGTGCAGAAAGGCCTAGAATCCAGGACTTAGAGAAAACCCAGAGAAGGTTCAGGACACACTTGGTAGTAATATCCTGGTTGTGTGGAGGCTCCCTGGCAATATGTAAACCATGAGCTGAGCACGTGGGTTATTTATTTATTTTTTATTTATCTCTCCCCTTCCCCTTCCCTGCCTCCCCTCCCCCCCAGTTGTCTGCTCTCTGTGTGTCCATTCGCTGTGTGTTCCTCTGTGTCTGCTTGCATTCTTGTCACCAGCACCAGGAATCTGTGTCTCTTTTTGTTTTGTCATCTTGCTGCATCAGCTCTCTGTGTGTGTGGCACCACTCCTGGGCAGGCTGCACTTTCTTTCGTGCTGGGCGGCTCTCCTTACGGGGCGCACTCCTCGTGTGTGGGGTTCCCCTACATGGAGGACACCCCTGCGTGCCAGGGCACTCCTTGCGCGCATCAGCACTGCTCATGGTCCAGCTCATCACACGGGTCAGGAGGCCCTGGGTTTGAACCGCGGACCTCCCATGTGGTAGGCGGACGCCCTATCCATTGGACCAAATCCACTTCCCCACATGGGTTATTGTCCCTCACAGGATAGAGAGCAGAAATGACGAGGAAACCTCCTGCTGGCTTTGTCTTTAGCCTTCCAGAGACTGATCACATTGGGGAAATGGAGGCAATTCAGCATTACTCCCCACTCCTCACCCTACAGTGGTTTTCAGGGGGAAAATATGCCAGGGATAGCTCGTCTGCATGTCTTACTCTTCTTGGGAAAGTTTACGTCTTCAGAGAAGGCAAAACCAGAGAAACTGGCTTAGACCAATGCTTCCCAACCAGTTTTTTTTATAGCAACAAAATTATTTTTTCAGGTTAAATGAAAACAAATATGGATGCTCAACAACAACAAAAAACAAGACAAAATTGGAGGCTCCTTGGCTAGAAGCAGGAGTGGGGAGCCTGGAACTGTTGTCTTTGGCTTCCTCCCCTTGCAACTTGGGCCATCCTGCAGGGCCTCTACAATGCCCCTTGCCCTGGCACCCCCGGAGAGGAACTGGTGCCCAGGTGTTTGGTTTTGTTTTTTTAAGATTTTATTTATTTATTTATTTACTCCCCCCTTGTGGCTTGTTCCATTCTTTGCTGTCTCTTCTCTGTGTCCATTCGCTGCACGTTTTTTTCCCCCTGTATCTGCTTGTCTCCCCTCTCTGTGTCATCTTGCTGCGCCAGCTCTCCACGGACATGGGCCGTCAGCTCTCTGCAGGTGCAGGCTGTCAGCTCTCTGTGGGCGCAGGCCAACTTTGCCTTCACAAGGAGGCCCCGGGATGTGAACCTAGAGCCTCCCATATGGTAGACGGGAGCCCAACTGATTGAGCCACAGCTGCTTCCCCCGGGTGTTCTTTTAAATTCCTCCAGTGAAGAAAGTCTCTAAAACCCTAAGGGAGTTAGCGAGGGACAGAGTAGCGCATGCAGTATCTGCTATTGCTCTCCCCAGGACTTTGTACGTCTTTATTACTTATGTCTATGTGAAGGTCCCAGAAAAGAACCGGTAAAACCCACACCCACCTGTGAGAACCAGGAGAGGGAGAGGGGCTGGAGAGGCAAATCAAGGGGACTTTCAAGCCTAAATTGTTGCCAAGTTATTTTTGCAGTGTTTGTGCATTTAGATATTGTATAAATGAAAATAAATTTAGGGAAGCAGATTTGGCTCAATGGATAGAGAGTCCTCCTACCACATGGGAGGTCCAGGGTTCAAACCCCGGGCCTCCTGACCCAGGTTGTGAGCTGGCCCACTGCAGGGCTGATGCGTGCAAGGGTGTCGCCTACGTAGCAGAGCCCCACGTGGAAGGAGTGCACTCCATTGCGACGGCTTGCTCGGTCGGTAGAGGTGGGGTCTGGTTGCGGACGAGGGGTCGGTCCAGCTCTGGACGAGGGGTCGGTCCCGCTTGGGACAAAGGGTCGGTCCCACTTGGGACGAGGGGTCGGTCCGGCAGCAGATGAGGGATCGGTCTCACAAGGGGTTGCGCGGTTCGGCTGACGGGGTCGCCCGGCGAAGCCGGCGACGAAGGGGTCGCCCGGAGAAGCAGGCGACGAAGGGGTCGCCCGGAGAAGCAGGCGACGAACTGGGGACAAGGGAGGCCAGGCCCTTGTCGGGGGCTCTCAGGACTGGAGGGCGCACGGCAGAAGAACTACCGCGGAGACAAGGTAAACACGCAAGTCCACTTTACTGAGGGAGAGGCAACAGTTTTATAGGGGCTGGGGAAGGCTGATTGGTCGAAGCCACGCCCTGTTCTGATTGGTTGCCGGCGAAAGGTCAGTGGGCAGTACTGGACGGGGGAGGGGTGGTGGTTAGGGATTGGCTGTCGCTGTTGCTGGGGGAAGGGGCAGGGTTTAGGGATTGGTGGCTGCTGTTGCTGGGGTGGAGGGCAGACTGGATTTTTCCGCCCACGCCTGGCTGTTGCTGCTGTCGGGGGAGGGGAAAAGGGCAGACTGGAATCTTCCTCCCTGTGCCTGCGCAGGGAGAAAGAAGAAGAAGGGTGCCGCCCTACAAGGCATCGTGTGGCGCCATCCGGGAGGAGGGGCGGCCACGGAAGCATGGCTGCCGAGAAGGGGAGACCCGAGGGCACTCTGCGCCCATGCCGAGCTCCCTTCAGGGGTGGCGGTGAGTCCGACCAGCCACCCTATTATGGGGGCAGTGGCTTGGCCTACCGCGGCTGCTCCCCCGCCAGGCCAGCAAACCACACTTCAGCCCGAGGGGTGACCGCACTCCATAAGGAGAGCCACCCAGCGTGAAAACAGGGCAGCCTGCCCAGGAGTGGTGCTGCACACAGGATGAGCTGACGCGGCAAGATGGCGCAAAAAAAGAGACACAGGCCCGATGCCACTGACAAGAATGTAAGCGGACCCAGAAGAACACACAGCGAATGGACACAGAGAGCAGACAACTGGGGTGGGAGAGGGGGAGGAAGGGGAGAGAAAAAAATAAAAAATAAGTCTTTAAAAAAAGAAAAGAAATTTAAAAGAATGAACAAAAATAGCTCCATATGCTCATGTATCTGTAATGAAAGAATTTGAGCAACTAGCTCACAGCATGTTGGGAAAGTCTACTTGTTTGGATCAAGCAGTAAGTGATTTCTTGTTACTTGTACACATCTCCACTCTTGTGTAGTCTATCCTTACAAGCATTGAGCTCTTTGATCCATACTCTTCTGATTTATTTATTTTTATTGACATGGTGTATTCTTTAAAGGATCAGCTGATACGAGAAGGAAGGTGCCTTTAAAACAAAAAGCCCCTGTGCTGCTTTCTTCCTCTTCCCTTAATAAGGAGTCACATTTTACTAAAAGGCAGACCTGGACCAAGGATGTCTGAGCAGATTTTATAAGGGAAGGTATTCTTCTCACCAAGGGAGCAGCTATTTTACTTTCTCACTTGCCTAGCTGGGCAGGCTCCAAGAACTAGGGCTTCCCTCAAGCCCAAAAGGAAACTGAGTGGACCACTTTTTTTTTTTTTTTAAAGAAGGGTTTATAGCCTGCCATAGCTTTCACCACCTGCTGCCAAACAGAAGGTTTCTATTTCAAAGAAGCCACGGAGGTGTGCAGGGCAAACAATCTCACTATTGATTCCTGGTCTCTCGGGGTAGCTTATTTGGAGTTAAAACCTGCAGTGATTCAGATTTGCTGTGATTCCAGTAACATCTTGTCCCTGCTGTGGAAGGACTGACGACATCCCAAGGTCTGGGCCTCTTTCTCTGTGCCTTCTTATTTATCTTCCCTTTATCACTGCAGCCAAACTGTAACAGGACACAGAACTTAACATCTGCAAACTAGCAGAGCTGGGCTGGGACACTGGGGGCGGACAGCCTGCCCTGCATGCTCAGGAAAAACATTCACACACCTAGTCACATAGACGTTTATTGAGATTCTATTATGTGCTGGGTACCGTAATAATTATTTGGGGTAAAAGAATGAGACAGGATCTGTACGTTTACCCTTAAGGTGCCCCTGGTCTAAATATGCATTTTTCTGAGCACTCCAAGACCACAGAATTTTAGAGTAAAAAGGAAATCCAAGGATGTTCTCATCCACATAGAAAGCTGGGCTTGTTCCAATTAGTCAAACTGAACATAGGTAGGTGTATTAGTCAGCCAAAGGGTGCTAATGCAAAGTACCAGAAATCTCTCAGATTTTTAAAAAAGTTTAATTTTTTATATTATCTCCTTTTAAAAGTTAATAGATCACACAAAGCATTACATTAAAAAATATAAGAGGTTCCCATATACCCCACTCCCCACCCCCTGCCCCCATCATTTTTTTAATTGTATTTTTTTGAAGATAAATAGATCACCAGAAGTGTTACATTAAAAAATATAAGAGGTTCCCATATACCCCCCACCCCACCCCCACTCCTCCCACATCAACAACCTCTTTGTTGGGTTTTATAAAGGGTATTTATTTGGGGTAGGAGCTTACAGTTACCCGGCCATAATAAGTTATTCCCTCACCAAAGTCAGTTGCCATATGCTGGAGCAAGATGCCTGCCGTTATCTGCCAGGGTCCAGCCTTCCTCTTCCTCTTAAGGCTCTGTGGTCCAGCATCTTTCAGTATCAGCTGTGGGCTGGGATAAGTCTCCCCTCTCTCCTGGGGCTCCTTCCTCTCCAGGCTTAGCTGCTCAGGGCTCTGAACTATCAGGCGAATGGCCCATCTCTCTTCCCGGGGCCTCTGCCGTGTCTAAGGAGCCATCTCTATTCCTCCGTGTTCTTCTCCTGTGCCTTTACTTCCTGGGGCTCCAGCATCAAAAACGCTAAGCTCCCTTCTCTGCGGTGCGGTTTCTCTGCGAGTCCCCACCCACCAAGGGGGCAGGACTCAACATCCTACTGACGTGGTCTACTCTAAGCCTTAATCATTATTTAATCAAGTAAAAGTGAAACCTCTGATTCCAATATAATCTAATATGCCCAGAGGAACAGACCAGTTTATAAACATAATCCTATATCTTTTTGTAATTCATAGACAGTATCAAACTAGCACAGTAGGTGTGAGTAGATACATATAGATTTATATCTGTTAAAAATTGGTGCATCAGTATGTATATTTTGATAAATCGTAACTTATCCTTTTTTTTAAAAAAAGATTTATTTTATTTATTTCTCCCCCTTCCCCTGTTATCTGTTCTCTTATATCCATTCGCTGTGTGTTCTTCTGTGTCCGCTTGCATTCTCAGCAGCTCCAGGAATCTGTGTCTCTTTTTTTGTTGCATCATCTTGCTGTGTCAGCTCTCCGTGTCTGCAGCACCATTCCTGGGCAGGCTGTGCTTTTTGTGCAGGACGGCTGTCCTTGTGGGGCGCATTCCTCATGTGTGGGGCTCCCCTATGCGGGCACACCCCTGCATGGCATGGCACTCCTTGTGTGCGGCAGCACTGCGTGTGGGCCAGCTCACCACACAGGCCAGGAGGCTCTGGGTTTGAACCCTGGACCTCCTATATGGTAGGTGAATGCTCTATCAGCTGAGCCACATCTGCTTCCCCCTATCCTCTTTTGAATGTTTCTTTATCTCTATTTGTACTGACCTGTAGGTTATTTTTTTTAATCATAAAATGAAGTAGTTGAGAGGGGAAACTTAATTTATTGGAGTGTTTAGCAAAAAAAAAAAAAAGTACAGGAATATTGTCTCATTTAAAAAACACTAATCTGGGAGGCAGACTTGGCCCAGTGGATAGGGCATCATCTATCACATGGGAGGTTCACAGTTCAAACCCCAGCCTCCTTGACCCATGTGGAGCTGGCCCATGCGCAGTGATGATGCGCGCAAGGAGTGCCCTGCCATGCAGGGGTGTCCCCCGCGTAGGGGATCCCCACGTGCGAGGAATGCACCCCACAAGGAGAGCCACCCAGTGCGAAAGAAAGTGCTGCCTGCCCAGGAGTGGCGCCACACACACGGAGAGCTGACACAAGAAGATGACGCAACAAAAAAAGAAACACAGATTCCTGTGCTGCTGACAACAACAGAAGCGGACAAAGAAGACAATGCAGCAAATAGACACAGAGAACAGACAACCGGGGTGGGGAGGCGGGGGGGTTGGGGTGGAAGGGTAGAGAAATAAATAAATAAATATTTTAAAAAAATAAATAAAAATAAAAAACACTAATCTAGCTAAAAAAGCCTTTCTCGGAGGCAACCGGGGCCGTTTAAATCTGGGCTGTGTATTATGTTCATGTTACATTTCCTTTACTGTTATGTTAAAGTTAATGTTACATTTCCTGGTGTGATAAGTAGGGTTATGTAGGAGGATGTGCTTGTTCTTAAGAGGTAAGTGCTAGAGTTTTTGTGAGCAAAATTATCTTGATGTCTGTGAGAAGCTCTTAAATGGTTCAGCTGAAAATAAAAATAATAATTTTTAAGACTATGTAATATATAGAGAGAACAAGATCAAGCAAATAGGGCAAACTGGTGACAACTGAAGAATCCGAAGAGGACTATGTGGGTGTACATTTTACTATTTTTAAAGCTTTTCTGTAGGTTTGAAATTTTTCAAACCTAAAAGCTGGAGGTGGTAATGGGTGCAGTGTTTCTATTTGGGGTAATGAAAGTGTTTTGGAAAATAGAGGGTGGTGAATGTAATTAATGGCACTGAATTAGATAGTTTTTAAAAAATGGTTGAAATGGGGGAGTGAGTGGACGTGGCTCAAGCCGCTGAGCGCCTGCTTCCCACACGAGAGGTCCTGGGTTCAGTTCCCGGTACCTCCTAAAAAACAAACAACAAGGAAATAAACAAAAGAATCAACTCAGTGGAGCCAATGTGACTCAGTATTTGAGCATGAACTTCCCACATACAAGGTCCACGGTTCAATCTTCCACCCCAGTATCTCAAAAAAAAAAAAAAAAAAAAAAGGCAAATTCTATGTGATATATATATATATCTCCACAATAAAATTTAAAAAATAAAATAAATTCATACACACCGGGGGAAAAATTGTGGATGGGTAGAAAACAAAGCTCTGGTCTCTGGCATAATGATCTATTTCATCCATGGACCCTTCTCTGAGTCTCTAGCACTAACCTGGACCTTACAAACTAGGCATTCTGTGTTTCATATCTAGAAAAACTAAAAAGGGAAGATTTCATAGAATCTGAATTCAGGGATTTTTTTCACTGACTTGGTCTGTTGGTTTAGTTTATTAAAACGATGGATGGCTAAGACCCAGTTTGACCTGTGGGAGGAACGGTTGACTCTGGCTTATCCTGAATCTAAATATTCACTGCCTCTAAGCATCATGGATTCTAGGAGGCACCTTTTTATATACCACTAAGAAAGAAAAGAGTGTATCGTATGTAAGATGCCATCTCCTCTTAACATACGTGGTGATATGGGAGATGTGGAAATTTTGAAAAAATTGCAGTTTGGAGTCTGTGAGTTTAGGTTAACACTAGATTAGAGGGAGGAGCAAGACCAAGTGTGGGTGGAGAGCGGCAGATCACCGGGTGTTACTGGAATAACCCTCTGAGAGCCTCCTCTCCTGATGAGCAGCGCTTACGTAGCCAGATCAGGAAATCCTAAGGAGACAAAACGTCTTCCCAAGAAGAGCGTCCACTTACGATTATTCATTGTACCATTCCTGTTCCTTCTAGTTTACTGTAAGTCAGGCACTTGGCATGCACGATCCCATTTCGTCCTCACAACAAACCTGTGGGGAATTGATCCTGATTTCCTCTTTACTGATGAAGTAAGGCAGGCCGAATGCCTCGCCTAGAGTCACACGGAGGGAGGATGTGAAGTTGTGTTTCACAGAAGCAGACTGATTTCAGAAGTCTGTAAGCTCTTGGCTCCAAGTGCCAACACATCCCCTCTTCCCTTCTTACGTTTTCTCTATAGCATTTAATACCACCTGCCCTATGACATATTTGTTTGGTGTCTGTTCCCCACATTGGCATGAGCCTCAGGAGGGCAGTGGCTTTGTCTGTTTTCTTCGTTGTTGTGTCTCCAGGATCTAGAACAGTCTGATCCATTGTACATAATCAGTATTTGTTGTGTGAAGCGGTACA
This sequence comes from Dasypus novemcinctus, assembly GCF_030445035.2. Classification (NCBI taxonomy): domain Eukaryota; kingdom Metazoa; phylum Chordata; class Mammalia; order Cingulata; family Dasypodidae; genus Dasypus; species Dasypus novemcinctus. The sequence continues at coordinate 47,467,576 of NC_080694.1, read as the reverse complement.
TGGGTTCTAGTCCCAGGTCTGTCGCTCGTTAAGTGATCGCAAGGGCCGTGGCCTTCACCTCCGTGTAAACTCTCCCTGAGCCTTCCTTCCTGCTCTCATCTGTTCCAGCCCAGCTGGGCTTCTCATGGCTCTTTGCACAGGGAGATGGGGTGCCACTGCTTGCCTTGTTACTCCTTCTCTTCATTCTCGACTGGCCCAAATTTTTAAAAAAAGATTTATTTATTTATTTATTTATCTCCCCTCTCCCCCACCCCAGTTGTCTGTTCTCTGTGTCTATTTGCTGCATCTTCTTTGTCTGCTTCTGTTGTTGTCAGCCGCACCGGAATCTGTTTCTTTTTGTTGCATCATCTTGTTGTGTCAGCTCTCCCTGTGGGAGGCACCATTCCTGGGCAGGCTGCACTTACTTTTGTGCTGCACGGCTCTCTTTATGGGGTGCGCTCTTTGCGTGTGGGGCTCCCCTACATGGGGGACACCCCTGTGTGGCAGGGCACTCCTTGCCACTGGCCCAAATTAAAGTTAGGATGCCTTTTGTGTCTTCGACAGCAATCCCTTCCCTCCCTCCTCTTTGGAAGCCTTGTGTAGACTGACTAGTTCTCTAGATTCGTTCCTTGGGTAGAAGGTAAGCAAAGGAGAAAGAGGACACTGAGCTGTTGAGCTCCCACAGGCTGTCGCTTCCACTGGTCCTCTATCTTCAAGTCTTTTCTCCCAAGTTACCTACCCTTCATTCTCTGAAAATACCTGGTATCCTCCTTCTCAACTTCCTGCCACCCAGTTTACACATTTGGCTGTCCTGCACTGCCATTCAGAGTCACCCTCAACTCCCTTCACTGAGGCTTCTCAATGGTCTCTTCTCTTCCAGCCCTTTAATATTTCCCTTTCTAGTCCGTTGTTTCCACCAGAATTTAAACCAACTCAAGTTTCATCTATCGGAAAAGAAAGGGACCAGAATAAAGCCTTCCACGTCATCTTATAGCCACATGTTTTCACACAAATGCTTAAATATGACCATATATAGTTCTTGCATATTTCATTTTGTGAAGGGATACTCTCTTTGCAAAAAAATAAATGGATGCATTTCGATTTCTTTCTTATATCCTGTTTCCTGGCCTTTTATTTTGGAGATGGGGCTTTGACATTTATTGCTTCAGGAGAGGAAAGGGCTGGCTCTTTGGCTCTTCAGCAAGACAACTGGTTTGGTTAAGCAGCCTAGCCTCACTTGTCCCCTGCCTCCAGCTTCACCTCCACTCCATCCACTGAGCATTCAAAGAACAAACATGATCATTCAAAGAACAAAGAACAAACATGATCAAAGAACAAACATGATTGCCTTGCTAAAAACTGTTCACTGACTCACAATTTTCCTTAAGATAAATTCCAAACATGTTAATTTATAAGATGCATCTTGATTTGGTTGGTCCCACTCCATCTGATCTCTTGAGGCAGACTGTTTTATTGTTCTTGAAGATTTACTACCCATTCCCAAGGGAAAGATGGTACTTGCCCTGCCCTATTAATATTAGACTTGGCTGCATGACCTGCTTTAGTCAATGAAATGTGACCAGAAGTCACACTTCCAGGCAGAAATTTAATGCCCAGGGTATGGCTCTCTTTTCCCTTTTTTCACGAAACCAGTAATATTCTGTATAGGAATTATTCCAACTAACTTTTAAATCCTGAGGTAAAGACGACAGAAGGAGAACTGCAGCTGATTCTCAATGGACATGTAACATGAGTGAGATATCAACCCTTATAGGCCACAGAGATTTGGGGGTTGTTTGTCACTGCAACATAACTTAGACTGACCTGACTGCTACACCTTTGCAAACTTATCTCTTCCCATTTCCTCCTTTCATCTTATAAATTCTAGCCCAATGGCTTTCAAGCTTTTGTGTGTCCACCCACAGAAATATATTTTACATCAAAACCTGGTACTCACATCAAAGCTATGCATATATACACATATAAATGAACCAAAAGCTCTATGAAAAGATATTTAATACCTGCAATTCACTCTGATACTTTCTCTTCTATTCTGTTTAAATAAAAATGCTAGTAAGGATGCCTTAAATCACTTTCATAACTCATTAATGAGTCACACCTTTGGAAAACATTTCTCTATCCTATTGAAAAAGTTGCATTTCCTTTTACACACTTCTGATTGTTCTGTAGGACTCTGCCAAGAAGTCACTGACTCTTGGAAAAATTGTCTCACTCCAGAAGAATGGCCTAAGTCCCTTGGTACAACAGTAGTTAGCTGTTTTATTAAGGGTATTTTCCCAAATGGCTTGTGACCACATCCTTGAGGATAAGGAATCATTCTTAACACTTGTTGTGCCTCCAGTCTTTATATGATACTTACCACACAGTGTGTGCTCAATAAATATCTGTAGCATGAAAGGTGGTATTTTCCCTGTGATGGTTTAAAAATATGCATGCAAATTTTTCGTCACTCTTCCCTTCAAAAGGTGGAGCCAAATGCTCCTCTTCTAGAATGTGGGTTGGACTTGTTGGCTCTTTTTCTAACAAATAGAATGTGGTAGAAGTTATGCCACACACTTCCGAGGCTAGGTCATTAAAAGGTTATAACTTCTGCTTGGTGTTCTCTCTTGGATCACTCACTCTGGGAGAAGACAGCCGCCATGTTGTAAGGACACGCAAGCAGTGCTGTAGAGAGGCCTGTGTGCAGAGGAGCTGAGCCTACAACATGTAAAGCTCCCTTGGAAGTATTCATTTGGCCACAGCCAAGCCTTCAGTTGACTACAATGCCAACCAATGTCTGGCTGTTATCTCACAAGAGACCCTGAGCCAGAACTGCCCAGTTCTCAAATTTCTGACCCAGAGAAACCATGTGCGATAATATCTATTGCTATTTTAAGCCACTCAGTTTTGGGGTAATTTGTTACACAGCAATAAATTACAAAAACGCCTCCACTTCCAAGATAATAAAATCTATACTGGTAGAAGTGAAGTAATTGCTCCAGATTGCAGAGTTAATAAGTGGAAGTGCTGAATTTCAAACGCGCAGTCCTCTCACTCCTAGACTCTGTAATCTTTGACAGGGCACTAATTGGTTCTGGGGGGATGTATTATGGCCCTTCGAGAATGTTCCATGTAGCAGCATGACAGCGTCGCCACTCTGAGGTTTACATCTTGGGATGGGTTTTGGGTCCACTCCTCATTACTAAGCTTTGAAGAATAAAGGGATGGGAAATTTTATCCAATTAAAGAAAAACAGTCCCCTTACTTGGTCTCTTCCCCTCAACTCTTGTCTTGCTCTTTACTTCTCTGGAGTCATCTTTACCCCAGTCAGTCATTTGACAATGAATCTCACTTACCCTGGCTAGAATAGGCCAATGGTTCCGTTGAACAATTAGGCTTCATTCAGGGTGAACTAATTTCATGACAGCTTTCTATGGTTGAGAACCATCAGAGCTCTGGGGCTGCCTGGCTGAGGGGAGGAAGCTAGCTGTCTCAGAGTAGTGCTCCTTTTGTCTTCATACCCCTTTTGTCTTCATCTCCCTACCCACCTCCCCCTTCTGCGAGGGTAACCGAGCACCTTCACCTCCCTTCCTTCTCCCTTCTCTTTGATTTCCTATTTGTGCCAGTGCTCGGCCTCACTTCTCTTTCCTCCAAGTAACAATCTGTTTCCCTTAACAGGGATATAAGAATACCATCTAGCAAGATTGTTCTGAAGATGAAGTAAGAGGACCCAGCAGCGCATCCAACACGGGCCAATTTATAATAATATGGCCTGTGCTTGAATTCAAACTTACCTTATTCTATATCCAAGTATGCCTATTTCCTGGAAAACCTATTAAGTGATATAGGCTCTACAGGCTTTGGATATTCAGGGAGGATGCGGACTGTATGTGTTAATTCAAGCTTACCTGGAATGTGGGGGATATGTGTTAATTCAAGCTTACCTGGAATGTGGGGCATATGTTAATTCAAAACCTATCTGGTACTCAAACAAGCCCTTAAAACTCTTAACAAAATAACAAAGAAAGTCCTTTTTGCATAAAAGCACTGTTTGATCCCTACTCCTATATCCTCTGTATAAAAGGGACCCAGAAATCCTATTCTGGGCTCAGTTTTTTTGGACAGAAGTCTGCCGGGCCTGGCCGGCTGTTAATAAACCTTCCTTCTCAGAGATTTCTCACGTCCTGGCCTTCAATATCGCGATCACCCGACTTCTCTCTGCCGCAACAATAAAGGAGACCTTTTACAAGGGCCTGTTGCTTCCCCTTCAATCATTAACTCTGTTGCTAACAGGAGAGGAGCTTTCCACAGCTTTCTCTTTGCCCATTGCAGCGATCCTTCTCTGTTTGTCCTGTGGTCTAAAATTGCTCCTGACTTCTGTGTCCCCCACCCGCCCTCTTTGTCACTGTAGCAGGGGCTGTATTTCAGAGCTATCGTTTGGAATTAGGCTTGCTCTTCCGTCTCTCTATCCCCAAGTCGCTCACCACCAACACCCTGCTCACCTTTGGTTTTGTCTGTCTTCTTGTCTAGGTTTTACTGCCCTCCCCATGGGCACTGAACTCCCCTGCCATCTGCCTAGCCCTGGCCCAGCTGTTTCCAGGTCACCTAATCCTGGTACATTATTTCGTTCCCAGGTAACCAACAAATGACTGCATTTTCTAACTAAGTCCCACAGATGCCTCCTTCGTTTCTTTAAAAATGCTTGACATTGATGTTTTGCTACAACCCTGGCTCCTGCACATACCTCCTCCAAATTCCTAACCCCCAGTGCCCTTCCAGGAGAGGGGATGCGTCCCAGCTTGTGAAGGCGCCAGGCCCTCCAGAAGACACAGGGGCTGCAGTCACATGCCAGGGTAGCATTTTTAAGTTCTAATCTAGCCAAGCTTCTTTAGATTTTAGATAGGGGCAAGAAGCCCTCAGATGTCCCCAGGGGCAGCCCAAAGGACACTACTGACCCATTCTGAATGTTATCACTGGTTTGCAAATTACCTGGGGCATATTCCTTTCCACCCAGATGAGAGGAACTCCTCCAAGCCCTGCTAAGAGTTCAGAAGGACTTCAGGAGCAACTGTTTTTTTCTTTTCCTTTCTCCCTCCCCACCCTAGAGGATTAGAAATTAAGGGTAAAGTCCTAGGGGGCTAACTAGCTACCCTCGCCCACCTTCTTCCAGGCCCCAGCCTCTGTCCTAGTCAAGGAAACACGGGAAGTTGACTCTCTTTTTGGCTTTGTAGGCAGGAGTGAGTTCCAAGGGCTCAAATAACCCAGGACCATATGCTGCAGTGGGGTTTTGAGGTTTTGAGGGGGGGCAGGGGGGCAGGGAGCCAGGGCTGTCATTGTCCCTGGGAAGCAGGGTCAGCCCTCCTCCAGTTCTGGCCTCTGCCTTTAACGAGCTGTCTGATCTTGGGCAAGTCTCTTCAGTGGTCTGAGCTTTGGGTTCTCGCTCAGCATTGGGGATACCTGTGTCACCCGGCTGATTAGTTTGGATGACGTCACACACAGGGAGCACCTGGGGCCGTGGGTGCTGGGTGAACGTCCTTATTGTTGTGAATGAGAGGGAGGGAACCCTGAAGGGCAAACAGAGTTCTCCTCCGGTGGCTTTTCTGGTCCTGGAGGAACCCTGGTGGTCTGGTCAGTCTAAATTGGGAAATAGGGCTAATTTCAGGCAAGGTTATATGATGCCGCAGGATGAAGCCTAACAAAGCCCACTTGACTGCCTATTTTATAGCCTGTGACTTTTGGTGGCTCCTGCGTTGACAGTCATTCTTCCCTAAGCCAAAGTGATCTTGTTATCCTGCAGTTTATTTTGCATTTAAATAGCACTTTGCATTTCCGCGGTGCTTAGCCATCATTAATTCATTCATTTCCCAGCCAGGTCCTGCTCTTTTCCTCTGTTTGCTTATTTATTTGCTTACTGACTTATTTTTGCAGACTGGAGAGCCAGGGAAAACTCTGCGATTTGCCCAAGGTCAAAATGACCTGTTCTGGGAGCTGCAATTTCATGTGTTTTATACATCCTGACTCCCAATTCTGTGCTAAGTTCACGGTAGCACGCTACTTCTCACTGCTCAGGGGTCAGCAGACAAGCTCAAAGGACTTTGGGCTCTTTGGGAAAGGACGCCCCAATGTAAGTGTCAGCTACAACTGCTCTTGCTTCAATTTGGGGCAATTTTTTTGGGAAAATGTTCATGTATTGGCTCTCAGGCCTTGGGATTTTGAATTTTCATACTGATTCTAAAGGTAGTTATGCCAGCTGGTTGGGGCCCAGTGCCTGGCGCCATTTTGAGTCAGTTTGACGGTGGCTCAGAACCAACCTCTTGGGTCTTTATTTTTTTATTATTATTTTTTAAAGATTTATTTATTTATTTATTTTCCCCCTTCCCGTCCTCCCACCCTGCTGTTTTTGCTGTCTGTGTTGTCTTCTCATTCTCTCCTCTAGGAATTCACCGGGATTTCATCCTGGAGACCTCTGATGCAGAGAGAGGTTCCCTGTCAATTGCACCACCTCAGTTCCTGGTTTCTGCTCCGCTTCACCTTGACTCGCCCCTTGTCTGTCTTTTGACATCATCTTACTGCGTGATTCACTTGCGTGGGGCACTGGCTCACCGCGTGGACATTCGCATGGGCACTGGCTCGCCACGTGGGCATGCTTTCTTTTCTTCTTTTTCACCAGGAGGCCCCAGGGATCGAACCCAGCTCCTCCCATAGGATAGGTGGAAGCTCTATCACTTGAGCCACATCCGCTTCCCTGATAAGAAGTCACTTTTCATTGTCACCCTGAAACCTGAGATGAGCTGGGCCCCTGTTCCCCAAACACCAGTCCCTTTTAGCACCCACATCTTTCCCCTCTCCCAGGTCTTCTCGGAACCTCGCTCGAGTCTGCTCTGGACTCCCCCGATTTTTCCAGGGTGCCGGGGCCTCCAAATGAAGACAAAACATATATTCCTATCACCATCAAATCATTTGCAAGAAAGAGTCGATTCAGAGGTTAAGTTGCAGTTTCATACATATGCCCCTGCCCCGAAAAAAGTGTAAGGCTCTTGCTGTAGTTTCTGCTACTTTGTTTTATTGAGTCAAGTTTTCCCTTTACTTTTTACCCTCTCCCTGTTTCTTTTCAAAAGGTCTTGCTCTGACCCACACCTGACATTCCACGTGCGACTTATTTGACAGAACCTGCTAGAAAAGCAGGGAAGGGCGGTGGAGGGGCATTCATCAAGACACAGGGACCATCTGCTCTGTCCTCTCTCGCCCCCCCAACAAAGCCCAGTTTATGGCTTTACTACTCGCGTCTGAGTGGCAGCTCCACCTGAGACAGGCTGCTGTTGACTGGAAAGGGGACAAACTGAAATCCAAGTGGTCCTGGCCCTCCAGCAAGCCACACCTCCGCTACCCCGGGCAGGGCCGTCGCTGGAGGGCTGCCCTCGTGCCCAGGCACCCTGCCCGGCTCCACGGCGCCTCGGAAGGGGCCAGCGTGCATCTCACGATCGCTGTCGCCGGTGCCCAAAACGGCCAGCCAGAGTTGGGAGAAGTGCTGCCGCCCTGGCTGAGAACGGGTCTTTGAATGGTTGTTTGGTCTCCTGATTTATTTTCCTCTCTGAAAGTGGCTTTCTTTAAGCCACGTGAGAGGAAACTCCAAGGACAAAGGTGGGCTTTCAGAGGAGGGCTGCGCAGCGAGATCGGTTGGCGAGATAAGTGCAGTCGTCCCTTTGTACAGAAAGTACCGGACACGGTCACATTGCCCCTGCCACGCGGATTAGCAGTGAGGTGACCACCGGGATAACACCTCGTATATCTAGGAGATTTGAAAAGATTCGAGAACGTAAAAAATTTGAATTACAAATACCTCTGCCAGTTCCCTCAGCTCTGGTTAAAAATAACTTCCAAGTAAACAAAATGAACTCAAGAATGGGGTGGGGAGGGGGTTTCAAAGGAGACGTTCATCAACTGATAAATGTTTACAAGCAACGGGCAGGCTGAGATGAATAAATCAGAGTGCCAGCCCTCCTGGTAATCAAGTGAATGACCACAGGATGTGAGGAAAATGGCACTAGCTGGATGGAAAAGGCACAGAGTCCACCTGTTACTAGATTTTGTCTAGGTTCTTGACTACTACGCTGCAGAAACGAATTTCAAGAGCACGGCGGGTGAGTTAGGTCAGGAATTTATTCAGGCAGGGAGGGAAGAGAAATGGGAGAAAATAGCAGATCGTGGGTCCCAGGTAGAGAAGAAGGGGCTGAAAAGTGATAAGGCGGGTTGGTTTACAGGCTACAATTCCCCATTATAGATGATAACTGCCCAGGCTTGACTTACGAGGCCACATGGCAGAAGAAAAACAGAGAGAGCAGGGCACAGAGGGCAAGAACAGGCACCGGGACATGGCGAAGGCAGGAGCAGGGATCCAAAGGCGAGAGAGAGAATTTGGGCTCTGCACCTGCTTTTTGAACTGTTAATTATTCCACCCCTTTGCTAATGGCATGGGAGGAGTCCCAGCTGTTGGCTGTTTTGATTGGTTACCCCACCCATCAATCCCCTAGCAGGGCCCGGTGATAATGTCCTTGGGGAATATCTGGGGCTTCTCCTGGCTTCTGGAGGAAATCTTGCCCTGAATCACAGAATCTTGGGGGTCTCCCAGCAGCCATCTTGGGTTTTTTTTAATGTCCACGTGGACTTCTTGCCAGGTTCCAGATCTGCCTATTGATTCCCTGTCTTACCAGACTGTTATCCAGAAGGGGAGGACTATGGAGCTAAAGTTCCTAGGAGGATATTAATTCTGAATTAGGTTTTGAAGGATAAATAGGAGTTCACCAGTGGCGAAAAGAAGACATTCCAGATAAGGGGATGGCGTGTGGTATTCTAAGGAATTCTAGGTCTGAACTTTCAGATGGAAGGGGCAGGGGGAGGAGAAGTCTCATTACCACACTTGAGAATTTGGGGCTTGATTCCTTGAGGCGAAGGAGTTATAATGAGAGTTTTGAGTGGTGTGATCAAAATTGTTTTGCCTTAGTTTATCAAGCAGCTCCGTGCCAAGTTTAGGAATAGACTTGTTTACAGTGCTTGCCTGGTAACTCATTTGCGATGTATGTTGATAGTTCTGTTATTAGTGTGTTAGAATTTCCCTCTCTCTACAGTCACTCTGGCATTTCACCTGTAACTTCCTTACCACTCCTACATTGGCTATAGGAGTTCAGAATTTGCCTTAACTTTGCTGGGGCCCTTGACTAATTCTTAGCATCATATAAAATGAAGTAAATCACAGAATTTACTAGGTATTACAGCTGCTGTGGCGGACCAAGGAGGGAAATAGTGTTTATGACATTCTTAATGAATGTGTTTGGCATCTGAGTATGCTATACAAGGAGGGTGGCTCATTGCAGTGGTATGAACCTCTGAAATTAAAATTTTCACAATTGTCCTCATTTAAAGGTCTTGGCAGTAGCATACACACAAGGGAGGGAGTGTCTGAGAAAATACATTCTGCTAATAGTGCTTAACTTGGGAAGCAGAAAAGAGAAGAGCTGTAGGACCTTGAGACAATTACCTCACCCCTCTGGACCCAGATTGCTCATCTGTGAGATAAGGATGAACCCAGTGGCTCACTGAAGCCTTGTGAGATTCAACCATCTATCCAGGTGGTCACACTAGGGGTCAAGGCTGTGGGCCCTGGAAGCAGATGAACTCGGCTCAAATCCTAGCTCTGCCTCTCCCTGCAGGTGTGGACTTGGGTCCCTCACCTTCTCTGAATCTCGGTTTCCTCATCTGTAAAATGGAAATAATGATACATACCTCATAGGTTTATGAGGAAGATCAAAGTTGATAGAAGCATAAGCGATTGCCACGGCACCGGATAGGTACCATGAATGGGTGAGAGTCACTGTTCATGACAAATCAGGTCATAGTAACACAGATCCTTGACAAGTGGCTCTCAGGAGAGGCTGGCTCTGTGGGCCTTTGTACCAAGAGGAACTGGATGAAAATCAAAAGAACTTACTTTCAAGAAAATTTACCTCTCATCTTCATCACAGAAAAAATGGGGGGGCGGTAATAGGTATTCCTTGAGTCGATGTCATGGAGGTGGATGTGGAAGTTGAATGATTAGTTTCTCAGGCTCAGAGAGGCTTAGAGAAATTGACGAGCTTGTTTTCCTTCTAATAGCCTTCCTGCCCCTCTGGTGCTTTACCCACACGTGTGCACACACACACGCTCTCATGTTTAGGGGAAGAGATTCATGCTCTTACTTTCCAAACATGCTCCTTCAGTCTTCTGCCAAAGGCATCGGGGAAGGTGCTTCAAATAGTACAGGTACAAGCCAGATGCCCAGGACCTCAAAACGAATTACGGATCATGCAGCAAAGAGCCGCCAAGCCAGAATCCCTTGCTGTAAGAAAAGAGGGGGGTGCATTTGATTTCATTTGGCATTAAATGGGAACAATCCATTATTCCAAAAAAGCTACCCAACCATGCTCTATGTACTTTAAAAATGGAGTTCAATCCACAGGAGAGGCACTGGGAATGGACTGGGTGGGACAGCAGTTGCTGCTATCTCTTGGGTTAGCTGTCATCCCACCAACACCTTCCTTGGCACCCCAGCCCTTAATCGCACACCTCTAGCAGGCGCTGTGTTGGGCTGCGTCAAGGTACGAGCTCCCTGACGCTTGAGACAATTTGCCCAGAGATGAACCCACGGGTGTGTCCAGGCCCAGCTTGTATTCTTAGTCAGCCCTTTCTTTATATGGGGCTCTATGGTTTTTATGGGGTTTCAACATAGGTAATGCAACATGGTACTCAAACCACCGGGGTGGTAGTGTCAGGCCGAGCACCGTCATCTCCTTGTTGCGTGCAGGGACAATGAGTCTCGGAGGGGGTTAAAGGACTTGCTGGGTGAAAGCACTGCTCAGTGCCCATCCAGTGTGCGTGGCCTCGAGGTCAGGTGGCCGGTGGCTGAAACTCTCCCAACAGAGAGTGGAGACATGGAGCCACGAGCATGACGCAGTCTGGGGAGGCCGGGTCTCAGGTGTACGGTGGAGGCTGATCCATGCCAGGGTGGCAGGTCAGAGCAGGCCTATAGGTGGTGGCAGTGGAGGGGCCAGGGGACCTGGAGGGGTCAGGGGACATGGCCTGAGTCCCCCAGCCCTGCCTCCGAGGACTGTGGCCCAAGCTGCGTGCATGGGGCTTCGGGTGACCAGTCCCCCTCCTCGACCCAGCGCCCTCTCCAAGCACCCCAACCTCTCTCCACTTAAGTTCTGCACCGCGTCCCTTGACACTTCCCTGGGTCTGGGGTACTGCTTGCTGACTCAGAGCCCATGCCGTATACTCCTGCCTTCTTTTTCTTCTCCCTGTTCCCAACCCCCTTGACATGCGTCCTGGGGTCCTGCCTCTCCTGGCCACTCCATCCGGGCCACCTGGCCTCCTGCCAGCCCCTCCTGGCCTGGGTTTACCCCTCAGCTCTCAGGTGAAAGGTTACTTGTTCAGAGAAGCTTTCCAAACCCTCTAGGGACGGCTGCATATCGCTGTGAACATTTCAGGGGTTTCAGGCTGCACTTACTACCCCAGACACAGGAGCATCTTAATCTGGAATGCACCCTGCAGGGGGCACCCACCTTTCTACTCAGAGAGGGCCACACACGCCTCTGCTCATGCGAGGTCAGAGGGAGGCCCAGCTGGGGCTACTTAAAAGTGATCAACCAAACGAACAGACTGCCAAAGAATAATTTCTTATCCTCTACCTCATCAAACTACCATAGCGAACAACTGAATTTAAAATTACCTGTAAAACTGCGGTTTTTATAGAACTAAAAGTTGGCCCTGTATCAAAGGCAACTGAACTTAATTATTGTTGCTCATCTTAGAGTGTGCGACTTATGGGTGGAGGTATTTGGAGTGGTAATAAAATAAAGATGTACATCATGCGTAAGCATTATATGTTTAGTCCATGACATTTTTCCTGTCTTGGTCTCAGCAAAATCACTGTTTTGTCGTGGTCATAATTTTCACATTACTTGTATGTTATGCCTCGCAATGATCTCTAACAACTTGAATGTCTTCACATCATAAATCTAATGAAAGTGTATGTTAAAAATTGTAAAATTTCAGGCTTTCAAGTTTTTTCTTTTAAAGATTCAAAATTATTAAAAGTGAAGGGCAATATACAAGTTATTAATATAATGAAAATGTCTACAAGTTTTAACTAAAATCAATGATTGGAAGACAATACTTTTTTTTTTCTTTTTGAAAACGTATCTTTCTCAAAATTTTAGTGAAAATAAAACTCGCTGCAATCCTGCCATTCAATGTCCATCCAGTTGCCAATGTCAAGAATCAGAATCACTCGTGGTAGCAATAATCCTACAAATAAACACATGTAAGAGTAATCTGACTGGTGTCCTACTGTAAAATGTTCTTCAGCTCCGTGAGCAACTATTGCAAAAGCCAGGCTCATGTGTGAGTAGCTTTGGAACCACAAACTGGAACGCTGAGAGAGGCAAGAAATAATAAGTTCCCCATGCAAGAATCTAAGGTATTTCTACAGGCTGGGAGGAAGTTTTTGACCAGCTAATTAATCTATTTTTCATCTAAAGCGCCTGCCCCTCCAGTTCTCCCTGCACTTTGAAGCAGGGGCTGTTGCTCATGCTGGCCGTGGGGCAGCCCACCCAGTCCACGGCTTTGGGACACAGTGGACTTTTGTGTGTGGGGTAAAGGGTAGGATTGTGAGAGGCACTTCCCCCCGGCCCCGATGAGGTTGGTTCAGGAAGCTGTGTGTGTGTGTTTGGGGGAGGTGAGGGGCTCTGAAGTGTGGGCTGTGGTAGGGCCTTCCTGCAGGAATGCCCACACCTCTGAGGCTGCTTCTACAAGGTTCTGTTACGGGCTGGCCCCAATGCCAATAGCTCGTTAATTAGCCTAGTGAGTGTTGGAAATGGGCTTCCCTTGTTGAAGTGAGTGGCTTGTTGATTAGCTTGATGAGGGCTAGAAATGGGCTCTTGATGAAATGACATACTCAGCATACGCCTGTAGGGTGGAATATTTTAGACACTGCCTAATATGCACGCACAGAGTATGAGAATGTGTTCTAGGCCTTTCCATCGCAATAGTTGACAATATGAGGGGTGTGTGTGTGCGTTTCCTGGGGTAGCTTTTATAGACACTACCTTCTTTTTACAACTATTTTGCCATTAAAAAATTAATGTTTGATTTATTAAAGGTAGAAAACTGAAATTTTTACTTCCCTTTACCGTTTAACTTTAACCCATACACTTGACTCTTCTATTTGGAAGAGGCTTTTGTAAATCAGTTAGGTAGATGCCCTTAGACATTTTTTACTGCATTTCCAAATTTAATACGTTGTTATCTTTACAAGCATATTGATTATCTGAACCACAAATAGAAACTTCCCAAGCATTTATATAGTTTTTATAGTTTAAAGTAAACTTACAAATATGGTGAATCTTAAGTTCTCTCAAATGTTCCAAAATAACAAGTGCTGGAGAGGATGCAGAGCAGGTGGAAAACTTGTGCGTTGTTGGTAAGAGTGTAAAATGGTACTGAAGACAGTTTGGTGGTTGCTTAGAAAGTTAAGGGTAGAATTACCATATGCCCTGGCAATCCCATTTCTAGAATACACACCCCCAAAGAATTAAAAGCAGGGGACTCAAACAGATTTTTGTCCACCAGTGTTGATAGAAGCATTATTCACAATAGTCAAAAGGTGGAAGCAACCCAGTGCCTACCAACGGATGAATGTGATATATTCATACAATGGAATATCATTCAGCCATAAAAAGGAATGGAGTTCTGAAGCGTGCTGCAACGTGGATGAACCTTGAAGATACCATGTTGTGTGAAATAAGCCAGACACTGAAGGGCTAATAACGTATGAACTCACTTATATAAAAATCTAGAACATGCATATTCATAGAGACAGAAAGAAGATTACAGGTTACCAGTTGTGGGGTGAGAGGGTGGGGAATTGGGAGTCAATACTTAATGGGTCCAGAATTGCTGTCTGGGGGGATGGAAAATTTTGGTAATTTGGTAATTTAATGGAGATGGTAGCAAGCATCATGAATGCCATTAAAATCACTGAATTGGGCGGCAGACTTGGCCCAGTGGTTAGGGTGTCCGTCTACCACATGGGAGGTCCATGGTTCAAACCCCGGGCCTCCTTGACCCGTGTGGAGCTGGTCCATGCGCAGTGCTGATGCGCGCAAGGAGTGCCTGCCACGCATGGGTGTCCCCTGCTTAGGGGAGCCCCACGTGCAAGGAGTGCGCCCCGTAAGGAGAGCCGCCCAGCGCAAAAGAAAGTGCAGCCTGCCCAGGAATGGCGCCACACACATGAAGAGCTGACACAACAAGATGACGCAACAAAAAGAAACTCAGATTCCCTTGCCGCTGACAACAACAGAAGCGGACAAAGAAGATGCAGCAAATAGACACAGAGAACAGACAACCAGGGTGGGGAGGGGAAGGGGAGAGAAATAAATAAATAAATAAATCTTGAGAAAAAAAAAGACCACTGAATTGTATACTTGCCAGGGGTTAACACGAGAAATGGCATGTTGAGTCTATTTTACAACAATAAAAATTAAAAAATGAAACACAGCAAACAAAAAAAAATCCACAAAAACAAACTTTATGTGCCAGATTCCTTTTTTTAATTAAAAAATTTTTTAATAGACATTTTTTAGAGCAGTTTCATATTTACAGAAAACTTGCCCAAGAAATAGAGAATTCCCATTCATCTCTGCTGGTTGGTCTCCTGCTCCAGTTTCTCCTATAATTAGCACCATGAATTTGAGTGGTACATTTATTGCAATTGATGAAACAATGTATTAACTGAAGTGTGTAATTTACAGCAGGGTTCACTCTGCCTGGTTCTCCCCCCACCCCCATGGCGCCCTCATCTGTTTGCTCATTTTGTTTTCACTCACTGTCTGCTTGTTGTCTGTTTGTTTTTTCTTTAGGAGGCACAGGAACCAAACCTGGGACCTCCCGTGTGGGAGGTGGGTGCTCAACTGCTTGAGCCACATCCACTCCCTTCTCTTTTTTGTTTGCTAGTTGTTTTGCTCATCTGGCTTGTTTTTTCACTCATTGTTTTTGCACCTCATTATTTTTTTGCTTGTCGTCTGCTTGTTTTTGCTAGATGTCTGTTCATTGTTCATTGTTTGTCTGTCTTCTTTAAGAGGCACCGGGAACCAAACCCAGTACTGCTCTTGTGTGAGACAGGCGCTCAACTGCTTGAGCCACATCTGCTACCTACTCTGTACAGTTCTTTTTTTTTTTTTAAAGATTTTTAAAATTTATTCCTCCCCAGCCTTGTTGTTTGTTTTCACTGTCTGCTCTCTGTGTCTGTTCATTCTGTGCCCATATTCTTTTTAGGAAGCACCGGGAACTGAACCCAGGACCTCCCAGGTGGGAGGCAGGTGCCCAATCATTCGAGCCACTTCTGCTCCCTGCTTGTTGTGTCTTTCATTGTGCTGCCTTGTTGTGTTTCCTTGTTGTGTCTCTTCACTGCATCATCTCCCTGTGTCATCACGCTGCATCAGCTCACTGCACCAGCCAGTTGTTTCAGTTCCCTGTCTTGCTCGTCTTCTTTAGGAGGCACCAGAAACTGAACCTGGGACTTCCCATGTGGTAGGCAGGTGCCCAACTGCTTGAGCCACATCTCTTTCCCTCTGTACAGTTCTAAGTGTTTTGATAAATGCTTAATGTCATTTCAGTATCATAGAGAATAGTTTCAATGTCCTAAAAATACCCTGTGCTTCACCCATTCTTCCCTCTTCCTGAACCCTTGGCAGCTGTTGATCTTTTTACCATCTTCATAATTTTGCCTTTTCCAGAATGTCCTATAGTTGGAATCGTATGGTGTGTAAACTTTGTAGACTGGTTTCTTTCACTTATCAATATGCATTTACACTTCCTCCTTGTCTTTTCAAGACTTACTAACTCATTTCTTTTTATGGTGAATATTATATCATTTTATGGATATGCCAGTTTGTTTATCCATTCACCTACTGTGGGACATCTTGGTGCTTCCAATTTTGGGTAATCATGAATAAAGCTGCTATAAACATTTGTGGGCAGGTTTTTGCATGGGTATCAGTTTTTTTTATCTCTGGAGCATGATTTCTTTTTTTTTTTTAAGATTTATTTTTATTTATTTCTCTCCCCTTCCCTGTCTTTCCCCCCCAGTTGTCTGTTCTCTATGTCCATTCACTGTGTCTTCTTCTGTATCCACTTTTATTCTTGTCAGTGGCACCGGGAATCTGTATCTCTTTTGTTGTCAGCTCTCTGTGTGGGTGGCGCCATTTCTGGGTAGGCTGCACTTTTTTTGTGCTGGGCAACTTTCCTTACGGGGCGCACTCCTTGTGTGTGGGGCTCCCCTATGCAGGGGACACCCCTGCGTGGCACGGCTCTCCTTGTGTGCATCAGCACTGCGTGTGGGCCAGCTCCACATGGGTCAGGAGGCCCTGGGTTTGAACCTACCACCTCCTAGGTGGTAGGAGGGCACTTTATCCATTGAGCCAAATCTGCTTCCTGCATCATTCTTTTTAATACCACAAAGACTTCATTTATACCCACTTTATTCCTAAATTTAAAAAATCTTGATACCATTAGCTTGATTTATTTCATTACTTCTAAACCTTCCCAAACTTAAAAGAACATTACGGGAAATTTTTTTTTTTTCCTAAGGGAGTTAAGGTTCCTGGCTCTGCACACTGATATCTTGTAAATAGACATATTTGACCAGAACAAAAAACTTGATTCTTGCCTATTACATTGATAGGGCTCAATGACCCATTTTTATCATCATTATAAACTGGACTCTGTAATTTGCTTAAGGAGTTCATAATTCACAGATCAGATCCTTTTGTTTATAGTATCTCCTGCCCAGTTCCTCCCTCTGATTTTAATCTGCCATGCCCATCCTGGCTTGAGGCTAATGTCTTTCACTATTTGATGGGATTTTACATTTCTCTGGCTCTCCCAAAACATCCCCCTCCATGGCTCCCTCACCTTGGTTTCTTGCTTTTTTTGGTTTGTTTGTCTTTTTGTTTTTGCTCATTGTTTGCACTTGCTGTCTGCTTGTTGTCTGATTTCTCTTTAGGAGGCACCAGAAACTGAACCTGGGACCTCCCATGTGGGAGATAGTGCTCAACTGCTTGAGCCATATCCGTTCCCACCCAAAACATTGTCATATCTTCCCATCTGGCTCTGCAGTAGTTCTAAAACATGGCTGCATATTCTTTGACTCTCCTTCCATCAAGAGGTAAGGTTTTTAAACCCTCCACTTGAATCTGGGCAGGCTTGATGAGTTTTGCTTCAACCAAGATTATCACAGAAGTGACCCTGTGGGATTTCCAGATTAGTCACAGAAGACCATGCGAGCTCCACTTTGTTTGCTAGAGCACTTGAAGTTCTGAGACACCATGCCACATTTCCCGGAGCCGCCATGTTGTGAGAACACTCAAGGTACCTGGAGAGGCCCTGTATTGTCACGACAGGCAGCAGATCCCACCTGAGCTCTGCTGTTGACTAATTTCAGTCAAGGTGTTGGACACATGAGTAAAGAAGCCTTTGGAAAATTCCAGCCTCTCACCATTCGAGTCTTTCTGGAGGCCCCAGAAGTTGCGGAGCAGAGCCAATCATCCCTTCCATTTACTGTCTGAATTCCTGACTCTCAAAAGCCATGAGTTTGATAAGAATGGTGGTGATTTTACTCTACTTGTTGGGGTGGTTTATCATGTGGCAACCAATACTTTAATGTCATTCCATCAGATTCCTTCCTGCCCTCTGTGCACTTTATTACATATTTCGGTTTCTCTTACAGATGTTAAAAAGCCACTAGAATGGATTCTGCATACCTCTTACGACTTGGATCTGTTGTGTTACAACTCCATTAATGACTGTAAGATCACAACTGTAAATCATCGGTTTTATAATTCAGTGCTCCATATCTATTTTCCCTACCAGACGATTAGTAAGTATTTTAGGCTTTGCTGACCATACGGTCCCTGTCACAATGTCTCAACTTTCTACTGCCTCACAAAAGAATATGTAAACAAATGATTGTGGCTCGGTTCCAGTCTCACTTTATTTATGGACACTGGAATTGTGATTTCATATAATTTTCATGTATCATGAAATACTGTTTTGCTTTTTTTTTTTTCTCAACCATTTAAAAAATGTGTATCAGTTTCCTAGAGCAGCTGAAACAAATCACCACAAACGCAGTGGCTTACAACTACAGAAATTTATTTATATGTCTCACCGATTTGGGGGCCAGAGGTCTGAAATGTTAGCAGGGTGTGCTCTCTCTGAAGCTTCTGGGAAGGAATCCTTTCTAGTGTCTGCCTTCCAGCACTCCTCGGCCTTCTGGTGTGCCACTGCCTCCTTCTGATCTTTGCCTCCATTGTCGCATGGTCCTCTCTTTGTGTCCCTGCATCTTCTCCTCTTATAAGGACACTCTCATTGGACTTAGAGCCCTCCCTAAATCCAGAATGATCTCGTTTTGAGATCCTTAACTAATTATATCTTCAAAGACTCTACTTCTAAATAAGGTCACATTATGAATTTCTTCGTGAACATGAATTTCTGGAATCACCATTCAACCCAATACAGCATGTAAAAATTGGGAAATGGATGTGGCTCAAGCAGTTGGGCTCCCGTCTACCATATAGGAGGTCCAGGGTTTGATGCCCAGGGCCTCCTGCTGAAGGCGAGCTGGCCCGTGTGCTGAGCTGGCCCATGCAGAGTGCTGGCCCAGGCAGGAGTGCCGGCTGACCCAGAGAGCTGGCACAGCAAGACGACGCAACCAAAAAGAGAGACAGAGGAGAGACAATAAGAGACGTAGCAGAACAGGGAGCTGAGGTGGCACAAGAAAGTGATCGCTTCTCTCCCACTCCGGAAGGTCCCAGGATTGGTTCCCGGAGCCGTCTAATGAGAATACAAGCAGACACAGAAGAACACAACGACTAATGAGAATACAAGTAGACACAGAAGAACACACAGCATATGGACACAGAGCAGACAACTGGGGGTGGGGGTGGAATAAAACACATGAAATGTAAAAATCCTTCTACCTTATTGGCTATTTGGAAATAGGCAGCATAGTTTCTGGTCACTGGTCTAGCACGTTGCCTTTAGCAAAGGGAATATGCTAAATATTTGTTGAATGAATGAATGAAGAGTACCTAGAACAGCACTGAAGGCATAGCAGAAACTTAAGAAACTGACCCACTAGACCATAAACAGATTACATGCAGTATTATCTTTTTTTATTCATTCTTCACTGATAAATATACATGATAGTTTATTATTGGCAGGTGAACCAAATAGCATATAAGGCAAAGACATTTAAAGAGACTCTGTGTCACCAACATGCTCTGAAGAAGAAAACCCATTTCCCTAGATCTTAGCCCCAGGTCTTTTCTTCACGAGGCCAAGACAAGGAAATGCGGCTGATACCCATGCGACACAGTCCAAATGCTGGGGATGATGAGGGGCAGGGGTTCACAGGGGAAGAAGATAACAGTCCCACTGAAAAGCTGGGATTTGGCTTTTATTTGTGATACTTATGTTTTTATGATCTATGTTTGAGTAAAGGAAAAAAAAGAGACACTTGGATAACATTGTACAAAAAGCATCAATTCCCATTTCAAAAATAAATGGGGGATTACATCACTGATGTGGAGAAAGCGGCCACGGGAGTTGCTGAAGGCAGGGAGAGGGAAAAAGAGGTGTGATGTGGGGGCATTTTCAGGATTTGGAGTTGTCCTGAATGATATTGCAGGGACAGATGCAGGACATTATATATCCTGCCATAACCCACTGAATGGACTGGGAGAGTGTAAACTACAACATAAACTATGATCCATGCTGTGTAGCAGTGCTCCAAAATGTACCCATCAAATGCAATGAATGTACTACATTAATGAAAGAAGTTGTAGATGCGGGAGAAGTGCGGTATATGGGAACCTCTTATATTTTTTAACATAACATTTGTGTGATCTATGTGTCTTTAAAAAAAGAAAAGGGAAAAATGGGGGGATTGGATGTGGGTCAAGAGGTTGAGCACCTGCTTCCCACATGGGAGGTCCTGGGTTTGATCCCCAGTGCTTCCTAAAACCAAGCAAGCAAGCAAACAAAAAAATCAACTCAGGGGAGCCCATGTGGCTCAGTGGTTGAGTGCCAGCTTCCCGCATATGAGCTCCAATTCCTGACCCCAGTATCTCAAAAAAAAAAAGGAAGCCTTCAAAGTCAAAGTTCAGGTACCTTGTCAGCATCTACCCTGGAACCCTGCTGCAGTATCAACTCTTTTTATATGTGTGTGTGTGTATTTAAAGATTGATTTATTTTTTTCTCCTTCCCCCACCTCATTGTCTGCTCTCTGTGTCCATTGTCTATTCGCTATGTGCCCTTCTGTGTCTGCTTGTCTTCTCTTTTGGTAGCACCAGGAATTGATCCTGGGAACTTCCGGAGTAAAAGAGAAATGGCCACTCTCTTGCACCACCTCAGCTTCCTGGTCTGCTGAATCTCTTATTGTCTCTCCTCTGTGTATCTTTTTGTTGTGTCATCTTGCTGCGCCAGCACTTTGCGCAGTCCAGCTCACCATGCAGGCCAGCTCTCGGCTCAGATCAGCTTGCCTTCACCAGGAGGCCCCAGGAATCGAACCCTGGATCTCCCATATGGTAGACGGGAGGCCAGTCACTTAAGCCATGTCCGCTTTCCCAGTATCAACTCTTGTACTTTCTCCTTTTCCCTCCACTTCAGGGAGCTGAGGCTACATCTTGGAGATAACTACTAACAAATTTGAAAATAAGAATGATAAATAAGAATGATTAAGAAAAAGTCTGGTGTCTGATCTAATCGTGGTTTGTCCCAACAATCATGTGGCCCAGGAGATGGCAAAGGACAGCAGACTCCATACAAATCACCTAACTTGAGCCTTCCCTCACCCAGCATTGGGAAGACTTGGGGATTCACCTGGCACTCGGCACGGATTGTCAATATTATTTCATATATTCCTTAGGCCGATTCTTTGAGGTAGATATCTTAGTTGAAATAGATAAAAAATTAAGTGATTACCACAAGTCATAGAGTTAGTCAGTGAATGAGGTAAGATTTGAACCTGTCTCTAGTTCCAAAGCAGCAAGCATGGAAGGTGTATTTAGGAAGCATAAAGCTGGAAGATTAGGGAGGATGAAAAGGGAGGATCCATGTCTCTAGCCATCCATCTCTTCATCCATCCATCCACCCAACCATCCATCTACCCATCTATCTACCTTTTTACCTATTTTCTAAACATTTGAGAATGGTTGTATACATATGCTCGTTGAACACTTCATACTTCCCTGAACACTTGATAAAAAGCATACAGCCTATACTTTCAATTAGGGACAGAGAACATTTTAATCATTTTCCCTTAATTTAAGATTTTTAATTTGGGAGCCGGTGTAGGTCAGTGGTGGAGTGCCCGCTTCTTATATATGAGGCCCCAGGTTCAATTCCCGGTACCTCCTAAAAAAGGTAATTTAAAAGTTCCAAATTAATTGTTTTAAACTCTTTTAAAGTCATCCTATGGAGAATTCCATGTATGGAATTCTTTGAAAGACTGACTAGCTATTTGATGAACTCTAGGGACTAAAAGGAGTCAGCTGTAGACCCCAAGGTATTAGCCGCTTGGTAGTGGTTGCCATTTCCAAAGTCTTTAGCAATGGGATTCAAATGGACAGCAGTAGAGGCTGGCTCGTGTGCATTTTGGTGTAATCTGGGGCTGGGTAATTTTCATTTTCAGACATTCCAGTATTGGCTAACATCGTGCTTATGATGCAACACTGGCATCAGCTGCCAATGGCACCGGCTGAAAGCTCCAGGCTGTGCTAGAGAGGGTGTCCTCTCCCGGTGCCAAAGGGCCATTAGGATTTGCAATGTTGCATTTGTCTTTGGCATCCTTCTACAGAGCAGCCCTCTCAGCCCCCTGAGCTTTTCCCTCTGGGAACACAAAGTCCTCTGCTGTCCAATTTCTCTCCTTACCCTCAGCTCCTCCCCTTTAGCTGGGGCAGAGTTCAGCTAGGAAGATAGCAATCTGATTGAAATAAGTCGCAGGGAAGCCTCACTCTTCTGGGGCACATTTGCATTTTAAGGGAGTTTGGTTTTCTAAGTATTCTGCTAGATATGTTAAGAGACACTTTTGAGTTTGAGAAACTTCCTGGTGCATCTGCTCTAACCCTGGCGGTTAGTGTTATATACCTAGTATTATAAAGGAATCCCACCTCCATTCCCCCAGCCCCCTCCATCTCCAGCTATACCTTGTGACTCAGTGTGGGAGCAGCTTTGGTGGTACCTGGGAGCTTATTAGACCTGAAAAATCTCGGGCCTTCGCAGGCAGTTGGATCAGAATCCACTGGATCAGAATCTGCACTTTAATAAGATCCCTCTGTGCTTTCAAGTTTGAGGTGCACTGCTCCACCCTGCCTTCCAGGAGGCACAGGTGAGAACAATGGGTGTCTTGTTTGTTCAACTGTGAGCACTGGGTGACCCTTGCCCTAGAGTTCTATACCTTTTATACCAGTGCTTTTCAAACTTTATTGTGCATAAGCCTTCCTTAGGGTCACTTATTAAAAATGCACACCCCTCTTTCCCCGTTCCCCAAGTCTGATTCAGCAGGCCTGGAATAGGGCTCAAGAATTTTCATTTTTAACAAGCGGCTCAGGTGACTTCTATTTATTTTTTTACCCATTTTATTGATACATATTAGTAAGGCATACAATTCATCAGAAGTATACCATCAATGGTATATGCTGTAATCACACTATCGTGCATTCATCACTTCGATCCTGATTAGAGCAATTTCATTACTGCAACAATAATAAACAGAAAACAGACGATCGGAAATTCTTCACCTCTCAATCTCTTATGCTCAGGTGATTCTGATGAGGGCAATCCGGGCTTCGCTTTTGAGACGCCGATTCCTTAACCTGTCCCAGCCCGGCACAGTGAATTTTGGGAAGGACTGCTCAACTCTGGAGATGGAAGCTTGCCTGCTTCACAATGAAGAGGAAAGGCTACACTTAAAAGGCCTATATTTTGAATATAAAGTCCTTGTTCTTTACAGACTGGATCTTCTGCCTGTTGGTCCGTTGAGGAAATATGATAACTTTTAATTTCAGGGTTGGTTTAAGGCAAGTAATTGGAAGTTATATCTACCACCTGGGCATCTGTTTTCATTCCCTGCAAGAGAAACATGATTTTTTTCCCCACCACCCTTGCTCCCTTCCTCCCTCCACCCCCTCCCTCCTGCCCTTGGGACCGCCCCCGCCTTGGGCTGCTCACACTTTCTGGAGTCTGGGGAATGGCCCCTGAGTGCAGCAGTGACAGCTTTGCAGGGAGTTGGTAGAGAAGGAGAAAGAATTGCATCACTTTCTTGGTCTCTTCAGAGGTATTACAGAAAATAAAATTGACTGTGGGGATTAATTGGCTATAACGAGCCTAGAACTGTCCCAAGATTTTCTGGAAAAGATTGCTGTAGCTTGCTTTTTCCCGTTGCCCTCCTTTTTCTTTTGACCTATGGGACTCCTGAGACAATAAATGGGTAAATATCCACGTAGTCTGCTAGCGTCCATGTGCTGAGAACACACTCCCCCTTTCGGCTGCTCCTCAGTGTGTTTTGTTGAAGACCCAAGTGTTAGAATGGTTCAAGCCACAATTCTGCAGGTAGTGGTTGTTTCTTAGGTCTCGGATAGCTTTAGGAAGAGTGCTGCTGTTGAATATTCCAGAATGTGTGTTCTATTAGGAATGAGATGATTGCAACCACGTGTGAAGCAGCAATTACTTCATCTGATGAGAGGAAGGGGGAGAACAAAGACCACAGGAAGTTCAAGCCCATTTGTTGTTCAGACTAAGCTGTTTCTAATACATCCTGCTATACCCCAACTCTGGGCTGGTGTCTGCCCTGTACCCCTTTTTCTCCGTGGGAAAAACATTTACTGATTTATGGAAGGCCTGAAATATTCATTTTCTGAGATACCTTCATAAAGCAAGGAAAATGTCTCCCAATCTCATTTTTGGGCTACCTCTGCCCAGTGCTTCCACTGGAACCCCAGATAGTGCCTTGGCCTTCCCCTTGAAGGATTCGGTGTGTTGATTTAAGCCAATGTGGCAGAAAGCTGATGTCATCTGCAGCTGCTGCACTGTAATTCAAAGCAGCAGTCATGAACCCTTACGAAGAGCTACATGAAAACACCTTGGCCTTTCCAATACTTGATCCTTCAAGATCCGTGGTGTGAGTCAGGTTTCAGTATTTTATTTAACATGCATTGGGTATTTTTATTCTTTCGTGAATTCAATAACTGCACTTTTATTGAATCCCTACCACATGCCGGGCGAATGCACATTAACCTGGCTATGCCCATAGTCTCCTTAATCGCTAGGTACCTTCGCTTTTAGGAAATCTTTGGAGGCTTGAATATTGGGGAAAGAATTCTGCTTTGCCTCTCTGCCCTCAAGCCTTGGGAACTCATAGTGCTTCAACCTCTGGCCTTCAGAGGGTGCTAATAGGAACTTTTTGGGGACATTGGTGATGGGGACAATGATACCACAGGGCAATCTCTGTGGTAGCAAGAGTCTCCTGCTCTGTTGTGCTCTGTTGGAGGAGTATGAGGGTAGGATGCTAAGGATCCATCTTGGAAGTCCGGAGTCAGTTCAAATAGCGATCCCATAAATTTAAGTTTTGGATCCTGCGACAGTGTGAAGCCGGGTGGACCCCAGAAGATCCTGTCCTTAGAGCTAATCCATTCCTGTGCTGCTGAGCCTATTGTAGGTGGGAAGTTTTGATTACCTTACTTCAGTTAAGGTCCTTGATTAGATTGTGTGACCCAGGGTGGGTCTTGATCCTCTTACTGAAGTCCTTTATGAATTGGAGAAAACCTGCAGAGATGCAGAGAAAAACTAGAAGCTGAGAGAGAAGGCCCTGGGAGCCAGAAGCTGAGATCAATGGATCACAGAAGCCGAGAGGACACTAACCCAGAAGCTGAAAGCAACGACAGCAGATGCTGCCATGTGCCTGATCACTCACAGCTGTGACTTGCGGAGAACGCATCTCCTGATGAAGCCTTCATTTGGACACTTTCACAGTCTCAAATCTGTAATCTTATAAATTAATCCCCATTGTAAAAGCCAATCCATTTCTGGTCTATTGCTTTGGCAGCTTTCAGGAAACTAAAACAGATACCCTCAAGGGTTGTCATTTTGCCCATGAAAGAGAATTCTAAAGTATCTTTCAGTTCTATGAATTAACAACTGATTTACTGAACTTACAAATTCAGAAATCTAGATCCTTCTTAAGCTTTTTTTTCATACCAGGAACTTTATTTTTAGAGAAGTTTTGGATTACAGAAAAGTTACGTTGAAAGTACGGGGGATTCCCATACACCCCACCCCCTCCTTCTCTTAAATTTCCTCCTATTAATAACATCTTAAATTAGTGTGATACATTTATTACAATTGAACAAAACTGAAGTCTTCTGAAGCTTTTATGTTCCACTGAAGAATCTTATTCTTTTTACCATTCTAGCATGTTTTAACAATAATTTTTAAGGAGCCTTTGGCTCATGTTTGTTCCAATTCATAAACTTAGTTAATAGAACTGCTTTTGTAATTTTATATTAAATGTCTTGTTAAGTGCTTAAATTATCTAACTGACAAAACCTTATAAGCATTTAAGAAAGTTTTATAAATCTAATAAATGTATAAATATATGGCAAAATTAACATATGCTTAAATGTTCCAATATTATATAAAAATTGAGTAAGATTTTAACTTAAAAACACAGGTCTACTGTGTTACTCATCTGCACCACTCTGAATTGGAATTACAAAGTTGAACTATTCCTCTAACTGGACAAATATCTTAATCATTGCAAATTCTTAAAACACCAAACATATATAGATTATTCCCTAACACATTAAGTTTCTATATTAAATTCTGAATCTTCCTGGAATTGAAAGGCATGGACCAATTAAGGAAGCAGTTGTGCATTGTAAGCAGTTTCGGAACATTTTTCTCAGATGCTTGATTCATACAGAGAAGTTTCAGCCGGACTCTTGGTACATTGTTTTTTGGTTACCATGAGGAACATATGGAGACCTATTTGGAGTCCAGTGCAGGGATTTCTTAACTGGAGTATGTTTGCTCTTCATGCATGGTGGGCATGCATATCTACTTGAAGAAGTCAGCGTCTTCCACCAAGGCAACCACTCAATTGGATTTCAAATTTCTTTGACTCTTAATAATAGAAATGTCTTGGGTGGTGCTGCAGGGACAGTTACAGACATTGTATGCCCTCCCATGGCCCACTGGGTGGACTGTGGGAGAGTGTGGGCTATGGTGTGGACCATTGGCCTTGAGGTGCAGCAATGCTCAGAGATGTATTCACCAAGTGCAATGAATCTCTCATGATGATGGAGGAGGTTGTTGTTATGGGGGGAGGAGTGGGGTGAGGGGGATGGGGGGTATATGGGGACTTCCTATTTTTTTAATGTAACATTAAAAAAACAAATAAAGACAAAAAAATGGAAAAGGAGTTGGTAGTGCTGTGGAGAAATAGGAGCACTTTAATATTGTTGGCGGGAGTGTAAATGATTTAGTCTCCATGGAAAACAGTTTGGTGATTCCTTAGAGAGTTAAATATAGAATTACTATGTGGCCCAGCAATCCCACTTCTAGGTATATACTCCAAAGAACTGAAAGCAGAGACTTGAGCAGAAACTTGCCCACCGATGTTCAGAGGAACAATATTCACACCTGCCAAAAGATGGGAGCAATCCGGGGGTTCACTAATGGATGAATGGATAACCAAAATGTGGTATATACCTACAATGGAATATTACTCAGCCATAAACAGGAATGAGGTTCTGATACATGTTGCAACACAGATGAACCTTGAAGACACATGTTGAGTGAAATAAGCCACACATAAAAGGATGGATATTGAATGATTTGTTTATATGAAATAAACTAGTATACTCAAATACTCAAATTCAGAAGGACAGAAAAAGTAGAGTACAGGGTAGGGCAGGGGGATGGGAAGTCAATGCTTAATGGATACAGAGTTTCTGTTTGGGGTGATGGAAATGGTTTGGTAATAGATGGTGATGGTAGCACAGCATTGTGAATGTAATTAACAGCACTGAGCTGTATACTTGAAAGTGGTTAAAGTGGAAAATGTAATGTTTCATATATGTTAATACAATAAAAACTTTTTATATGAAAAAAATGCTGTCTGACTTCTTTCTGCATGCCTCTTGACTGATAATTGTCTAATAATTTGGTCACAGCTTCCATTCTACTGATATATCCTGATTAAACACGGACTCTTACAATGCATATGAAAGCATGTCCCTCACCTACTGCCTGGCACCCAGCAGGTGTTCACTCAATGGTGGTGGCTATTATTAAATTATTAAGTTTGAGATTTATTAGCAGGGTCCCCAAACCATTAACAGGAGTCACTGGTTACAATCAGCCCTCAACAGGTCCTGGACGCTAGGCAAGGTGTCGACAAATTAGAGCTAGCCCCTCCATGGTAGGTGTGCGACCTCAACAAGAGAGGACATGGGTCAGAGGCAGAAAACAATCAGAAAATAACCCATCCCCATAAAGAGGCATTTATATTTAGTAAAATATTTTCAGCTTCAGCGTACACACAAAAAAACCAGCGAAGCATCCAGTTGAATACACGAATGTGTCACTGCAGGGAGATGGTGATTCACAGAGAGATTTTCTTCCTAGAGAAATAGAGCCTGGCCTATTCAAAAGCAGTTTCATTTAATGCAACGCTGCATTGAACAGGGCTCCTTTTCAGGCGCCTACTATGAAAAGCGAGATGATTATCTTCGGCATTTCCATGGCCTACCGCCTGGTGCCATGACACCAGGGCGCAGGCGTGTCCATTATCAATGTACACTACGATCTTTGGAAGTTTAAAAATAGCTCTCACAACCTTTTATGGCTTCCCTTGCCCGGGTATGGCTGTGCAAAATGCTGGCACCCCTCCGGGAAGGCTGATACTCTAGAACCTTGCCACCCCATTGACCTTGGGAGCTTCAGGCTGCAGGACCACCCTGGAGGTGTGACTGTGCCACGACAAAGTCCTCTGAGACCACAGGTAAGTGAGAGTTTAGAGGAAAGCAATGTCCTGGGACTATGACTCTTCCACCCATGGCAGTTATCCATTCTAGGTCAGATTACCAGGTAGGGACCGTGTGATGCAGAACTCTTTCTTTAGCTTCGTTCTTTTTAAATCATTATATACTGAGCACCTACTACATTTAAGAGTATGCCAGGTGCTAGGGATGTAAAGGAGAAGACTGTTCTCTGGTGCACTGGTGGTGGGAGAGAAACATATTTGATTTCTCCATTCTTATTCTCCACCAGAAGTCTCAGACTCAAATGCTCATGGGGCCGGGCACATCTTGAGAAGAAGAGCAGCAGGCCTCCCGGGTCCCCGTGCCCCTGGAGAGCCCCAGCCGCATCAGCTCCAGGCGTTGCCTGCAGAGATGAGGCCCCCCATTGCCAGAGCTTCCTGTTTTTTTTTTTTAAATATTTATTTAGAGCTTCCTGTTTTGAAGAGGAGCCCGAGATCTGGATTTTTACCGGCAATCGCCCGACTTTGCAACACGGCCAGCAGGTGCAGGCCGAGCTCAAATGCATCTGCAGGTCAAAGCCACACGTCACCTCAGCTCTTAAGGTAGAGAATGACAGAAGGATGGTGAATTTTGCGTCAGTTCTTATCAGCCATTTGGGTAAGATCTTCCTTTTTGACAGTTTCCATCACTCTCAAAGAAAAAGCTCCCTGAGAGCCCACGCCGGTGACGTCCACGGGTGGTCTTGAGGCTTTGAGTTTCTGGGTTCCGAGATGTTTTTGGATCGGGGGGTAGAATGACAACTGGGTGGCTTGCTGGGGAGAGTGCTCAACCAAGAAGGTCCTCCAAGGAAACCAAAGAGCAGAAGAAGATAGACAAGGTCTCTGGTCAGTGACAGCTAGCGCGTGGTCAGTTCAAAGAGGCAAAGCAGAGACGCTGAGATGGAATACACTGGGCCAAGGGTCCCTGCTCCCAACGAGGTGGCCACCCTGGCTGCTACTGAGCCTCCAGAACTCCTGCTGGCACAGGACGCCAGAGTCCCTGCCATGCTCCAAGGAGGCCTGGCATCTCCATGCTAGACCCGTGCCTGCTGGCTTGATACCCGCAGGCCACCCGTTGCTATTTAAATGTAAAGGAATTGAAATGAAATAAAAAATTCCTCAGTCGCACTCGCCTCATTTCAAGCCCTCACTGGCCACGGGTGGCTGGTGGCCACCGTGCTGGAGAGCGCAGAGGATATTTCCATCGTGGCAGAAGGTTCTGGTGATAGCCCTGGTCTGCACACTTCCTTGCACTCACTGCTTTCCCACGTGTCCTGTCTTCCTTACTGAGATAACCTGAACCTGTGGCTCTTTTTTTTTTTTTTTTGCAACCAGAAAGAATCTGCCCTACATGCTGGTTTCAAGGTCCCTCCCAAACCTCACCATCTCTGAATAAAGTGTTGTGCTGATTAGGGAAAAGATCATTTAAAAAAATTTTTTTTTTTTTTTTTTTAAGATTAGTAGTTTTTGATGTTCTATTTGTTTCTGTTTCTCTGGTACAGGGCCAGGCTGGTTTTTGTTAGAAACAAGTTTAAACGCCTTTGGTTAAATAATAGCCAGGCATGATCTGCTCCAGAAGTGGGGCAATGGGAGAGTAGAGCCACTCAGAATAGTTGAAAAGTTTGTCTTCTTTGCAGATAGAAATAAATTTCTTGTTCTTCTGGGGAAAGGTTTCCTCTCCTTGTTCCTGGGGAGGTAGGGGCTTGGACTTAGACCGGGGAAGGAGAACTGCCCTCTGGAAAACAAGCCGAGGCCAGAGCTTCAGAGCAGCCCCGGCCCCGAGCCTGCCCCGTGAAGAGCAGCCAAGCACGGGATCCGGTTTTAGCTTCTCTGGGTTGCAGTTATCTCTGGGTCATGCTCTCATCTTTCCTCACATCTCAAGTGTTAGTCCGGTATTAACTGCCCCTGAGAGGAATTAAGGGGAGTGTTTGCACTCATGCTGGGGGTGAAGAGGTACAGGGGAGAGCAGCTGCCTGGAAGGCCAAGTTTCGACACAGCCAGAGAAGGAGGGTGCTGTGGGGACAAGTGACAAGCAGTACGGATTTGTGCAACATGCGGGCATCCCCGGGTGATTCCCGCAGAGCTTCGGGGATGGGAGCCTGGCCCAAGGCTCACTTTCCCCCATCAAGCCGGATGGACCTTGAGCTGCGATGACTCAAGTATGAAAAGGAAATGTTTGGAGAGCCGGGGTGGCTCAGTGGTTGAGCACCTGCTTCCCACGTGTGAGGCCCTGGGGTTCAATCCCTAGTATCTCCTTCCAAAAAAAAGAAAAGGAAATGTTTGGTAACTACCCAAAGGAACTGAAATCAGGGACTCGAACAGATATTTGCCCACCAATGTTCATAGCATTATTCACAAGAGCCTAAAGGTAGAAGCAACCCAAGTGTCCATAGATAGAAGAGTGGATGAGCAAAACATGTAGTGTATATATACATGCAATGGAATACCATTCTGTTGCAAAAAGGAATGACGTTCTGATACCCACCACGACCCGGATGAGTGCTGAAGACGTAACGTTGAGTGGAGTAAGTCAGACACCAAGATGGATATTATATTATCTTGCTTATGTAAAATAACTAGAAGGTGCAAATTCATAGGGACAGATAGTGGTTACAGGTTTTCAGGGCCAAGGAGATGGGGATACTATGACTTAATGGGTGCAAAGTTTTTGTTGGAAGAGATGAAGACTTGGGGTAATGGCCGTTGGTGATAGCAGCACAATAAATTAATGTAACTAACGTTACTGAATTGTTCACTTAAGTGTGGTTAAAATGGGAAATTTCGAGTAGTGTTTATGTTACTAAAATAAAAAGTAAAAAAAGGAAATGTGACATCGTTTGCTGTCACAGGCTGGTGATGTCAGAGACGTCTGGTCACATCTCGAGACTAGTGCTCTCTGGCATTTTCCCCACTTGCTCCTTCCTCTGGCAGGTCTAGCTCTTTGTAGCGTGGGCACCCTCCTGGGTCACAAAACAACACCCCCCAGGGTGGAGGTGGCCGTCACTTGCCTGGCCTTGAAGCTTAACCACCACATATTTTGGTTGTGCTAGCATATTCTTTGACATCCTGTAAGAGAAGTGGATCATGTAGGGAGGGGGAATGGATGCACAAGGCAAGATAGAAAAAAAATTAAGTTTAAAAGGAGGTTATAAGGAGGAGTTTTCATTTAATTGTGTTTTGTTTTTGTATTAGAAATGCTTTGGCATTTTGGTAGTTGATAGTGGTGATGATAGAACATGGCGAATGTAATTAAGGCTACGAATTGTTTACTTGCAAGTGGTGGTTAAAATGGGAAATTTTATGTTGTATATGTTACCACAATTTAAAAAAAAATTAAAAAGCCTTTGGTAAAGGTTGAATGTACTTGCAATTCTTTTTGTCTGAGCCTGTGCTCTCTCATCTATAAGCCAAAGGGTTAAATCAGACCAGCCATCTCTAATCCCCCCTCCTCTAAGTTCTGTGGTTCCTTGGGAGCCTTGCAGGAGGAAATTGAGCAAGACTTCAACCAGAGTTAAAGCTTCACTTTCATGCTTGCAGAAAAGTTTCATTTGAACAAAGGGTTCCATGGCAAAAAGTTTGAAAACCAGGGGTTGTGTGCCTTCTACATTCATTACTGGGCCACACTGCCTGTGGTGCACCTGCAGTTAAAACATATGGTTTATATTTAAAGGACAAATATTAAAATTAATCCACAATCTAACCACCCTGTTTTCCTATTCGTTTGTCCTTTTTCCTCTCCTTCTCTTTCTTGTCTCCTCCTCTTCTGTCTTCTTCTTCCTCTTTTTTTTTTTTTCCTTCTTTTTAAAAAATAATATACTAGAAGTCTCAAAAAAATTGAAGTGGCCCTGGTCTCTCCCCACCCCTGAGAAACCCTATCACACCAGTTTATGCAGAACCGCACTAGGCTCTGGAGAAGGAAGGCTGGTTGGGAGGAGGTGTGGGTGAAGGCAGGCCAGGTAGGGACCTGATGGTGGGGTGCAGGTGTGGGGGGCAGGCAGGGGCCCTGGGGATGGTGAGGTGATAGAAAGGGGACAACTCTGGGACCCCTCCCCAAAGAAGGATGGATGGTTGCTCACAAGGTGCTTTCCACCAAGGAGAAGGGAAGGAGACACGAGAGAGAGAAATAACAATAGGACGGATGAAGGGATCAGAAGTTAGAAGCCTAAGAACAAAATTTTATTTTACGGTGATTTTCTCTTGATCCTTTTTGCTAACTGATGAACACAGATATTTGGGGGCTTTTGACCCCTCACTTTTATGGCATTTGTTTCAAACTCTCTCCTTTTTCAAATTCAATGAAGTAAAATTACTTTGAGAAATTGACTTTGTGAACTTGAGAAAGTGGCCATTTAGGATATTGGGGTTCTTCACCTTTTTTTTTTTATGCCATGGACCCTTTGTCAGGCCACTGAGAGGCAGGGACCTCTTCTCAGAATGGTGTCTTCACGCATGTAGGATAAAATACATAGAATTACAAAGAAAACCAATTATATGGAAATCTATTAATCAAAATAATTAAGAAAACCAAGTGTGTGCTTCTCCATAAGTGCATCAAATCACAAACTCCAGCAGCAGATCCAATACCTACTGCAATTTCAAAGTAGTAATAACAGTAAATGACATTTTGAGATAACTGAAAGAATTGTAATATGAAAATACCAGCGATTTCTAGTTGTGACGGACACAGGTAATGTACCTACTACCTGTCATTTGTTGCTACTTTCTTAATAGAGGGACATGCTAAACTTCAATTAGAGGTTAGTGAAAATAAAAATATAATTGTAATTATTTTCCCAATAATTCTGAATCCCCTGGATTCTATCTATGGGTTCCTTGGGCATCCAAGGACACTTGCTTTAGAAAATTGCAGATTCTGAGGATTTTTAATCCCAGTTTTGAACCTATATTCACTTCCTGTCTTTGTATTACTCCAACTGAGGATTCTAAGGAGAGTATCCTGAACGCACATGGTATTCAATATTTAGTTATTTATTTCATGTCTAAAAAAATATACTCCATACCTCTTATGATGTGCCAGGCACTATTCCAAGTAGTTGATGACTGCTTATGAATTATTTACAAATATTCACCAATTTACAAACATTAATTAAATATTTACATATGTCTCAATAGCTTGGGGTATCTTTTTCTTGGGCCTGTCAGTCCTTTCTTTGTTCTTGGTGGTCCCTTAGACTTTGCAAATAACCCAACACTTTCTTCTTTAAAACAAATAATCACTACGTGTTATTATCACACAATACTTTTTTTTTTAAGGTGGTATACTAGGAATTGAACCCAGGACCTCATACATGCAAAGCAGGTGTTCGACCATTGAGCCACACCTGCTCTGCTATTTCTTTCTTTCACTGTTTTCTTTCATGTGTTCTGCATGGGATTTGTAGTGTTTTGATTGCTTGCTTATGTGTCTTGATATCTTTTGACAGTTTTGGGAAATTCTTCACCATTATCTCTTCAACTACTGCTTCTGCCCATTCTCTTTCTCCTCCCTCTGTGTCTCCAATTACATCTATCTCAACCTTATAATGGTTAAATCTTTTTATACCATATGCCTCAGCTGGCTCTTATTCTCTTTTTTTCTAATCAATTTGTTTGCTAAACGTGAGACCAGATATTTTCTGCTGATTTATTTTCCAGTTCACTTGTCCTCTCTACAACTGTATTGAAATTGCTGTTAAATTCTTCTCCTGCGTCCATGACTCTAATTGTATCTTTTAGTTCTAGAATTTCCATTAGATTCTCTTTTATAGGGTTTAGTTCTTTGATGAAATTGTATAACTTTTCTTCCCTCCTCTTAAACATAATATCACAGTCTATAAAAAGTTTGTGGCTGGTAATTTGAATCACATTTTTGATAATGAGTCAGATTATCAGTCATAACTGAGTCATCTGTGGGACTATTTCTATTGTTTCCTTTAATATTATTTTTTGTAGTCCTGTTTTTTCTATGATTGTCAAACACTATGGGTAAAAAATTGTGGAGGTTCTGGATGATATTCTCTTCTTCTAGATATGATTCATCCTTTCTTCCAGGAGCAGCTAGTGTTAAATCAGATTACTCAAACAGCCTGTGGCTAAACCAGCTTGAGGCTGGTCTGCATTCTCTGTAAGCCTTGTTCTGCCTCTGGTTTATCCCACCACCTACAGCTCCCAACTGAGGTCCTGGGGATTTCATTATTGAATGTCCTCTACTTGGTGGGTCCTAAATTCCAATTTTGTTTCTCTAGCTTCTTGGGACTAGAGTGTTCCACTCAGCTTTTCAGCTATTTTATTTTATTATTACTATTTTTTTAAAGATTTATTTATTTCTCTCTCCTTCTCCCGCCTCCCCACCCCTTCCCCAAGTTGTCTGCTTTCTGTGTCCATTCACTGTGTGTTCTTCTGTGACCACTTCTATCCTTATCAGCGGCACAGGAACCTGTGTTTCTTTTTGTTGCGTCATCTTGCTGTGTCAGCTTTCCGTGTGTGCTGTGCCATTTCCTGGGCAGGCTGCACTTTCTTTCGCGCTGGGTGGCTCTCCTTATGAGGTTCACTCCTTATGCATGGGGCTCCCCTACGTGGGGGACACCCCTGCATGGCAGGGCACTCCTTGCACTAGTCAGCACTGCACATGGCCCAGCTCCACACGGGTCAAGGAGGCCCGGGGTTTGAACTGTGGACCTCCCATGTCGTAGGCAGACAGCTTATCCATTGGGCCAAGTCTGGTACCCTTCAGCTATTTTAGACCTCTTAGCTTCTAGCCCAATCAGAATATGATTGGAGTGGAGCAGGTGTAGCTCAGAGGTTGAGGACCTGCTTTGC
Source organism: Dasypus novemcinctus (assembly GCF_030445035.2). Lineage (NCBI taxonomy): Eukaryota > Metazoa > Chordata > Mammalia > Cingulata > Dasypodidae > Dasypus > Dasypus novemcinctus. The sequence goes on along the minus strand of NC_080694.1, from coordinate 47,432,607 downwards.
ATGTATGAGGTCCTGGGTTCAATCCCTGCACCTTAAAAAAATATATATAGATAGGTATATAGGTATATATATATATATGTATGTATGATTGGAGAGAAAAAAGCCAAAAGCATCAAGCTTGCTCCTCTCTACCTTTCTTCTCTCAGGTATTTTGGCCCTCAAATCCTGATTGCCCTGAAGAACTCTGACTCCAATTTTTGTTTCCCTAGTTGGGAGGGATTGTCAAAATGTTCATGGATTTTCATAGCTCAAAACTGCTTCAAAACCAGCAAAGGAAATGTTGAGCTGCCTTCACGGAGCTTCTCTCTCTCTGGGACCTGGCCTGGCACTTCTGGATAGCGCCACAGCTTTCCAGTGCCTTCAGACTAAATTTAATTTCATTTTATCCAGATTTTCTAGTTAGTCGTTCAGAGTCAGAAGCAGGGAAATTCACAATTTAAAAAACACTTCCTTATAAATTCCCCTTTTTGTTCTTCACACAAACCTTGTGTGGAAGAAGGCATAGGTTGCTATTCCCGTGTGAAAGAAGAAAGGTTGACTACCTGAGAGGTGGAGAGGTCTAGAAAGTAGAGAGGAAAAATTTGTCTGCCAAAGGCAGGACTGAAGTTAAATCCGTATCTTTCCAGTTCTAGTCTCATGTGTGTCTGTGTCTTTGCATCATCCTGCCTCTCCCTGGAAAAGGCTTATAATTCCGATTTTCTCGAAAGTTCTATCAATTAAATGCCTAGGGCCTTCTTTGCCTTAGCACATCCTGTTCAACGTGCTTCCAGGCCAGCTCCCTTTCCCAAACCTGCAGCATCAGCATCACCATGGACTGGTTAGAAATGCAAATTTTGGGGCCTCCCCAACCCAGACCTACTGAATCACAACTTGGGTGCCAAACAAACGCTCCAGCTGATTCTGAGGCATGCTGGGGTTTGAGAGCTGCTCTTAGCAATCGGGGAAAGGATTGCTCCCATGCAGTCAGTTCTTCACCCCTTAATTCTGGTCTTGCTGCTGTCAAGTTGTCCTCTGAAGGAGAGCGGGCTCCCACTGGCGCCCGAGCTTGTCAGAGAGCTGCATTGAAATCCACGCTCATCTGTCTCACGGCATCGTTCGGCATTCAGCTATCGCCTATTCATAAAGGAGGCACCTTTCTGCGGGAAGCTTTCTTATTATTTGAGAATGAGGTCCATCATTAATCTGGGCCTCCGCTTTATTATCTCTAAAATGAGAAACTTGGATTCTTTTCCTGGCTCCACCGTTCTGTGCATCCACACGAATGGCTCAGGACAAGGAATCTCCCAGCAATGCTGAGTCTTATCTTCTGGGAGTCTCTGAGTCATCAGACCGAAGGTGCCAGATGGAGGTCCTCAAATGAGAAGTTTCTAGAGGGGAGGACGAGGTGGGTTTCCCTTCACTGCTGGCTCCCCCAGCCCTAGTTGAGTGCACGTAACAGGCCCTTGAGTAGTGTCGGAGGATTTATGTCAGAATCACCTTGTTGACCCCAAGACCCCAAATTTCCCCAAACCCAGGCAGTAACTTCGTATTTCCCTTCTGGGGGTCTGGGCAGAATTGTTTGGCTTAGTGTTGCCATCTACTCCTTCCTCTGCAGTCATTGTCATAGTACTCATGCTCACGGTGAGTATATGTATATGAGCTCTTTTCTTTTTGTTGTAATATGTCGGCAACATAACATTTCCCCTTTGAACCACCTTCAAGAACGCAATTTAGCGGTGTTAATTACATTCCCAATGTTCTGCTACCATCACCACCATTCATTCCCAAAACATTCCCATCGCACTGGGAATGTTAATTTTTTTCTTTTTTTAAGATTTATTTTATTTATTTCTCTCCTCCCCCCCCCATTGTCAGCTCTCTGTGTCCATTCACTGTGTGTTCTTCTGTGTCCGTTTCTATTCTTGTCAGTGGCACTGGGAATCTCTCTTTTTTGTTGTGTCATCTCGCTGCATCAGCTCTCCGTGTGTGTGGCGCCATTCCTGGGCTGGCTGCGCTTTTTGTGTGGGGCGGCTCTCCTTGTGGGGCGCACTCCTTGCATGTGGGGCTCCCCTACGTGGGGGACACCCCTGCGTGGCATGGCACTCCTTGCGCGCATCAGCACTGCGCGTGGGCCAGCTCACCACATGGGTCAGGAGGCCCTGAGTTTGAACCCTGGACCTTCTATATGGTAGGTGGATGCCCTATCAGTTGAGCCACATCCACTTCCTGGAATGATGACTTTTATCTGAACCCTGTGACCCTAGAAACCATTGGAACTTAAGAAATTGGCCACCTGTTGGGTTGCTGCTCAGAGAGGCCTGAGCTTCTCCTTAGCTTGACTCACGTTTAGATGGGTTCCACCTTGTCTCTGAACCCCTGACTCCCCCCCCCCCTCCCACCCATGGCCCTCAGAACAGGCTCCACCTGGCCTCCACTCTCAACTCAGGAGATAACATCCTGTGGTGGACACACCCATCACGGGACCTCCCCCTCCAGTCCTCTCCCTTGAGCTCATTCCCACCCGAGAAGCTCTCCTGCCCTCTGCCTCAGGGAGTTGAGCCCCCTCTCTCTCCCCTATTGAGATAGCCTTTTGGTTTCTACCACCATAGTCTTCTGGCCTCTCTTCTCTATTGCTTATAGCTTCGAATAAAATCATCCCTCCCTGCTCATCATTGTCCAGAGCAAATGTTTTTTTTTCCTTTGCCAACCCCAAACAGAAACTCTACACCCATGAAGCATTAACTCCTCTTTCCCCAAGCCCACTCCTGCCCCAGAGACATGATCTCTTTCAACCCCCTCACCACAACCTCACCTAGTAGGCGAGGAAGGTTTTACTTATTACGTCCATTTTACTGCATTGGGAAGCCTCAGGAAAGTCAAACATCTGCCCAGTGAAGGAGTTAGGAAGAAAACGCTTTGGGCCAGTACGGGGCCCCCCTTCGACCCCAAGTCTTTGTTTGGGGACTGGTAATAAGGAGGAAAAGACTTGTGCTACCACCCAGAGTGCTGCTGAAAGATGAGATTTCTGTTCAGAGCTGCCATGGGTTCCTGAGCAGGTACTTCTCCCTGATACCATCAAACTTATTCTTCAACACACTGCGTGGATGAACGCGTCAGGTCGGGGTGGAGTGGGTGAGTAGGTAGAGTAAGATGGACTTGGCTCCTGTATTAATTTTCTCCTTGCAGCTGCTGAAAATCCAACTGCCCATGTTTCCGGGGAAATTCGGAAGGCTCGGGGTTGCTCTTACCGAGAGGAGCCCTGGCTCGGCCTGCGCGCCAGGAAATCACTGGGAGGCTGGGGCGTGCTGTGGGTGAGGGGGGCCCTGCCCCTTAGATCCGCGGAAGCCGGTACTCAGCCTTTTCACAGCCTGCTTGCAGGTAAGCAATGTACTTGCGTGTGGCGATGATGTATTTACCACAGATTACTGTAAATTATTTTTAAATGACCGTGACTGCTATTAGCATCTGACAATGGCTCATTAGAAGGTGCAATTGTGTCTGTCCGCAATGATAGCATGTGGGCCTTAATGTGGGAATATTAATACGGGAATATGGGGTGTTAATCCTAGTCCCTTAGACTCTTTATTATCACTGCTCTAGGAGAATACTGAGCCCCTAGCAGTCGATCCATCTATCCTCTTAGAGCAAGGTGGGCTTGTCCTTTAAACTATTTTAGGGAGGCAGTTATCTTATTTATTACACACACACAGATGCCCTCATAACTCCAGACCTTCGAGAGCCATTCCAGGGCAAGTGGCTAGTGTCTCACAGCTGACCCTCAACCCCCAGTCCTTTTTGACGTTTTTAAGGCCATTCCCTCTCTTCCGATTCCCAGAGCACAGCTATTCCCAAGCTCGGGGCTGCCTTTGTGACACCTGGATCCCCGCCTCTCCCAGGGCTGGTTCTCCCTGCAGAAGGCATTTTTAGACGTGCATCAGGGTGTTTTGTTCTTTTAATTGTCACAATGCCAGGGGGCCCCGTGGGCATTTCCCAGGCCGGGGTGGGGGCTGCTCGCGGTGCACACTTCAGTGCCAGCCAACACAAAGTCGGCCTGCCTCGGGTGCTAGGAGCACCCTCTGGAGAAAGTCTCCCTTCGGAGCCCCTCTCTCCCTGGGCTGGGGCGTACCTGGAATCTTCCCAGCCCAGGGGGATAGCTAGGCCTCCTACCCACAGGGGTTTTTCAGCTCTGTGGGCACACCTAGGAGAGGGGAGGTTGGACGATTCCTATCAAGATTTGTTCCTTTTTTTCCCCCCCCGCTAGTAGAGTAGGGGGCTCTGGGCGTCAGTTTTGCACCCTAGGCCTTGCAACGACAGAGTGTCTTTCCCAAATCCAGCGCAACCCAGCCAGCCCCTTGTTCAAGACGATGAATGCATTTGTCCTCGTGGCCCTGAAAATGGGACTTATAACTTACAACAAGCTGTCATTGCTGTGGAGAATGGGGAGTTAATGCTTACTGGGTGCCAAGTTTCTGTTTGGGCTGATGAGAATGTTTTTGTAATGGATGGTGGTGAGGGTAGCACAGTATTATGGCTATAATTAATACCACCGATTTGTACACTCGAAAGTGGTTAGAAGGGGGAAATTTTGAGTTGCATGTAGGTTACCACAATAAAAAATTTAAAAAAGAAAAGAATCGATGACCCCAATTTTATGAATGGGGAAATGTAAATGCATTTTTTGGAAAGGTTTATTTTATTTATTTCTCTCCTTCCCCCCCATTGTGTGCTCTCTGTGTCCACTCACTGTGTGTTCTTCTGTGTCCACTTGCACCCTTGGTGGCACCAGGAAACTGCGTCTCTTTTTAGTTACATCATCTCGTTGTGTCAGCTCTGCATGTGTGCAGCACCATTCCCCGGCAGGCTGCGCTTTTTTCACGCGAGGCGGCTCTCCTTGCTGGGAGCACTCCTTGCGCGTGGGGCACCCCCTCGCGGGGACGCCCCTGCGTGGCAGGGCACTCCTTGAACGTCACAGCACTGCGTGGGCCAGCTCACCACATGGGCCAGGAGGCCCCGGGTTTGAACCCTGGACCTCCCGTGTGGTAGGCGGGTGCTCTGTCAGCTGAGCCACGCCCCTTCCCTGTAAATGCATTTTAAACTAAGGGACTTGCCCAGTTGACCCGTTCCCTCTCCTCTATCTGCTTGGAGGGCGTCTGGCAGGGTGGAGGAGACCTTAGGTTTGCTGACCCTGGTTGACCATGTCCACGGTGGACACGCGACCCGAGTCGCCGGACACCTGTGGCTCGTACGGCTCAGGGCAAACAACTGAGGTGGCCCGATCAGGTCCTTTCTTGGAAATCTGCGCTGAGATTCAGAGGGACGACCAAGTTGGGAGCTGGGTCCAAGGCTTGGAAGTTCACGGATGCTCAGGTAGGGGCAGGCATTCTGGACTCGGGTGAAGCTGAACCCTGTGAGGGAGCAAAAATGCAAGGAGAGAGGAAAAGAAAGAGGCCGAGACTGGCCGGGAGACGAAAAATACAGTGTTTTACTTCCCAGTTCCCAGTGTAGGTCCCTGTGAGGCCTAATTGTACCACAGCTGAGCTGTTTGACTACACTTCCCGCTGAATTCTTACCAGACCCTCTCCTCCTTGCGTCAGAGCATGCTTTAACTGGCCTTAGTTTAGAGGGCTGACTGGAAAACGCAGCTTAAAAAAGGAATGGATTTTTACTCAGTTCTGAGACCCTACCTCTGAAAAACGTTGCCCGTGCTCCTGAGGAGATTCGGGGGGTCAGGGGGGCAGGGTGAGAGGATGTATCAGGGAAAGGTTATTTCTGGGGCTTCCTAAATGTCTTGTGTTTACATGTGCCTGGGGTTTCCTTGGAGCCTCTACATCTTCCACAGTTTAAGATCTCCCGTTGCCTCCCTGAAGGAACATCTCCTGTCATGGGTGTTTTCTTTCTTCCTTAAAACAAAAACAACAAGGAAAAAAACAAAACCCCAGTGTTACTCTCCAGGCTGGAAGAGCAGTTTCTGTGGAGGATTTTGGTTCTGGGTCTCCCTGATGCTTTCACAACATAGATGCGGGACAGGCACCTACTTGAAGAGAGAAAACTATGCTCGTGTGTTTAGACACAGATGCGCCTCAGATACTGTTGTTTTTCTACATTGCAGTTCTTGCCAACCATTGTCCTAGGAAGTTAAAACACCTGGTTCACATTTTTATGATGAGTCGTTAAGACTGGATTTGGGCAGGGGGCACGTGCGTGGTCAGGGGAGCGGCCCCTGATCCTTCCTGGGGTTTTTGGGTTTCCGGCTCCTCTCTTCTCTTTCCGGTGGCCCTTCCCGGAAGCCAGTTCTCTCTTCACACCTGTCATTGCTACTGCACTGGGTTGGTGTGGTCTCCCCTCACCAAAGGGACGCCGAGAGCCAGAGCTGACCTCTTCTGAGGTCTCCTCTAAAGTGCCATTTTACTTAATCACCTGGAGTAATTAGTAATTTGGACGGGACGCGAGTAGGTGCAGGTGGGGTTTTCTGGCACTCACCCTGGCTTTGCCTTGCTCTGTCCTTGTCTACTTGCGAAACGAGAGGGCAGGCTCCTGGGTTCTGAGGGGACTTCTGGAGGCAGATTGTCCATTTGGTTGGTTGTGTTTCGGGGTGATTACTCTCCTCTTGCTGCTCGTTATGCCCAGCAGAGGGAGGGTTGAGCCCATCAATTCAATACCTGCTGGAAAGCTCGAGGGGGTGCTTACGCCGAAGAAGGAGGACGTTTGATATAAATCCTGGTGTTTTAGGGCACATAAAAATTTTGACTTGGGAGTTATGGGGGATAATTATAGTCCTCTATCAGCCTTGTCACTCCGTTCTCCAAGGTCGTGGCTGAGGAGGTGTGAATGGGTGCCCCCACTGCTGCGCCTCTAGATTGCCGGGCTTTTGGAGGATGAAGAAGAATGCTTTGGGGAAGTGGATTTGGCTCAATTAATAGAGCATCTGCCTACCATATGGGAGGTTCAGGGTTCAAACCCCGGGCCTCCTGACCCGTGTGGTGAGCTGGCCCACGCGCAGTGCTGATACACGCAAGGAGTGCCCTGCCATGCAGGGATGTCCCCCACATACGGGAGCCCCAAGTGCAAGTAGTGCACCCTGCAAGGAGAGCCACCCCGCGTGAAAAAAGTGCAGCCTGCCCAGGAGTGGCACTGCACACACAGAGAGCTGATGCAGCAAGATGATGCAACAAAAAGAAACACAGATTCCCAGTGCTGCTGACAAAAATACAAGTGGATACAGAAGACCACACAGCGAATGGACACAGAGAGCAGACAACGGGTAGGGTGGGGGGGTGGGGGGGAGAAATAAATAAATCTAAAAAAAGAAGAATGCTTTGCACTGACGATGCTTACGCCACTGGGTTTCCCCGCCTGTCCCCAGCTGGACGAGGGCTGAAACTCTGCTTTGTGGCTCCACCAGGAGTGATGAGCCTCTGAGGGGCTGCTGTCATCTAAGCTAACTCCCAAGAGTGCGCTTCATGTACCAGAAAGCCGATGTGCTTCTTCACGATGGGGCAATATTTAGATGTCCATCCAGGCTTTCCCCGCTCTCCTGGAGAAATGCTGATGACAGACGTCCTCTTCTGCTCTGCATTGGATGACTCCATGTTTAGTCTCTGTGCCAAGCTGGGTGCAGAATCTAGAACCCCAGGTTTCTTCAGAAGAGCAGCAGGGATTTTTTTTTTTAATTTTATCCTCCCCCCCATCCATGACTTTTTGCGTGCTGCCTGCTCTCTGTGTCCATTCGTTGTGCGTTCTTCTGTGTCTGTATTTATTTATTTTATTTCCCCTCCCCCCTTGCAGCTTGCTTGCTGTCTGCTCTCTGTGTCCATTCACTGCACGCTCTTCTGTGTTTTTGCTTGTCTCCCTGTTTTGTTGCTTCACCTTGCTGAGTCGGCTGTCTGCGGTGTCAGCAGCAGAGATTAAAACAAAGAAATTTATGCAAGCATATCATTCACACATGAGCATACATAAACAATAACTATATAGTAAAAGTTATGAACTTAAAAATAAATATGCATGTTCATACAGGGCTTCTATACATCACCCCACCACAAACACCTTGCATTGTTGTGAAATGTTTGTTACAAATTATGAAAGAGCGTCATCAAAATATTACTGCTAGCTATAGCCCATATCTTACATTTGGTGTAGTTTTGCTCCAATTGGTTATTATTATTATTATCTTTTTAAGGTTTTTTCCCCTTCCCCTGCCCCTGCCCTGCTGCTTTTGCTGTCTGTGTCCATTCTCTGTGTGATCTTCTGTATCTATTTCTCTTTTTTTTCTTCTCATCTTTCTCTGCTAGTATTCAGAGGGATTTGATCTTGGGGACCTCTGATGTGGAGAGAGGTTCCCTGTCAATTGTGTCACCTCAGTTCCTGGTCTCTGCTGTGTTTCACTTTGACTCTCCCCTTCGTCTCTCTTTTGTTGCGTCATCATCTTGCTGGGAGACTCGCCAGGGGACTGGCTCACCCTGCAGGCACTGGCGTGGGCACTCAGCTTACCACGTGGGCACTGGCTCACCATGCAGGCACACTTTCTCTTCTTCTTTTTCACCAGGAGGTCCCAGGGATTGAAGCTGGGTCCTTCCACATGGTAAGTGGAGGCCTTATCACTTAAGCCACATCCACTTCCCCCAGTTGATTATTCACACCCTGTCTTAGCATTATACATTAGTTATAGTTCACAAGAGAATGTTCTCATATTTGTCCTGTTAACCACAGACCATCTTACACCATTGGATTCCCTGTGTTCTACAGCCCCATGTTTTGTACAGTCCATTCAGAGTGTACGCTCAGTGCCTCTCATATTCATCACAGAGTTGTGCTGTCATCATCTCAGTAAATTTCAGAATTTTCATTACTCCAAAAGAAAAAAATCCCCAACCCCCTTATACTCCTCTGTTGTTGGCATTGATAGCAGAGATTTTACTGAAGGTTTTATAGATGAGATGGAGACTTAACCCACATACTCAACAGCAAACAAATTAAAATTCCCATGTGATATTTCTGTTCTGGCCAAAAGTCCTTTAACCCAACCAGTACCCAACTTCTCTTGCTGCTCCCTTTCTGCCCCAAGATTTTCCTCTAATTTTCAAATTCTTTATGCTTTTATCATGCAGAGCAATTCAGTTGTGACCAAACTCCTAACCAAGCTTATCCATCCAAACCCAATGAAATGCTCACAGAATAAAGGAGCCGAAAGTATTGGGACCCAACGTCTTTGGATGGCAGCTCAGCTTTATTATTTATTGCTAGAGACCTCATTCCTCAACCCATGTGGCTAATCAGTGGATTTCTTCCTGATAAATATAGGACTGTCCCCAAGAGGAAGTCTTACTCCAGCTGCTAAGGGAAGAACATTTCCTCTGTCTCATTACACCAGAAACTGGAAAGCACAACCAGTCATTAGAATGCTGCTCAGCGTGCAGGGCAGCAGAGTGGAAACAGCTGGGTGGCCTTGGGAAGACGTGCGTCTGAGCGACGGGCAGGCCTGGCACTTGCTCTGCCATGCCGGAATGTGTCATCCTAATGACGGTGTGACTGTGGCCAGATTCATGGATGGGTAAACCCTAACCATGCCTTCCTTCCCTGATCTCCTGCTGGGCTCCATTCAGCCCTCCCCGGCTACCTCTACTTAATCTGTCATTTTAACACCCTTTGTTAGTTGAATGTTTTTTCCGTGGAGCATGATTCTGTATTTTATTGATTTCATTTTGCATCGTAGTTGGTTGCCTCTAGGTAGCATGTAGAGAAGCACCTTCATCTCATGATTGTGGGTTTGCTGCTTCTCCCTTGCAGGATGGACTCTTTTAGCAAGCATTCTTGCCAGCCACCAATCTACTTGTAGACTCATTATGGCCATTACAACTGGGAAACATCTTTACATCATCCATCCTTCTGTCAGTGAGGAAGAATTTGAGGCTCTGAAGAGTAAGAGCACTTGTCCAAGATCATCACAGAGTTGGTGTTGGAGCCAGGAATAAATTCTGTGTCTTCTGATGTCTGGTTGCTGTATTTTGCTTATTTATTATTTTTTCAGGAGGTACTAGGATTGAACTCAGGACCTTGTACATGGGAAGCAGGTACTCAGTTGCTGAGCTACATCCACTCCCTAATGAGAGTTGGTTTTCTGTTTGTTTGTTTGTTTTTAGGAGGTACCAGTGATTGGGACCTGGATACTAGGTACCTGGGACCTTGTACTTGGGAAGCAGGAGCTCAACCACTTGAGCTACAACCGCTCCCCTAGTTGCTATATTTCTACCCCATCTCACTGCCTTCCTGCCAGGGTCATTTGTGGTTGTTCTGTTTCCCAGTGTCTCTACAATTAGATCACAAGCTCCTTGAAAACAGAAAATGTAACTTCTCTAGAATATGGTTAAGTTCCAAAATGGGTACCGAGAATATATTATTTATCTGTTTCAATAGACGTTTTTAGATCGGTCATTATATTAGGGTGTTATGCTACATATATGTACTACTGATGGGGAGGTAGAAGATGAAAAAACACTTTCTTTTCTCAAGAAACTCGCCATCCATGAGATCTGCTATAATAGAGGTGTATATATATACACACACTCTGGGAAAGGATAGATACATTTCAGCCAGGGGCACTGGAAGCTTTATGGAGAAGGTAAGGCTGGAACTGAGCCATACAGAGGATTAGAATTCCACCAGAGTCTTAGTGAGGGGGAAGGCTTGCTAGTAGCACTTGAGCAGACACTCAAAAGTAAGAAGATACGATGAAGAATGGCCTGTAGGCCACTGTGGTTGCAGACAGGAGGTTTAAAGCTGAAAAGGAAGGCATGGTAGAAGCTCTGAGACTTTGAACTTGTATGGAACACTGCAATGATGCCTTCCTCTCCCACCTTTCTGAGACAGTGCCCGGCTGAGGATCAGCACTCAGTGAATGTTTGTGGGGTGAATTAATGATAAATACTCTAAGGGTATGCTAACTACAGAAACGATGGTGTCCAGAGGCAGTGGACTCTTTGCTAGCATGGACTTTGGAGCCAGACAGCCTAGGTTTAATCTTAACATTGATGGTTATAAGCTGTGCAGTCTGGTAAGTTTTCTAACCTCGCCAGACCACAGTGTTCTTATCTGTGAAATGTGGATATAATAGTACCTACCTCATAGGTATGTTACGCTGTTAAGTGAGTGAATGCATGTAAAACACAAACATGTTAGAATAGCGTGTATTTCATCATAAGCACTCTGTCTGAATTTATTACTGGCCTGTGTATATTGTCACAATAGGGAAAAACCTGTCTTCTCAAAATGTCTTTCCATACCTGCCCTACTGTGTGAAATTATTCCAGTAGGCTTTCTTGAGCAACTCAAAGCCTTTATTAAAATACATATGCAATTAGGAAGCCAACTCTAAGATAGTCATTACCTCTTTAGCAAGAATTCAGTTACCTAATACAGCCCAGAGGAAATGGGCTATGTAATGACAAATTCAGTGAAATACTAATAGTACAGATAAATAGGTTACTTACCTGGAGAGGTCACACATGGAAAATACAATTACCTAGACTCTAGCAGTATTTTTTTTGTTTAAGATTTATTTTTTATTTATTTCTCTCCCCCTCCCCCTGCCCCCATTGTCTGCTCTCTGTGTCCATTCACTGTGTGTTCTTCTGTGTCCGCTTGCATTCTTGTCAGCGGCACCAGGAATCTGTGTCTCTTTCTGTTGCATCATCTTATTGTGTCAGCTCTCCATGTGTGCGGTGCCACTCCTGGGAGGGCTGCGCTTTTTTCGCGCAGGGCGGCTCTCCTTGCGGGGCGTACTCCTTGTGCGTGGGGCTCCTCTATGCAGGGGACACCTCTGTGTGGCCTGGCACTCCTTGTGCGCATCAGCACTACACATGGACCAGCTCACTACATGGGTCAGAAGACCCTGGGTTTGAACCCTGGACCTCCTATATGGTAGGCGGATGCTCTATCAGTTGAGCCAAATTCGCTTCCCTAGCAGTATTTTTTACACCTTGTATTCTGGGGAGACACTTCAGGGGGTTCCATCAATATTTCATAATATTTCATTAAAAAATCATCCAGAGTATTAAAAATTTGTGCTTAAAAATAAGAAAAATATGGGGCTAAAGACAATACATATATAATGCCAAATATTATCAAATTGGAGTTTACCAACATACAATCATTTGCTATCAGATTGAATAATTTTCCGTGTAGACCTTAGAATATGGTTTCTTCTGCATCCTCTATTTAAATGAAGAATATCCCGAGATTGTAAGAACTGAGAAGTAGTTACAAATGGTATTTGTTTTAAAACAAATAAAATGTTCTTGATATTTTGCAACTAAAATAAAATATGACAAAGCATGACAAATTTCGTACAAGACTGTAACTGTTTTCCATAACTCCCAATTCAAAAATTTTATATCCACCAAACCACTATTGTCCTCATTAATTGACTGTATAATGATTAACTGTCATTAATTTTTGGCCATAAAAACCACAAATAAAAGTCTGTGAATAAAACATCCCTTTTATCTCTTTGATGTGTTACGATTCTCTGTAGGATGATTTCACATGTAAAAAAGGGCTCTACTGCTAAAAAAAGTTCAAAAACTACCAATTGGGGAAGTAGCTTGGAATTTGGAGATGGGATAAATGAGAAAAGGCAAACGTCTGTGACAATACCTGTACAATTGGGTATCTGAGAAGCATGGTGCGGCTCCCTCGCCTTATCCCAAGGATCCTGCTGATTCAGAGCTGGGCGTGGAACAAGATAGCAGGCTAGAATGGCTGGGATGCCAAGATCTTTGTCCTCTCTGAATCGAACATTTGTGGTTTTAACTATTTCCAAATAGGTTCTAGACGAACTGGGACACGTGGCATGTTGCAATTTTACTGAGGCATAAATTTTAAAAATCTTTCTGGACAAATGCGCTAATCAGAAAAATGATAAACTGTACAAGGCAAAAAATCAAGGCATGGACTTGCGTCACACATGCCACCAGGCTGGGGGCGGGGGTGTGGGCAGCAAGAAGCCACCAGAATGTGGGAGCCCAGCAGCTCAATCACCAGCTTTGTTCTCTACGCATCTGGTCTGTACTGTAACTCTTTGGTATTGTGATAGAAACTTGATTTCTTTGTGAAAAATGGCCTGGGGCTGCTGGGAGAAATGACTGATTCTAGGATGAGGCAGGAACTGGGAGTATCTTACAGGACCAGAAAACAGGGAAGTGCTTTAAAAAAATAAAAATAAAAAGAAGTCGAAACCAAACCAAAAACCAAACCCACTTTAAAGAATTCCAGGAAAGAGGAGAATATCGAGGGTTTACAGGAGGCATTGGAAAGAACTCCCAGTGGCCAAAATCGAAACGATTTGAGTAACAAAATAAACAATGTAGTATATTTGATTATAACCCAAAGTATTAAATAAATATCCATAAGTCCATACTGTTAGAAATAAATGATTGAATAAATTAATAAAAGAGGGGAAGAGACAAATCTCCCATACAGAAAAATTCCAACTAATCTATGTAGATAGACTACACTATGGGTTGTGTATTTTGACTTCCCAAAGAGTACAGTATGGAAAGGGGGGTGGGAAAAGAGTAACTTTCCAGAGGAGAAACATGCCAAACACTGCCTTGGCCAGGTGATCAAGGTCAACATCAACAATCATGTGTGTGTTGATAGGATGCTCATTTGATACGATGTGATGAGACTGGCACTTTGCCTCTGTGGTCTTTTTCCCCCAAACTCATCACCCCAATTAGGAGAAAAACAAAGGATACATTCCAATAGAGGGCATCCTACAATATACTTGGCCAATACTCCTCAGAACTGTCAAGGTCACCAAAAACAAGGAAGGACTGAAATAAGTTCAGAGCCAAGAGGAGCCTAAGGCAACATGACAACTAAATAATGTTGTGTCTCAGATGGGATTCTAGAAGGGAAAAATGACATTAGGTAAAAAACAAAGGGAGAAGTGGATGTGGCTCAAGCAATTGAGCTCCTGCCAACCACACGGGAGGTCCTGGGTTCAGTACCTGGTGCCTTTTAAAGAAGATGAGCAAGACAGCAAGCTAACATGATGGGCTAGTGTGGTGAGCTGATGCAACAAGATGACACAACAAATGACACAAGGAGGAAAACATAATAAGAGTACAACATAGCAGGGAACAGAGGTGGCTCAAGCAATTCAGCGCCTCCCTCTGACATGGGCATCCCTGGGTTTTTTTCCTGGTGACTCCTAAAAGGAAGATGAGCACACGATGAACAGACAGTGCAAACAATGAGGGGTGGGGAGAAATAATTAAATTAATTAAATCTTAAAACAAACAGCTAAAGAAATCCAAATCAACTATGGACTTTTTAATAAAGCATCAATATTAGTTCATTAACTGTAATAAACCATGCTAATGTAAGATGTTATTAGCATGGAAAACCATACAGCGTGGAGTTAGAGGTTATGGGAACTCTATACTATTTGCTCAGTTTTTCTGTGAATCTAATACTGCTCTTAAAAATAAAATCTATTAATTAAAATAAAACAAAAAATCCCTGGGGAGAAATACATCTATTAGTACTGCTAATAAATACAGTCTATTAAATATGATTCTTGGGCTGACAATGTATGTTTCACAAGAGAAATTCTATTTGTGAACCATAGCAATTTAAATCCAGCCTCACCTTGGTTTCTGTGAACACCAGGTTCTTGACTGGGGCAGTCCTGTCCTTTATTATGTAACATTAAAATCATTTTAGTTGCTTGGTTGATAAACAAAAGTGCCCAGCTTGTTTTAACATGAAAATGAAGCATGAAACTGCAATGGAGGGTTAAGGTTAACAAATGGTTTTGAGGCGGATTGGTTTAGTGAAAGAAGGAAGGTAGCAGAGGCCTGCAGACAACATGGCCGACAGACAACATGGCTGACAGACAACATAGTCAACAGACAACATGGTCAAGAGACAATGTGGCCAACAGACAACATGGCTGACAGAGAACGTGGCCGACAGACAATGTGGCCGACAGACAACATGGCTGACAGACAACGTGGCCGACAGACAATGTGGCCGACAGACAACATGGCCAACAGACAACATGGCCGACAGACAACATGGCTGACAGACAATGTGGCCGACAGACAACATGGCCGACAGAAAATGTGGCTGACAGACAATATGGCCGACAGACAACGTGGCCGACAGACAATGTGGCCAACAGACAACATGGCCTACAGACAACATGGCTGACAGACAACGTGGCCCACAGACAATGTGACCATGAGACCCCACCTGAAAACCTCCTGCAGGGAAGGCTGCAGGAAAAACCTGAGGAGACCCTGGCCATGAGACCCTACTTGGAACTCTTTCCAGGTCAAGGGGATTCCCTGGATACCTTCAAACAAAAGGCCTCACCATTGGCCCCTGAGGCCTAACAGGTGGGGATCATAAGGCAACCAATCAGAACAGCAAACAGCTGGGGCCCTCCCCTACATTAGGAGGGGCGAGGAGGAAAGGTTTTAAAAAGCCTAACTGAGGACCTCTGTGTGTGTGGCTCACCCTGCAGCACGCCGCAGCTGTCTCTGACCGTGTACTTTTCTAGTTTTCTTGTTTCTTAATAAACTCTTTATTCCTTTACCTACCCTATGGCATGTCCTTAAATTCTTTAATGAGACATAAGCCAAGAACCTGGAAGCCCAGAACCCAGAACCTTCCACCAGCAATTTTCCATATAGATGTTCTTTTCTTACTTTTTCAATATATTATAGAACAGCCAAAAGTTAATACCTGAAATTACTGAAACTGGCTAGACTGACCTCACCCTTGTATAGGGTCATTTTTAATTAAGATCTGTTATTGCAAAGATCATTCTAAACTGGACTCACCCCTGCTTATGGTTACTCTAGACTAACCTGACCCTTGTGATGGTAACCACTGCAACTTCTCTTGTTTGAATGCATAAAAACCCTGAACTCTTCAAAATGGGGGAAGGCAGATTTGAGACACCCCTGCAGTCTATCCTTGTGCTGGCGTTAATAGACCTGCTTTCTCTCGCTACTATCTCAGTAGGGACTCCAGTTCATCTGCTCAAGGCAAGAACCCAGAGGGACCCCTGCAGGGTTTCCTATAGTTTGGGGTTCATGAAGATCCACGGACATTTATCCTTGTGACTAGGAGTCATGGATTTCAGTAAAAGCTCAGCACCCTTGATCCGTGAGTCGAAACTGATTAGGGTCCTATTAGCTTCCGTGACGGCTTGCGGCTCTTTCTGAACATGTCCTTTCTCTGTTGATGAGTTTATTGCTTACTGGGAAGAGGAAGATACAGCCTAGACAGCCTTGGCAGTGAGTTGAGAGAGAATGAGGTTGAAATTGACTGAGAATTGGAACTTTAGTTTAAGGTGGATCTTTCAGTGTGGAGGCTTGATTACAATTGGGTGAAGGTCATGATACAACAGTCCAGGATTTGTGGAAACAGGGAGGAATGGATTTTGAGGTGAGAAGTTAAAAAAAAAAATCAGGGTGCATACTGTCTGTAGATGTTTTCCATTGAAGAGTTAACTGGTCTTTGGGGGGAAGTTCCTGTAAAGAATAATGAAGACAATTACCTGGGCACAGATCTCTGGAAATACTCAAGTTCTGTTACTGAAGACAGTAGAATAATACAGTTCTGTTAGCATAGAGTGTTAGCTGGAGGCAGGGAATAGGTAGCTTCAGTCCTCAGAGTCCAAGCTGTGCTTGTGGGTCGTTGGTTTCGGTCCTCAGATTTCACTGCAATATTAAAAGAACTAAGATTCGATTCGTTGTAAATAAAAAATGGAATTCATACTTCTGCGACTTTCTCTTTTAACCTAATGTTCGATCACAATCAACTTCCGGTCCCACATGTCACATCTATGCCTTTCCTTTCCACAGTTGAATCTTTGTAAGCCTTTGAGGCCCAACCTGCTTTGGGGCCCGTGGCCCTGTCTTCTCCGTCTGTGGCAGAACTTTGGAAACAGATTATTTGGCCATCACCTCCATTGTGTTATCTTTATGTTTTAAACAGAACAACCTGCTGAAGGGGGAAGAAAGTTCCTTCTGTCCATGTGGGTCTCACCCAAATCTTACAGACCTCAGATCAGTCTGGTCTTTGGGAGGAGGGGGGATCTACTCTGTCACCCCCAGGGCCCCTCGCAGCTGGCTGGATTCTCTCTGCAGGTTTGTAAGATGCTAGAAGATTTTGAAACTCAGAAGCTGAAGGTCGCTTGGCCAGTACCACACAGGCAACTCCATAATTTAAAAGAGCTGTTTGGGGTGATGGAAAATTTTCATAATGGATGGTGGTGTGGTAACAACCCTGTGGGTGGAATTGTATACTTCAGAGTGGTTAAAATGGGAAATGCTATGTTGTATACATATTACCACAATAAACATTTAAAATAAGTAAATAAATAAATGGGTTGGCCGATGAGTCAGTTGGGGTCTATAGCTTTGAAGACACACTCTCCCGGAGGAGTGGATGATCCGGAGGTTGAAATCGGCTTGGTCTTGCCCTGTGTAAGGCAGCTTCTGTCCAAGCGCTGCAGCTCGTCATATACAGGGGTGTCCTTTTCTTGAGGTTCCTCTCTGGCCACCCTGTTGGGTGTTTTAGCCAGCCCGAGTGTCATTTCCCCCAAATCCTGTTGGGGCGGGGGGCAGGGGAGAAGGATGTGCTGCCAGAATTTTCTGGAATATTCTCGACAGGCCATTTTAATCCTTTCCCTCACTCGCCTCAGAAGAGCAAGCCTTCCCCCTCTTGCCTTCCCCGACCCTCAATGCCGTTCTCCCCTCCCCTTGGTCCTTGGCAACTTAAACCTTCCCTCCGCCTTCGATTTTTTTTTTCTCCCCCAAACGGGGACACAATATCTCTCTCCAAAGCAGGCTTTGCATGGCCTGTGGGAGCAGCTGACAAAGAGAACAAGTAATTTCTTAGCCTTTCAGCACCACACTGCCTCTGTTTTTTGTGAGTGGCCAGTGCACCTGTTGTGATCAGCAATTCTCCCTTCACAGGCCGTTTGAAAAGAGGGCAAGCTCTGCACCCATTCCCCCCTGCCCCCCTTCCTTTTAGTGAATGCTAATAATTTTAAAAAGGAGAGAGACAAGTTCTCCCGATGGTTTCTTTAGCGTGACACTCTGGGACACTCAGGCGGAGGCTTTTAAAAAGAGGTGCTGGTGCCTGCAGATGCATTGGTGGGGCTGCCCCGGGCTTGGCTGGGGCAGGGGCGAGGCTGGATGGCAAGTTGGCTCAGTTTGGAAACGGGGCTTTCCTATCCTTGTTCTCTCTGGGCTGTTTTGGCTTATTTATTCGGGGCTCTAGAAGCTTCTTTGTTCGATGCTGGCTGGTAAAGGGCCGGGAGGTTTGGGGCAGTTTCTCCTAGTAAAACAAATTTTGGCATCAGGAGAAGAAAGGGCTTCCACTTTTCCTAGGGTGGGTGGCAGGGCGTGCAGACGGTTTTTCTTTTCTTTTTTAAAGTCAGTAGGCAAACGGAGTTGGCTGGAGGGCAGGCATTCTCTGTTTAGCCCTCGCCAAGAGGCACTCTGGGCTGGGGGTGAAGAGAGAGGTCCGGTGTGCTACCCGTTGAGTTCCAGGTCCCCGGTGGAAGCTTTTCTCTTCGGCTACCTCTGTTCTCCCCTTCCCGTGTTGAGCTAGACCTGGGTGACCCTGCTGGAACGTAAGGGGCTGAGACTGACGGTGCTCTCCTGTTTCGAGGGCCTGGGGGACGTGTTCCGGGGAGGGTTGTAGGTGGGCGCATCCGGCCTTCACTGCACCATCTCCTGCATCCTTACCAGGCCCTACCAGTGGTCTGGGAGGAAATCAGCTCATCTTAGAGTCAGCAGCAGCCAGCACAGCACCCTCTCTGTGCCCACCCACCCCCAATCCCCACTCCTAGCTGGTCCTCCATAAATATGTTTGGTGAATATGTAATTGAATCTTTTATTCTGGGTAAGAGCCTTTCAATACAAGTGGCCCTAATTAATTTGTGTATTATTTAGACCAGGCTTTGGTTCAGATCCGGGTAGGGGATGACGGTGGTTGAGGACGCGCAGGACGTTTTGGAGGCAGGGGTTGAGCCACTGTGGGTCTTGAGTTGTTGTAAAGATGGGGTGTGGGGCAGGGAAAAGAGAACGAGGGCAGTCGGCCTGTTCAACGTAATAGCGATTCATTTGAAGCGCACCCAGTTTCATAATTCTAGGTGTGTTTCCTCTAATCTGGCTTTCCTGGGTACAGGAGTCAGGGGGCAAACTGCACTTAAGCAAAGGGTAGTCAAGCATTTCCTTACCTGGTACCTGGCCTCAGGGAATTGTACGGTTTTGAAGCTAAGTGCTAAGTTTCCAGGGTTTGGGCCATTCACTTACCTCAGGGAGGCTGTGATTTGTATCTTCCTCTTCCTCTGTTTTTGGTTCTGCTACTGACCAAGCCCAGAAGGCAAGTTTTTGTCCTGATGGAGTCAACTTTTCCTTAGGTGCTTGTCCTGCTCACCTGCTTACCAGTGTGAACTTCTTAATAATACCAGCTGTCGTATATTTTATAAAATGACAACAGTTTCTACTATGATGCCTCAACTGAAATATAACCAACTGATAAGTTGTCAAAAAGAGTTTACACTTGCAAAGGGTTGGGCTCATCTTAAAGGTAGATTTCCTAGCTTAAAAGTTAGTACTTATTTTAAAGAATAAGTGTCATTCTTCCTAAATAGTCCTCGCATTTTCTAAGAAGATTAAACTTCCTTACAGTTATTGTGGGTGGTGATATATCCTTCTCTGTGTTGGGGATGGATTGTACTTCCTCTGAGGACAGTTCTGGGTTTTTCTGCCTGGAAGTATTGGGACAGACTAGATATTTCCCAAAGAATGGGAGATGGTTTCATGCAGTTCATATCCTTAGCCATAAATAATATATGGACTTGCACAGTGAGAAGGCATTGCCTTTTCAATTCCGTCTTCTGTCCTCTGATTAAGTCACAGAGCTTGGTTTGGTCCTAAAGCGTCTTTAATCTTTCAAAAATGTCTTCTTCTTCTTCTTTAGTATCTCTCTGGAATATATGATTTTGTTTCCATTTTTTCACTGTTTGCACATGAAAGCCCCTAATATAATTTGCAAAACTGATCGACAGGTTATTTCAGCAATTCCGTTGGTAAATACTGGTGGCCTCTGGCCATTAGAGGCTGGGGGAGGTTTTACAGCCCTTACCCCAAGCCTCATCCCCAGGCTGAAAGCGAGGCTTAGACCAGACATTTACAGGCAAGTTCCCGTAGGCTGGTGAAGTGGTCCTCTCTGACCCCAGGAGCTTGGACAAGCACCTTGCGCCACGGGCTCACTCCGAAGCGGACATTGTCACCCTGTATTTGGGTCGGGAGACGGTGTGCCCTGGAAACAGAGGGACCAAGGTGGAAACAAGCGTGAAGAGCCAC
This sequence comes from Dasypus novemcinctus, assembly GCF_030445035.2. Taxonomy (NCBI): domain Eukaryota; kingdom Metazoa; phylum Chordata; class Mammalia; order Cingulata; family Dasypodidae; genus Dasypus; species Dasypus novemcinctus. Next base: position 47,412,232 of record NC_080694.1, on the reverse strand, counting down.
TGTGCTTCTTCTCAAGTGTTAGGGTCAGGCTTTGCAGGGTTCTCTTTTGCCCAGTTCGGGCCATCCCGGCATAAGTTGCGCTTGTCATTATGGTGATGCCCCAAGAGAAGCAAAGGATCTGGGGAACTGATAACTAAATCACCTGTACCTGCTGAAATCAAGGAGCCAGTGTAAGTCCTGTCTCCACATCAGTGATGTCGAACAAGGTCTAAGAAAGTAATCAGAAGAAAAAGAGAGTTTTCTAGTTGAAATGACGATCTCTGTTTTGCCCTAAACTTTTTCATGTGGTTCCAAATTTTGTAGCCAGTGTGTTGAAACCTAGAGAAGCGATGATTTATGAATGCTGGCATTGAAGATATGGATGGTTGGTTGGTTTGTGAAAAGTGAGGTCATAACTCTGTAAACTTCTTTACTCAGAAATTTATCGTGATGCTGTTTGGCTTAATTGAAACCAACATGCTACCCGCTTTCTACCTTTGTATTTTTCTGTCCACTTTGCTTGGCTGGAAAAAACATGCATTGGCCTGCGACACATGAACCAGGGACTCTCCTATTGAATTAGATTCTCATGAAAAGCAAAAAAGGGAGTGGAGAGGAGAAACAGGATGCATGATATTTCCTTTTGGTCCTGCATGTAGGTCAGTGGATGTTTTCTTGTCTGATGAATGCTTTTCACTCACCTTTGATATAATCCTAATGGTCCCATTAAAATACATTTAGCCTTCTTTCTCTGCTCCATCTGCCAGCTCTCGATGTCATTTGGTGAACGGCAGGCAGGTTTTCAGTTCCGAAAAGCAGAGATCAGGCAAAGAATTGGAAGAGGATCATATGTCCCCCATTTTATTTTCAAAAATATCCCCTCATTTTATGGCTGAGTGTTAAGTTGCAGCTGGATAAAGAGAAGCTTCGACAGCAGGGAAGCTTCTCTACCTCGCGTTCGTGTGATACTGGGATGCGTTACCCAAGGAGATTGATGAGCCTCTTTCATTAGGAATCTTTTGGAGCAAAACATTTCGACTCTTGCTATTTTTGGAAATTCTGATTTAGCCTTGTTTCGATGACTCCCACCATTTCCCCACGTGGTGGATTTTTTGTGGCTGCACCTTGGGCTCAAGTTCATAACGGAATGTGCGAGTGCCTCAGCCTTTTATAGACTTTCTGCCAACCGAAAGAGCTGGAAAGAGCCGAGGTGGTTGCATATTAAGGGCAAATATAGCTCATGTACTGTGTTTACCCAGCCTCTTATGAGTGCTTTGCCTAATGGCGGGCAGCGCAACAGCTGGAGTCTGTAAGTGATACGGTGCTGCAGTGCCTCTTAAATTCCCTTCTCCGTCACTCGAACTGACACACAATCCCTTCCAGGAAACAACGCGAGCCCACCACAGCTGGTCCCAGGGAGCTCGCTCTTCGGACCCAGAGGTTTGCACCGTGGTTTTAGCAGCCTGGCTGTGGCAGCCTTGTGGCATGCTGTGTGTACCTCGGGGCGAAGCGGGCGGCAGGCTGGGTTGACTGCCCTTCACGTGCAGAGAGACCGGAAGGGCTCAGGAAGAGAGTCCAATTTCTAACTCAGGGATTTGGGCTGGGGTCTGGGGATATGCTTCGAAAACGCCCCTCATGTCGGGTGACTGAGCAGAACTGGAGGCAGAGGGCTCTGAGAGGTGGCTGGTGCACAGAGGGGCGATGGCTTGGAAAGAGGTCGTGGGGACCAAAGCTGCTCTCTGACCTGCCTCGGGTCATGAAAAGTGAATGCAGTGGAGTCGATGTAGCTCAAGCAGGTTGAGCACCTGCTTCCCATGTACGTGATCCGTGGTATCTCCTACAAACAAAACAACAACCGAAAGCACCAGCTCTCAGGGGGAAGCAGGTAAAGCTCAGTGGTTGAGCACCTGCTTCCCATATACGAGGTCCTGGGTTCAATCCCTGGTACCTCCTAAAAATCCTGGCCTCTTGTGTCTCAGTGGCCTCCAAATGTACTGTAGAGCTGTATTTTTGATATGGATGGTTAATGACGCAGCTAAGGCTCTGGGTTCCCAGTAACACCTGAGGCCAGGGTTTCTCAATCTTGGCAGTACTATTGACATTTGGTCAGATAATTCGTAGTTGGAGGGAGCTGTCCTGTGCATTGCAGGAGGGGTAGCAGCATCTCTGGTCTCTACCCATTAGATGCCAGGGGCACCCTCTCCACCCCAGTTGTGACAGCCGATGATGATGTCTCCAGTGATTGCCAAATGTCCCCTGGGGGTGTGTGCAAAATTGTCCCCCGTAGAGAACCATTGCTTTATGCAGAAAACAATATCATCCTCCATCCTCCAATTGGTATGTATTGCTTGGGAAGAGAACAGGTGGGTAACATGCTTTCAGTATGTGTACACAAGGCTCCGTTATTAAACGGAACCAAGTGAAATTGCCATTCTTTTGGATGCCACAATGGTTGCATAATGGCGATTTCTCTCTAAATACTAGCCCATGGCATCAGATATGTACACACCTCGGTCACGAGGGGCTCCGGTTTGGGGCACGACCTATATTAAACACCCCAAGAAATGTCCTCTCCAACGAACAGCATTATTTGGGTGGGTGGGTGGGGGTGGTGAGGGGAAGGAGAGATGGAGAAGGAGCCTACAGTGCGATGGGAGCCCAAACCATTTGCAGATATAGGAGAGGAGAGGGGGACAGGGACAGCTTTACACGTCCTTTGCTGTGGGAAAGAAAGATCCCATTCCCAGTGGGGTCATAGAGTGGAAGGACCGTTCTGAAATTGAGGGGGAGAGCGGAAAGGGGCTTTGCGAGACAGGGTGGGTGCGTGGGGGGCAGGATGAGCTTCCTGGGAAGGAGGTGGGTTTAGGAGTCTCGGAGCAGAAATGAGCTGGAGGGCTCCCCACTCCCTCTCTGACTTATGGGACAGAGACACACCCTGGGGGCAATAGGGGATTTGTCCCACGGCCTTGGGAGCTGCCTGAGTTGAGCGGACTTTCAGGGTGCAGAGAGCAGCTGTGGCAGCGCCTGCCCTGAAAGTGTTCCCTCACCCAGTGGGCATCACGGGGACCCCTCCTCCAGGCCTTCTCCAGCTCGGGGGCTGTTGGCATCTCGTCTCACGCCTGGCACTGGCCTCTTTGGACTCTTTCTTCTTGGGTTTTTTGTTTCTGTTTTTTGGGTACGTGGCCATCGCGGCCCCAGTTGGAGAAGCTCTATGGAAGAGGTGGGTGCTCATTTGCCCCTGCCTCTCTTTCAATTCCCAATATGCCCTTTAAAAAAATATTAAATGGATTTTATTTTATGTATTTTTTAATTTCTCTCCCCTTCCCCACCCCTTCCCAGTTGTCTCTCTCTGTGTCCATTCGCTGTGTTTCCTTCTGTGTCCACTTGTATTCTTGTCAGCGGTGCCAGGAATCTGTGTCTCTCTTTGTTGCATCATCTTGTTGTGTCAGCTCTCCGTGTGCGGCACCACTCCTGGGCAGGCTGCACTTTCTTTCGCGCTGGGCGGCTCTCCTTACGGGGCGCACTCCTTGCACATGGGGCTCCCCTACGTGGGGGACACCCCTGCGTGGCAGGGCACTCCTTAGGCACATCAGCACTGCGCATGGGCCAGCTCTACACGGGTCAGGAGAGCTGGGTTTGAACTCTAGACCTCCCATGTGGTAGACAGACGCCCTAACCACTGGGCCAAGTCCTCTTCCCTTGAGAGTAATTCTGATTCCATTGTTCCTCCTGGCCCCATGTCTGCCCCCTTCTTCTTTGTGGGTATGTGCAATGAGAGTGACCCAAGAGTTGGCCTGCTCACAAGGGGAGAAAGTTCCTCCTCCCCTGCCTTTGGGGTGGGTTGAAGCAGACACTCTATTCTTTTCTGCTTCCTGCCTTGGAGGTGCTGGCCAGGGTGGCCTGCAGGCTAACAGCTGTCATCCTCACCCCCCGGGGCCAGCGGGGCCATTCCAGGCCCGTCAGTCAGCCCAGGCCCGGCAAGTGCTTTGGGACCTGCCCAGGTGAAAGATGGGGAGTGAGTGTCGGTGGGGCCCCTCTCGCCCGGTGCAAATTTGTCCAGAGGCCCCGGTACCTACCCCCCACATCCCCAATAACAGAACCTGTGCAAAGACACTCACGCAGCCCCGTGTTGCCATCTGGGTGGTGGGCATGGCTGCAGTTTTCTTTCTCATTCACTCTTTAACTATTAATTGGTGGCCTGCTCAAGACTGGGCAGAAGTCCTCCTTGTTGATCTTTTTATTTCAATAGCTCACATTTGGCATTGTTGGAAGCCGAAAAGATTGCTTGGTTCTGGAGGAGAAAAAGGGACCTCTCATTGTCCTCCTTCATCTTTGGGGTTGGCCAAAATTCAGCTACAAGCTTTAGTTATTTCAATATGAATCAAATTATTTCATGGGGGAAAATCCCCAGATGTATAAATGGAGAAACTCCAATTTGAGTTGCCCGTTCTCTTCCTGCGAAAGGAACATTGAAGACCGGTCTTTTTGTTGCCTAGATCTTTCCTCCATGGGGGAGCAGGAAGTCTGGGCATCTGGGGCAGAGCCCCCCATCCCCTGCCCCTCTAGTGTCTGCTGGACTTCTGGCCTCTGCCCGTAGAAAGAGGGGTGGGCGGTAGACAGGTGGAGATGAGTTACTACCAAATAACATGGCCCTTCCCAACCTTCTGTTTGCCCTGCAAACTAGTTCTGGGTTTTCTGAGCTCTGGACTTGGGACACGTGTGAGATCAAACCTTTAAAACACAGAGGAGGCCAAAAATAAAAAATGAAAGAGACATTGGGGGTCAGGAGCATGAAGAATGAATAAAGTCTTTTACATAAATTTTTACATGTATGTATAGGCTGTGCTATTATACATATTTATTATAAAGCAGTCATTTAATTTATAATAGCCTTTTGACATTGGGTGTTTTCTTCATCAAAGGAAATGAAAATACAGTTACTATCACAGGGCAGGTAGAGGACATTATTTGACTTAAAAGGACTTATGTTTCAAAAGTTTGGTAATCACTAACCTTTTGCAAACAAAACACAAATATGCATTCTGGTTTTTTGTTTGTCTTTTTTATTTAATCCTGGTAGATAAAATAGAAAGCTTGGCAGTTGGCTATGCTGTAAGAACTGCCTAATTTGTCTTTCAGGTTCAGATCATTTGCCTTTCAACCGTGTCTCCAAGCTCTGAGCTCTGCATGGACCCATTATTATCAGCACAACTGCTTTCAGAAGATGTTTCTGAGCCAGACTCCCCGAGACAGGGCTTGGAAGGAGGGAAGACTGAAAAGGAAAGTTCATCTCCCAGTAGCTACTGGAGCGTCGAAAGCCCCTCGGATCCTTTGGCAGACCTTGGAGGTTTACCTTCTGGCCCAGTCACCCGGGTTCAGATGTCCTTTAAATATTTTCCTTGGTTGCCCTTTGGCGTGATGGATCGTGGAAGTCTAAACATGGGCTCTTTCCCACCTGGGCCTGCCCTGGCCTTTTTCTGGGGAAATAAGGGGCTTGTTTGAAGGGCTTGACCTGGCATGGGTGCTGGGCAAACAGAAGCAGGGGCAGAAAGACTTCTATGTGCACAGCGCTTGGGTTAAGTAGCCCTTTCATTGGAGTAGTCAACACCTTTTGTTGCTGCCAGAACCTCCGGGATTGATCCGGTATTGCCTGTACTTTGAAGTGGGTTGGAGAGGGGTGAATGTGCCTGGAGCAGCTTCCAGAAGACACACGCAAAACACTGCTTCTTTTGGTTCCTTCCTTCAGGAAATCTGCTAAGGAAAACAGGAGCTCGTTGCCCTCAATTTTGGTGATAAGTAGAATATATAACCAGAGACAGTAAAAACACTTTAGGAAGTTCCCACTTAACACATTTGCTTCTATGACTCGTCACACTTTTACATCCTGCCCTTGATTTTCTATTTCCTGTCTATGAAACTTTCATGAGTTGGTTCCTTTTGAAAAAAGGAATCTTAAATCACACCTAATTATATTTACTCAGAGTCTACTCAAGGTATGAACTCATTGGAACCAAGAGAGGAAAGCTCTACTAGGAAAACTCAAATGCACTCAACTGTTCCAAAATGGCGTACGTGAAAACTAGAAGCCCATTGGGTCTGGAGTGTGCTTCTTGAACAGCTGTAAACTGTGCTTGTTTGGTTGGATGAAAACAGCATGTCTAGTTACTGAGCTATGTGGTGATCCAAATTGTAATGTGGAATGATTCTCAACCCATCTTTTCTGTACTCAAACTCTTTTTCTTTGCCAAAACCATTAACATTTTGCCTATAATCTTCCTAAGTTCAAATAAATATGGCAAACTTGTAATTGCTTTTCTCCCCTTCTAATATATCTATCTCTATCCCATGTTTTTCCCCTTCTATTATGCACCTTAAAGAATTTTTTTAAAAATTTGGAGATTGGGGGTGGTAGGAGAAGAGGGCACCAGGGGGAAATTTATACAAGAAAATGCTTATGCTCAAACTCTTGAACTCTTATTCAAATTCTAAGACTTTGAAGTCCTTTTATTATCATATCTGATTTGTTACTAAATTTGCAAAAAATTCCTTATATTGACCCTGCCATTGTGTCATATGTGGGGTCGCAAAGAAGATATGGATTGTCTCATCCTCAAGATAAGTAGGCCAGGCAAGATTTATGAACATGATATGCTCGAGAGCAATATTTGATGAACCTTGACCCAGTCTCAAGCCTACTGCTCTGCCTGCAAACAGAGCTCAGTTGCTCTTAGCCAAATGAAGGAAATGTTAAACTGTGGTGTTCAGACAACAGCACAATTGAACCTTGGAGAAGGGGGAGATAATGTGAGTTGCAATAGTTAGTGTTGTCTGCGTGTGAGATGTGGAGGCATGAGCCAGGTCTTGAAGGAGAGAAGGGAAGAGTTTGAATGGCATAGGAGTAGTTGTTTTTTTATTTTTTTTTAGCTGGTGAAAACTCAAGGAACATCGTGGTGGAACCAAATGATATGCCCTGGCTGAGGACTGGTAAGTGATGAGACGAATTGTGGGAGGAGTTGAAAATCAACAAGAGTCGAGACTTGGGTTAAGCCAGTTGATAAAATTAGGAGCAAGCTATTGTGGATTTGGAGGGAGCGGCATATTAAGGTTTTTAAGATGAGGCAAAATTCATCACCCTGAATCAAATGTAACAAGGTAGAGACTTTTGCCTTCCATGATGGTGCTTTCCCTCCATTTCATCCTTCCTTTCTTAAAGGCTGGTTGATAATAATTAGGATGAGAGTGCCCACCACTGGGTCAGCTTTGCCCTGGGAAGTGACAGCAACTCCGAATCCATAGAAGGAGGTGATTGGGGCTGGAGGCTGACCTGAAGTGGTTCTAGGTTTTTTAGACTTACAGACATATTGTTTGATTTGCTTTATTCAGAGCACAAGTAAGAATAACTTACAAAAACTGCTTCAAGAGAAGGGAAGAGAAATGTACCAGCTGTTGGAAACTCTTCAGTTTTTTAAAGTTAGAGTCCAGTGAAAATTGGAAGAGGTAAACAGCTTGCCCTTAGCAATGTCATCCCTTCACTCCAATTCTGCTTTGATCTTTTTCTTCTTTTATCTAGTTTCTCTGTTACCCTGTTCTCTCCCCTCTTTGTATCTTTTCTTCAAAATGCCCTCTCCTCAGCCTCTTTAGCTAAAGGTACCTACCACTCTCTTAATATCCTCAGGTGTTTGCTGGGTAAAGCAATCTCTTTCTGGAAAGTTAACTCTTGCAAAGTGCTAACAGATGAAGCCTTGGCGGTTGAACAAGGTCGCAATGTCTTAACCTGAAAAGGTGAAACACATCCATTTAATTCTGGTGATTTCAGGAAACTGCAGACTTGGAGGGAAAGGGGTGTTTGGGTTTTGCCAAGATCTGGGTCTGATGGGACAGGGGAACAGAACCACGAGCCAATACGTAAACCGCCGCGAGCTGCCACCGAGGCACAGCCGCTGCTCCGGGTGGGATGCCTCAGAGGCCACCAGGACCCTGTCTCCAAATGGATTTTCCCAGGGTCTACTGGAACCTGGAGAGGTAATCCATACAGGTTTCAAGGACCTATTTTCCACCTCAGAACTTTCTACAGGCTTGACTTTGAGAGGAGTTGCCCCTGGCACCACGTGGGTGCCAGCACCCCAGGGCGCTCCAGCCGGCTCTATCAACTAAACTTCAGACACCAGGACAACTGGTTTACAAGTCGCCGCAGACCGAAAACTGGAGGGTCCCGAACTGCCTGGATGGTCTGTTGCAGGTAGGTGGGCTCATGCCCAGGGGGACACCGGTGGGCTGTCTTAGCCTCGCTGTGGACCTCTGGGGTGTCACCTGCGGGACCACCGTGGGCGGGTACCAGGGGCCCAGCGCCCCCTGCAGCTCCCTTTCTCTCTGGAGACCGTGGAAAGCTGGGGCTGCCCAACGGCCCTGCCCCCCGGGGCCAGTGGACAGGCCTCGATTCTGCTTCGTGTCCAGCTGCTCCGCAGAGCTGTCTGCCACACGCATTTCCTACGAAGCCCGCCAACGTTTCATCGCAGAAAGCACACTTTATCTCCCTGTCCAGAACCTCCGCGAGGGCCAAGCTTGGTGGCTTGCCAGACAGGCCCTCCTCCCTGAGTGGGATCTAGAGGCTGTTTCGTTGGTCGACAACCACCTTTGGAACCCCACAGAGCTCTGGAGGCGAAAGTAGTTGGGGGAGTGCACCTCAGGGAACCGGCTAAGCACACAAACAAATTTAGGCAGCCCAGAGGAGAAAGCAAAACAACAACAGAAAACAAAGGCAAACACTTCTTTGCTACTTCCTTCCTTCCCCTACACCTCATTTGTGTTGGTAGAGGCTAAAGATTGATTACTGTTTGGGGGCCTCTGACTATAAACCCATATGTGTCGAGATTTAGCTGGAAGATTAGAATCTTCTTTGTTGAGCCAACGGCATCTCATTTTATTAAACCTTCCCTCTCAACTCACCACCTGCTCCTCTCCTTCCCTAACCCCGAGACCCTCAGCCCATTCCCCTTTTTATCTGGGTTGCCTGTTAATCCCCCTTTAATCAGGCGGAGGGTTTGTTCTGGAAATGAAGGTTTGGGGGACAAGGTTCCTCAAGCTACCTCCCTCTTCGGGCAGGGCAGGACAATCCTGAAGATTTCAAAAATCACACGTTCCCCTGGACCCCCGCCCCCCATCCCTCCCGCACAGATCGGACACCTTTAATTTCCCGCCTTGAACCGCACGGGAGCTTTGTCAGTGCGCGCCCATGTCTCTAGCCAGATTGTCAGATTGGGTGAGGCCAGCTCCCAGGCCACTTCCAAGCAGGTCTAGAATGTTCTGGTTCTCAGTATTTTAAGTGCTTGGACAGAATCTTGGGGACGTCCTCGTTACAGGCACCCAGACCTCTACCAGAAGAGCAGGGGACTTCAGTGGATGTCACCCTCCAGGGGCATTCCCGGTGATTGTCTTAGAAGCTTTCCTGCCAAGCCGTGGCCAGGCAGGGAGGTTCCCCTCCAGATGGAAGTGCAGGGCAGATGCGGCAGCGACCGGCGCCCCCTCTGAACTCCTGTGCGGCCGAAGAGTCCCAACTGCCGCGTCTTAACAACTGTGAAGCTGTGATAATGGGTCTCATAAATTTCCCTTGCCATTTCAAGAGGATGTGGGATCTGGCACTTCCTGTCCAAATTGCCGCGCATTGTCGTGCCAGGCAACAGCTGCTTCGGATCAACGCATGGCCGAATTCCAGTGGGGCTGAAATTAGGTGGGCCGCTGTGAGAGAGGGGGGCAATTCCAAAGGGGTCGCGCACTTTCAACCTCCACTCGCAGAGTCTACAGCCAGGGCAGGGGAGCGGGTGCAGCTCAGTGGTTGAGCGCCGGCTTCCCACACACGAGGTCCTGAGTTCAATCCTCAGCCCCGGTATCTCAAATAAAATGAAATAAGCCAGGGCAGGAGAGCGTGTGAGCAGGAAGGAACTAGAAGCAACACTCCAGTTTTACAGGTGAGGTGTAGGGTGTAGGGTGGTGAGATCAGCTCGTTGCTAATCCATGTTCATTTACCGCATCCCTAGTGTTTTGCTTCTTTCATTAATAGCAGGCAGCGAAGAAAAACCAAAGGATACAGGAAAGAGTAGCAGAGAAAAAGGTCAAAAACCACTTCCTTGTTCCCATGGTACTTTGTCCAGACCAGTTTTATTGCACTTCGCTTGCATTGTGGGAAAACTTAAACATAGAACGGTTGTCATTTGCCTGGCTGTAAAATAACTGGGCATTCAGTGGAGGGGCTGAGGGCCTCAGAGTTGGCGTCTGCAAAGTCTGTGCTTGCCTTTTCCTGAATCCTTTTTCTCCTTTGCTTTCTTAGCTGTTGGTGTCAAAAAAAAAAAAGCGCCTGATTTGTGTCACGTCCACATACCTCCATGGATCAAGACTCAGTTGATTTCTAACTCCTTAAATTTAGAAACAATTTCCAATTTACAGAGAAGTCCTAGGAGAAGTGAAGAGAGTTCCTATATCCCCTCTACCCAGATTCCCTGAATATTAACATTTGAACACATTTGCTTTATCATTTTCTCTCTCTCTCAGTGGTGTGCTGGAGCCGGCTTGTTCTGGCTTGTAAGAGCTGATTGCAAAAGTTTCAGACCTTAGAGAGCGCGTGGTTAAACACAGCCATTATTAAACCTTAAATTATTTTTAGCATACAATTAAATTATATTAAAAACAAAGGGGCAGATGCCACAGCGGCCGATGCTACTTCCAAATTCCAAACTTCCAGACATACTCAAGTGAATATTCGAAACTCATCTCTTCCTAATTATTTTATTTCACTGCTCCCTACGTTCTAGAGGTGATTTTCTTATATTGTATCCATGGAAATACTGCGTCATGGTGTGCTAGTGCACATTTCTTCCCAACTCTGTGTTCAGTGACATCGCACAGGTAGCTTGAAATAGCCATGGTGGGAATATTTACAGTGCAGAGTGGAGGATATTAGAGACTGGGGCTTGATTTCTTGCTTTATTGTTTGTCTAGACTTAAAGTGATAAGATTATGCTAGTAAAGAAGATTAACGTGTTCATGGCTACAGTGGCTACACTGTTAGTGGCCAAAAAAATTGAGGAATGTCCTTTTGGACACTATATCTGATTGGGCAAAGAAGTCACACATGCCATTGATGACATACGTTTTTGTTGTTTCACTTTCAGCTTACTCATTAACATGGACAAAAACATTAACCAATGTTCTTGTCAGAATTATACTCATTCATCAATTGCAACCTCAGATTGGCTACAGAAATGGGAGAGTTTGGCAAAAATTAAGGGAAGCATTCTATGGCAATCAACAGGTATATAGAATTTAAAATGAAGGCTATTGTATGTTTGTTTGTAAATTGCAATACACATTCTTAATATCAGTAAAACTTAAACAAAATGAATTTATGTATGTGTGTGTATGTATGCATGTATTTACATATTAGGAGAGCTAGTTATTAAACCTTTGCCAGCACGCCACTGTATATACATATTTTTTTTTTCTGAGAGTAAATTGCAAATATATTTCCTCTTTGCCCCTAAATACTTCAGAAAGTATTTTTTAAAATTTAAGGATATTTTCATACACAACTGCAGTCAGTGATCAAAACCAGGATATTAAACATTGATATGATACAATTATCTAATCTACTAATTATATTCAAAACTTGCCAATTGTCTTAATAATATACTGTCTATTCCAGGATACAGGCTAGAATCCCTCATTGCATTAAATGCTCATTGTATTAGTCAGCCAAAGGGGAGCTGATGCAAAATACCAGAAATCAGTTGGTTTTTATAAAGGGTATTTATTTGGGGTAGGAGCTTACAGATACCAGGCCATAAAGCCTAAGTTACTTCCCTCACCAAAGTCTATTTTCACGTGCTGGAGCAAGATGGTTGCTGACATCTGTGAGGGTTCAGGCTTCCTGGGTTCCTCCCTTCCAGGGTCTTGCTTCTTCCCAGGCTTAGGGTTCGTCTCCTCCTGGGGCTCCAGCTTAAGGCTTCAGCATCAAACCCCAACATCAAAACTCCAACATCAGAAACCCTCCACTCTGTCCTTTGCCCTGCCTTTTATCTGTGAGTCTCCACCCACCAAGGGGCGGGGACTCAATGCCCTAAAAAGGTGGCCCAGTCAAAGCCCTAATCATAACTCAGTCATGCCCAGGTACAGACCAGTTTACAAACATAATCCAATATCTATTTTTGGGATTCATAACCATATCAAACTGCTACACTCATGTTGTTTTTATGTTCTTTTATCTGGAATAGCTTCTTAATTTTAAAAATCTTTCATTCTGCTAATATTTTTGCACGCTACAGACCAGTTATTTTGTAGAATTCCTTGCATTTGAATTTGTCTGATATTTTCTCATTCTCAGATTCAGGTTTTGCAATTTCAACAGGAAAAACCACAGAAGTGATGTCGTATCCTTTTTAGCATATTATGTCAGGAGATATCTGGTGTCAGTTTTCTTATTATGGGTGATAAATTTTATTTTATTTATTTATTATTTTTTTTAAAGATTTATTTTATTTATTTAATTCTCCCCCTCCCCTGGTTGTCTGTTCTCTGTGTCTATTTGCTGCATCTTGTTTCTTTGTCCGCTTCTGTTGTCATCAGCGGCACAGGAAATGTGGGCGGCGCCATTCCTGGGCAGGCTGCACTTTCTTTTTGCGCTGGGCGGCTCTCCTTACAGGGTGCACTCCTTGCGCGTGGGGCTCCCCTACACAGGGACACCCCTGCGTGGGGCGGCACTCCTTGCGCACATCAGCACTGAGCATGGGCCAGCTCCACACGGGGCAAGGAGGCCCGGGGTTTGAACCGCGGACCTCCCATGTGGTAGACGGACGCCCTAACCACTGGGCCAAGTCCGTTTCCCAAATTTTAATCACTTCATTAAGGCATTTGCCAACCAAGTTTCTCTACCCTAAAGTTATTATTTTTTTTCCTTTGTAACTAATAAGTATCTTGTGGGCAGATAATTTCAGACTATGCAAGTGTTCTGTGTCTCAACAAACCCTGATCCACAGTTTTAGCCTACATGGATGATTCTTGAATGTGTTAATTATTACCACAATAATTGCCAAATGCTTCTTTTCTTTTTTTTTATTAGAGTTTATAGGTTTACAGAAACATCAAGCAGAAAGTAGAGTTCCCATGTACTCCCCTCTACAAACGCAGTTTCCCATTATTAACATTTTGTGTTAGTGTGGTAATTTTGTTGATTCATGCAGCAATATTATTAAAATTATGCTATTAACTTTAGTCCCCTGTTTACCTTAGGGAACTGTCTTTGTGTTGGACAGTTCTATGGGAGTGTATGTGTACGTGCGATAATTCATATACAACCTAAAATTTCCACGGTAATCCCTTTTCGAATATACAATTCAGTGGTATTAATTACATAGGCCAAGTGGTACCTTCATCATCACCATCTGCTGCCAAAACTGTTCAATCACCCCAAACAGAGCCCCCATGCCAACTGAGCATTGACTCCCCATTCCTCATCCCACAGCCCCTGGAAACCTATGCTCTATTTTCTTCCTCTAGGAATTTGCTTGTTCTAAGTATTTTGTGTAAATGAAATTATACAATAGCTGTCCCCTTGTATCTGCCTTATTTTACTTAGCTTTTATCCATGTTGCAGTCTGTGTCAGAACTTACTTCCTTTTTACAGAACAGACACTTGGGTTGCTTCCACCTTTTGGCAATTATGAATAATGCCTCACTGAATATTGGTGTACAAATATCTTTTCCAGTCCCTGCTTCCATTCTTTTGAGTGTACACTTAAAAGTGGGATGGCCAGGTCATATGATAATTCTATACTTAACTTTCTGGGGAATTGCCAAACTGTTTTCTACAGGGTCTGCACCATTTTACAAACAATGTCCTACAAACAATGTCCAAGGGTTCCTATTTCATCCCATTCTCTCCAACCCTTGTTATTTTCTGTTCTTCTATTAGCAGCCATTCTAGTTGGCGTGAGATGGTATCCTATTGTGGTTTTGACTTGCATTTCCCTGATGGCTAATAATTTTGAGCTTCTTTTCATGGCCATTTCTATATCTTCATCGAAGAAATGTCTATTCAAGTTCTTTTCCCATTTTTTATTGAGCTGTAGGAGCTTTTTTTTTTTTATGATTTACTTTATTTATTTCTCTCCCTTTCCCCCCCTTTGTTTGCTCTCTGTGTTCATTCACTGTGTGGTTTTCTGTGGTCGCTTGCATTGTCAGGTGGCACTGGGAAATTGCGTCTCTTTTCTGGTGCATCATCTTGCCGTGTCAGCTCTCTGTGCATGACACCACTCCTGGGCAGGCTGCTCTTTTTTCACATGGGGCAGCATTCCTTACGGGGTGCACTCCTTGTGTGTGGGGCTCCCCTATACGGGGGCCACCCCTGGGCGGCATGGCACTCCTTGTGCACAGCAGCACTGAGCGTGGGCCAGCTCACCACATGGGTCAGGAAGCCCTGGATTTGAACCCTGGACCTCCCATATGGGAGACAGATGCTCTATCAGTGGAGCCACATCTACTTCCCAGGAGTTTTTTTTACCTATTCTGAATATTAAACCCTTATCAGATATATGGTTTCCAAATAATTTCTCCCATTGTGTAGGTTGTCTTTCTACTTTCTTAGTGAAGTCCTTTGATGCATAAAAGTTTTTAAGTTTGATGAAGTCCCATTTAACTATTTTTCCTTGTGTTGCTTGTGCTTTTGCTATAACATCTAACACAAGATCCTGAAGGTGTTTTCCTCCAGTTTTAGAGTTTCAGTTCTTATCTTTAGGCCTTTGGTCCATTGTAAGTTAATTTTTGTATGTGGTGTGAGGTAGGGTTTCACTGTCGTTTTTTGGCATATGGTTATCCAGTTCTCCCAGCACCATTTGTTGAAGAGACTATTCTTTACCAATTGAGTGGACTTGATTCCTTTGTCAAAGATCAGTTGTCCAAAGGTGTTAGGACTTATTTCTGAACGCTCCATTGGTCCTTGTGCCAGTACCATGCTGTTTTGATTACTGCAGCTTTGTAATAACTTAAAATATTTTCTTTTTCTTGCCTAACTGCTCTGGCTAGGACGCCCAGGACAACATCGAATAACAGTGGTGACAGCCAGCATCCTTGTCTTGCTTCCTGATCTTAGGTGGAACTCTTTCCGCCTGTCACCATTGAGTAAGAAGTTAGCTGTGGGCTTTCCATATATGCCCCTTACCATGTTAAAGATGTTTCCTTCTATTCCTAGTTTTCTGAATGTTTTCATCAGGAAGGAGTGCTGGATTTTGTCAAATGCCTTTTCTGTGGCAGTTGAGAGGATAGTGTGGTTTGTTCTCTTTGTTCTATTAATTTGGCGTATTACATTAATTGATTTTCTTATGTTGAGCCAGATTGCCTACCAGGATAGATTTGCAAATACTCATTTTCAATTTGAACATTCACATTTATTAGCTGGCATTCTCCTGTTGGGATGAGCTTTCCCTTCTCTCCTCATTTATTTATTTGCTAACCCCTGGTTTAGGCTTTGTCTTCCAGCATTGAACAGTGTTGACTGAATCTAGGTTCCTGCTGTGAAAGATTAAGATACAGAGTAAATGCTCAGGAATGAGAACTATCTAGGGGCTGAGTCCAGTCCACTCCCTTTAAAATCAGAATAATAGGATATACAGACAATTATACGACATAAAGAGAGAATTCCTGCAAGTAGGCCAGGTTATGTGTTTTCTACTTTATTCTAAGTACTCACTGTCATGTGAAAGAAACCGGCAGAGGCGGGTGTCCTCCCAGGTTAGTGGTCCCTATACTTGGCTGTGCAAGAGAATCATTACTGGAGTTTTCAACTGCAGGTGCCTGGGCTCCGTCTTCTGCATCAGCATCTCAGGGATGGCGTTTTTAAGGGCTTTCAGATGTAGCTGGATGAGGGATAGGTACGAAGCAATGAATGGAGATATTCAGAATTGTTGTATTGAACAGCTAAGACTCATTTCTAATTACCATATTGAATTTATGTAAATAGATGCTTCTAAAGTGTTTGTGATATTTTGAAAGTTAATAAGGGGGCGGGTGTAGCTTAAGTGGTTGAGCGCCTGCTTCCCATGTATGAGATCCCAGGTTTGATTCCCGGTACCTCCTAAAAACAAAACAAATGAGAAAACCAACTCTCACTGGGGAGGAGATTTAGTTCAGTGGTTGAGCACCTGCTTCCCACTGCTTTCCTGGTTTCAATCCCTGTTACCTCCTAAAAAATAATAAAAAGCAACAACAGTGAAAAAAAAATAAGTTAGTAAGTATTAAAATACTCTTCCCTAAGCCCCCTCTCCAAATTTGATTGCCACTGCTGAGCTTTATATCAAACTAGTTTTTCATGCATAGTGCAAAAACAAACTTCAGAAAAGCCTGTGCTGGGTTGTCACAAAATACCAATGACTGGACTCTCAGTTAAAGAGTCTAAAAATAGTTGTGGAAATTCAAATCCATTACCATTTTCTCAGAAGGACAAGTGCCTTAATCACAACAGTATCTTTGGTGGATTAACTGTGTTTAAGCAAATAGGTAACTACAATGCTAAGGGATTAGTGTTTTTGGAGAGCTCTATTTTTGGTGGAGCTTTAACTCATATTCTTATGATAATCCCTGTTTTTCCCTGACAGTGGATGACTTTATTTGCTTTGGAAATCATCTTTCAATATGTTGCATTTTAACAATGTAACTGCAGTGCAGAATAGGAATCTGTTTGTAACACAAAAGTCTATTAGGTAAGCTTAGGAAAGGATAAAATAGTTGCCGGCAATTTGCTGTAGACCTAAGACAGAGAGTTATCAATCTAAATTGTGATGCAAGGCTCTACACTATTTTGAAATTTAAAAAATCTGTTATTAAGAAAAATCACGTAGAACTGTCAATGTCATACTGGAACATTGTCTTACAAGCCTGCCCATGGATTATTTCATTCTCTGGGGCAGGGGTTCTTAACCATGGGTCCATGAGCTTGAACTGAAGTTCAAGAAAACATGATTCTTGTGGGGATGTGTTGGTGCAGTTGTGATGTATTTATTAAATAATACACAGTATAGTGTGGACTTAATAAGGGGTCCATAGTCTTCACCTCACTGGCAAAGGGGTCCGTGGAACAGAAAGGGTTAAGAACCCCTCCCCTGGGGAATGGACTTTTGCTTGAATTACTAGTTACTATTTTTTTTAATTTTAAAAAATTTATTTTATTTTTTTTATTTCTCTCCCCTTCTCCTCCCTGCCCCCTGTTGTCTGCTCTCTCTGTCCACTTGCACTCCTGTCATGCAGCATTGGGAAACTGTGTCAACTTTTTTGTTGCATCATCTTGCTGCATCAGCTCTCTATGTGTGCGTTGCCATTCCTGGGTGGGCTTTCTTTTTTCGCATGGGGTGGCTCTCCTTGCAGGATGCACTCCTTGTACGTGGGTCACCCCTACGCGGGGAACACCCCTATGCAGGGGACACCCCTGCATGGCACGGCACTCCTTGCATGGCAGCACTGTGCGTGGGCCAGCTCACCACACGGGTCAGGAGGCCCTGGGTATCGAGCCCTGGACCCTCCATATGGTAGGCAGATGCTCTATCAGTTGAGCCACAACCGCTTCCCACTAGTTACTATTGATTGGGGCTGTGAAGTCATGAGTTAACTTACTAGACTTTTGTTTGTTAGATATGCTAACAATTTATCGTAGGTGGAGAAGGTAACCCCAATGGCTGTTTTGTTGCCCCGTAGGTCATTGTGGTGGTTTGAAGCGGTGTGTACTCCAGAAAAACATGTTCTTAAATCGAATCCACTCCTGTGGGCATGAACTCATTGTAAATAGGACCTTTTGATGAGGCTGCTTCAGGTCAGGTGTGATCCGTTTCATTCAGGATGGACTCAGTCCTATTACTGGAGTGCTTTGTAAGAGGAGTGAAATTCAGACAGGCACAGAGAGAGCGAGCCATGGGAAGTGAGAAGTGGACAGGTAATGGAACGCAGGAGAGAAGGGAGGGGCTGGGAGATGCCGCCACGTGCCTTGCCATGTGACAGAGGAGCCAAGGATCACTGACAGTCAGCCCCAGGAGGGTGGTCTTCAGGCAGAAAGCATCGCCTGGGTGGTATCTTGATTTGGACTTCCTTTTAGCCTCAAAACTGAGCAAATTAATTCCCATTGTTTAACCTGACCCACTTCATGGTTTGCTTGAGCAGCCTAAGAAACAAAAGCAAGTTGTTAGCCAGGTTGATCTCTAACTCGGAAAACTTACTTTGGGGTGCCTTTCTTGATTGACCATATAAACCTCGATTCCTCAAATTTTCCTCCCAACCAGTTTTACCATTCCTGCTCATGAATGGATTATGTAAGTTTTGATATAGGCTTTACATGTGTAAAAGTTTTGGGTTTAAATTTTTTTTTTTTTTTAGGTACTGGTGGCTGGGAATTGAACCTGGGACCTCGTATGTGGGAAGCTGGTGCTCAACCACTGAACCATGTTGGCTTCCCTGAGCTGTTCTTTTTTTGTTTGTTTTTGTTTATTCAGGAATCACTGGGAACTGAACCCAGTACCTCCCATGTGGGAGGTGGGTGCTCAACTGCTTGAGTCACATCTGCTCCTGGTTTTAAATTTTTTGAAAATTAATTTCTAGCTGTCTCTCCATCTATCATCTATTCATCTTGGTTCCTTTCTTCTTTATCCATTCAAAGTTAACCATGTTTTTATACACAAGTGACTTTGGGCCCTAAATTTCACTCTATTTTCTAATTGCATTTGTCAACCATGTGAATTAAACATTCTGTCCTTTTCATAGGAAGATAGTTTTTCAGACTGATCACCAGCCAGATATTCCATTTACTTAGAAAATATTTTTTTTTGGTTCATGCTCTATGTGCCTGGAATAGGGAATATCAAGGCAGGTGACTCAAGTCGCTGCCTTCTCAGGAGCCAGGAGCCTGATGTGAGAGTCAGAGAAGTAATGCCATGTTTTGTCAGAGCTCTGCACCAGGGGTACTGTCCAGGGCCACCTAACTCAGCCTGATATCGAGTTCTTTCTTCACTGCAGGGGAGGGCTCAGAGTCATTGGCACAGCTTGATCGAGTCCTTCTCGGAATGGATAGCACACGAATCGGGCAGCAGCAGAGTACTGTGCATGGGTTTGGGCTTTGAAGCCAACAGTTGTGAATGGAATCATGGCTCCTCCACTTACTAGCTGTGTGACCCTGCAAGTTGTTTCCACCGGCCAAACCTCAGTTTCCTCATCTGTCAAATGGGGATAATGCACCTATCTATACAATTGCTGAGAAGACAAAATGGAATAAAGTGTAGAAACAGTTTTGCTCAGTGACTTATCCAGAGTAAATTTGGTTCCATCTTTCCCTGACTTCTGGTCTTTGGCTCATCCATCTTTTCCAACCCTGTTATGACCCTTTGAAACCATGGGCCAATCTAGTGATCATTCTCAAGAGACTCAGTAATGACTGAGAGCAAAATCCCACCTGAGATGGTTGGCTGAACAGCTCTCCTAAAGATGTCTGCTTGCAGGGGGTTGGGGGGGTATATGGGGACCTCGTATTTTCTGAATGTAATAAATAAATTAATTAATTAATTTAAAAAAAAAGATCTCTACTTGTCCAGGCTTAAGCATCTATATGACTGGGGCTATTTAACTTCTGATGTGTCTATGTCTTTAGATCATAAGTTCCTGTAAAGGAAAGATTGCCTCTTATTTCCTTGCCATCACTGTGCTTGTGTCCAGGAGCACAGTGTTGCCTAGTGGGAAGAGCCTGGGTTTTGAAGAGTCAGAAAACACTGGGCCCAAATCCAGCTCTCAGCTCTTGTGGGAAAGGTTTAGGTTTAGTTTTCACAAAGGGAAGCAGGCTCTGCCGTTCTAGGAGGGAGGGAAGGGGTTCTTTGGCATGCCAGGAATTTGAAAAGTGGCAGCAAAACGAGGGAGGGCAATGGTGAGAAATGAGGGCGTGGCCAAAGTGAGAAGGGCCAATGGTGAGTGCTGGGGGCGTGGCCAAAGTGAGAAGGGCCAATGGTGAGTGCTGGGGGCAGGGCCAAAATGAGAAGGGCCAATGGTGGGTACTGGGGGCAGGGCCAAAGTGAGAAGGGCCAATGGTGAGTGCTGGGGGCAGGGCCAAAGTGAGAAGGGCCAATGGTGAGTGCTGGGGGCGGGGCCAAAGTGAGAAGGGCCAATGGTGAGTGCTGGGGGCAGGGCCAATAGTGAAAGCAGCGTCCAATTTGAAAAGTGCCAGGAGTAAAAGGGGAACTGAGCCTCTGTGGAGAGCTCAGGAGGGGGAACTCAGAGCAGAACCCCGGAACTTACACGTTGGGATAGGCTGTAACCTCTGAAGTACCCAGTCAATGGGGAACAGCGGTGGGACCTGCGTGTTAGGTTTAGGGTATAAATGTTGCTGTTTCTTGCTGTTTGGCTCCCCGGCCATTTTATCCAGGTCGAGTACCCCTTCTTACAAGATCCTTAATAAAATTCTTTTCTCCTCAGCAATGGGGTGAGCTTTTGTTTCTTACAGGTGCAGCTTTCTTTCTAACACTCTTTGCCAACCACGTCAGCTTGGACAAGTTGCTGAACCTCTCTGAGCTTCAATTTCCACATTAGCAAACCACGGCTCCTATGATCTATCTCACAGGGCTCCTGGTATTTTGATAGTATCCTGCTGGCTCAGATCTAAGAGGGGCTATGGCAGCGTTTAGCATTAGATGGCCACTCACAGGGGCTCTTGGTGGGCTTGGCTTAGCTCAGACCTCTCTAACTCGCATGGAGTGCTGGGCTACACTTAGGTGGAGCTCACCTCCATCTTCTGATGTGCGTGGGGGCCCAGGAGTTTCTTTGGGGAGATTTTTGGGAAAGAACATGCACTCCCTCAACAACCAACGTTCAGAAGTAAACAGACACAGCTGAGGCACCCTGGGGCAGGACACGCAATCAGAGCGAGGCTGCAGGAAGGGATCAATTATTCCTATTGCTAAGATGGGTTAAAGTGCTACTATAGCTCCGACTCTGTTCTAAGCAATTCACATGTATAAGCTCTTTTGATCTTCACACTCCCAATGAAGAAGCCAGTTTTTTGAACTGGGACAAGGAGGCATGGAGAATTAAAGTAACGTGCCCAGTTTCCGCTGCTAGTAAGCAGCAGTGGTGATTTCGAGCCACGTGATCTGGAGCCCCATTCTTAACTAGTATCCCATGTGGTGGTAATTGAGCTCACTCCCTGCTGGAGGGCTGGCAGACCCTGGCAGGCCAGGCGGTGGTGAAAATAGAGCTCTTTATTACTGGAAGCCTAATACACTCTCCCAGGGAAAAGCTTCTCGGAGAGTTGGGTGATAAAACTGAAGTCTCTGTACCACCGAGGAGCTGGGTGCTTGGGAAGGAGCACCTTTTCCCTGTCAGCTGGAGGCAGAGGACCCAGAAAGCTGCAGCCCAGGGGACATGGGGGTCTGGGACCTCTGTGGTCGGGGGCTCCAATGGAGGGTTGGCCCTGGTGTTAAAGCTCTGTAGCTTCTGGCATGTGGAGGGGGGTGCTAGCAAGGCCCCCCAATACTAGCAGTGCAGACACAGGGATAGCACGTGCCCTTTTCCTCCTTTTCAAACTTTTGTATAGTAGAACAATGCAGGAACAGGCTCATGCACAGGCCATTGAGGTGTCCAGGTCAACACATGGAGCCCAGCCTGTGACCAAGATCAAGACTCAAACCAGGGAAGTGGTTGTGGCTCAACTGATAGAGCGTCTGTCTACCATATGGAAGGTCCAGGGTTCGATCCTGACCTGTGTGATGAGCTGGCCCATGCGCAGAGCTGCCGCACGCAAGGAGTGCTGTGCCACGCAGGGGTGGCCCCCATGTAGGGGGGCCCCATGTGCAAGGAGTGTGCCCCGGAAGGAGAGCAGCCCTGTGCAAAAAAAGCACAGCCCGCCCGGGAGTGGCGCCGCACACACGGAGAGCTGCCGTGGCAAGATGATGCAACAAAAAAAAGTGATACAGTTTCCCAGTGCCACTGACAAGAATGCAAGCAGACACAGAGGAACACACAGCAAATGGACACAGAGAGCAGACAACAGGGGGCATGGGGAGAGAAATAAATAAAATAAATCTTTAAAAAAAAAAAAAAGAAGGAAAGAAAAAAAGAATCAAACCAAACCAGCACCACAGAAGGACCAGTATGGCCTGACTTCGTCTCATCTTTCCCCAGGGATGCCTGATTTCCAAGGTCTTGTTTTTGTTGTGTCTGATTTTGAGCATTCTGTAAACAACTCGTTCTGTGTATTTCCTTTTGTGTCTGCTCAACGTTATGTTTGTGCTCTCTGCCCATATTTTGTGGGAAGGGGTGGTCATTCACTCTCATTGGTTACTATTGAGTCAACATACCACCCCATTTTCATCTGCCCTACTATTGATGGGCTTTGGGAGTAGTTTGGGACCATAGAAAGACTCAAGAAGGGGGAGAGCGGAGAACTTGACTTGATGTTGGAAGCAGGGACAACTTCTGAAAGGAATTGCCTTAGGACCCACAACAAGAGATTCTCAGAAATATTTGGAGAAGGGAACCCCAGGAAAGGTCAGGCAAAGGATCTGAGCATTAGAATGGGAGGGGTTGATTGTAAAGTTGCCTCCATTTGTATCTACCCTCTGGAGAAGCCTGGGATACGTGCGGTATATGGATTGGAAAGCATATCTGAACAAACTAGCCTGGCTCCAAGCAGGTGTCTAATTAACAGAAGCCTTCATAGAGTTATGTACACACCGAGTAGTCAACTATTAACTTCATGGATAGATCTTTATGTTTAACTAACCCGAGGCAACTTGAGAGAAAGAGAAAGGTGCGAGCAAAGTTGTCCTTATGTCCCTGCGGGTACTGTCCTCACCCTCGCTGGTGACTGCAGAGTCGACAGCAGGCGGGAGGGATTCACGTGCCTAGTAGAGCCAGCAGGAACTCCAGGGCAAATTTCATGCGATGCCTTCATTTCAAAGACGAGTGCTCGGCCCCTGTGAGCTCTGCGGCTTGTGCTGAAAAGCCCCTGAGTTATAGCTCTGGCAGGAAGGCAGAGCCAGGGCTCCTGGCCAGAGGAGAGAAAGTAGGGTTCCCCTGGCTCCCGAGATGCGGGGCTGGGGATGGGGCATCCACTGGTTCACAGAGCTAACTTGTGGAGGGACGTATTGGAGCAGGTGGCCTCTGGGTCGTTTGGAAGCAGGGTCTTGAATGTTCTAGAACTCTCCTCTACAGCTCTCCTTTGGGATTTTCCTCTTAGATGGCTCTCTTTACACAGCGGGAAGCAGGGCTGCAGGTGGCTCTTGCATCCCAACCCTGCTACCCGAGAGGGACTGCTTCTCTTCCTTTAGGTCCCCAAATCCAGGGAAAAACTGGTCTGACTGGGCCTTATACTTCCCTTTGTGGCAGGAACATGGATGGCCAGGGGTTCTTAAATTGCAGTTTCCTGTAAAGCTATGTTTTTTTAGGGTGTGTGTGTGAAATCGGGGGAGGAACGGTTTCTCCCAAAGAAGGAGAGAAGTGTTTCTAGAAGAAAGGCGTGTGCCTGGCAGTACAAACATTGTATCAATTAAAATGCTTTGGGCTGCAAGGAACAATGTTTTTTTCATTGTACATTTAAAAAAAAGATTTTTAAAAATTGTGGTCACATTTGTATGACACAGACTTTCCCCTTTTAACCACATTCAAATATACAATTCAGTGTATTAATTATCTTCACAATGTGGTCCACTCTTACTACCATCTACTCGACCATTAGCCAAGGAGCAGACACCTCTTTTTCCACTCACCTGTTTTTTGTTGGTTGGTTGTTTTTTTCCACAGGAAATGACTGTTCCTGCTTAGTCAAATGAAGGCCACAGTATCCCACAATGGACCCTGAATTGGGAGGTGTGGCCCCATGGCCATTGCTCCAACAGCATCTCCTGGCAGTTCTGGGCTTAACGGCCTCTGCGGTTTCCAGTCCAACCTCGCTTTCACGATATAAATTGTCCCAGATGCACACTTGGGAGTATGGAGTTTTATTTTTATTTGATTTTATTTTTTAAACACAGGCTGAACTTCAAGTTGATTGACTCGGGTATTTCCCCCGTAGGTTTTATTTTGCGAGTCCTACTGGTTTAGAGCCACGGTAGGACACCATGCAGTTCATTATCTTTTTAGACACCCAAAGCATGTGCTTTACTTCAGGCATTCTGCTGGGAAACAGAAAAGGAGAGCGTATCGGAGGGAAGGCCATTTGTAACCCACCCAGGGGTCTCCTGTAAGGCTGTGGTGTAATATTCAGTGAATAAATGTCTCATCGTGGCTTTCCCAAGGACCTGGGGTGTCTGTCTGCTTTTCCCCAGTTATGGATAACCCTTCTCCTCTTTTGGCAATGATAATTGTAAAACTGGGGTCTGTTTCCCATAAAGTTTATCTCCCTCATTCTGTTTCCTGCCTTCTCTCCTTCTAAAATAAAATTAGTCAGAATGTGTTCAGGATTCTAAACCCTTGAGTTAACATTTGCCAAGCCCAACATTCTTTTTAGGGTGTGTGTGTGTTTGTATGTACACTTTATTTCCTATGTGAGCACTGGGATTCTGCACAATTTTGGGCTGTGTATGCTGGGGCAGGGGTGGGGGGAATCTGAGCTGCTAAGCCTTGCTCAGGGGGTGCCACCCCCTTTTCTCTACTTTCTAAGGAGAGATTTTTAGCTTCGCAAATATATCCAGTATATACGTATATTTTTTTAAAGATTTATTTTTTTAAATTTCTCTCCCCTTCCCCGCCCCCCCATTGTCTGCTCTCTGTGTTCTTCCATGTCCACTGGATTCTTGTCAGTGGCAACTCTTTTTGTTGCATCATCTTGCTGCACCAGCTCTCCGTGTATGCGGTGCCACTCCTGGGCAGGTTGTAATTTTTTCACACAGGGTGGCTCTCCTTGAGGGGTGCACTCCTTGCTTGTGGGGCTCCCCTAGGCGGGGGACACCCTTGTGTGGCATGGAACTCCTTGCACGCATCAGTGCTGCGCGTGGGCTAGCTCATCACCCGGGTCAGGAGACCCTGGGTTTGAACCCTGGATCTCCCATATGGTAGGTGGATGCTCTATCTGTTGAGCCAAATCCGCTTCCCTATCCAGTATATTTTGATCTCATCTTTTCTACCTCCTAGAGGGGATCTACCCAGATAAATGGTGCCCTTTAGAAGTTCAACATTCTTTTTTTTTAAAAAAGATTTATTTATTTATTTCTCTCCCTTTCCCCCCCACCTCTGGGTGTCTGTTCTCTGTGTCTATTTGCTGCATCTTCTTCTTTGTCCACCTCTGTTGTTGTCAGTGGCACAGGAATCTGTTTCTTTTTGTTGCGTCATCTTGCCGTGTCAGCGCTCTGTGTGTGCAGTACCATTCCTGGGCAGGTTGCACTTCCTTTCGCGCTGGGCGGCTCTCCTTACAGGGTGCACTCCTTGTGCGTGGGGCTCCCCTACACAGGGGACACCCCTGCATAGCATGGCACTCCTTGTGCACGTCAGCACTGCACATGTGCCAGCTCCACACAGGTCAAGGAGGCCCAGGGTTTGAACTGTGGACCTCCCATGTGGTAGACGGATGCCCTAACCACTGGGCCAAGCCTGCCGCCAGAAGTTCAACATTCTTGACATCACATAAATTGTTCTTTTGGAGGTGATGTGAGAGTATTCTTTTGTTTTCCTTATGTTTCATTTTTTAATTTTTATTTTTTTAAGCACATTTTTTATGGCAGAAGTTGTAAACTTACAAAACAGTCATGCACATGTGCAGGATTCCCATATGACACCCCCCCATCAACACACTACACTGTGGTAGAATATTTGTTACAGATTATGAGACAATATCATCAGACTATAACCAAGTCCATAGAGTATATTTGGCCTACTTTTTCCATACCCCCCATTATTAACACAGTACATCTTTGGCACAAATGCATAAATATTACATTATTACTGTTAACCACAGTCCATAGGTCATGACAATTGTATTTTTCCCATGCTTCTCCACACTCCCATCACCCTGCAATATTGATGTACAACTGCTCTAGCTCACAAAGGACACTCTTGCATCTGTACCATCAACCACAATTCTCATCCACCTCTGTGTTTACTGTGTTATTCAGTCCCTAGATTATTCTCTAGCTTTCTTTCAATTGGCATTTACATCCCTAGAATACCCTTTTCAGCCACATTCCCATTTATAAACCAGTTGTTACTCACTATCATGTTTTACCACCAACTCTATACATTTCTATACTTTTACAATAAAGTGAATTAAAACTTCTACATAATTTATTTTTTAATTTTTTAAAGTTAAAGTTAATAGATCACAAGGAATGTTACATTAAAAAATATAAAAAAACATCATGAGGTTCCCATATAACTCACTCCCCACTCCCCAACCGCATCATTTTTGTAAATTGTATTTTTTTGAAGATATATACATCACACAAAAAAGTTACACTAAAAAATATAAGAGGTTCCTGGATATCCCCACCCCCCACCCCACTTCTCCTACACCAACAGCCTTCCTCATCATTGTGGCACACTCGATGCACTCGGTGAACACATTTTGGAGCACTGCTGCACTACACAGATAATAGTTTACCCTGTAGTTCGCACTCTCCCCCAGTACATTCAGTGGGTTATGGCAGGATATATAAGGTCCAGCATCTGACCCTTCAGTATCATTAAGGATAACTCAAAATCCCAAAAATGCCCCCACATCACATCTCTTCTACCCTCTCTCTGCCCTCAGCAACTACTGTGGCCACTTTCTCCACCTCCATCTAAAATTTCTTCTATTACTTGTCACAATAGTTTTATAGTAGAATATCAGTAAGTCCACTCTAGTCCATATTTTATTCCTCCATTCTGTGGACCCTGGTTTGGTGATGTCCCCTCCACCTCTAGATTAAGAGGGGGCTTAGATTCCACATGGATGATGGATGCAATTCCTCTGCTTACAGTTGTAGGCACTCTTGATTCTCTGGTGTGGTGGTTGACCATCTTCACCTCCCTGTTAGCTGACCTGGGTAAGACCAACGAACCAGAGGGTAGGAGTCGCCACTCTGCTGAGGCTCATGGCACAGCTGGCACATGGGCAGTCCAGAGATTCAAGTCTCCTGAGTATGGACCATCCCTAGTGCCAACCACAGGTTCAGTAAAAGTGACAGAAGAGGCATGTGTAGAAAAGTCACATATGAGTCCAGCTCCATCACACTCAGGAGCAGAAATTCCAAAGTAGGACCCTCTGACATGGCACAGAGCTCCAAATCCATCTGCTATGACCATATACCCTGTGGATCTCTGTAGTTTTCAGGAGAAACAGTACCTAGGGTTGTATCTACTTTGGCTTTCTCTGGGGTCCTGCTGAGGTGTGTGTAAGCGTGACCCCTCGGATGACCTCCCGACTCTTTTTGGAAGACTCTTAGCCATATAAACTCATTTGTCTTTGCCATTTCCCCCTTTTATTCAAGTTCAAAGAGCAGTTTTTAACACTTGATCCAACATGTAGGCTGAGATATTCTGTTGGTCTGAGTTGACGCTTTAATTCGAGGTCTGTTTCTAGTTGCTTCTCCAGGTAGTGAGTGGTAGTAATTCCTTGGCGCTAGGGAGGCTTATCCCCAGGAGACATGTCCCACATTGGGGGGAAGGTAATGCATTTACATACTGAGTTTGGCTTAGAGAGTGGCCACATTTGAGCAATATGGAGGTTCGTAGGAGGTAACTCTTAGGCACCCTACGGCTCTGGCCTAGTTCATATTTCAGGCACACAGGCTTCTAAGCATAGTCATCAGTATCAAGGGCTCATTATTGGACCATCCTTCCTTGTTGATCTTTGCCATTGCACTTAGGGGATTATTGTTGTTCCACTGAGGAATGTGACAGAGCTCCCCTGGGTGGGAATTCAGCGCTCCCTCAGTTGACGCTTGTGACTGTAACTACTATAAAAATACCCAACATATATCACCATATTTATGTCCCCTATATACATGTCCTGGAGAACTTCCCTCCACCCATGTGTCCCCCATTAATAACACCCCACACCAGAGTTCCTCCCCTGCCATAGTTGAACCTCTCTGTGGTCCAAAACTTCTTCAACAATGAATCCTAATATATTGCCAAATTCAGTTAATAGGAAATTGAAATACAGTGATGGGTTTAAAGTTTAGAAATACAATACATAGTAATTTAGGAATATTATAATAAAGTAAAAATAAATTGGTGTATTAATAAAATGAAAAATATTATAAAGCTTTGTTTCTAACGTTTTGCCTTTCATCACTCTAATAGGTGTTGCCCTATATGTACAATGGCAAGGCACTTTCATTTCTTCCTCAGTGTCTACATCCTTTTTTTCTCTCTAATTTTTAATTTTGCCTTCAAAAAAGTTTTACTTCACAGTAATTCACATACACAACATAGGGGACTCCAGGATATCCAACATCAAACCCTTTCCCCAGCAATGATCTCTTTACATGTTCATGTGATATTTGCTGCAGCTGATGTACAAATTTTGAAACATAGCTATCAAACATGGTTCCATTTTGGTTTACATTATTGTTTATATTTTAGACTGTACAAATTTCTAAATATTTTAGTTTCCTTGTGTTTTACACTATAGTTTAAATTTTAGACTTTTATACACTTTAGATGAAATTTGACATGTCCATCATTGCATGATCTTGTGGAGCACTTCCACTGCCCCCCAGTTCCCTGCTTCCATCCATGCTATCCCTCTCTCCCCTCCACTCAGGCCATACCGGGACACTCAATCTTCACTACTTGAGGAACCAGATTTACAGATACTGCAACAATGCTGAGGGCTTGACATACTAGACTGCCCTAACTAATTGGGAGCCAGTGATCCTCTCGAGAGGCACAATTCCCTCTCTTTGGGAACATCAGGTTTCCCCAGGATGTGGGTACACCTTCACACTCATTGTATGGGTCTCCACCCAATGATATAACACACTATGACAAAATGAGCACTCACACACTCCCTAGAAGCTTGCCCTGTACCAGATGCCCCACCCCTTAAGCACCTTAAACAAGTGATCCTTCTTTATTATATTTCCTAAAGAGTTTTCTCAACAGTATAGTTTCAAACATATACCTGACATTCTCCCATATTCAACGGTTCCTCCCAGCCCTTCCCCCAATTTCTTGGGTCATCTGACCCATCCTTCTGACTCCAGCCCCCCTCAAGCCCACAAAGCCCCATCCAAAGGTATCCCTATGCTGCCATCTTATCCCTTCCCTGTACAAATACTTACCTCCAGCTTGTCACATACTTCACCCATTCTACATACTTTAAACATCAGTAGTCCATCTCAGTCCTCCTTTTAGCTCCTTTAAGAATCCACCACCTACCCCCAGGTCTTGAAGATATTTTCCTACAATTACTTCCAGAAGCTTTATGGTTCCTGCTTCCATATTTAGGTTTTTGATCCATTCTGAGTTAATTTTTATATAAGGTGTGAGATAGGGGTTCTCCTTCCTTCTTTGGGCCATGGATATCCAGCTCTCTTAGCACCATTTGTTGAATGGACTGTTCTGTCTGAGCTGGGTGGGTTTGATAGGCTTGTCAAAAATCACTTGGCCATAGATGTAAGGGTCTGTTTCTGAACCATCAGTTTGATTCCACTGGTCCATGTGTCTGTCTTTAAGCCAGTTCCATGTTGCTCTTACCACTGCATCAAGGTAATATGATTTAATGCCCAGAAATGAGAGTCCTCCAACTTCATTTTTCCTTTTTAAGTTGTTTCTGGCCATTTTGGACCCCTTACCTTCCAAATAAATTTGATAATAATGTTTTCCATTCATTTAAAAAATGCTGGGGGCATTTTTATTGGGATTGCATTGAATCTGTATACCAATTTGGGTAGAATTGACATCTTAATGATATTTCATCTTCTAATCTATGAGCATGGAATGCTCTGCCAATTATTTAGGTTTCTTTGATTTCTTTGAACAATGAGTTGTAGTTTTCTGAATATAATATTTTACATCATTGTGTAAGTTTTTTCCTAAATATTTGATTCTTTTAGTTACTATTGTAAATTGAATTTTTTCCCTAGCTTCCTCCTCAGATAGCACGATACTAGTGTCTTTTAAAGTCTCTTTCATCTAATATAACTATAGGTACTCTGGCTTTTTTTTTTTTTTTTTGGTTACTGAATGCATGGAATATCTTTTTCCAGTATTTCACTTTCAATCTATTGATATCCTTGGGTCTGAGGTGGCAGCATATAGGTGGTCATATTTTCTTATCCATTCTACTGGTCTGTGTCTTTTAATTGGGGAGTTTAATCTATTAACATTCAATGTTATTAATGTAAAGGTAGTTCTTAATTCACCCATTTTGACCTGTGGGTTTTACCTGTCATATTTTATTTTCACCACTCTTTTGAGACTTTTAGCTACTTTTTACCAATATATTCATTTCTAGACTCTCTTCCAAGCCTCTCTCTCCTGTCTTTTCTTTTCAGACTGTAGCACACCCTTTAGTATTTCCTGCAAAGCCAGTCTCTTGTTTACACACTCTCTCAGTTTCTGTTTATCTATGGATATTCTAAACTCACCCTTATTTTTGAAAGACAATCTTGCTAGATATAAGATTCTTGGCTGGAAGTTTATCTCCTGCAGTGTCTTACATACATCATACCACTGTCTTCTTGCCTTCATGGTTTCTGATGAGAAATCAGCACTTGATCTTATTGGGTATTCCCGTATACGTTATGCATTGCTTCCTACCTGCCAGAGGTGGGGCTGAAGCCTAGGCTAGGGCTGCAGTCTGGTCTGGGTGAAGGAAGTCAGTTCCTACTATTACTGTTATTTTCAATCAGCCTGGCTTCCCTTCATGCCAAGGGCATAGTCAAAATAGCAGCCACCTGCCTCTTTCTGACCTGGACAGGTTCAAACTTTAACTGTTCTTAGGGTTATACTTTAGCCAGCCAAATTTACTAATCAGTACTTGAAGCCAGTGGCCAACCATCTCTCCCTCCCCTGTTTTTGGGAAATTGAGCTTCCAATTCCAGCCACAGAATAGCTCCTGAGGTGTCTTATGCCGCTAGAGTGGAATGATCACTGGCCTCTGTGGCATGGCCTGTATTTTCCCAGAGAGACTGGTGCAGGTCCCCCAGGTTCCTCTCTGCCAGAGGTGGGGCTGGGGCTTAGGCTAGAGCTGCAGTCCAATCTGTTTGGAAAGTAGCTGGTCCCTACCAACACTGTGATTTGCTGTCCATCACTTCCCCTCATGCTGAGGTCAGAGTTAAGATGGTGGCTGCCAGACTCTTTTTGACTTGGGCAGGTTCAAATGTTAACTGTTCCTAGGATTATACTTTAACCCACAGAATTTATTCATCAGTAGCTGAAATTGGTGCCCAACCATTTTCTTCCTCCCCCATCTTTCGGAAGTGGAGCTTCCAATTCCAGCCACAGAACAGCTCCTGAGGGAGCTTGTGCCTCCAGTGGAGGATGGGCACTGGCCTCCATGGTGTGGCATGCTCTACTCACAAGTCTTCTCTGCAGATGGGCAGTCACCTCCTTCCATTCCTTCAAGGATGTTGCAAGATGCTCTTCTGGTCTCCTGGAACCCCCAAGCAGATGCTTCAGATGGCTCTGAGTGATTACTAACTACCCTGTAGCATGGGCTGACTCTAGGAGCTCCTTGCTCAGCCACCATCTTGCTGGTTGCTGAGAGTATTTATTTTTATTTTCTGTTTCTCTTCAAGGAACATGGCTCAACAGTTATCTTAATTCAACTCAACTTCTTTCCACATATGGATACTGTTTTATGTTTAATATTTTATTGTTTCTCTCTTCTTATTTCAAATAGTCTGAGTTATCCTTTGGGATTTTGTCTTCTAGCTTGGCATTTTGGGTGAACTTATTCTATTGATGTATTCTCCCTGCTTTAGGTGCCCCCCCCCATTCTCATTTTATAGTGCATAAATAAGAAAAAAAATATTTTGGAGTGTGGCATTTTTGGTGAATCTCAGTGATAAATGTTTTGAAATCAAATGATGCCTCCTTCCCATAGATTTCCAAACTATTTGCCAACATTACATCATATTTCCTTCCTGGAAAGGTCTAGGCTAGCATGTCAAAATTGGGTATATTTTTCACTTTTTGAGACACCAAAGCCTAGAAAATGCCACAAAAATACTTATAGCTTTTGGCATCTCAGGGTCTGTAGCATAAGTTCCCACATGTTCATTAAGGACTGAATCTACAGCAACCCATAAACTACTACCGACCTCAATAAGGTTGTAACTGGCTTAGAGCAATTGCTGCAACCAAGAACTGTTTGAAGGGAGAAGACAGCATGGTGGTGTTAGATTATTTAGGGTCTTTGCCACTTCACCTGAAGAGAGCAACAGACTGGTAGACCAGTCATGTGGAACTATGGTATGAAGTCTCTTGGGGCTGAAAGGGACCTTGAGATGTTGAGCCCATTCTCATTTTTTGGGTGAGTCTTTCCAGCTATGTTAGACTATTTCCAGGTTTAGAATGGTTATTTCTGTGGGTAATTTCCAACTAAGCTAGGTGTATTAGTCAGCCAAAGGGGTGCTGATACAAAATATCAGAAATCTGCTGGGCATTATAAAGGACATTTATTTGGGAGCTTATAATTACCAGACCATAAAGCATAAGTTACTTCCCTCACCAAAGTCTATTTCCACATATTGGAGCAAGATGGCTGCCGACATATGTGAGGGTTCAGGCTTCCTGGGTTCCTCTGGGCTCAGCTCCTCTGTTTCCTCCACAAGGTCAGCCATAGACTATTAGGTGAATGGCTCTGTCTCTTTCCCTGGGGTTTCAGCTTAAGTTTTCAGCATCAAACTCCAACATCAAAACTCCAACATCAGAAACCCGCAACTCTGTCCTTCACCAAAGTAAATTCTATACATCAGAGTTCACTAAGCCTCTATCTTGGTCTGTCCTGGTTATGTGTTGGGGCAGGTCTTGGCCAGCAAGGATTTTAAGGTCCAGAATCTGGGCATTAGTCCTGGGAGAACGGCTTACTAAGTAGCAAATCATTGCTAAACGTGGTGGCACAGGTTATTTTGGGGTGCAGGTGTGGACTGTCCTGAGGAGAGGAGGTGACATCAAAGCCTGGAGATGCCTTTGTCGGGCTTTCCTTGGACCTGGGGAGTGGCAGACATGGCAACTGTCCTCCAATGGTTTGTGTTCCCACTCTCTAGTGCTGAGCTGTTGCTTTCCCAGCCTATTGAGTTCTGACCAATGGAATGCACGCAGAAATGATCAAACCACTTCCTAGCCTTGCCCCAAGCCTTCCTGAATGTGCTTTCTTTCCCCAGATATGCCGGCTGACGTCAGCTCCTGGGACCAGGGCACAGCCTTGTGGGTGGGGGGCGGGGATCCTCAAAAGACTGTATGAATTGAGTTCTCCATTCCTCTGTCCCCCTCGCCCACATCTCTCCCACTTCCTGCCACAGGTTTCTGGCAACTGGGTTTTATGCAAACAAAATTTAATAAGTCTATATTGTGCTAAGCCCCAGAGATTTTGGAGTGTATTTGTTATGATAGACAGTATTAGCAAAACTAATATAGAGAGAATTCCTTTTCCTTCATGGGCTGCTGGCCAGCACCTCCATCTTGGGCCGATCTCCATGAGGAACAATCAGGGATCTTGAGAAGCCATGCTCCCTGGGATCTAGCCTTGGGGTAAGCTGTTCTGTTCTTTTCAGGCTTGCCAAAGCTTGTGAGTAGAAATGATTTATATCCTTGTGTTTCATTTCTGCTTTCCCCTGAACCTAGTCCTGGTTCTTTCTTACCTGGGCCCAAGACAAAATTGCTTTTTGATGACTAGTTGCTGTTCCCTATATAAGTGACAAAGATTTTTCAAGTCCCTGTTATCTGTCTCGCCCTGAGCTGGGACAGAGAAAAATATAGCAAAAAAGAACAGAGTCTCCCTCTTTTCCCAAAGTCTTTATAAATTAAACACAGAGGGAGAAGAGTCATACCAACTCACTAGAGGATAATGTGACACCATATATCAACAGCTTCTATACGAATTCAGATTGAGCAAAGAGCAGTGCCGCCTGGGCATGGGTGGAGAAAGCTACTAGTAGATATGAGGATTCTATTTGGCCTTGAAAGCAGTCTGGGCTCCATAACAAAGTAAGTATGAATGGGCCCCAAGACCAAGTCTCATAGAGCCTTGCTTACCACGAAAAGAACTTGTCCTCTTCTCTTTGGAGCAGGGGGAATAATTTTGACCAAGTGGGAAGCAGATGTGGCTCAACTGATAAAGCGTCCATCTCCATATGGAGGGTCCAGGGTTCAATCTCCAGGGTCTCCTGAGCCCTTGTGGTGAGCAGGCCCACACACAGTGCTGCTGTGCTGAAGGAGTGCCATGCCATGCAGGGGTGCCCCGCATAGGGGTGCCCCACGTGCAAGGAGTGCGCCCCATAAGGAGAGCCACCCAGTGCGAAAAATGTGCAGCCTGCCCAGGAGTGGCACCGCACACATGGAGAGCTGATGCGGCAAGATGATGCAACGAAAGAGAGATGCAGTTTCCCAGTGCCACCAGATAATGCAAGCAGACGCAGAAGAACACACAGTGAATGGACACAGAGAGCAGACAATGAGGAGGGGGGTAAGGGGAGAGAAATAAATCTTAAAATAATAATAATAATAATAATTTTGACCAAGCAAGGGCGAGGCTCTGAGGTGACTGGGTGCTTTGGAGTGAGGGATGGGGAGAGTGACCAGGATTTACATTCTCTCTTTCCCAGGGCTCCTGCCTCAGGGTAGAAAATTGGATTCAGTGGGAAGAGCCAGTGAATTGGCTTTCCCTTGTTCCAGGCCTCTGGGATACAACATCCACGGCACATACTCTCTTAGTTTGCTAAGAGCTGCTGGGAGCAATATACCAGAAATTTGCTTTTCTAATGGGCATTTATTAGGTTACAAGCTTACAGTGCTGAGGCTGTGAAATGTCCACATCAAGGGATCATCAGAGATGCTGTCTCACCAAAGGTCGACTGCTGGCAATCAGGCACATGGCAGGGCATCATGGCAGCTCTGTCCAAATCAAGGCATCAAGTAAAGCTCTGTCCCCGAGCTCAGCTGTGGGTGATCAGGCATATGGTTCTCCCCTCTTCCCCAGGCCTCTCTCTCAGCCTCTTGGGGCTTCTCTGACTCTGCCGCCTTTTTCTATGTGTCTCTGCTTTCAGTCCTCCATTTCTAAAGGACTCCAGCAAGAGGCCCAAGACCCACCCTGAGCCATGCCTCCCTGCAGTAATCTAACCAAAAGCTGCCCACAGAAGCCAATTCAATCAAAGGGTTCTACACCCAAAGGCGTGGATTAGACTCACAGACATAATCTTTCCTGGGATGCACAAAAAGCTTCAAACTGTCACACTCCCCTTAACCAGTGGTGTGCTAGAGCTGACTAATATTGGTTCAAGAGAATCAATGGACAATTTTCAGGAATTTTGTAAACTTGTTGTTAAACCTAACTATTAAATCTTAAACTAGATAGATAGAGAATATTAGGGCTAATGTGACAAAATGTTCAAATTTATGAATCTGGATATGGGAGGAAGGGTTTGTTGAAATTCTCTGTATGGTTTTGCATTACTTTTGTTACTGTTCCATAATTTGAAATCATTTCACTGTAAAAAGGGTAAGAAAAAAAATTAAACAGTTTGCCATTTCCTCAAAAAGTTAAACATAGAATTACCAGATGACCTGGCAATTCCACTTCTAGGTAGATACCCCAAATAAATGAAAGCTGGGACTTAAGCAGATGTTGGCACACCAATGTTCATAGCGGCATTGTTCACAATAGCTAAAAGGTAGAAACAATCTAAGAGTCCATCAGCAGGTGAATGGATAAAGAAAATATGGTGTATCAACAGAATGGAGTATAATTCAGCTGTAAAAAGGAATGATGTTTTGGTACATACTATGACATGGATGAACTTAGAAGCCATCATGTTGAGTGAAGACAGACACAAAAGGACAGATGTGGTATAATTTCACTTAAATGAAATATTTAGAATAACCAAATTCCGAGAGATAGAAAACAGATCAGAGGTTTAAATGGACGGGGGATAGGGAATGGAGAGTAGAGTTTCTGTTTGGGGCGATTGAAAAGTTTTGGTGGGGAGGGTGGCACATTATTAAGAATTGTTGCATGTTATTGCTGAATTGTATACATGAATGTAATTAAAATGGGAAAATTTATGTTGTATACATGTCCCCACAATAAAAATAATTAAGAAACTATATAAACCTTATATGAACTTAGAATTAAATAAGCTATATTAAATTTAAGGTAATAAATACTCAACTCATCACTTCCCAGACATGTGGCTGAATTTTCAACCCTCTGTGCACTTGTGGTTCTTTACATCTATTGTCGCTGTATGGTGGACATACTGTATCTTGGTGTCCTCCTTGCTGCACGTCTCTTCCCCGTGACTGTTTTTCAGTGATTTCATGTTAATAAATTGAAATCAGCTGCAGTAGGTTTGATTTGTAAACAAATGCTACAAATCACGATTTGATTTATTGTTTTGTTGATTATTTAGACAGGGGGTTGGCTAAAGGCTTGTAGGCCAAATCTGGCCTCCACCTGTTTTTGTCAAAGTTTTATGGGAAGACAGCTACATTCATTCATTGACGTGTTCTCTTTGGTTGCCCTCACACTACAACGGCAGAGTTGAGCAGTTCCGACAGACACTGTATTGTCCCACAAGGTCAAAAATATTTACTATATGGCCCTTTACAGTAAAAATCTAGTAACCCCTCATCCAGACTTAAGAAAGTGTTGGAGACAACGTTAATAATGCCAATAAAACTTTAACGTATACTGTGTCTGGAGCAGGGGACACTTTAATGTACGTTGTGAAGAGTAAAAAAAAAAATTGAGGAAACATTCTTCCAGTGTTTGAAAATTATTATGATTTTGTAAAGAAGTTGCTCATATCACTGATGAATGAGTAAAATGCTGACATAGATCTCCATTGCTTTGCTTTCCTCTTACTTGGTTATGTAAATGAGAAGATCAACCATTCATGTTGGAACTCTACTTTATTATCAGTTGAAATCATAAGTTGCCTACAGATGCAAGAGCTTGTCAAATATCAGTGGAACAATTCCACTCCTCAATATATACACAAAAGAATTGTAAACAGGCACTTGAACAGATTCTGGTCCACCACTGTGAACAGTGGCATTATTCACAATAGCCAAAAGGTGGAAATAACCCAAGGGTCCAACATACGAATAAACAAAATGTGGTAATACACACAATGCAATATTATTCAAGCACAAAAGGGAGTGAAGAGCTGATAAATGCTACAACATGAATGAATCTTAAGAACATTATGCTAAATGAAATAAGCTAGACAAAAAAAGACAAATTTGATATGATTCCATTTATATGAAATATATAGAATAGGCAAATTCATAGGGACTGAGAGTAGATTAGAGGTTACCACTGGTTGGGGTGGGGGAGAATGGGGAGTTATTGCTTAATGGGTACAGAGTTTCTGTTTGGGGTGATAAAAAAATTTGGAAATAGTGGTAAGGGTTGTACAACATTGTGACTGTAATTAATGCCACTGAATTGTACCCTCAAAAATGGTTAAAATGACAAATTTTATGTCATATGTATTTTGCCACAATAGATTTAAAGAAAATAAATCAATGGAAGCATTTATTCTGTGAGAATCCATTAGCTATATGGAATTGACCGTATTGCATTTGTTGTATACAAGTAAAGTTTATTGTAAACATACATATATATATATATGCATTTTTCCCCCCGGAAGAACCAGCTGTTAAACATTTATGAGCAAACCACTTCCCCGACCTCCAAGCAATACTCACGGCTGTACAGAGTGCACTTGACTCATGGGTCTTTTGCAAGAAGGCTTTGGCCTTGGCTCCATGTCCCCTCTGAGTAGGGGTGGCTTGGCTGAGAGAGCTCCTTGGCTGGGGCAACTGCAGGAGAAACTGCAGGAGAAAAGCCCAGTGCTTCGGGCACCAGGGATAGAGACAAGGCCAAGATGGTGCTCTGGGTGGGGGAACAGCAAGTGTCAGGCTTTCACAGGTGACGTTGGTCTACCAAGGAATGGGCTTGATGGCAACTCCATGTTTGGACTTGCTCCCACCAGCCTTTGAAGTCCTCAAGCCAGGGAGGGACAGGGTCAAAGCACTGATTTACAAAGATTGATTTCTTAATAGTATGACTGTGAAGGAAAAATTGGATAGCCAGACCAGCTTGGGGTCTGTTGTAATCGAGGGGGACATAGAAAAATCTCAGAGAATCAATGGCTCTGCCCGAAGCATGCTTTCTAGTATCGGTGAGAAAGATTTGCCAAGAGTTAAGAGATGTGATCCTTGCTTGACCGTAGAATTTTCAGTGGAATCCCAGAGCTTACAAAACCAAAAAATAGAAAAGCAATTCTAGGAAGTTTTGCCAAACGGTTGTCATGCGACTTTTTACCATCCCTCTGTGGCTTTCTAGATACCTATTAGAAATGAAGAAATTGTTCCTTTATAACCCTTTCCTAGCAACAAGTGGATGGATGGAGGGCCTCGCTTTTAAAACCAAGGCTGTCAGTGCATTTGCCCTATGTTGGCAAGGCTTTTGGGTTCCATGGAGATGATATTGTAACAAGGCCTCTCACAACAACATGAGTTTACCCCCAGCAGAGCCCTGCAACCCTTTCCTGGCATCCCCCAGGCCTGTGTACCCTGCCAGGGCTGCCACCAGATCAGTTCCCCCACAGTCTAGCAGATGCCCTCACCACCCCATGAAGCAATGGCTTCAACCAGCATCTTCTCAGAACCTGCCTGTTTCCCACTCTTGGCCTCTTACTTAGAGGCCCAGGGTTGATGTTAGGCAGGAGGAACTCTAATTTTGATGCTCCTGCATGCAATCCCAGATGTCATTTTGCTGCTTTTCTGCTGAATTGGGACCAGTAGTGGCTGTTCTAGATGAAGGGAGTGTGTAGTAGCAGAGGACAGGTTTGCCCTTGGATTTCTTCCCCACATTGTGCTACAGACTCTGGAGAAGAGGGACTTTGTCTTGCTCATGTCAGCCTCCCTGTAGTCTTCAGAATGGGGTCTAGCTCCTCATTCCTAGCCCCTTGGGCTCGGTGACCTGTGGACAGATGTTCAGATAATGACCTACCCACCTGCCTTCCCATGTTTCCCAGAATTGCCCGTTGCTAGAGTTTCCATTTCTCCACTCTCTGTTGGACTTCAGGTTTGTAGCAGAGAAGACGATAACTTTGAAATCAACGAGACTGGAGCTCAAATATGGGCTTTGCCACAAGATAGCTGTGTGGCCTTGGGTAAATTAGTTAACTTCTCTGAGCTACAGTTTGTTGCAAGGAGATAAGAACACCAGTGTCCAGTGGTTCTGAGGATTAAAAGATAGACCTACAAAACAACTGAAAGAAAATTGAATTCCCATCCTGCTACATTCTTTAGTAGAGTAGCAAGAATCCTTAGGGTACATGGGCAATGCCTAGTGGAGGACAGACCAATATCCCAGGCCCTTGATACAGATACTTGTACTTATGAACCTTCTCGTGAAACTGAAACTTAACTTAGTACTATATAGTGCCTAAAAGTTACCTCTTAAAAGCTTCCTTCTTGCTCAAATGTGGCCTCTCTCTAAGTCAAACTCAGCATATAAACTCGCTGTCTTTCCCCTGAGATGGGACATGACTCCCAGGTCCGAACCTCCCTGGCACTGAGAGATTATTATTGAGCACCAACTAGTGATGCATTTGGAAAAAGACCTTGACCAAAAGGGGGAAATATTAAATACTAATGAGTTTTCATGGATAAGAGATTTCAAACTGAGATGGAAGTTTCATTACAGAGGTTATGCTTATGTACTTCTCAGGAGAATCTCATTGGATGCCACAGTAAACTATGCTTCTAGCAGAGGTTCCTGAGAGCTCTAGAGACATCTAGACACTATAGGCAGGGCAGACAATCTCAGGAATTCAGCACCCTGTCAGTGGACTTTATATATTCCCCAATGTAACAGAGTTAGACTTGTTTGTAATTTCCCTACACAGGGCTCTTCTGCCCCTTTTATTTGAAACTATAATTAGCACTATACTCGTTGAATATATGTGCCAGAGACTTAAATCTTTGATCTGTGGTTATGCTGGTTGAGTCCTGAATCTCAGCAAAGTTGCAACACCTAGTCTCCAGTTCATTGAACTCACCCAAGACAACTAACAAAAGGATGATAATAGACTATGCCCATCCCCAAAACAAAGAGTATCTACAACTGCAAACAAGACAATTCCATCCATCTGCCCCATGGGATCTAAGCCCCCTCTCAATCAGAAACAGTGGATATCACCATCGAAAATCCTCAAGATTGAGAAATGAACAAACAGATGTGGGGAATACAACTATGGACTAAAGTAGATTCATTATGATTCTAACAATGGAAGAACTTGTAACATTGACATAAAGACTGTGGCCACCAGAGGATCTGAGGGAAAGGAGAGGGAAGAATAGGTGTGAGAATGGGGCATTTTGGGACATTGGAATTGTCCAATGTCTGAATGACATTGCAATGACAGATACAGGACATTATACATTTTGTCAAAACCTATAAAATTGTGTGGTACAAAGTGTAAATGATAATGTAAACTATTGACCATGGTTAGTAGCAATGGTTTAATACGTGTTCATCAATTGTAACTTATGTACCACATTAAATTTTAAAAATATATAATTCTAAATAGGCCTTACCATTGGCCCCCACAATTATTGGTAGGGTAATCACTAACAGCTGAGGCCCCTCCCCTTAGCATTAGGAAGGGGAGAATAATTAATAGCTAAAAAGGTGACCACACAAGCCAAAGCCTGCTCTCTCTGTCCAGAGGAGCCGCACCAAATCTCGTTGTGTATTTCTGTCCTTCTCTCCCATTTCTCAGCAAGCTTTGTTCTTTTCCTCCATATGCCAATAAATTCTTTTTACTGGCCTAACTTTAAAAAAATACACACACACACACATATATATAGATAGATAGAGAGAGAGAGAGGTACTTTTAGATGAAGTGCTTATCTATTAGGATCACATACTGATGTTCAACAGCAGATTCCGACTCAGATGCTCTGGGGTGGGGCCTGGGATCCTGCAGGGTTAAGAAGCTCCCAAGTGCTGCAGCTGATTCTGGTTCCCTGCTGCTCCTGAACCATCACCTCCAATTCCTGCCTGGTCCCAGAGGCAGGGTCTTCCTTCAGGCCAGGTATCCTTGATATGCCCTTTCCTGCATCCCTCTTGGCCCAGCTCTGCCTGAAGATGTGTCTCCCAGGGTCCTCATCTCAGGGGAAGAAATGTCAGAGAAGAACCAACATCATCACAGAGGAGGAAAAAAAGAAATATGGATGTGTGCCATGGAAAACTTCAAATTAGACCAATGAACAGGAGAGTTGCAGTAATGTAGCCAGCAGGAGCATATGCGTGAGAGCGGTCACATCTATTTAAACTCTCATAAGAACTTTAATGGTTTTTTGAAATTTATGATGAATGAACCCTAGGGAGCTTGGATGTGGGAAAAATTTGGAGGGAGGTCAAGATTCTGTCCCTGAACTGATATAAAGTAGGGGAAAATTATAAGAGAGAAGATAAAAAACACTGCAGATGCTCGTGTGTATCTGTGCCCTAACTTTTCGTTCCTGGAAATGTAGTTTCTCTTCTTTCTTTTTTCCCTCACTGAATGCCTTGGCATGAAATCTTGGGCTATGTGCTTCTCCTCAATCCAGATGTCCAAATTCTCCTCCTCCTTCAAGGCCAGGCTCAAATGCCACGTCCTTCTTGCAACCCTCAGCTAATCCACTGATTAAAGGGTCATAGGGGTTCTCCAAGTGATCCCAGCCCAGGGTATAAAGCTATCCTAGTAACTGGAAACACATGGGTTCCCTGACTCAGCTAGCTCTGTGGATGAAACACCAGTGCTCCAGGCTCTCCTTGTAGTTGGACAGCTAGGGGACCAAGAAGGAGTCCCTCAATCTGTGCAAATGGCTATGACATTGACCGAGACACCATCCTAGCTAACAAAAGGAGAATTCACAGGCTGATCTGGTGGCTCTAGATGGTGTTCCCACAGTCTGCTTCAAGGAGGCCTCCTGAGAGAGAAGCCTGTGTGGCTTTCACCACTTTCTGTTTCATTGGGCTCTGGGTTGTGAGAGGATCTTCACAAAGCAGTTTGCTGTTGGTTCCAAATGGACAGGCCTTTGCCCTCCCTTGCCATGAGTTTTCTTAGTCACTCTTGCAAACAGAGCAGCTCTCCTGTCATTGGCATTT
Organism: Dasypus novemcinctus; assembly: GCF_030445035.2. Lineage (NCBI taxonomy): Eukaryota > Metazoa > Chordata > Mammalia > Cingulata > Dasypodidae > Dasypus > Dasypus novemcinctus. The sequence goes on along the minus strand of NC_080694.1, from coordinate 47,369,931 downwards.
GGAGATGGTACTCAGCTTAGACTGCCAGTTGGAATCTCCTGTAGAGAAGTCTCCCCATCTAAATCCTGAACCACACTCACTATCCTTTCTTTCTGTTATGGCCCTAAATACCTGTATTTTCTCACAGACTGGGGTGGGTTGCCTTTAGGAACAGGATTTGTGCCTGCTCTATCCGTATATCTTTTGCTTTGATTATGTTTGAAAGCATGCACTCAATGGGTGAGTGGAAATCAGGATGCCTGTAAGCCATATCAGTCTTATTAAGTCAGTCTCATTTCAATCTGTAATTGACATCCATGTCCCATCTTTGTTTCACCTAGCTATTACTGACTCTTGAATCTTATTGTAAAGTTGTGATGGGTAGATACATCATTTGCCGTACTACACACATTCTAGGACATATCACCAGGCCACTTTTAAAAGCACAATGCATCTTGATAAAATATATATAAACATCAAATTTGTCACTTAAACCATTTGTGAGAGTACAATTCAATGGCCATTAATTACATTCACAGTGTTGGGCAAGTTATGCAACCATGACCATTACCTATTCACAAAAATTTTCATCACCCCAAACAGAAACTCTGTACCCATTAAGCAGTAACTCCCCATTCCCCCCCACTCCCATTCCTGGCCCCTGGTAACCTGCAATCTACTTTATGTCTCTGTGATTTTGCCTATTCTAGATGTATTGTGTAAGTGCGATCACTCAATGTGTGTCCTTTTGTGTCTTGCTTACTTCACTCAGCATGTTTTCACAACCATGTTGTACATATATCAAGACTGCATTCCTTTTTATGGCTGAATAGCATTCTATTCATCAGTTGAAGGATGCTTGGGTTGTTTCTACCTTTTTACTATTGTGAATAATACTGCTATAAACATTGGTGTACAAATATCTGTCCAGTTCCTCTGCTTTAAACATTGGTATACAAATATCTGTCCAGTACCTCTGCTATAAACATTGGTGTACAAATATCTGTCCAGTTCCTGCTTTCGATTCTTTTGGGTATGCACCCAGGAGTGGAACTGCTGGGTCACCAGGCCATTTTAAAGTCAAAAGTCAAATAGTTTAGAACCTGGAAATACAGGACTTTTCTCAAAACTAGAAAAGGAAGCTGGAATGCTGAGCACTTGTTTTAAAAGTCTTTAAGCATTGTAATGTGGGCCTCCTCCAGAGCAGGTAAAAAAATAAATCAATGACTCTGGCAGAAAAAAAGTAAATGGGTGGGAAACTCAATTTGGATCATAAAGGCAAGTACCGCTCTCTTTTTTAAAAAAGATTTATTATATGTCCCACCCCCCTTGTTGTTTTGTACTTGCTGTCTTCTCTGTGTGTTCTTCTGTGTCTGCTTGTCTTCTCTTTAGGTGGCACCAGGAACTGATCCTGGGACCTTCTGGAGTGGGAGAGAGGTGCTCAATCTCTTGCACCACCTCAGCTCCCTGGTCTGCTGTGTCTCTTATGGTCTCTCCTCTGTGTCTCTTTTTGTTGCATCATCTTGCTGCACCAGCTCTCTGTGTGGGTCAGCACTTCCACGCGGACAAGCACTCCATGGGGACCAGCTTGTCTTTCACCAGGAGGCCCCGGAAATCAAACCCTGGGCCTCCTATATGGTAGATGGGAACCCAATCCCTTGAATCATGTCTATTTCCTGCAAGTATCTCTTGGTTTCTCTGTGTCCTATCACCCCCCTTCCCACACACCAGACCTCCTCACCCATCAGATCATCACCAAGAGCTGGGTTTAAGTTTAGTCAAATGGGTAAGGCCTTTTCTCCAGTATGATAGTCATCATAGCAGATGATGGTGCAGCAGCTGAAACTTAATGGGATTACCCTCCCCGGTGACCTCTGCTGAGCAAACAGACCCGGGAGAAGACTGTCCACTGCCAGGGTTGCTTGTGTTGCTCTGTTAGCTGGAAAAGGTTTTCTAGCATATTATGGCATTTATGTTGTAGTAGGGGCTCTGAGAGTTCCTAACTCTGGACAGCTGGTTGACCTTCTGGAGGGAAGGAGCAGCTTCACCTGGCATCACCTCTGTCCCCTCCTGTCCAGCTTTGCTTCTCTGAGTTTTTTTCTTTTTAAAGATTTATTTTATTTATACCCCCATCATTGTTTGGGCTGGTTGTCTGCTCTCTTTGTCCGTTTGCTGTGTGTTCTCTGTGTCTGCTCGTCTTCTCTTTAGGAGGCACTGGGAAACAAACCTGGGACGTCCCATGTGAAAGAGAGGTACTCAACCGCTTGAGCCACCTCACCTCCCTGGTTTATTGTGTCTCTCATTGTCTTTCCTCTTTGTGTCTCTTTGTTGCATCATCTTGTTGCATCAGCTCACCATGCCTGCCCACCACGCCACCTTGCCTTCTCCAGGAGGCACCAGGAACTGAACCCATGACCTCCCATGTGGTAGGTGGAAGCCCAATCACTTGAGCCACATCTGCTTGCCTGCTTCTCGGAGTTTTGAACAGCAGGTTCAGTTGGCAGCTTTTTGCTTATGTGAGCTCTCTGCAGACTGCTTAGTTCCAGAGCTTTCCCCTTGGTGCCTCTTAGCCCCTCATTTTAAACAAATGATTAGCCCTAGGGATTCCTTCCAGGTCCAAGTGATGCTACCAAAACACCCCTGCGTCCCCATCAGGATCACAGAATCAGAGTAGGGGAGGACGTTTGAGAGAGCGTGAGGGCTGGGACCACGCAGAAGCGTGGTTGCTATTTAAAGTAGTTTTTTTTTTTTGGTCTTTAAAACACTTAACTAGCATGCCCCATACTTGGAAAGGAAAAGAATGGTTGTTTTTGGCCTCTCTGAATATGCAGGCTATTCTTGGCCAAGCAGTCCATTTTACTAAGTTCAAATGTGAGCGGAAGGCTCTGGGCTCTGGGCTTCGAAGTTCTTGGCTTATGTCACATAAAAGAATTTAGGGACATGCCATAGGGCAGGGAAGGGAGTAAGGAGTTGATTAAGAACCAGGAGATAAGTACACAGCCGGAGACATGGGTCGCGGGCCGCGCTACCAGGGGAGCCGTTCGGGGGGCCCCGGGTGAGGCCTTTTAAGGCCTGCCCCCTCCCCCTTCCTCACGTTGGCCCAGGGCCCCAGCTCTTTGCTCTTCTGAGTTGTCGCCCCACATGGGCTCTCAGGGGGCCAGTGGTGAGGCCTTTGGTCTGAAGGTATCCGTGGCTTACCCTTGACCCCAGAAAGAGTTCCGGGTGGGACCTCGTGGCTGAGGCTCTTCCAGCTGTGCTCTTAGGAGCAGGGAGCTTCTGGGAGGGGCCCCAGCTGCCCTCCCTCCTTCCCTATACTCACCTGCCTCCCCAGGGCGCTTCTCTCTTTCTTTATGGAGTGGAGAAATAGAGGCCATTGGCTTGCAGTACCTGAAGGAAGCAGCATGGACAGGGGGTGGTCCCCAGAAGGCTCTTCTGGGGCGACAGGGTTGGCTGAGGCACGCTGGCCTCTGTGTCCCACTGGAGATTGGAAATAGGGGGGAAACAGAGTCAGGGGACCTGGCCGCGTGGTTATATTGCACAGAGACTCCTCTTGGTAGGTCGTTAGTTTATGGACCAGCATTGACTGAGCACCTACTATGTGCCATTGCTGTGCATTCAAGCCATAGAGATGCTGGAGAAGCTGCTGGAACCGGGAGGGAGGAAGTGACATCAACCTCGGGTTGTAACCTCCTGTCATCAGTGCGGGCGTGCGTCTATTTGTAGGCGTCTACTTGTAGCATGACAGTTTCCAGGCTGCGCCAGCCTGTGGGTACAAATGAGGTCACACTCGCTGTCACAACTCAAGTTCCCCGGGGCTGGGCCCCCTCGCCCATAACGCAGACCCTCGGCCCCTGGTTTCTGCGGGTCCCTGGGGGATTTCTCACGTTCTCTGGCTCGCGTCCCTGCGGTGCCTCTCGCCCCAGATCCACTTCTGCACCGTTACCTTTCTGTGGCTGGAATTCCCTGGAATCACCCTGACGCTTTTGTCAAAGGTCTGCCTGCGGGGGCTCCCGAGCCCCCAAGCCTGTGGCCCAAGGTCCTCGTGTTCTTCGCTGAGCCCCTGTGTTGTGGGCGTGGGAGGGGAGGACACAGCTCTCCTCTCTTCTGGGGCATGTTTGTGGCACCTGCGGGAGGCAGCAGGACTTGTGGCCTTTGTCTCATACAGTTTGTCTTTCTTCCCTTCCTTCTTTTCTTTTTTCCTTTCTTTTCTTCTTTTCTTTCTTTTCTTTTCTGTCTTTTCTTTTCTTTCTTTCTCTTCCTTTCTTTTTCTTTCTCTCCTTCCTTCCTTCCTTCCTTCCTCCCTCCCTCCCCCCTCCTCCCTTCCCTCCCCCTTTCTCCCTTCCCTTCCCTTCTCCTGCCTTCCCTTGCCTTTCCTCCTTCCCTTCCTCTTTTATTTTATTGGGATAACATATATACAATATAAAATTTCCCATTTTTACTACTTGGAAGCACACAATTCAGTGGCATTAATTACATTTACAATGTTGTCATGTAAAGGGAATGCACCACCATCCATTACCAAAATCTTTCCATCACCCCAAAACAGAAACTCTGTACCTGTCAAGGACTAATTCCCCAGCCCCCCACCCCCACCCCACCCGCCCCTGGTGACCAATAATCTACCTCCTGTCTCTTTGACTGTGGCATATTCTAGTATTTCATAGAAGTAAAGTCGTACAGGATTTGTCTTTTTGTGTCTGGCTTATTCAAAATGATGTCTTCAGGGTTTCACACAATAATTTCTTTGCCTCCTGCCTGCAGCTCCTCTCTCCATAGAACTTGGACATAAATCCAGTGGCCAGCTCCAATGTCTCTGACAAACACAATAAATACCTCCTCCCTGACATCACCCCCGATGCATTATCTACATAAATCTCTCCTCTCATTCCTTTTCCCTTCATGCATCACCTCCTTAAATAGATGACCTACCGGCCACTGTTCTCAGTGCATCAGACACTCCCAGACTTAATTCCTCCTGAGTGTGTCCTTTTCTTCCCACTCACTCTCAGGATCTAACTTCAGGCCCTCATTACCTCACCTGGCCCGTTGCCATAGTTTCCTAATTGGCTTCACGGCCCCTGGTCTTGGCTTCCCTCCACCTTGCAGCCAGAGTTACTTCAATAAATGACCATCCTTGGATGGGGTCCAGTCTGAAGCTGTCTTAGGCAGAATTCCTCTTGCTAGTTAGAGCCGTCTCCCAGGGTATCATTAAAATCCCATCGTTAGTTATTGGCCTATTAAATATTGTTATATATAGCTTGAAACTGACCCACTTCCAACCAGAATTTGAAACAGGTTCTACCAATCATGCTATTGGGTCCCAGCCCATCAGTATCAATGGGATATGGTCATTTAGAGCCTACAGCTTCATTTGTTCCACCTGGACATCTATGAAATTTGCAAGGATTAGGCTCTCAGGAAGAAGTTCATCCTTACCATAATTTAACAAAAGAGGTTGGCTAGAGATCAACCCAAAGTTGTTCACCATGAGCTCTAAAGAAATGGAATTGCTGGTGAGCACTATGCTGACCTAGTGCATCATGTTATTTATTCATGGAAACCACTTGATAATGAAAAAGTTGTGAGGGAAGCGGACTTGGCCCAGTGGTTAGGGCGTCCGCCTACCACATGGGAGGTCCATGGTTCAAACCCCGGGCCTCCTTGACCTGTGTGGAGCTGGCCCATGCGCAGTGCTGATGCATGCAAGGAGTGGCGTGCCACGCAGGGGTGTCTCCTGCGTAGGGGAGCCCCAAGTGCAAGGAGGGTGCCCTGTAAGGAGAGCCACCCAGCGCAAAAGAAAGTGCAGCCTGCCCAAGAATGGCGCCACCCACACGGAGAGCTGACACAACAAGATGACGCAACAGAAAGAAACACATATTCCTGGTGCCGCTGATAAGGATGGAAAGCAGTCACAGAAGAGCGTGCAGCGAATGGACACAGAGAGCAGACAACTGAGGGGGGAGGGGGAAGGGGAGGAAAAAAAGAAAAAAAGAAAAAGCTGTGAGAAGTAAGGATATTAATAGATTGGATTGGATAAACCAGACTGTGTTATAAGAAACAGAAAAAGTGTGACTTGCTTAATGGGTTGGCTCTTAGCATTGACCAATGCAAAAAACAACAATAATATCATTAAAAAAATGTTTTCCAAGTCCAGGAAGAGCCATAAGCACTTCCTGTGCATTAACACTTAAGAAAATTTTATCAAAATGCATAAAATTTAGACTTGACTCATGGTTTTCATTTTGAAGAGAAGCATGAACTCCTTGAAGTTCTTTTCTTAGTATACAGGCCACTAGATATGCGGACTCAGATGCCAGGAGATACTGGAAGCCTCCATATAGACGGGACTTTGCCTGCAGAGCTGGAAAATCCTCTGCCTGACCCAGTTACCCCCAAGCCAAGAAGATGCTGAGGATGTTGCTCAAAGAGAAGGAAATCTGCCTTTTGGTAAAGGTCGTAGCCATCCTCTCCTTTCTAATAAACAGTGAAAATGTCATTATTTTACCCTTACAGTACTTAGTTGTATGGTCAAGAGTGATTGTAGAAAGAGATTCAGGAAGGTTGAATTAGACGAGGAAATCTCACAGTGGAAAAGGAAACAGGCCTTGTCTCTGCAGGGTGGGCACAGGTGGGGGGGCATTCTCATTGGGGAAAAAGCTGAAGTGGAGGTGGAAAGTAGAACGATGGACTCCCAAGACGGTGGTGTGGACACCTCATTAATGAAGAGGTGGGTTTAGGGAAGTAAGTGGAACCTCCTAAGTTTCTAGGCAGAGTAGGGATTTATTCTGGAGGCACATGCAAGCCAGGAGAAGTTTCCGTTGAACACTGCATGAAGCTGGTAGCCATGGCGACATTTTTTCAGATGGGGAGGACCCATAATGAAACAATTGGAAGAGGAAGTGGCTGGAGTTGGGGTCCTGATTTCAGACACGAGGGACTGGCTTGGTGAATGCGGTTGCTTTGGGAAGGACTGTGTGCGAGAGACAATTTCAGGAAAAAGGTATGTTGAGTTTTGGCAACTGATGAGTGATGGGAAGGGGAAGGAAGTGTTGTCAAAGATGCCACCAGCATTTGGGCCAAAGGTGACCAGGGGATGTGAGGAGGAGCTGGTCTGGAGGGAGGGTTACGTGTTACATTTTGTCTGAATTTAAGGAAATGATGAGAAGCCCAAGTGGAACTGAGCCTGCTGTCTGGGACCCGTGGAGTCAGATATGCTTTAAGGTGGTGGTTGGAACTGTGCAAGTGGAATCTTCTCTTAGAAAAGAGTTGGGGTCCAGGACGGGGGCTGGAGCTGGAAGTGGAAGGAAACCTGTTAAGGAAACAAAATGTTCCCAGCCAGACTCCTCCAAGTTCACATCCCACTCAGCCTGGAGGAAACCTTGTTGCTTGCTGCTCAGTGCCTGCTGCCCTTCCTCCCAGGACGGTGGCAGCTCCAGCTTGCTGCAGAGAGTAGCAGGGAGGGCAGCCAACCAGAGCACGTAGAAGGACTGGCTGCTTTATCTGAACTACCAGCTTTGGTGGCTAGTTTAGGGCACAGTTTCAAGCACAGGTTCAGTATCCCTGTTATCGATGGCTGAAACTGAGGCTGGAAAAGGGCCCTGCAATTAGAGTTACCAGATTTAGCAAACAAAAATATAGTTTGCCCCGTTAAATTTGAATTTCAGATAACGATGTTTTAGTATGGGTCCCAAATATTGTATGGTATATTCTTATACTAAAAAAACATGTTAAACTGAAATTCAAATAGGATGGATGTGTAAAACACGAATATGGGTGATATCACATATGTAAGACTTTTAACAAAATATAAATACAAATATAATAGAGAGAAGGGAAAAGAATAGCAGCTATGTATGGCAGAGAAAGCATAGAGAGATTAGAGGGGATGAGTTTTGTTTGCTTTTTGTTTATTATTGGGATAGTGAAAGTGCTGTAAGAATGATTAAAGTGATGAATGCAAAAATATGTGATTACACCGAATACCATAGATGGTACACTTTGGATGGATTCATGCTTTATTGATATGTATCAATACAATTGATCTGTTAAGAAAAAAAAGAATGCTACATACAAATAAAAAAAATGGGATGGATGTCCTGTATTTTATCTGGCGACTCTACCCTCTCATCATTCTTCTCACTTGAGCACCAAGGAGGCCACATCATGCCTTTCCTTAGCAGAGAGGCCCCTCCCTCCAGGCACCATTCATTCTCTTTTTATCTTCCTTCCCACTGAATCAGATGGCTTTATTCAGAACCAACAAGCAATTGTTCACACCATGTTCCTGACAGGGCACAAAGAATTTCCACATATGAAATATCAGAGCTTGGCAACTTATTAGGAGGAGGGGTCCCACATTTGAAAGTCAGGTGCTTTTTGCAGAATACCCTGAAAATTGAAATAATTTTACCAGCAATCTGGACACTATGTCTATATTTGCAGGCATGCCATAAAACATTGCGATAGAAAAACACACATGTGGGAAACGGACTTTGGCCCAGTGGTTAGGGCGTCCGTCTACCATATGGGAGGTCCGCGGTTCAAACCCCGGGCCGCCTTGACCCGTGTGGAGCTGACCATGCGCAGTGCTGATGCGCGCAAGGAGTGCCGTGCCACGCAAGGGTGTCCCCCGCGTGGGGGAGCCCCGCGCGCACGGAGTGCGCCCGTGAGGAAAGCCGCCCAGCGTGAAAAGAAAGAGCAGCCTGCCCAGGGATGGCGCCGCCCACACTTCCCGTGCCGCTGACGACAACAGAAGCGGGTGCCGCTGACGACAACAGAAGCGGACAAAGAAACAAGACGCAGCAAACAGACACCAAGAACAGACAACCAGGGGAGGGGGGGAAATTAAATAAAATAAATAAATCTTTAAAAAAAAAAAAAAAAAAAAAAGAAAAACACACATGTCCCAAATGTTTTTAAGGCATCCCATTGATATTTTTTGAAGGCTAATTTATTGAGATAGTTTACATGTGTTTTGTTCCTCCTCTTGTATTTTCACCTCCTCCATCCTATAAAACGAAGCCTCTGTGTTTATTAGCTTCGGGACTTTCATACTACAAGGCCAAAGCCTTGCTGTGTACCCAGGGGATGTTTTATTTCAAAGATGCTTTGAGGAGGATTAAACTGGGTGGTCCAGGAGAGGAAGAGGATCAAGGAAAATGTTTGGCTTTGAGGAGCTGAATTGGTTTGATGTTGGTGGGTGGGAAGTGGGAGATTCCATGAAATAAGAAAGGGGGCAGGCTCTGGGTTAAGCAAGCCTGGGAGGTCCTGGGTCTCAGTTGTGCATGGTGGCTCTTGAGGGTTGTGGCAGGAGTAAGAGGAGGGGTGAGGGTCCCACAGGGGCTCTGTGGACATAGGGTCTTGGAGTCCGTCAGCATTGCATGCCTCAATCTGGCCAGACAACCAGGGCTCAACAGCAGTGGGGAGTGCAGCAGAGCTGTCCACAACGACAGCTTCCACAGCCCAGCCTCCTGGCATGCTTCTCACATCCTCCTTCCATCTTCATGTCCTGGCACCACCAGCATGATGTCAGGAAGGAGGGGAAAAACCCATTAGTGACTGAGACCGAATTTTCCACCAAGCCAGGCAGGTGGGAGCAGGGAACAATACATCTGATTCAGGAAAAAAAAATCATTTTGTTCTTGCTCCTTAGTGTTATAGAATAGCTTTCCTTCCCAATTGTCCATTTTTTTTTGTTCTTTCAGTCTAAGAGGACACAGTAAAGGAGAGGGAAGTAGATGTGGCTCAAGCGATTGAGCTCCTGCTTATCACACGGGAGGTTCCTGTTTTAGTTCCCAGGGCCTCCCAAAGAAGACAATGAGCTGGCATGACGGACCAGTGCAGTGAGCTGGTGTGACAAGATGACACAAGAGACACAAGAAGAAAAATATAATGAGAGACACAAGAGAGCAGGCAACGGCGGTGACACAATTGATTAGGTGCCTCCCTCCACATCAGACGTCCCAGGTTTGGTTCCCAGGGCCTCTTAAAGAAACAAGGAAGACACAGCAAGTGCAAATAATGAGGGGTTGGGGAGAAATGAATAAATAAATAAAAATTAAAAATCTAAAAAAAAAAAATAGTCTAAGTAGACTCTATTGGAGAGAAAATTCTGTCCATTCCCTTAATGCCACCCTCTTCCCCCAGGATTAAGAGAACATCACCATTCTAAATGTTTTTTTTGCAGTTGAACAGCCCAGTTCAGTGCCATAGGAATGAAGTAAGCAAAACCTTCTGCTATCTTATAGTGCAAGGCTGTGCACAGGACGCTGACCTTTAAAAACCCCAGGGCCCAGGATAACACAATGCCAGTATTTATATAGACCCACAAGTATCTCGGTCAAATGTGATGTGTGGGTAGAAATAGGAAGAAGGCAGCAGCAAGCCATAGAAATCTGAGGCTGAGTGGAGGACCCCTCCCCATACCCCCAGCAACAATCTGAGACACATCTAGCTTTTGTAGGGTTTCTGTGCTCAGCAGGAAGTTCAGATGACTCCCAGGATCCTGTCCCCCTCACCCCCTGCTCCCATGTATTCCCTTCGAGGTTTTGAAAACCCGGGTTTGTGGAGGAAAATGACACGGCATGTCAAAGAATGACTGAGGCCTGTTTTTCATATGTGTATTCACAAAGCATGAAATGATTGTACTGAACATCTAAATGTGACCTTGCCCCACCCATGACCTTGACCTGGAGGATCACACAAGGTGAGCACTGAAGATCTTGCTCTTTCCCTTAGAAAACCTGGAAATTGGACTCCAACTTCTTCCTGAAGGAAACCTTCTTCAGATGAATATTCAAGAGCAGTTCAAACTTCTTTGACTTTCCTAACTACTAGCCTTATTAGGTCTCTTAACCAGAGAGAGAAAGAGAGAAAGAGAGGCTTCCTCCTCCCCTACCTCCACCAAGTTAATAGGAGTAAGTTCACAAAGAAATTCTTTCCTGCTTTATCTTGTACTCTTCTCCTAATTGCCACTTACTGGGGAAATCCTTTCCTAGATGGGCCTCCACTTCACTGTCACCACAAACTATTATGATTTAAAAACTGAAGTGAGATATCTTGGCTTGCCCATTTCCTTTTAATGGGATGACCTCTGTTAATCAATAGAGGAAATGCAGGAAATGCTAAACCATGTGTGGTCCCATTTGAGAGTTTCAAACTAAGTGATCGGTGTTCATGGCAGAAAGAGGAGGTGATTTAGAAGTGAGTTGTTTTGGTTTTATCTTTTGTCACTATCACTCCCATTTAGAAGACCCATCTGAAAATTAAAAATCAGCCTGAACTAGATTTTTTTTTTCTTAAATCTTCATGATTCCTTAGGATGCCATAGATATATAAAAATCGGAATTAGGTTTTAAAAGGAAAAGACAAGGAAGTTATATGATCTCTCTGGTGGAAGCAAAACAAAAACATTATTCACCCAGCTTCCCTCTGTGTGTTTCCTCTTTGTGGTGTTTGTCATTTATAATACCCAAGAACCAGCCCGTGGGCCATTCCTGTGGCGCCATTGGTTAGAAACATTTAATGATTACCGGTTCAGCTCAAATGCCACAGGTGAAAAAAGAAAGAAGTTTGCGTGAGTTTAAGGGGCTTTCCTGGGAGATGATGTATTTTGTGGCCCAACGCTTCATTATTTAGCTTGTAGATTTGGTTTCTTTTGAAAACAAACCCTAAGCCTGGAACTTTCCATGCTAAGAGTCCACGTCAGTTTCCAGAAAGCCTAGTAAGACAGAAGCTGAGTAAAACCAGTACTCAATATGAATGGTTACTGCTGTTTTTCACTCAGTGGGAAGGCTGGGGACGTCAAGGATAAAATGAGCTTTTCATACAGTGTTGTTATTCCTCCATGCCTCAGCCTTTTCATGAGAATGACTGAGGCCAAGCGTGGGGGAGAAAAGCTTTTGTGGAAAACATCGGTAGAATCATATTTGGCCTCCAGTCATCTCAGAAGTCATTACGTAACTTCCCACAGTCATGGCAGAATACAGGGGGATACAAATGCCCCAGCTCTTCTGTTTGGGTTGTGCCAGCAAGGAAATCAGCTTTAGCAGTTTCCACAGAGCTTGCGTGAATACCCCTGAACACGGGCTGTTTCTCCAGTCACCACCCCCACCCCCTCACAAAGAAAGCGACTTCTGCTGTGGATTATTATTCTCAAACCGATGGAGTGACACAGAGGCATGACTGCAAACCTCAGAGACGAATGCTCAAAAGATGGGCATGTGATTAGTTCCTTCAAATGCCCATTTGCCCCTAAGTGCTCTAGGCCTTGCTGCACAGAGGCTGGACACACTCTCTTTGGTTTTCTCATTCAAGTGTGCTAAACAGTAGGCAGTCAAGTGAAAGTAGGGATTTCAGGGCAAAGCTGGAAGGCCCCCGGGGGCCGAAAGAGCCTCTCCCGTCTCACTCAGCCTTTGTAGGAGATTTTTAACTATGAGGCCCCCTGGAGTTTTACATCAGTGCTTAGTTTAATCCTAAAAGAAGTTGCATCAGACATGGCAACTTTTGCCTGCTTTGTTTGTATTCTCCGTGGTGAGTGAAGTATTAATAAATGGCTCCCTGGGGAAGCTCGTGCAACTTGGAGTAGAAAACAAATTGATATGTAAAATTCTTGGAATGGTATAGATGTGATACCATATTTCTTGGTGGATGTTCACTCTCCCTCCCATGATTTAGGAAGAAAATCAAGACAAACGTGCGGCCCCGTAATTCCCCTTTTCTTTGCTTCACCCACAAACTCTTTACTTGAAAACTGCAACTCAAACCACAGGTAGATACTTTAGTAAGTAGATTATAATATTTCCAAGAGATGTGAAGAAAATAGACTACTCTGTTTGCCATCGAGGAGAGAAAGGGGAGAAAACCAATTCACCTGGTCACTTCCCCCTTCTTCCAGCCAGCTGCTTTCTCCCACCACTGCCCTAACACCTTTGCATTGGGAATTAAGAGATATTGGCTTCTCCTGGGTTCCACAACTTCCTAAGGAGCAGGGCCTCCGGGCTGTAGCATTAGGTAGTTCACCTTTACCAACCTGAGAGTGTTTGAGAGACAAAAGTGAAACTTGAAAGTTAAGAAACATCTCAGGGCAATGTTTTCTCTTTGTCTTCATATTTTGCTCCCCAATACATGCAATCTCTGTAGAAGAACTTCATGTCAAGAAATCTTCCTCTCTAAGGAGCAGCGATTAGCTTGCAGAAGAGAGAAAAGATCCAAGATCTACCGTATTTTATTGATTTATGCCTGGTCTTGTGCCAAATTGTTGTGCGATGCACACATAATTAACTTTGCCACTGATTGCTGGGTTCCTTACTCCCAGTCCTTTTTACTGCAGTTTCATTGATGACCTTGGCATATCCAAAGATTAATGAAGACAGATCCAAGTCCTTACTCCTACGCAAAGAGCGTACAGGCAAATGGTAGTAGACTGGAGAGTTATCTTCACAGACAGAAGAAGTACTTTACATTTATGACAAGTCAAACGAGCCATTTGTGTGATTGTACTTAATAACCCACTATTGCTCTCTAAAGGTGCCAGACTCCCTGCCGTGTGACTCGTCAAATGCTTTGGGAAACTAGAGGAAGCAAAGGTACAGAGCTTACAACACGGCCTGGTGTTTGGCCAGTTGGAGCTAGACAACCTCAAGCTCTGGGTAGACATGGTCATGGCAGTTCCAGGACTGCCCCACTCATCCGTGGGCTCTTCTGGGTGGCTACTTTGAGGATAAACTTCATCCCAGATCACACTAAAGTGTTCCCATTTTGATGGCCATGTCTCTAGGTGTCCCCAAAACGTTACCATGAGAGACTGCGAAGGCTATGCAAATGTTAGGAATGTATACGGCTGCTTGACACTTTTTGTTCCCATTGTGGCTTAACCTCCCTTTTCCCCAAACCCAGATTTTTCTTTCATAATTGATCAGATCCCTCTCACAAAGATTGTGTTGGGTTGCAAAGGAATAGAGGAGCATTTCTGCAATTTTCATGTCCTGTCTTATCTTTCCCTTCTAATAATTTGTGCCTAAGATGTGTGATTTTTTTTCCCCTCTTAAGAGTACAGGGCAGAGAAGAAGTTATTGGTCAAGGAGAAGTGACAGTGAAACACCAAGATCCCCAAAGGCTTGGTTTCTTCTTGCTCACACTTCTGAGAATTTCCCCACAGAGCTACAGTAACATCCATGGACAGCCAGGAGAGACATGACCTTAGCAGTTTCTTTTAATGGATAGCCCCGGTGATCATTCTATTTCATTCTCAGGACACTTCACTTATCTACTCATCTCGTTCCTGGTGACGTGGGTGCTTAAAAAAGCTGCCGAGTGTTAGGGCCAGTTGGGGTGATGGGCTAGCTCCCTGCCAGGAGCAGTATCTATTCACAGTAAAGGGCCCCACACTGAACTGACATGAACAAGGTCAACAGAAGGTTCCCAGGAAGGAGTGGGGGATAGATGCCCAAAACAGACTCAGGTCTTGTTTTCTACAGGGGACTGCAAACAGCCAGGGGAGCTGTGCTCAGGCATTGCACATGCACATACACATATCACCTTGTATCACCTGCACCCTTGTCTACTCAGTGGTAACTCTTTTGTTGGGATTTCCTCCCCTTGTATTTACAGCGAAGTGGTTGACTTTTGTGAAAACTAGGAAATGCAGCACCACATTGGGCAAGAGAAAAAGCCTCTTGCTTTTTCTTGATTCTCTCTGTTCTTGCCCTGTAAACCACACGTTTTGGGACTGAATCCAGGTTGGTGAATGTATATTGCAGGAGATATGCATGTATCTAGGCTACCGCTCTTCTTTCATCAGTTTCATCAGTTTTTTATTCATCACTATGCACTTTTTCTTTCATCATTATGTACTTTTTCTTTCCTGGAAATATTTGATTTGCTTTCATCTACTTAGGGGTGTCTCTGCTGACAGAGTGGACTCTGGTAGTTGTGAAGTTGCATTTTCTGCCTTCTCTTTTCAAACAAGTGGTGGTCTAGACTGATAAGGCTAGTTAGACCAGTAGGAAGTGATGGGTGTAAGTCCCCCAAATCTGTCTTCCTTGACATGTACCTTTAGATTCTTTCTGGAGACCGAGGAGGCAAGTCCCTTGTGTTTTAAAGAGTGATATTTAATACATAGGTATTTGGAAATTGAATCACATCCCCTACAAAAGGCATGTTCAGGTCCCAAGCCCTGGTCCTGCATTTGTCAATAGGACCTTTGAAGATGTTTATTAGTTAAGATGGGCCCAAACTGAATGAGGGTGGGCCTTGACCCAATATGACTGAAGCCCTTATAAGCAAAGGACATTAGACATAGAAGAAGAAGCCATGGAGAGAAGCTGGAAACCAGAAGTCAAGAGATCCCAGAAGAGAAAGGAGAGGATATCACCCATGTGATGGAAAAGCCAAGGGCCTCCAAGGATTGCTGGCCGCCAGCCTGAGAACGCCAGTCTTCAGGGAGACCGCATAACCTTGCTGACCCCTTAATTTCGGAGTTCTCCTAGCCTCAAAACCATGTGCCAATAAATTCCTGTTCAAGGCAACCCATTGTATGGTATTTGTTTTAGCAGCTGGGGAAACTAAAACAACGGGTAACAGAGAACATATTTTGCTGATATTTCCATGATACGAACAGGTGGTCTTGCTGTGGGGGCACTTCCTTGAATCTCTAATCCTTGATGACACATGAAAATGTCTGCATTCCAGACAGAGAGGCAATACGTGTAAAGATGAGCCTGAAATGAAAGAACTGAGTGTTCAGGTTGGAAAAAGTAGTTGTTTGCCTGGAGCTTGAAGGAAAAGAGGAGAGGAGACTCAGATGAGGTTTTAAGCCAGATGGGGAAGGGCTGAAAGCCATGCAAAGCAGTCTGGGCTTTATCTTAAAGGCTAAGGGGAATTCTTGAATTATTTTATGCAGCAATTGCCCAGATCTGATTCCCATTTAAGAAAGATTGCTACAGCAGCATTGTGAAGAATGGCTGTGAGGGCACAGGTGGTGGGCAAGGAGACTAATTAGGAGGCTTTGAAGTGACACACAGGAGAATGGTGAGGGTCTGAATTAGGTATGTTACAAGATGAATTTGGAAGGTACAAAGAAAGTAGGATGGGAGGTGCAGATTTCAAGCTTGCCTTCCTAAAGTCCATTCTACCTTTTCCCTTTATGAATAGGCCTTTTATGTTACTGGATGGAATAATGGGACCAGCAAAAATCCTAGTTTTCCCAGACTCCCCTCAGGGATGGCTAATAAGATATATGCTAAATGGTAGACTGGGCATCTGGAAAACTTTCAAAGGGGACTTACTCAGCTGGAGGTGCCTTAAAGGTCTCTTCCCTCTTTTTCTTTCTTCCTAGAACATGGAAGCAGCCATCTTGTAACCATGATATGATTTTAAGAACAGAAGTCATGTGAAAAGCATAGCAAGAAGACAGAAGAAATTCAGAGCCTGATGGCATGATGGAATCGACATAATAACCTAAGGTGGTCTACCTCTGAATATCATGCTGTGGGAGGAAAAAAAAAGTCCTTTTCTCATGTAAACCATTTCCATCCAGCAGCCAAATGCAATTCTTAACAGAGACAAATGGTGACAAATATGATGTGAAAGAGGAGAAGCAGGAGTTAAGGAAGGATTCTCATTTAGTGCTTGATTGATGGAGTAGGAGACGGTGCTAGTCACAAAGATAAGGAGTGGAAGGGGGGATTTAGGAGCCAAGATGATGTCTTTAGTTTTGTACACGTTGAGTTTGAGGAAACCTTGTGATGACCAAGACTGAGTCCAGGAAACAATGGGATGAGGACTTGGGCTTGAGATATACATCTGGAAATCATCACCTTATAGGTAACAGTTCAAGTCATGGGAGCAGATGAGGTCCCCTAAAGGGAGAGTGTATGAGAAGAGAAAAGGGTAAGAACAGAGTCCGGGGCAGCCCAGCATTTGAGAAGGACAGGGCAGAAGCAGCCAAAGAGTTGGGGAGAGGCCTGGAGAGAAATTGTCATGGACGTCAAGGACATTCAGAGGACAGAGGGTCCCTTACACCAAGCAGGAAGTTCTTACAAGCCAGAGGAGAGGATTCAGGAAGAAAAATGGTCAGAGGATTCCTTTCTTCTACAAAATGTCTGCTCAGAACCATTTGCCCACAGAAGGTGGCCAGAGGTACAATCTGTATCAAAACGTGACCATACTTCTAATTCTTGTAATACGCCTGTCTTAGTTTTCCAAGGCTGCTATGACAAATACCAAACAATGGAGTCTACTGTGTCACAGGTTTGGAGGATAGATGTCCAACATCAAGGCATTGGCAGAACTTGCTTCCTCCCTGAGTCTTTGGCATTCTGGCATTCCTCCATCACGTGGCAGTTTCTCTCTGGCATTCCTCCATCACGTGGCAGTTTCTCTCCTTGTGTCTGCTCCTTCGATTTCCGCTGACTTCTGTCTCCCACTCACTTCTAGCTTCTATGGACAAACTGTGTCTGGATTTCCTCTGCGTTGGAAGGCCTCCAGTCATATGGATAAAGGCTGCCCTGATTCAAATTGGCCTCATCTAGATAGGATTTTTGAGAAGCCCATTAACAAATGAGTCCACACCTTAACTACTAGCATCTTCAAAGGTCCTATTTACAAATGAGTTCAACTCCATGGGTCTGGGCATTACAAATTGAATACATCTTTATAAAGGACATGATTCAACCCCCAATAACCCTATTATTCACATCCTTTTTAAATAATTCCCTTCCCTATCAGCTGATCATCTTCCCAATGTGTCATAAGATGTATTAAGATGAAAGTGAATCAAAATGAGTGAGATATACACTTGAAATTATTTATTTAAAAAGGACTTTGGGTACTCCACTGTAGCATCCCAAGTGGGATTGGGATTCTGTACTCTGTTAGTTAAATACATCGTTAGAGAGTCTCTATGAAGGACTTGGATATAAGAGGACAGAGGTTTTTAAAGAAAGTTAAAAAAAAGACAAGGCCAAGGGCAAGAGTGCATTGGTTTTGCCATGTGTGCTATGGGAGTGGTACCAGCAGAATAATTTATCTTTCAATGGTGGGGTCCATGTTTTCATGGACTCCTTGACCTTGGTTGGATGCTGAGCTGAGCGATCATGGGATGGATCTTTCAGTTGTCTTTGAAGTCTAAGGAGTTTGATGGTTAGGGTTGTGTCCCTAAACTTTTAATTTATTTTCATAATCTAAGAAATGAGGAATATGTCTTCTGGGGAATGTCCTCAGATTGCATCATCTGGGAGCTCTGAGGACCAGCTCTCTGCCTGGTCCAGGTCTCCCAAGGATGCTCTGAGAACCTTTTCTAGCACTGGGCAGCTTCCTGCTCGGAATGATTAAAATAATTGTTTTCACATTTAAAAGGCAGTTGAGTGGGAAGCTGTGAGGTGAACTCATTGCTTTTAGCTCTCTAATAGGCAGTGTCCTCCCTGGGGGACGAGTAATGGTCCTCATCTGGAATATTTTAATTGGGAAGAGATCTTATTTGGTGTCCTCAGGAAGGACCCCAGGCGCTGCTTGAGTAAGGAGTGCCTGGCCACTTAAGAGTCATGTCTGCTGCTTGGCCCATTAGCCAGCTTCGGGCGAATCGGCAGCAATGAGAATGTTAAACAACAGCCTCAACGTTTACTGGGAACCTCCTGGGTGTAAAGTTTCCCTTCACAATGCCATGCAATGACAAATAAAAGATATGATACTTGCTCCGGAGATGCTTCAACTCTAAATTTGGATGAAGGGCAGAGAGGAAGAGGGAAAGACATTTTCATTTTAACCCATCACTTTAAGGCTAAATATCTCTAAGCATATGCATATATAAACATAATCTATCACCCATAAGGGGATGCACAAAATATCTCTCTCCCATGGTCATGTCTTCAGTCAAGCTCAGCTATCCAGAAAAAAGCCACAGTCTTTGAGGTAAAGGTACATTAGATTTTTTTTCTTAAGGTATGATTCTATTGTCACTTTACTTACCTTATTCCAAATTCATTCCCCCTTGTTTTGGATATTTTATAGACAGTTTTTATCCAGAATATACCAGGTTCGAGCTGAACAGGTGAATTTTCTCAGGCAACTGCTATATACCACCTACCAGGAGAAGTGATTTCTGAGAACCTGACACTAAAGCAATGGCTCCCAAACGTGCCTGACACAATTAGCATCATCTGGGTATTTTCTAGTTATTCCAAGGCCACACCCAAGACTGGGGAAATCATAATTTCTGAGGGTAGAACACACAGGCAGTGTTATTTTTGGAAACTTCTTAGGTGATTCCAAAGTGCAGACACATTTAGGGAATCACTGTGCTGGAGGTTAGGGCAGAAAATGGAATGTTTAATTGGGTAGTTTTCTGTGGCCATTTTGTGGACGGGCAATTATCCTTTACATTTCTAAAAAATCCTCTTATCTTCCTTGGGGTATGTAGCAGTTTAATATTATTGATGAATTCCAAAAAGAAATATTGGATTATGCTTGTAATCTGATTTATACCTGGGCATGATTAAGTTATGATTAAGGCATTGGTGGGTGGGGACTCACAGATAAAAGGCATGACAAAGAACAGAGTTAAGGGTTTTTGATGTTGGAGTTTGATGCTGTAGCCTTAAGCTAGAGCCCCGGGAAGTAAGCACACAGAGGAAACAGAAGCCAGCCCCGGGAAGAGAGGAACCCTGAGCCCAGGAAAAGAAGCCTGAGGGAGGGAGGAACCCAGGAAGCCTGAACCCTCATAGACCTTGGCAGCCATCTTGCTCCATCATGTGGAAATAGACTTTGGCGAGGGAAGTAACTTATGCTTTATGGCCTGGTATCTGTAAGCTCCTACCCCAAATAAATACCCTTTATAAAAGCCAGCAGGTTTCTGATATTTTGCGTCAGCACCCCTTTGGCTGACTAATACAGGGTAACAGGTGAGACCATGTCCTGTATTACTAATACATTCCTTGCCTGTATTAGTCAGGGTTTTCTAGGGAAACAGAACTGACAGGAGATAACTGTAAATATTATAAGATTTTATAAAGTTGCCTCATGTGACTGTGGGGATGCACAAGTCCAAATTCCATAGGGCAGGCCACCAGCTGGGATGGTCCTAGATGAATTCCGGAGGAGAAGCTGGCTGACTGAAGTAGGGCCTGCTGAAATCATTGCTTCCCCTTTTAAGGCCTTCAACTGATTGGACATGACATCTCTCATTGCTGAAGGCAATCTCCTCTTGATTGCAGATGTAATCAGCCATAGAGGCAATCAACTCATGGATGGTTGAAGTCCATGAAATGTCCCCACAGGAACAATTAGGCCAGTGCTTGCTTGACCGAACAATTGGGCACCAAAACATGGCCAAGCTGATCCATGAACCTAACCATCGCACCACCCCGGGCATTGGCAGTCCTGGGTGGCCTCCCTGTGTTACACGTATGACCCACATGAAAGGCCCCTCTCTTTTCTCACAAGGTCTGTCTGTAAGGACCCTCTGGAAAGGGAAAAGATGGAAACTTGAGACCTCTGAGATGGGGCAAATTACAGTTTCTTCTACCTGGCTGGAGCCTTCAGAGAGGTGTCCTTGTCATCCAGTTAAGTAAGTGTAGTGCACAAGAGGGTATCGCCAATGATCAGGAGGAAAAACGAAAGCCCCGCTAGCCAGAGGCTGTCCCTCGTGGACCACCGCCTGTGCTGTGGGACATCTCTTCATTCCCCACAATCGTCTTCCTTTTATTTCTTCCTGCCGAGGGTCTAAAACTTCCTGCTACTCTACCCTTCTCCCTTGGACTAGACACAAGCTTGTCCTTGTCCTCCAGTCCATCCTTGAGTCTTACAAATTTCACAGCTAAGTGTCTACCACTTTTATGCTCTTTGAAGTCTCAGGAGAGGATGAGTTGAGCCCTGTTCCCCTGCATGGGGATGGGAAGGGGGCAGAGAAGTGGAGGAAACAGTGAGGGCCCAGGACTTTCCCCCTAGTTATAGGGATGTGTGGGTAAACTGCAGGGGTGGGTAAATGGGAGGGAGAAGTCTCAGTTCAACCTGTCACGGAGATATTGTTCAGCAACGGATACTAACTAGAAATGTAGTTATACTACAATGTTAACTTGTAAGAGAGCCAATTATGAAATTTATGTTCAATATCTTACATTTTTACTAGGACAAAACATCCCAAGAATGGATTGGAAAAAAGCCTGGAAAGAGACACACAAGAACGTTAGTAGTGGTTGCTGAATGGTTGGTATGACTATGGGAAATTAGATTTCTTCCCCAATTTTTTCACAGGGAACATATTGTTTTTCTAATTAAAAAAAGAAAAGTTAGTCTTTCAAAACAGGATATTCAGATTGATGCCCCCAAGTCAGCAAAAATATTTCAGATTTTGTTCATTTTTCTTTGTTTAAGAAGGCAGGGAAGAAGGTAATTCGTCGAGATCCATCAAACAAGGTGTTGGGAGTGGATCAGATGTAATTTCTTTTTTAGATTTTTATTTTATTTTAATTAATTTATATTTTATTTCTCTCCCCTTGCCCCCTCCCCCAGTTGTCTGTGCTCTGTGTCTATTTACTGTGTGTTCTTCCGTGTCCTCTTGCATTCTTGTCAGCAGCACCAGGAATCTGTGTCTCTTTTTTGTTGGGTCATCTTGCTGCATCAGCTCTCTGTGTGTGCGGCGCCACTCCTGGGCAGGCTGCACTTTTTTTGTGTGGGGTGGCTCTCCTTACAGGGCACACTCCTTGAGCATGGGGCTCCCCTGTATGGCACGGACTCCTTGCGCACATCAGCACTGTATGGACCAGCTCATCACACGAGTTAGGAGGCCGTGGGTTTGAACCCTGGACCTCCCATGTGGCAGGCAGGTGTTCTATCCGTTGAGCCAAATCTGCTTCCCAGATGTAATTTCTTATGACCCCCTAAAGGAGGCCCAGGCTTTCTTCTTGGCCTATGTGAGAAAAATTTTCTTTTTATGTACTTCCATTTATTTTAAACCTCTATCCTGTAGCACAGTGCTTGGCATAGAACAAGTAAGGGCTCAACAAATACTGATCAAGTAAATGAATTAAGTGAAATATTGGTACTTAAAGGCAGAGCTTTGGTTATCTCGAAAAGTCTGCTTATTCCCCCAAATAATGATGGCAAATAACATGATTTCTATAAAATAAACCCACAAAAATTAAGTTCATACTCAACGGACAGTAGATGTGGGTGGTATGTTAGGTTATTGTCAGAAAATGAAGGAAGACTCCATGGACCAGGTATGACTTCACCATCATTTTGAATAAATAAATAAAGTTTACAGAAAGGAATGGAATGTCCCATGCCCTTTGACAAACCTGTGCCAAAATCTGATGGTTAAAAAAAGGTGAGGGGAAGCGGTGCAGTGTGGCCTGGTGCGGCTCGGCAAGGGGGAGAATTTCATCCCCTCCGTGGCTAGTTGAAGGGACCCCCCCCTCCTTATATCCCCTTTGGGATTTCCTCTGGTGACCTCATTTTTGGTCTGGACACCCATGCCTGTTTTGCTCTTCTGCTAGGTTCCTTTCTTCCCAGGTGCTTCATTGCTTTCTCAGCAGTCTGCTCTTATAGTCTTCTCGCAGCTTTCCCTTTAGTCCCTGTACCAATAGCAGCCAAGTCTAGCTACACCCCTGATTTCTCTCTTGAACTCTCGTCTTATTTCCAGATACCAGCTAGATACTTTCTATTAGATGGCTTTCTGGAAACTCTAAGACAACACATCCATTTTCTTCTTCCCCAAGCTTGATCTTTTGTTTCCCATCTCCCTTATGATCCCATCACATCAGTAGAATACCCATCTGCCCTCGACTCCTTCTCACTCACCTGCCATGTCTAGTGAATCACCACCACTGCCCTAGGAAATGTCTGGGGAATCTGTTTACTTTTCCTTGTTATCCTGGTGTTAATTTTGTTCCTTAGCCTCCTTCTCCTGGATCAGTTCATTGATTCTTAACTGGCCTCCCTGCCTTGGCTCTTTTTCTCCCTCTCCATCCATCCTCCTCATTGGCTACCAGAGCGATCCTTTTGAAACAAATGTAATCGTGTCAATTTTGCTTAAAAACCATCAAAGTCACCCCGTTGCCTAAGGACCAAACACCAGCTCTTCAGCGTGGTTTACAAATGCTTCTCAATCTGGTTCCAATCCCCAGCCTCACCTTTTATCATCTGTCTCTTTCTCCTGGCCTCTGTCCACTTGACTCCAGTCTCACAGAAATATTCCTTATGCCCCAAGCACTGGCTGGTTCCACTCTATTCTGCAACTGCAGTTTTCTCTGATATGGTCTTCTCCTCATGCCTTGCCCCCCAATCCTTACTCATCCTTCACCATGAAGCTCAATGCACCTTCTCTGTGAAGCCTTCTCTATTCCTTTTAATCTGCTTCAACTAGGGTATGCATAATGAAGATTTTTAAAAAACGTTTTATTATTGCGGTATGTTCACATACCATGCAATCCATCTAAGGTGTACTGATGATTTAATTATGCGGTCACTTCTCTTCTCAAATACGGACTCTGTACATTATAAGATCTGAGTTTTATTCATCTTCAGAAGTCCCAAGTCCAAGTACAGAACCTACATTAAGTCAATTCTCCCATCAATATTTGTTGAATGACCGAACTAATGCATTCTTCATTCTTCTTACATTAAAATTTTCTTTCTCAGAAAGATCCCATTGATCCTTATATCATGTTCCCTCAAGGTTATACAATTAGTTGAATATTCCTATTTCTCTCTTCTGACATTTGCATGGAGGGGTGAGAACTTCCTGTCCCCACTCTGCGGAGGGCAGTGTTGATTTGGCCTTTCGTCTCCAACCTTGCGCCAGCCCTCCCTGCTGCCTGATCTGATTGGGCAGGGTGGGGCTCAGCCCTTCTGCAAGTAGGCGGGACGTACTCTCCTACATCCCATCATAAGTGGCCATGGTGGAGGAGGAAGGCTGCACTTTTTCTTTTTGGTGGGGGAAGGTAATGGGAAACCCATCTGTTTCCAGGTCTTTTTGGCTTTCTTAGAGATAAAGCAGGGTATTTTGATCTCCATTTATCTCACTCCTGGGATTATCTCTTTTATTTCTTTGAAACTTTTTATTTTGAAATTATTTTAAATTTAACAAGACAGTTGCAGAAATAATACAGAAACCAGGACAGAGCACTCCAATATACCCAGGTTGACCAACTTGTAACATTTTGTGATTATCTCTTAATTGGTCCCAAGTTGAAACTGGGTAGGAGTTGAAGAGAGATTTGGGACAGGAATATTACTTGTTTTTCTAAAATCCCAGTATTATTCTACAATTAAGATATCAGGAGCTATTCAAATTCCAGCCATCTGGAGTAATCCTAAGCCACATATGATTTTGGAATAGGCTTTTTAAAAAATTTTTACTTATTATTACAATTTTCTTAGATTCTAACAAACTTAAGAAAAACATTCTTTTTAAATACTTTATTAGGGAAGTTGTGGGTTTACTGAAAACTCATGCAGAAAATACAGAGTTCTCATACACCTGCTTCACACATGCAGTTTTCCCTCTTAACACTTGGCATTACTGTGAGGGGTGGTTTTGTTACAATTGATAGAACACTGTTAACACTAGGGTTCACTCTGTGTAGTACAGTCCTATAGTTTTCTTTGTAAAAAAATTTGATGTCAGTAACATCTATACAACCTAAAATTTCCCCTTTTAACTACATGCAAATATATAACTCCGAGGTACTGATTTCATTCACAATGCTGTGCTACCATCACCACCGTCCATTATCAAAGTTTTCCATCACCCCAAACTAAACTCGTGTAATTTAAGCATTAATACCCCATTCCTCACCCAACTCTGGCCCCTGGTAACCTGTTTTTGGCTCTATGAATTTGCTTATTCTAATTTTGCATATCAGTGAGATCGTTCAATATTTGTGCTTTTGTGTCTGGTTTATTTCACAAAATATCTTCAAGGGTCATCCATGTTGTCTCATGTATCAGAATTTCATTCCTTTTTAATGCTAAATAATATTCCAGTGTGTGTGTGTATATATATATATATATGCCATTTTCTTTAGCCATCCATCTGTTGAATTGACCCTTGGTTTGCTTCTGCAATTGCAAATAATACCACTATGAACATCAGTGAGCAAATAACTATTCCAGTCCCTGCTTTCAATTTCTTTTGGGTGTATACCTAGAAGTGGGATTGCCAAGTCATACTGTAATTCTGTGGTCGACTTTCTGGGGGACTGCCAAACTTTTCCACAATGGCTGTAGCATTTTACATTTCCACCAGCAATGAATGAGTGTTCCTATGTCTCCACATCCTCTCCAACCCTCGTTATTTTCCATTATTTTAATAGTACCCATTCTAGTGGGTGTGAAATGGAATCTCAGTGTGTTTTTGATTTGCATTTCCCTAACAGCTAGTGATGTTGAGCATCTTTTCATGTGCTTTTGGCTGTTTGTATATCTTCTTTTGCCCATTTTAAAATTGGGTTGTTTGTCTTTTAGTTGTTGTGTTGTAGGTTTTCTTCATATAATCTAGATAGTAAACCTCATTATATGGTTTCCAAATATTTTCTCCCATTGTGTAGGTTGTCTTTTTACTTTCACCATGAAGTCCTTTGTTGTACAAAAGATTTTAATTGTGATGAGGTCCCAATTATCTACTTTTTTCTTTGCATAGCACAGGTGTTACAACGACAGAATTGTGTATGTGGTAAATGCTTCATAACTATTTAAATGAATGAATAAAGGGATTTATGGCCAGTAAGTTATAGTTTAAACTCACATACCTTGAGGCAAGAGAAGAAATGGAATTTCCATTTTCATCTATCAGATGGGCAAAGACCAAAAAGTTTAATAATCCACTGTGTTAGAGAGGGTATAGGAAACATCTCATATATTGCTGCTGGGAGTGTTCTCTGTTAAAAAATAATCTAGATAGGGCAATTTGGGAGTATCTATCAAAAATACATGTGCACGTGGCCTTTGACTCTGTAATTTTGCTTCTAGGAATTTATCCTATAGATACATTACCATGTGCAAAATGACATTATGTACAAAGATATTCGCTGTGGTATCATTTACAACAACAAATTTAGAAATAATCTAATTGTCCAACAGTAGGGAACTTGTTAAATAAATGATGGTGCATCCTATTGTATTATTTTTAGCCATAAAGAAGGATGAGGATGCTCCTTCTTTATCATTATGGGATGATTTCCATGAAGTATTGATAAATGGAAACAAGGTACACAAGATTAAGTAAGTGGTGCTATCATTTAAAAAAAGACAGAGAAATAAATGTACTTTCTAGTATTGCTTGTTTTCTGAAAATAGACACTAGAAGCTGATAACCTTGTTTGCTTCCTGTGAGGGCGGCCCAAATGGTTCTGAGGGACAAAGTTAGTTGGGAGACTTTGCTATATACCATTCATACCTTTTGAATTTTAATTGCGAATGTTTAATTAAATTAAAAAGTATATATACACATACTTGTTTTAATTCAAAGGAAATATTTAGATATTGGAAGGAAATCTGGCATTAATTTCCTTAGATAACAATCTTAGGATTGTTAGCAGTTTGGGCACCAAAAATTTCTCGTTATAGACCAGAGAAAGTCACATGAATTGTTAATGAATGTGCTTGATGATTCTCTTCATTGCCTCCCCAATTGCCTATCTGCTAAGGAAAATAATATCCGTGTTAACCAGATAAATGAAATGTCTTTACGAAATCAGCTGAACGTTCTAGGGGTGTGTACTAGAATATTTGTTTCACCGATATCTTGATAGCAGGCTGTCCTGGTGCTGAATCCATCAATTCAGTGGCATTCAGGAATTCAGGGGGGAGAGAGGGGAGATCCCACTCAGAATAAAAAGTCTTCGTCTAGCTTTTGGTTCCAGGTTGGGATTGTGATGTGCAGAGTGAAACAGTCTTCAAATCTGCTCTTTGCTGAGGGAGAAAAGTGTCTCCCAAATTCCAAAAAGCTTCTACCTGCCTATCAAGAGGAAACCTTAGCTGTCTGAGCACAGAACGTTAAATAAGCCGTGTTGTACAGAACAGGGCACGGGGCATCAGGAAAGTTCCAGGACTTGTGGGAATAGAAGGGAAGGAAGAGCCGAGGAGGCTCGGGAAGGGAAGAGTTGGTGTGTGCTAGTTTCTTCCTCGGGGTTTTGAAACCTCTTGGTGAAGGAGGAGGTGGAGGGGAGGAAGCGACAGGTAGCAAACATATCCCAGGTAAGCGGAGGGGGTGTCCCACAGGGAGGGGGCTGGACATCTAGTCAGAACTGGTCTAGTCTCATGGCATGGGAGGCCCAGGCGGGGAGCCCCACGGAGAGGGCGTAGGTCTCTGACTCTGCCCTGTGACCTGTGGCCTGAATAGGACACTCGAAGGTTTCCACCTGTTTCTGTGGACTAGAGCTGAGGCATTAGTTTGTGAGCTTGCTGGACAAGGTCACCAAGCGAACAAAACGTTTTCCTCAAGAACAGGGCATTCCTGGGGTAGAAGATCAAAAGGGAGCCCCAGCCAGAGGCACCTGCAGTACGGGTGAGGGCTGAGGTGGGGCCCGGCCAGCGGGGTCAAAGGTCGAGGTCACTGGGGGCATGACTGTGCGGTCGCCCCCGCCAGGAGGACAGACTTTGAGGTGTCCTGGGCACATCAGCAGGGACAGCGGTGACCACGGAGGGTGAGGCTCAGACTCGGGGAGAAGCCACAAGCCAGAGGAGGACACGGAGCAGAGGGCCTCCTCCTTCTGCTGTGGGGACGTGACACACCCCTCTGCTCCTGGGGAGCAGGTGTGGGCTGTGTCCTCCGGAAAGGGGAGACACCTGACAGGATGAGCATTTGCTGGGAGGATTTGGGTTTATCCCAAAGCCACGGGAAACGGAGTTGCTTCTCCCAGCTTCCACCACCACAAGGTTTCTGAGCAAATTATAGAAAAATGTAAAGTGTATGTTTATGTGCATGCATATATGTAAATATTGACCTTGGCAGTGCCAGAGGAAAGACAAACATTACTGGACTTTAAACACCGGGTGAAGCTCTCAGTTGTACAGAAACTCCCGAAGTAGGTTATTGGTGTAAGGTAGAGTAGAAACGAAGGGAAGTGGACCTGACTCGACTGATAGAGCCTCCATCTACCATATGGAGGGTCCAGGGTTCAAACCCAGGGACTCCTGACCCATGTGATGAGCCGGCCCACGCGCAATGCTGATGCACGCAAGGAGTGCCGTGCCACGCAGGGGAGCCCCCGCGTAGGGGAGCCCCACGTGCAAGGAGAGCCTCCCTGAGTGAACAAAAGCACAGCCTGCCCAGGAGTGGCTCCGCACACACGGAAAGCTGACATAGCAAGATGACACAGCAACAAGAGACACAGATTCCCGGTGCCGCCTGATAATGCAAGCAGACCCAGAAGAACACACAGCGAATGGACAGAGAGCAGACAATGGTGGGGAAGGGGACAGAAACAAAATAAGTCTAAAAAAAAAAAAAAAGAAACAAAGGAAGCATCCCGGTTGGGTGGAGAGGCTTGGCGTGCCCAAGGATCGTCACCGTAGGACTACACAACAGCTCCAGGGGTGTGTAACTCGATTCATGTCTCTAGCAAGCTTGGAATTTCTTCCCATGATTTTCCCAAACCACGACTGTGCCAGGAGGGCAATTGTGAAATAAATCACTCTTCCCTTTCACCACTTTTCCCTCCTACCTTTTGAGAGGAATAACTCATGGTAGGCAAAAGCAGGGGAATGTTGATTTTCTAAGTGGTGCTATCAGTTTCCCAATCAAGGAAGCCATGATGGATGGTGGCGGCATTTGGGTGGGGAGGTGGACGGAAGGGGGTGGAAGGAGGCCATTTACACTCCCCACCCCTGCCCGGAGAAGAGGTGCATTTGAAAGATGGGTTGTGGCTAGCTCCTCTCCTGTAGCTGCTGCTGAGCCGTTTACTCCAAAATACATTTATGAACAGCCTGGTTTTATCTCTACCTTGGATGCCAGTTGCTCTGGTCTCTTAGCACTGTGACAGACACGACTAGACCGAAAACACAATGTGATTTACGATCGACATAAATCACAGCGCCAAACGGATGCGATTAAATCTCGTCCTTACAGCTAAGGAGTCAAAAGGGGCTGGTAGTCATTTTTAATGTCGGATTGTGGTTTTTGTGTCAAAGTGGCACGATTTCGCACTAGCCGGGGCGGGTGCATCGGAGGGGGCTCCTGTCGCTGTAGCATTTTTCTCCGTAGCTCCCCTTCGCCTTGGGGACCATGTGGATTAAACAAGGGTTGCGCCTGTAAGCCCAAGGTGGCATGATCAGTTACCTGCCAAGGGGTCATCCTTCCTTGGTGCAAGCATTTGTTCCAGAAGAAGTGACATCTCAAAGACACCACTAATTAAAACTTCAGCTGTTTTGTGATCCCTCCCTCCCTTCTTTTTCCTTCCCCCATCCCTGTCACCTCAGCAATTAGTTAAGCGATGCTGAAACGGTGATGCCGCCACTAATTAATTTCTGCTCACTTCAGTGGAGACCCTTGGATAGAGGCACATATTACAAAATAAAAAGGACCCCAAACGCAAGCATTCCATCTGTCCCCGACGTGCTGGGATTTCCTTTGGTTACGTTCTTTTATTCCTCTTCCCTGGAAGATGGTGGGCTGACAGGTCTGGAAAACAAAGGTCTTGTCTCTCTGACTAGATAAAATGTGCGTATTTCCCGTAATGGACTCTAAATCCAGTTCCCGAGGGTCAGGCTCTATTCTGCTTTCATTCCTGATTTTTGTGTTGCTTTAATTGGGGGTTTTGTCGATCAGTTGATACCGTTGGAGCGGTCAGTGGGAGCCTCAGATGAGGTGCTCTTGAAAAGAAGCCATTCTGGGGGGAAGTGGACTTGGCCCAGTGGTTAGGGCGTCCGTCTACCACATGGGAGGTCCGTGGTTCAAACCCCCGGGCCTCCTTGACCCGTGTGGAGCTGGCCCACGTGCAGTGCTGATGCACAAGGAGTGCCCTGCCACGCAGGGTGTCCCCGCGCAGGGGAGCCCCACGTGCAAGGAGTGCGCCCCACAAGGAGAGCCGCCCAGCGTGAAAGAAAGTGCAGCCTGCCCAGGAGTGGTGCTACCCACACGGAGAGCTGACACAACAAGATGACGCAACAAAAAGAAACACAGATTCCCGTGCCGCTGACAACAACAGAAGCAGACAAAGAACACACAGCAAATAGACACAGAGAACAGACAACTGGGGTGGGGGGGAGGGGAGAGAAATAAATAAATCTTAAAAAAAAAAAAAGAAAGAAACCATTCTGCACCAAAAGCTCATTTTTACCCTTAGAGGGTACATGTCAAATGGC
The DNA here is from genome assembly GCF_030445035.2 of Dasypus novemcinctus. NCBI lineage: Eukaryota > Metazoa > Chordata > Mammalia > Cingulata > Dasypodidae > Dasypus > Dasypus novemcinctus. The sequence goes on along the minus strand of NC_080694.1, from coordinate 47,339,649 downwards.
CAAGATTTCTCAACCCCTGCTGAGCTATGCCTGATGCTGAGCTCTATAGATGGCAAGGGGGTACAAAAGATGGTCTCCGCGTTCCTAAGGAAATAAACCCTGACCTCGAGCTAGAACTGCAAACGAGGTGTCAAACAATTATGTCATTTGGGATTGGTTCTCTGACACAGGCTATTGAATAGCAAGGATTTAGAAGACAAACCTCCTGGAGTTAGCTGATGTCAACAATGAGCTTCGTAACCGAGAGAGAAAATCCATTCATTCAAGAAGGAATGTTCTGAGCTCATTTTTCTCTGACTCTGAACTATTTTTTAAGTTCATATTTCCTTTGGGAATAAGTGAATTGGGCACATCGTTTTGGCTAAATGGCAGCGAGATAATATCTAATCTTATATGCAGAGTGACATAGTTAATTACCAAATCTGAGAGAAGTATCATAATATTTTGTGTCTAATTAACACATTTTTTTTTTCAGATGCAATTTTTTTAAATGAATACTTCTTGGTTACTTCTCCTTTAGCTTTCTTATAGGAGGGGGGACAACTAGTAATGTTATTCTCATTTTAAGGATGAAGCTGAGCCGATATGAAGTTATTTTGTACCACTAACTAAACTTCTTGAAAGGGGACCCATGAGCAACTGTTTTTGAAGGATTTTGCTGAACCAGGGAAAAGAAAACTTTTCCAAAGGTGAGAAAGCACAGGATACCTCAGTTAATACTGAAACATAAAACATCTTTTCCCCCTTAATAAAGAAATTAATTATCTGTCCTCTGTAGAAAATACAAGTGTTTAAAGAAGAAGTTAAGAACCAGCCGTGTCACAATCCAGAGATCTGTAATTTTATAGTGGATTTCCTTCTTTTATACACACAAATATATAAAGGATCATGTGTGTTTCTCTACAATTAGATTGAGTTAAATATGCAATTTTGTATTGCACTTTCCTTACTAGTGTTACTGGATTTTATCTAGGTTCTTGGCTTTGCTGCAGAAATGAATTTCAAGAGCATGTGGGGTGAGTTAGGTCAGTAGGGAGGGAAGAGAAACGGGAGAAAATAACAGAGCAGGGGTCCCAGGTAGAGAGGAAGAGGGTGAAAAGGGTAAAGAGGGCTGATTTACAGGCTACAGTTCCCCATTATAGATTATAAATCCCCAGGCTTACTAGCATGGCCACATGGCAGAGGAAAAATGGTGAGAGCGGCGTACAGAGGGCAGGAACAGGTCCAGAGGCAAGAGAGCAGGGCGAGAGAGTGCTCAGGCCTCGTGGTCTGCTTTATAAACTATTATTCCACCCCTTTGCTAATGGCAGGGGAGGGGTTCCAGCTGTTTGCTGTTTTGATTGACCACCCCACCCATCAACCCCCTAGTGAGGGCCCAATGATAAAGTCCCTAGGGAACGTCGGGGCTTTTCCTTGCTCCCAGAAGAAGTCTTTGTCTGGAGAGCAAAATCTTGGGGGTTACTGATGTCTACGTGGACTCTTTGCCAGGTTCCAGATCCATCTATTAATTCTCTATCTTACTAGCCTGCTTCACTAGTGTATCCTAAGAGTAGTGGTAGAAACATTTAGTGCTCACCCATGCCAGCTCCGCTGTCCTCCTGGGCAAATAGTAGGATTACGTATTTTTCACCCATCCTGCAGTTCGGTGGAGCTCTGTGATTAGTTCTGGCCAGTGGGCTGTCAGCAAAGGCGAGGCTTGTCCATTTGGGGCTGAAGCATTTAAAAACCTGTGCGAGGCTCTCCAGGGGTCTCTTTTCCAGCTATAGCAATTGAGAGGGTCTTGCTGGGTTCCAAAGCAGAACTCCTGACGGTTTGGGTCCCTGGTGACTGTCTGGAGAAAACCTTGCCTGCCGACCCTTGTTCTGACATGTAACCCGAGCAAGAAAAACTGTTGCGCTAAGCTCCTGAGATTTTGAGGTTGTTACTGCAGCATAACCTAGCCTGTCCCCATTAATACAAGTATTTTATGTCAGGAATGTGCTTTTGGAAACCTGAGTATAATGACTATGATAGTTTCCCATTAGACACAAATTCTAAATTTTATTTAGTCATTCCCTTATTGTTAGATATTTGTTTCACATTTTTGTTTTCTTTTTCAAGCGGTACAGCAGTGAAAAATCTCCAGTGCGTAGCTAATGTATTCTCACGAGAAATTCCTATAAACGGAACTGTTGGGTCAAAAAGTATGACTGTTTTCAAGGCTCTGGATACATAGTAACAAACTTCTCTCCTGAGACATTATCCTAGTTGAACTTCCTGTGGTGGCGTTATGAAAGCGCCCAAGTCAATGACTGCTGCCCAAACCAAGTCGCACAAGCTTAAATGCTTTTACCATTTTAAAGGAAAACGAATGGCCATTTATTTGAATAATAATGAGGCTGAACTTTCTTTCAAGGCCATTTTGCCCCAGGAGGTGCCTGGCTTCTGGTCTCTTCTACTGGAGGGCAGGGCTGTGGGGTGTGTGTGGCCTTTTTCTTATTGATTTGTAAATTCTCCAACATCCAAACTCCTAAAATTCTCGATTTGTAAGTGTTTTGAGTTTTAACAAAGTCAGAAAGATGGGACAGATTTGCATGGGAATGATGCTCCCCAGGGAGAGTTAATTTTCTTTCAAAAGGAGAGGAGGAAGGAGGAAAGTAAGCAAACTACTGGGGCCTGCGCCTCTTCCCTCTGCTGCGTTCTGCAGAGCCACCCTACAAGGGTGACGGAGAGGGGGGACGTCCAGGGGCCCAGGAAGGGGTGGGTCTCGCCCCAGCGGGTCACGGTGTGCCCACTTGCTGACCGCACCCCGATGTGATGCGAACCCCAGTCCAAGAAAGGTCTAGGATTACCAGCTGTCTCACATGCCTTGGTGGGGAGAATGTGCTCACTGGGCAGGCTTGGGAAGAGGGCCCCACGCGAGGCGGGCGGGGCACGGTCTCGCTGCGGCGGGCAGGTGAGGCAGGAGGGTGCTCCGAAGAGGGGGGCTGTGCTTCCCCCTGGCGGGCTGTGGCTGGTGGCCGGGTCATGAAAGATGCATGAGAACCCTCTGGGCCGACGCATCCAGCTGCCAAGCAACGGACAGGTGCTAAGAAAGGAATCGCGTTGTATCTGAAATTCCCATGGAGCTGTGCGTCCTGTGTTTGCTGCACCTGCTTGGAGCAGATAGGGGAGGGGGCTCCGGGTGGGCCAGTGCTTTGGCCTCCTTGCCCTGTGGAGGGGCACGGCTGGAGCAGAGCCAGATGGGACCCAGGGAAGAGGCCTTGGTGGCCAGGGTTTGAGGGATGTGATGCTTAGAGATGCAATGAAAGGGAACCGAAGTGGCTCAGTGGTTGAGCATCAGCCTCCCACACATGAGGTCCTGGGTTCAATTCCTGGTCCCAGAACCTCAAAACAACAACAACAAAAACCAAAAAACCTACAATTACTAGAGATGTGATGAGAATTTAAATAATAAATGTAAAGTGATGCATTAATGGTGACTATTAATACTGTGACTCTTGAGCTCTGGGTGTGGTGAGTGGGAAATTTCTCTTAGCACATGAAAATCAATTGAATATTCCACAGGCTACTAAGAAAAAGATGCAAGAAAATTTGTTTTCATTCATCAGTGGACATTTGGATACACTGTATAGAGATGCTTTTTCCAATTCATTCCACTCCTGTTAACTTGATTATTTATTTATTTATTTATTGTCACAAGCTGTATGGCCAATTAGCCTATACTTGGAAATCCAGGTCTAAGTTTCCCTAATTCTATTGTCTGCCTTCAATTGTTGTACAATAAAGAAAGGAATAGGTTTCTGCAGCATCTTGGGGTTCCCTGAAGGACCTCTGCCAGGTTTTGTTTCATGCAATGCCACACATTTAATCTTTCTCCAATGGTTTCATGAGTATCTGTGGAGTTTGCATTATTCACTCCAGCAGGGCAGGGACCTTGTTTTGTTCTGCATTCCCAAAACCTTCAGTTCCAAAGCTGACAAGTTGCTGGTATTCATCGTTCAATAAATACTTGATTGATTAAGCAGATCACCGAAGGAGCTAGGTGGTCTCCTTGAGAGCCCTGCTTCTCTTATAAGCACGGGCACTAAATGTGTGGAATTCATATAATGGATGTCTGAGATTCTTAAAGTACCCACATGTATTCACTTTGTTATTAAGTGTGATCTTGGTTTTAGGCACTGAACAAGGTCCTAGGATACAAAGATAAACAGTCCCTGCTTTCAAGGGGCTGATAGTCCAGATAACTAAATTACGGTAAAATCATGCTGTGACCAAGGAATGGGTAAAGTAAGACAGAGATTGGAGAAGGCTGGGCTGGCTAAAAACACATGTGCATCCCAGGCAGGCTAATAATTTTACATTCTTCAAACTGGTATTCTTTAAATATCTGTTCAACATGTTACTAGTATAGGTATAAAGAAAAAAGATCGTTTATTCATAAAAATTATTTGCCTCTTCTTATTGAAACTCAGGGATTTATGAAAGACACTGAATGTACTGGAGTATTTAACCTTTTCAAAATTGCAATTTTTGAAACCAGACTTTGGGGACAGCACATTAAGGTGTTTAAAATTATATGATAACATAAACCACGTATTTCCAGTAAATAGCACCCTGCCATGCATTATTTGGTTTCAAAGTTCTTCGCAGGTTGCAATTAAGACTTCAGGCAACTCTCTCAGAAATGGCCTGAGGTTGTGAAGAGCAAAAATACTTTTGAGAGGTGAGCCGGTGAGGGAGAAGAATGATTTGTTTTTCCGTTTTGGTACACTGTTTACTTCAGCAGTCATTCCTAATTTATATCTCACCTGTTACATAAGGAGTTCCTTGTGGAAACCTGAGTTAACTGGCATCATCTGTCTGATTTAGTCTGCTGATGTTTCAACATCCCATGTTTGCTCGTACCTTGGGCAGATGCCAACTTCTCTGCTATTTTCAGGCTCTAGGACCAGAAACCCCGAAGTCAGTCTGAAGGGAGACAGGGAGGTTTCTCAGAGAAGGAAGTATTGGAACTAAAAGGTTAAATAATTTTTCCCCCCTAGAGGACAAAGAGAGGTGGTAGGTGGGGGGCGGGGAGGATAGCATTCTGGCTTAGGGCATTATGTATCAATGAGGTGGCTGAAACAACAGAAATGCATCATCTCCAAGTTCTGGAGGCTGGAAGTCTGAAATGAAGGTGTTGGCAGGGCCAGGCTCCATCTACCTGTGGGGAGAATCCTTCTTTGCCTCTTCTAGCTTCTGGTGTTTTCCATCAATCCTTGGCTTGCAGCTACAGCATTTCAACCTCTGCCTTTGTTGTTGGATGGAACTCTTCCCTCTGTGACTTCCGCTCTGCTTACAAGGAACAGCAGTCAGGACCACACTTTAACTTGAGTAATCCAAGACCCCAAGGTCACCTTCACAATACCAGGATTTAGGACATCAGCATATCTTTTTGGAGGACACAATTCAAATCCTAAGAGGGAGGCCGGTCCTGAGCAGTCCAACACTGGAATACTGTCAGGTTTAGAGGTGGGGAGAGGACAAGCAGTCAGGCTGAATGGGTAGAAGAGAGCCCAAATGCAACAAGCCAAGGAACCATTCCATCCTTCAGGTTATGCAACAAGGACTGAGCCAACATCATCTATTTTCACGTGCACACAAAACACTTTCCATGCAACATTTCAACCTGAAAATTTTCAAGCGTACAGAAAAGTTGCAAGAATCACACAGCAAATACCAATATAGTGACCATAGAGATTTAACATTTAGCATCTTGTATATTTGCTTCAGCAGTTCCTGAAATGTGTTCTGCAGGACCTGGAGGCCTGAGACACCATCAAGGGATCTGTGAGGCCAAAACTATTTACATAATAATGGCAAAATGTAATGCTGCACCCCCTTTTTTTCTGTGTTGACATTTGCACCAATTGTATAAAGGTGATGGTGAGCAAAACTCTGGTGTCTTAGCATGAGCCCAGGCATAGCAGCATCCTCTCTACTGATAGTATTTTTTTTTTTCAACCACCTGTGGCGGGTCAAATTATCTGCCCCAGAACAAACATGTTCTTATCTTAATCCCATTCCTGTGGGTGTGAAGTCACTGAAGATATTGCTTTTAGATAAAGTGTGACTCAACTTAATCAGAGTGAGTCTTCATCTAGATTAGTGGCGGTCTTATAGAAAGAATGTCAAAGAAAGGAGCCAGAAGCTGGAAGTCAGTGGGAACCCAAAAGAGAAAGGAGAGGATGTTGCAGTGTGTTGGAGGCAGACATACAAGCCAAGGAAGCCTACAGAGTGCTGGCAGGCACACCCAGAGCACTACCAACCAGGAGAAGGCACAGTCTTGCCAACACCTCTGTTTGGACTTCTGGCCCCTGAAATCATGAGCCAATAAATGCTTGTTGTATAAGCTAACCCCTGGTGTGCAATTTATCATAGCAGCTCTGGTAAACAGAGACATGCACACAGCCAAAGAAGTGCCAGTTGCAATGAAGATTGTCCTTGACGAAGCATTAAAGATCATTAGTTTCATTAAACCTCATTTCTTGAGTGCATGTCTTTTTAATATTTTGTGCGATGAAGTGAGGCGTGAGTTAAAGTGCTGCTGCTGCATTCTGCTGTAAGATGTCTTATCGTGAGGAAAAGTGTTTGTGTGATTGTCTGAGTTGTGAGTTGAATGATCTGTTTTTTTCACAGGATGTCGATTTTAACCTGAGAGAAAGATCGTCTTAGGTATCTAGGGCTGCCGTGACAAACGACCACCACCTTGGTGGCTTCAAACAAGAGAAATGTGTTCTCTCGCAGTCCTGGACTCCAGAAGTCCAATACCTCTGGAAGCTCTGGGGAAGATCTTCTCTTGGGGTCTTTGGGCTTGTACTGGCTGAGGGCATTTCTTGGCATTTGTTGGCTTGTGGCCATCTCACCCCAGCTCTGCCTCCGTTGTCACCTCACCTGCCCTTCTGGGTCTCTGTGTTTGTTTTCCTTTTGGACCCTTTTCTTTGGATTTAGAACCCAACTGGATATTCCAGGATAAGTTTCTCCTCACAAAATCTTTAACCTAATCACATCGTTTGGCATATAAGGTGATATTTCACTCTTTTGCCACAAAAGGTAATATTCACAGTTTCTGAGGATTAAGAAGTGACTATATCTGGGTGTGTGGCTTTTTTTTTTTTTTTTTTTTTTTACCACAATGACAGACAAACTATGATTTGTTTGGGTGTTTGGTGAATATTTTCTTGGAAATGAACAAAGAAATCCTATTGCTTCAAGGAAAGTAACCAACAATATTTGTCACCAATGATAAAATTTGAGCTTTCAAGTAAAAAGTAGAATTTTGGAAAACTTGTATCCACCACCATGAAGTTGATAGTTTCCCAATACTTGAAGATTTTTCTGATGAGATTGCAAGTGCTGTTTATGCATGGCATTTTTTTTTTATATTCTATAATGAAATGTGCCTACATTTGGAAGCTCTGCTTATCTCAATGAACCAATATTTTCCAGATGGTCCATGCTCAATGCTACAAAATATGTAAAAGATTCGTTGTAAGTGCAAGATAGAGCCCTGGATTTTAATGTAACATAGTGTAAAGTTTACCACTATGGTTTCAGATTCCACAGCACAATTAATTCTCAGGAAACCATCAGTCGTCCAGTTTTGGTTAGTCTCAAAAAATAACATTCACAATTATCTGAAAAGACTACTAAACACTCCTCCCATTACCCACTACATATCTCTATAAGAGCAGATTTTCTTCAAACACTTTAACCAAAACAACATATCATAATAGATTGAGTACATAACCAGATATGAGAATCAACTGTCTTTTGTTAAGCCAGGCACTAAAGAGATTTGCAAAAAATATAATACATTGCTATCATTCTATTTTTTTCCCCATTCTCAACAGTTTTGGAGATAATATAGTAATTTTTCATAAAATATGTTTTTCCAATAGCACATGATGTCTTTTTAAAAAATTATTTAATAAATTTTAAAATTTTTGTTTAGTTTTAAATATGGTTAAGTATTGATAGTTATAATCCACAAAATGAAAGGTATTTGGGATCCTCAATAAGTTTTAGCTATACAAAAGGGTCTTGGATCCAGAAAACTTGAGCATTGCTACTCTCAGAATTTAGAGAGAGCAGTGGGAGACTGAGGATATGGGACTGGACTTGGATTCTAGATCCTGGAGAGGGAATCTCAAACATCCTAAGTGGCAGGAACGATGAACGAAGGGCGGTATAGAGAAATGCATTTAGGGATGAGCAAATCGGATTCATGGCTGGAGCAGAAGATTCTGTTCATGATGTAATGGGAAATCAAAGTCACAGGGTTTGGAGCCAAGTGGTGAAGGGTTGTGAATCTGGCATATGGGATTCATTCCAAGGCAATGGAAAACCATGGAAGATTCTATGCCTGGTAGTGGCCAGGTGGGCAGTGATGACTTTGGAAAGAGAGTGTGTTCATAGGCTGATGCCACGATTGAGGTCTGAGGTGACGAGGCCATACTGAGGTCGGTGCAGAAGAAGTGTGAAAATATAAAAGGCTGGACTTAGGGGTGGAGCAGGTGGTTGAGTGCCTGCTTTACATGTACGGGTCCACATATTTTATCTTTTCCTCCCTCCCTCCCTCCCTTTCTTCCTTCCTTCCTTCCTTCCTTCCTTCCTTCCCTCCCTCTATCTCTATCCAACCCCCCCCATCTATGAATGGCATTGACTAAACATGTCTATGTGGATAGATCCCCGAACATTATCCACAGTCCTGCTCTCTGCCCTAGATTCCAATTCTGGATCTGGGGCCGCCTCTAGAGACCTCCCCTAGAAGCTTTGGTGATCTTGGACACTAAGATCAGCTTTATCTTCTTTCAGAGATTGTATATTCTACCACATTGAAGTCTTGGTGACTATAAACCTCTCTGTACCTCTCCAAATCCTTTAGATTGGAGCAGCATTTAGGGGCAGCCCCTGGGAGCTTATTAGAAATGCAGATTCTCAGGCCCCATTCCAGACTTGCTGAATTAGAATTTTCATTTTAACAAGACCCCAAGTGGGTTGTTTGCACTTGAAAGCTTGGGAAGCACTGCTCTATTGCCTGTTTCACTTTGTTAACTGCACCCAGGTTATTGGGTAGAAATAAGTGGGGACCCCTTCCGCGAGTGTCTAAGTGAGGTCAAAGACACGTCCCATTCAGGCTTTGTTAGAAGAGTAGGATCCCCCAGAGTTCTAGCTTCCTCTTAGTGAGTGACCTTGGAGAGGCCACTCCTCATTATGCGTTTCAACAGCACTCTGTATTAACAAAGCACTTCACCGCCAATTTATTAGCGATTCTCTCTCGAACTCTCTGCAACATCTTCCCCAGCAATAAATCGCCAAGGCGTTTTCTTTGTAACCAATAAGTGGTTGATAAATTGTAAACAAATGGGTTGAAAAGGTAACAGAGCAGAAAAGTGTTTCAATTTTCCTCCATGCATCACTTAGGGAGAAACCAAGTGCTCGAGCTCGCGCTTGATCCTATCTCTACTTAGAGCATAATTCAAAACAGAGGCAAAGAGAACTTTATATTACATCATATAAACCGCTAGTTTAATAACTCTGGATGGGTTTGATGAAGTGGCCTGTCAATGCAATGACACTGGCTGAACTGAAGTCCAATGTCAACAAAATTAAGCTAATGCCTTCCATCCTCCCACTGTATATATCCCATTATTGAGCTACTGCGTTCGCGCAGAGATTAAATATATTCTGTGTTCGTTTACGGGCTGCCTCGGTTTGAGTGGGGCAGAAAATAGAAACGACGAATATGTAGTCAGATTTTTTTTCCTCCTGTACATATTGACTCCTGAAACAGCTTCCTCTCTTCCCAGAGCCAAGGCAAAGGAGATCTCTAGATTGCCCTCCCTCTCTGCGTGCGTCTGTCTTGAAGCGCTACAGCTCTCCGCCTTGCCTCTTGGTTCCTCTTGGTTCTCCAGCTCCCTTTTTTCAGAAACACAGGCTTCAGTTCCCTATCACTTCACGTGCACAGGCTGGGGCCAACCCCACCAACTCACACACTGGAAACCACACCGTCAGCCCCAGAAGGGCAACCCCGACTCCTGACTCCCCCCCGCGCCCGCCCCCAGCAGGGGCTGACTGTCCCCTCTTCACGCAGGCCAATGCCACACTTCTCAGGCTCACACGAGATCAGAAGCAGAACATGCAGGCCTGTGATTTCACCGCCAACTCGCCAGGTTCTGGGACGGTGATGCCTTCAAATTCAGTATCTGTTTGACTCCCAGGATAAGAAGTTTTGCATCAAGACCGAACAAAGAAGCAGCAAACCCTAGCCCGATGAGAAAGTTACCCATTTACTAGTTTAGAAAGTCATAGACTGATACAGGTAGGAAAAACAAGTTTCTATCGTTAAATAAAACTGGGCTGAGTGCAGATAAGGGACCAAAAAAAAGGTAAGAGTGGGTCAGAAAGAGGCACTCTACTGGTGGGCAAAATCAAAGAACCTGCTGACCCTATCAGAGTTTCACTAGTGCCCGGGCTCAGTAGGGAAAGCAATTATTTTAAGAAAATCTATTTGAGGTTAACATTGTCATTATCCTTTTAATGGTGCTGCTCCAACAATCCAGTTAAAGTAGGCTTAAAAAAAATAAGAAATGCTCTTTTTGCCAATACAATTAAGGCATTTTGGGGAGGCAGATGGTATTAGTTCAGCTTGTAGAGGCTTTTTCTCGCCGTGTCTCGAAAAGAACATTTTTGCAAGTGCAGTACAATGCAGTAGCCAAGTCCAATATTGGCGTGCACAGCCGAACGATTGTAGTGGTCTAACAGGGAAGGAAAAAAAAAAAAAAAGCGCCAGCACAAAATGGAGCTTCCTCTAGGCTCCACATAAATCTGTTTTAAATCACTGCAGAGTAAGTGGAAAATGACTGTGCTTTCCAAATAACTAGAGAAGAGATAACTTTTGGGAAACTAACAAGAAGTTTCTCTGCACATAATAAATCAGGTGCCCTGGACCTGGGTTGCCTCATGCTTCTCTTTTTCGTATAGGGCAACTACATTTGCCTGACATTAGGTAATTCAAAAGGGCTATAAGTTTAACAAATGAAAGGAACTTGGAGAGGAAGCTGGGGAAGAAAAGAGTAGACAACTGAAAAGGTGAAAAGGTTTGGTCTATGTCCACTAATCCCTTGCAGTCCCAAACGAACCCATGGAGTACTATCCTGAAAGTATGTGGGGTTCAGAAGGCAAGGGTTCCTTTGGAAACTTTTCCATGCCTCTGTTAAGGACCCGCCAGACAAATGAGAAAGCGTCACGGCTCCAGCACCAGCTACAGGCTCCCATTTAATATTAAATAGGGCAGGTTCACGCAAACCGGAGAGGTGATAGGCACTGAAAACGTTCATTACCCTAAAATCTTGTAACAACAAATCAATTCCAATTTGGAGGGAGAAATGGAAATTCGCTTTTATTTTAACCAGATCAAGTTGACCACATTGAGACACACGAAGCCAATCCATGGGATCAGGGCTAGCTAGCCCTTTGGGATGGTTCTCCTAGGCTGGAATTTTCCTATAAGTGTGTTGGAAAATAACACCCTTAAGCAATTCTTTAGAAATTTGGCTTCACTCTTACACGCACAAGCCTGTAATGCCTCAGTAAACCCTCACTGCCAAGCACTATGCAAAAGATCTGTGGGGGGTTCAAACTGTGAGTTTCCTCAGTAACTACTTTGTGCATGACCCTGAACTGCTCCCTCTTCTTTGGCCTTAGGTTCTTCACCCATAAAACAAGGAGCTGTATTAAATCTCTGTCCTTGCAGATGTGTATATTCCATAAGGCTATGAATGCAGTACATGGTCCACTTGTTTAGGAAATTCAGGTCTAACTAGGGAGAGAATACATGTACACAATCAAAGTTGTCATTGTTGGCCCATATATTTTAGGTGTCAACTCTGCCGCACAATAATTCGTTTATGTGTGGCCAAGGCTCTCCCATGGCTTAAGGCAGATTCTCCCATGGCCCTGCACCCTCCGCTGAATGGCCACATAGTCTTCATTCACTGTTTCCATGGCCTTGTCTGCCATTCAATCCTCAACCCTTGGAAATTTGGCTTTCATTTCCCAGACTCCATGGAAACTGCTTTCTACCAAGGCCATCAAGTTGACAAATCCCATAGGACTCTTTTTGGGTCCCTCACCTTTCTTGACTTCTAGGCATTTTATACTGATGACCATTTCCTCTTCCTGAAACTGTCTCCTTCCCTTATTTGCAAGAAGACTCCATTCTTTCCTGGTTCTCTTCTTAATTCTACTGCTTCTTCTCAGCTTCCTTTTCAGACACCTCTCCCTCTGCCTGCTCTTTAAGTTCAAGTGCCTCTCCAGGCTCTGTTCTTTATCCTGGCTGCACAAATTAAAAATGAGGACAAGCTGGATAAGGTGCACCCTAATCCCACAGAACTGGTGTCCTTAAAAGAAGAGGAGAAGAGACAAAGACGGACACCAGTGAGAAGACCATGAGAAGATGGAGGAGGCAGAGAGGCACATCTACAAACCAAGGAATGCCAGGGGTTGCCCACAAACACCAGGTGCTGGGAGGTGAGGAAGCACTCTCCCCTGCAGGTTTCAGAGCTTGGCCCTGCCGACACTTGATTTTGGACTTCCTGCTTCCAGAACTGTCAAGTTGACAGCCTGTTTGCCCCCTACTCTCTACACCCCCATCCCTGTTCTGGTCCACCCCTTACCACCTCTCTCTGGAACTTTGGCAATGGTCTGCTGACCGTCCCCAGCCACTGAGCTGCCATCCCCCTCACTGAAACCAGTGGGTTTTTTCTCGTCCCCAAAGTTGAACACATCAATGCTGTTCAACACTTTTTGTTATATTGAACTCTAGTTGATGCTCTGTATGCTGATGTTTTCACGGGTGAGGGTACTGATGTCTGAAACTTACTTTGAAACTCGTTAAGAAAACCCAAGATGGATCAAGGGCTTGATAAAAGATAGATATGGGATAAACTAGAGCAGTCATTGTTCCTCTTCTGTTCTGTATTGTTAATACTTTTTAAAACAAAAATATGTATCAATATTTATCATCTTATAGTGGTATATAAGCTTCTGCAGGGCCAGTGCCGTCTGTAATATATTCTTTTTCTTATACTTTGTTTTTAATTTTTAATTTTTATTTTAAAAGAAACTTTAGATCACATAAAAGATTACATAAATGTTATGTCAAAAATATAGGGGAGTCCCATATAAGCTATACTTCCCCCACCCCCACTTGCCCTTATTAACATCTTCATTAGTGTGGTACATTTGTTACAATTGATGAACGCATATTGAAGCATTGCAACTAACCATGGTCAGTGGTTTACATTATCACTTATACTTTGCACTGCACAATTTTATAGGTTTTGACTAAATGTACAATGGCCTGTATCTGTCATTGCAATGTCATGCAGGACAATTCCAATTTTCCCCAAATGCCCCATGTTCCACCGATTCTTTCCTCTCCCTCCCCTCAGAACTGCTGGTGGCCACTGCCTTTATAGCAATATTACAAGTTCTTCCATTGCTAGAATAATAATAAGTCTACTTTAGTCCAAAGTTGCATTCCCTCCTCATGTTTGTTCATTCCTCAGCCTTGAGGATTTTGGGACAGTGATGCTCACTCCGTTTCTGATTGAGAGGGGGCTTAGATCCCATGGGGCAGATGGATGGAGCTGTTAGACCAAAGATTTAAGTCTCCAGGACATATATTTAACGGGCGTAGTGCTAATTATAGTTTCAAATAATAGAGGCAGAAGAGCCATGGGTAGGGGAATTATAAGTGAGTCTAACTCTGTTACACTGTTGGCCCCTAACACAGTGTGGGCCAAAGAAGCTCTTCTGTTGGTACTGTGACACACACAACATGGGGGAGAGATTTCTACTTTAGCTTTGTGTTTGAGCTCAAAATAGCGACAAGGAGTACAAATCAGTTTATATAAATGGAATGTATCAATACCTGTATTGATATACATTTTAAAAATCACTGACTTTTAAGTTGATCAAAAATATGCTTTTTGAGGTAGTCATCATTCATTTATATGCCAGAAAGCAGGTCTTCCCCTCTCCTTTCTCCAGCTGTGTGATTTCAACAGAAGTAGCCTTGAGGCAATTTTCATTTGGGGAGAAAGTAAAATGACAGATTATTTTATGAAGAGTAAGCTGTTAACACTGAGTTCGGTAGATATTTAAAATAAGTCCACTCGAGTACATGGGTTCCATGCTTTGGAATCAACTATGAAACCACTTTATAATAAGGCCTTTTTGCAACCTCAGTAGATAAACACGTTTGGATGTTATCTTTCATACAAAATTCTGCCCCTAAGGGAATAGTAAAAGGGTGAACACCCAGAGTAGAGTTAAGAATTTCTTTTGTAAATAACACAATGCTAAGGATATTTATAATACCTAAAACTAAGAAAGGATGTATTCCACATTGTCTACTTTGGTTGTAATCTGGAACTGTTTTGTCACAAGAAATCGGCACCAAGCATATCCCACTTCCAAGCATAATTTGGCATTATTTTATTATATGTGGTTCCAATTTCTTGGAGTGAAATAAGTTCAATTTGTTTCCCATGAATCCAATTCAGAATAATCTTTCCTAAGAAGCTTGGCATCGGGGAGCACATTGACGAATGTATGTGGTGAGGGGTGTTGCAAGAGGGGAATTGGTCTTTGTTATTGAATTCACAATTGTGAATACTCAGTGGAATTGAAAATTATTTTCATCACAATCTGACTTTCACATATCTTTTTAATGTTTGAACACTTGTTCTTTGGGTATCTAAAGAATATAAAGCAAAAGCAGAAACAAGGCAACTTTTCTTGCCATATTTGAGGTTAGCATAAAATATGTCCTAAGAATATTTGAGAAAAATCCTATTAAGCAAGTCTTCTTATGAAGGTGTAGACAAAGACGTACTTTTGCCAAATGTCAAAATTATGTTGTCAAATTTGATATGCAATGCCCCCAAAATGAATCTATTGCATAGATTTCCATGGTAGCAGTTCTCTGTGGGAAGGAGTATATTTGGTTAGGGAAATAGTTGGCAGTCAAAGTATTATTGCTTTGGGGGCAAGGAGGATGTCATTCAGAATAATACAGCAGCAGAACATGCTGATAAGTTCTGAGTTCCTAACCTCACTGTTAATAGGTTGTTGTGTGTATTAGAGTATATCAACCACAATTCGTATTCTAATTATTCAGGACTTCAGCATTAGGCTTGTGGAATTGGAACTGTTGTCAGGACCAAAACAAAATGAGTGACACTTATTTCCATCCTCCCACTTAGAGAATGGAAAGGGGAAATGAACTCCACCAATAATGTCTGATGTTTGGGTAGTAGAGATGACCTATCTCAATTCTGCGCTCTGGTTACAACTGCCAGTCCTTAACTTTGGGCCTCCTTTACCAGACTCTAACCTACAGGAACCCAAATCTCCAGGTCAGTCTCTATTTCCCTCTGTAACTTTGTGCAAAGAGCCCAGAATTGGATGCATTGATCCAAGGTCCGATGAATTGGAACAGAGCTGGGTTTAAATCTCTGCTCTCCCATTTATTACCTCAACGATGCTGGACGAGCTAATTGAGCCTCCATTTTTTCTCACTGGCAGCTCAATAAATGGCAGCTGTTATTGCCAGGATGATGGTGGTGGGTTCCCCCAAATGACCTGGGAGTGAGTATGAATTTTGGGGAACAGCGTTTTGTCATGAAGACTATCTAACCCAGTCCTTGCAGAAACAGCTCCTCCTAGGACCCGCTCCTGGAGATCCCTTTTGGTTGCTCCTTTTCTGTCTGCCTTTCTGTCACAGTAACCCTTGTTAGGCTACATGTGAAGAACCAAGAGAGAGAGTTCACAACCACAAATGAGTGATGAACTTTAATGGAAACCTTATTTAGGGAGGAGACCAGGACTGAGATTTAAAATATTAAAATACTCCTGGGTGGAGTGATGAAGAGCAGCTACTTCAAATCCCCTGAGCCAGCCCCTTTTCCAACCTTCCACAACCTCTCCCTGTTGCTGAGGTTACCTTTGTCCTTTCCCAGGGATCTTCCCATGATCCAGAAGTGAAAGGGTTACAGCCTGGCACAGCAGGAATCCAGCCAGGGCCCATTTCCCATTCCCATTGCACAGTGTTTAGGCATCAATGGTTGTTCAATGTTTTGAAAACCACTCTTGGCTAGACCCCAAGAGAGCGGTGTTCACGAAGGGACACAAGGACAGAGCTTCTGGAAAAGTGGACTTACCTTTGATTTTTCTTTGGTGTGTGTGGGGGGAGTGTCTACCTATCTTCCCAGCCCTGGTGTTTTTCCCTTTCTATGTCAAGGTTTCAATTTCTTGCAAAAGAAATTGCACTGCTGATAAACATTAGTTATGGAAAGGTTTTCTTTCAAACCCAAGGGAAAGAACAAGATAATTTCCCCTGGTTCAGGAAAGTCAGAGTAGAATAAAGCTTCTTGAAATATGAGCTTGATAAAAATAATATTGTCAGTATGAAATAAAAATGAGGACTTGGAGACAGTTTCATTCAAACTCACTTGATCATAAAATAAAGCCAAGAGAGATTGGGTAGGGGGGAGGAATTTTTAACATGCTGAACTGAATCAGGCTGAGCTCTTAACTTGTAAGTTTAGATTTCTCTGGAAGTTTAAATTTTGGAAAGGGCACTTGGGCAGGGACTGTTTTGTTGATCTTAGGGGTCAATGTGAACAAAGGAATCTGCTGGATCTCCCAGTTGGAAACGGTTAGACACAGAAGAGCTTACAAAATATTTCTCAGGTTAACCTTGATTTCTCCCACACTACAAACAAAAACATTACTAATCTATTTTAGTAGAGTCAGTCTCTAGAATGAAGGACATTGATATAGATAAAACCTGGGAGAATGCCCCATGTTACCCGTTTGGAGAATAAAGTCAAGTGACATTTCTTTCAATGTTTAAAGCACAATCACTCTGACAGCCCTATAGTATCCAGACTATAAGAAGTGCAGACTCTTTCTTTAAGGGTTTCCCCAAATAGATTCTGGGTATCCTAACTTCTTCCAAAAATTCCTCCTGGTGGGTTTTAGTCTTTTATACTTGAAATAGGAAACAATCCTTGTTATTGCTCAGGTCTGCTCATCTCCCTTTCCCTCTGCCATGGAATTTTCCAGATTGTTTGCTCTCTTGCTTTCCTTTCACCTGAGGAGACAGGCTCTGTCAGGGCTCCTAAGTCCCTAACCTGGCTTCAAGTCTCTGCCTGGCTTCCAGCAGACTCCCAAATATTTCCTCCCTGCTGTGTCCACCTATCCATGGAGAACTCTCCAGACTGCTTCACTGGGCCCTCCACCCTGCAGAGCAGATGGTCCTCCCCTCCCCACCCCAGTCCACAGCCCATTCACTCTCCATGGCCCAATGTGGTTGACAAGGGGGATGCTCATTTCCTTAAGGAGATGGTGCCACCTTGACCCCCAAGGTGTTTCTGGCTGCCAAGGTCAACCAAGATGATCTGCTTGATGACTTCTTGATCTGCAAGGAACTCAGTCTGGCTCCTCCCCAGCATATAAAAAGAGGGACTGTCTGCTTTGCTTGTGTAGCCCCTGTAGCCCCTAGCACAGAGCCTGGCATGTGATGGTCCAAATCCTTCCTCCTCTTCTTCATACCAAGCTGTCACCAGCCCTTGCCTGTCTTACCACAATGGCCTCCTGGCTGGTTGCCCTCAAGTCTGCCCTCTGCAGAGGCATCTACCTGAGATGAATGCTTGCTCGCCCTGAGACTCTCCTGCTCACCCTCCTTTTGTGACACCCCCTATCTTGCAGAAGGAAGACAAAGCTTCTTATGTGGACTGTACAGCCCTTCTCCACCCAATACGTGTTCATGTTCTAGCTTTAAGCTCAGAATAACAATCCTAAATTGCTTGCCTTATACTTCATGCCTTTGCTCAAGTGGTCTGGAAACCTACTCTGAGCCTAACCTTTATCAAGAGGTAGGGAAGCTTGCAAAAGAAATGTAAGATATGCTTTCCCTACTTAGGAGGTTCAAGATATGTATGTTTTTGTGTTGGTGGAATAAAGATTGAATAAAGAGAAAAAAAAGCCTTTTTGGCCATTGGGTCTCCGTTTGAGATTTCCAAAGCATTCCTGGTAGGGCCTTCCTCGGAAGAGGAAAGGGTTGACCAATACGCAGCTTGGAATTTCTCCCCTTGCTTCTGCAGCTCATTACTTTGAATCCTGACGGCTCCTCAGAACAGCTCATTTCCTCCTCTCGGTGGAGATTACCTGAACACTCTTCAGCTTTTCTTTAGAGGGGGAGAAAGAGAAGCTGGGTTGATTCTTATCAGTATTCTTCCTCCTCTATTTCACTTTCTTCCCAAGGTACAGCTGATGAGAAATCAACTGGTGAACGTTCCAAATGTCTTGCCTTGATGGTGGAAGCATTCGGCGGGCTGCATGAGAAAGTGACCATTTGCACGGTTCCTGACCATCTCAGTATCGCTCTTTCCTGGAGTTGGGAGGCTTTGCTTCTGTAAGCAATAGTCGCTGGTCTTATTATTTCAAGCTTCTCTTTACCTGTCCTCCAGCTCTGTGGTTGCAGGCTCATGCTCACAGTTTGGCTGAGAATATTCCTGGCCATCTTGCTCACTGCTCGGACCCGCTTTCCTTCTTTGCAGGGTTAGGACATGTGCATTACCCACCCCCCTGAATGCTCTCTCTTTTTCTGGTTAATCTTCATCTCTGGTTAGTTACCACAGTTAGAAACTCAGCCCTTCGGTAGCAACAATTTTATCGGTTATGCCATGTGGTGGGGATAAAGAGAAACAAGGCAAAGTCCTCACGTCCGAATCAAGCACCAGTAAAAAAGAAAAACCTGGCAAATGAGATACTAGGAGTATGAACATCTAGAGGGGAGGAAGCAAGTTCCTATGACTGAGGTATCTAGAGAGGCTTCCCAGAGGAACACTTTTAGCCTAAGTTTTCTGATTCACCAAAGGGCCTGTCCAAAGCCCCCCACAATCTAGTAAGATCCTAGAAGCATCCATGCCAAGTGGTTGTTGGCACTTGCCTATGTGAGAACAAGACAAATACTCCTCGTTCACACTCTTTCTTTTAGTCCGAGGATGGTTCTAGGAAGATGGAGAAGCTACAATTGTTCTCGAGGTCTTCCTTTTCACATTGTGAGCTCGAGGCAGAGCAAGATGGTTTGGCTTCAAGCGATGGTCTGAGTAGATCCTCAGGTCCACCAGGCCTCACCTCCCCCTGGATGTACTGTGCCTTCTCTGAGATTGGCCCTGATCCAGGCCCACTGGCTAGGATCCGTCTCTTGTCCTTCGCACTTGACATCCATGTAACTTTGCGCTTCTCTGGTATGGAGACCTCATGCCTGTCTATTTGGCTGGAAGGGAGCAGGCCAGGAAATGTTTCTGAGGAGCCATTCTGTTTCTGCCCTCTTGGCTTATGATCTTCCTACCTAGGAAGACCCATAAAATGCAACCAATGCCTCGTTAATTTTAAATGAATCTCCCCATGTAACCACTCATCTCTGACGGCCACAATTAACCTCTACTCCATACTCCTCTCCTTTTGTATTTGGCTGGCTGATTCCTTCCCCAGTGGTTGCCCTCTTTTGACTTGTACCCTGGAGTGGTGCAGGTTAGAGCTGCAGATTTTAGTAAAACTCCAGGAGGAACTCTCAAGTTTACAGCCCCTTCTTCTTCTGCAGCTCTCTGGGCCCTTCCCCCTCTCATTCCACGCCTACAACTTCCAGACAGGCTAATAACGCTTTGAACATGTTGAGTAATCAGACTTCCCCAGGCAGTCACTTTGACCTTGCAATTTCCTCCCCTACCTTCCCCCTTTGACTTGGAGACGTGCGTCTTCCGCTGCATGATGTGTGTGGGTCGCGGGTGATGGAGTGGGCTTTATCAACTCAGCATTTCCCACAGCAGGAAGAAGGAAATTCAAGAATTGGTGTTTCCTTCACAGCTAACAAACCACTATTTTGCTTGCTGCTGGGCTGCTGGGTTCGTTTGCCTTGCACTAGCTCTCCATCCCACTGCCTTTCTGTCCATCAAGGAGGGGAAAGTCTGAAAATGTCACCAAGAGTTGAATATTCCCCTGGCCACGAGGAACTCAAGGTTGCCTCGTTTCAAATTGATTTTATCTCTTTGTCTTCATTTGCATTTTGCTCTTTGGAGACTTCAAGACATTCTTTTCTGTGTGTCCTTTGGGCCTGGCCAAGCAGACTGCAGACTCCTGAGGGATGATTCCATTGCTTCCATGTTATGCTCATTGCCTGCCACACCCGCCCTGCCTCAGCCTGGGGTACAAGCTTTGGGGAAAAGGGAAGCACTGCTGACAACTTGCTCATCTTGGATGATGGGTGGGAGAACCTAGGATCTGGGTTGGTGGACGGGGTGGTGGAGGGGTGGTGGAGTGGGTGAAAGAGGGGATGGTGGGGGGTGTTGGAGGAGCTGGTAGGGGGTGATGGAGGGGTGGTGGAGGAGGTGTGGAGGGGGTGTTGAAGGGGTGTTGGAGTTATTTCCTCAACTGGGGAGAGGCATAGCAATTATGGTACATGCAATAAGGTGTCTAGAGAAAAGCAATCATCTGAGTGCAGAAAGCCTGGCCTCTTGTTGTGGAACTTGAGCAGCATCCCAGTTTCCCGAGAGGCTTAGGGGCTGCTGCAATGATGATGAAACCTTCGCCTTAACTCCCTGTGTCCCGAAGAGCAGTAGAAGGCAAAGTTTTTTTTCCCCTCCAGCACCTGGCGGCAGGAAATGAGTTTCACATCCATTCTTGAATTATAAGAAAATAGTTGATGATATATTACCTGTTCAGATATCCTTTAAAGCTAGCTAAGGAATTCTTCTTTCCTGCCTGCCTCCCATCTGCTGTTCTTCCTTCTTTCTTTCTTGCCTTTCCTCCCTTTTCTGTCCTCCCCTCCTACCTTCACCCCAAACCTCTTTCTCTTCTTCCGCCTACTTTTATTCCTGGCCACTCTCTCTTCCCTGGCCTCTTGATCCTGGCATTCTGTAGGGAAGGATGGTGCAAAGTGAATGCTGGGCTCTCTGAATTTCCCTCTTGTAGCTTTTCAAACCATTTTCTGGGTTTCTTTCCAAATTGCATTGGTGGGTCAAAGCAAATGATGGTCAGAGTTGCCAGATTTAGCAAATAAAAATACAGACTGCTCAGTTACATTGAACTTCACATAAACAGCAAACACATTTTTTTTAGTATAAATATGTCCATACAATATTGGGACATATGCTAAAAAAATAGTTTCTTGTTTATCTGAAATTAAAATGTCAGCAGGTACCCTGGACTTTATCGGGCAACCCTACCCATTATTCCAAGGCCTACAATAAATGTGCTGATGGGCTACCATTTATTGTCCCCTTTCCTTTTCTTCTACATGATGTGTCTTCTTGACAGGGGGTAATTTATTTCCTTGCTTTCGTTATTTTATTTACATCTCGCTCTTAGCCCCAGCACAGTCGAAGCAGCCAACTGTTCCTTAGCCTCTTTACCCCAGAGAAAGTCATGTGCCTGAGTTTTAGGTGCTTCACCCTGGTTTTGCAGCACAAGAGAGGAACAGCAGCCCCAAGAATCAACTTTGTGTCCCCCTGTTTATCCACGTCACGTGTTTATCCAGATGACGTCATCTCCACAGCAATTCCTTGGCCTAGTTTTTCTGTGCCATTTCACAGCTACAACCCAGAGTTTAAGTTACTTGCTCAAGATGAATTGGATTTGAAGTCCTGGATTGTACTCTATTCCCACTTCCATACTTTTTCACTCAGTAGGTTTATGGATTCCTGTCTCCTAGCAAAAACACTATGAAGACACTGTCACCCACACTCATTTCTCCCTTCATGTACAGCTACTTCTCAGTGGTCCTAGACGTGACTATTTCCCAGTCCCCTGGAGGGAATTCCCAAATACGGCGAATGCTACATGGAGACCGAGTCTCTTTTAGGAGGGAATTGAGTTCTGTGCTTCTGCAGTGGGGGCACCTGTTTTGCTTTGTAAAATTAAGACAGACATGTCGGGAGCTCTCCAGGTTTGAGGAGAGGGCTCAGTGGATTTCTGAGTTCATGGCCTTCTTGGATTGTGCTCTCTGGGGGTGAGGACTTAGGGGGGAAGGGTCTGTGTTGCCAGTCTGAGTTTACTTCAAGGAAGTCCCTGTGAAGGGCTGTTTTTCCTTCCCTCAGACTCCTTTACTTTCTCCTGCCCTTTTCATTTTCCAAAGCTTCTTGCAATCTCTTTTAACTAGCCTCTTTTCCTGGTAGTGTCAGAAAAATGGACGCTGAGATGTCTGCTTATCTTACATTGTTGTCTTAGCTTCGATGCATGACTGCTCAGATACCGGCATTTAATACCATTTTAAATCACCTCTCTAGGGTTAGGTCCCAATGTCATTCTGTGACTAAAGTTGTATTAACATTTCACTCATTTGTGCAGAGTGCTATCTACCTGTAAGCCATAAATACCAAGCAGGAGATCTCTGTGGATATGAAGATACTTAGGGAAAAAAATGGGGAAATGGATGTGGCAGTTGGGCTCCCGTCTACCATATAGGAGGTCCAGGGTTTGATGCCCAGGACCTCCTGGTGAGGGCAGGCTGGCTTGCATAGTGAACTGGCCCACACAGGGTGTTGGCCCACGAAGGAGTGCTGCCCCATGTGGGAGTATTACCTGGTGTAGGAGTGTTGCCCCACGCAGAGAGCTGGCATAGCAAGATGACACAACAAAAAGAGACACAGAAGAGAGACAATAAGAGATGTAGGGGACCAGGTTGCTGAGGTGGCACAGGAGAATGATTGCCTCTCTTCCACTCTGGAAGGTCCCAGGATTGGTTCTCAGAGCCGCCCAATGAGAATATAAGCAGACAAAGAAGAACACACAGCAAATGGACACAGAGAACAGACAATGGAGGAAGGGGGGAGAAATAAATAAATAAATCTTAAAAAAAAAAGAAAAAAAATGGAAGTGCTCCACCTTTGTCCTTATCATGGTGCAAGTTTACTCGGATGGGGGGATTTTCCAAGAGCTCTTAGTGCCATGACTTTAGCAACTAAATGTGGTAGAAAAGGGCACGCTTCCCATGCAGTATATCCTTTTCTCTTCCTTCTGCTTATTTGAGCTTTGCTTCTGAATATACAAAACCTGTTATTTGTGATGACCAAGGGGCCTTCTACTTGGAGGGAGAATACACTGTAAATCATTCTTTTGAAGTTGGTTGACAGGCAGTGTTATTCTCACCAATAATTATGGTTTTTGCTTTGAGTTGAGAAGTTGCTTTTGGGGCAATAAATTGTGCCATCAGTTATCCTTCACTCTCTTCGCATGTGATTCCTCACTCAGAAATTGGGGTTCTTAACAGTTGGACCTCTGGGGTCTCCAGGGCTTTGCAGCTAAAAGTCTCGGACACCTCTGTTTCAGAAAGAGAAGAGATGGAGAAAGAAGGAGAGAGATTCATAGAATCTAGAAGGTCTTTTGGCTTTTGACTTTGGTGGTAGGAAATTTGAAAGTGGGGCAAGGGAACTTGGCTCTTATTTAAATATTTTATGTTAGAGAATTTTAATGAGGGTTTAAATTAATTGTGGTCTCTTTAATTTCAAAACAGAGTCCCAGGGCCAGGGCCACCTGATCATTTATGGTTTTTTTTGGTACCAGGTTGCATATGCACACCTTTGTTAAAAGGCAACCACACCAACGTGCTTCATGTGTCACTTTGTGAAAGTCCATGAGCAAGATAATTCCAAGCAGAATAAGAGAATCAGAGCTTCCTGGCTTTGGTTAGTGAAAACTTCATTCCCAACATCAAAACAAGTTGAATATTACTGAGTAGCAGGTTCTGATAAAACCATCTAACACAAAAAGATACTGTTTTCTTAAGATTTCCCTCTGAAAATTTTTATAAAATTGTTATTCAGATTTCTTTAGGTAATAAGTTATGAGGCATGGTGTGGTAACCTCCCCCAAGAGAGAACAAGCCACTGACGTAGATTTTAAGCAATCCCATTATTTGGCAAAACTTGCTGTGGCCCAGTCCAAGAGTTTGTGATTGTCGAAGAGTATGGTTTTCAGTCTTGTATTTCACACAGAGAATGGATTATCCAAGTTATCAGGGCATAGGGCTACATTAACATCTGCTGAATTGTCACTTGGATCTGGCCTATATCCCTTACATGCGCGGATGGTGCAAGGCAGACGTGGGAGAGTTTAACTGGTGAAGTTTCCGACGTACGCAGCTCAGAGGTTTTAAAAGAGAGGCCGTGTGATGAAGAGGATGAACTCTCGAATCAAGACTCACTCTGATCTGGGTTCTGGCTCGGTGTTGATTAGCTGTATAATCTTGGGCAAGTTCCTCTGCTCTGCAAGCTTTTGTTTTTTCCTTTGTAAATGGACTGTAAGGGCTAGCAATAATAGAGCTCTCTCTCCAACCCGTGTCCCAGACACCAGCAATCCCTGGCAGCTCTGCCTTCCAAACAGATCTGTGATCTTGTTGCTTCCCACCTCTCACGGCGTCATGTTGGCCCCAGTCATCATCGCATTTCACCTGTTTGTTGCCTTGGTCTCCTAACTGGTACCTCCACCCCCAGCCATACAGCAGCCAAGGTGAGTCTTTGAAAAGACTTTAAAAAAACTCTCCCATAGCTACCCAACTCATTCAGAATAAAAGCCAAAGTCCTGGCCATCCTGTAGAAGGTCCTACTTGGTTTGGCTCCCTGGTGCTTCTCTGACCTCATCTCTGAATACTCTCTTCTTGACCCAGTCCTCCAGAACTCTTTGCTATGCCTAGAACACAACAAGCCTGTTTCTGCCTCAGGGAATTGTACTTGTCTGGAACGTTCTGCCA
Source organism: Dasypus novemcinctus (assembly GCF_030445035.2). Lineage (NCBI taxonomy): Eukaryota > Metazoa > Chordata > Mammalia > Cingulata > Dasypodidae > Dasypus > Dasypus novemcinctus. Next base: position 47,314,802 of record NC_080694.1, on the reverse strand, counting down.
CATCCAGCCCCAGGAGTAATGCCCTCATTTCTTGCCCAAACATCACCTAATCATTAAGATTCTGATTCTGCTTTTTCCCCATAATTTGTATTTTTAAAAATAAAATGTTATTGAAATGTATCATTCATAAGTGCATAGTAAATTTTGTGAATTTACAAAACAAACATGCATATCCTCATGCAAGACTCCCATACATCTACTCAGCACCAACACCTTGCATTGTTGTGAAACCACCGTTACAAATCCCTCGTTTGCATTTTTCACCATTCCACATACTATGCACTTTTTTTGCCCTTCCTCGACACTGGAATATAAGCTTCTTGAGAGTAGGTCTTCATCTGCGTTGCTTATTTCTGTACAGCCAGTACCTGGAGGGGTGCCTGGTGGTATATAATATTTGCCTGATTAATGTTTGATAAATGAATGAATATAATTGATTTCATAGGGTTGTTTTAAAAAAACTGAAATACTTGACTCAGTGCCTTAGACATAGTAAGAATGAGATAAATGTTAGCTATTATCTTCACTGTGGTATTCTAGTAATAAGAAATCCACTTGGGAGAGTGCAAAATGGGAATTTAACTATAGGGAATTGGCAGGGCCAACTGGAGGGGAGAAAATCATCTAAACCACTTTGTTGGGGCCTGGCTTATCTTCATAGTTCATCCCTTTAAATTATTTATTTGCCATTTTAATGGTAATACATAAGCTATAGAAAGGAATAATAAAAACGAGCTCAGAAGACATAGTAAAGTAGTTACCAACACAGGGAAAAGTAAGTACCTTTAATTAGAGGTTGTTGAAATTATAGATAGATACCTTCTCCGACTGAGAACCCAGGCTTGGGAGTTCACTTGGGAGGGGCTTTGATGTGGTGGGTCCTGTATCCTGTGTCTTAGAAGCATGAGGGATGATTCTCATCTTTTGTATCAGTTATTTATTGCCGTGTAACAAACCACCCCAAAACTTAACAACTCACACAACAATGATTTAATATTTCTCACAGTTCTGAACGTCAGCCAGGCAGTTCTTTGACTGTTCCTATTATTGGCTGGGACCATTTGAGGTGCCTTCATCTGGGACCTTCATCTGGTTGGAGCTAGAAGATCCAGAATGTTTGTTTTCTAGGGTCCATGTGCTGGCTGGTTCTCCTAATGGAACTTCTCTCCATGAGGTTACTCACCCTTTAATAATCTAGCCTGAGCTTCTTTAGTTGGTGGCTGGCTTCCAAGAGAGCAAAAATGGAAGTGGCAAGGCCTTTTAAGGTCTAGGCCAGTAAGTCACATGATGTCAATCTCCTGTATTCTATTGGTCAAAGCAGGTCACAAGTAAGGGGGAGAAAGGAGCCTCCTCTGATGCACATGTGTGCAGAGATGGCAGGAATTGTTGGTGGCCCTCTTTGCAGACACTCTACCACACATTTTAACTTGCCCTGAGTGATGGCTGGTGCCTTGGGCACCCCATGATCCTAATTATAGGAAGTTGGACTTCATAGCCCTGAAGTTCCAAGGTCAACAATCTCAGCACCCAGCTCTGTACAAAAGACCTGCTGTGAGGGCTGTTGTTCTCTCTCTTTAGAAAAGGAAATGGTTAATTACTGATTAGAAATTGATCACTTGGGGGCTGGGGGCACTGTGGTTAAATTTATTTTTAAAATTTTTTTATTTCACAAGCAGATATTGAGCTCCTCCTAGAGAGCAGACACTGGCCACGCTCTTGAACATATTTATGCCATTTAATTCTCACAGAAAGCCCAATGAGGATTTCGATGATTAAAAATGGAAATTATTTGCCCCATTTTTGAATATAGGATGTCATATTATTCAGAGACACACAGCTAATAAGAGATGAGAATCAACTGAGGCTTCTCTTACTCCACGAGGCATAAATGCTCCACTACACCCTCCTTGTGACTCCCTTTCACTAGGGTAAAGAAAGTCACAAAAGAAGAATGGGGAAGAGGAAAGATATAATGACACTTATTTTTAGTCTATTTAGTTGAAATGAGCCATGAATCTGTTTAATATAAAAAGAAAGAAACCGGCATATAGATGGACTTAAAATTTTTTGCGTGGTAAAATATATATAACATAAAATTTCCCATTTTAACTATTTTTTAAAAAGATTTATGTATTTATTTTTCCCTCTCCCACCCCTACCTCCACCCTGCTGTGTTTTTGCTGTCTGTGTCCATTTGCTGCATGATCTTTTGTATCTATTTCTCTTTTTTGTTTTCTCTTCTTATCTTTCTCCTCTAGGATTCAGAGGCATTTGATCCTGGGGACCTCTGATGTGGAGAGAGGTTCCCTGTCACTTGCGCCGCCTCAGTTCCTGGCCTCCACTGTGCTTCACCTTGGCTCTCCCCTTCGTCTCTCTTTTGTTGCGTCAACATCTTGCTGCTTGACTCACTTGTGCGGGCACTGGCTCGCCACGTGGCGCGCAGGCACGTGCGCGGGCACTCGGCTCACTGCGTTGGCGCCGGCTCACCGCACAGGCCCGCTTTCTCTTCTTCTTTTTCACTAGGAGGTCCCAGGGATCAAACCTGGGCTTTCCCATGTGGTAGGAGGTCTTATCACTTGAGCCACATCTGGTTCCATTAACTATTTTGAACTGACATTTAAATTCAGTGGCATTAATTATATCACCACCAACTATTTCCAAAACCTTTTCAATAGTCCAAACAGAGTCTCTGTACCTGTTAAGTGCTCTGTTCCTCCCCCACCCCAGGGCCCCTGGTAACCTGTACTCTACTTTCTGCCTCTATGAATTTGCCTGGGCCAGGTATTTCACACAAGTGGAATCATACAATATGTGTACTCTTGTGACTGTTTATTTCCCTCATCACGATACCTCCAAGGTAGATCCATGTTGTCCCGTGCATCAGAACTTTGTTCCTTTTTATGGCTGAATACACTTCCATCGGGTGGATAGACTACATTTTAGATACTTCGCAGAATTGCTCGCACATGACATTTCTGTTTATATCTGATTAGCCAGACATAGTCATATTTAGCTGACAGTCTGGGCATTGCCCAGCTAAAAATTGGGGGTCCTAATACTAAAGAGAACTGATATTGGGGGACATGTAGCTATTTTTCATACAGTAGGTGTTGTGGCTGTAGAGTGATATTTTCATCAAGGTGTGAAATCAGAATAGAGGTTCAGATTAAATTATTAGCAATTATAGGTGTGCAGGAAAGACACTACACTTTTTTCATAGGTGCTTGTTTTCTCTAAAAGGAAGCTATGCCACTGTTGTCTTTGAAATACACTGCTGGATGCCATGTTGCTGGGAGTTATTTAAATATTTTAACAAAGTGCTCTATTTTTGCAAAAAAGGAAATGTCTGCTTATCACCATCTCAGATAAACCACATCTATGGCAGTAAACCGTCCTATTCAGACTGCATTGGCAAGTATGACACACTGCTACAAGAGAATGATAGTTTACCCCCATCCAAGTAGGAGGAAGCAAATAGGTGTATTTAGTCCTGAATTTGTAAACCCAGACCCGTGAAGTGAAATCTGTCATTTATAAAGATGGACCTCACAATCATTAATGCATGCAAAGTAAGCAGTATTTGAAAAACTATGCTCCGCAAGTGGCTTGTTGTTGTGATGGTCAAGACAAAATGATTTATACGTTCATTAAATATTTATTGAATGAGTATTTGTTGACTGCCTCTCTTTGTGTGTCTTTCACTGGTTTCTCTGTGTGTACTGGAGGTACTTAGGGGATAGACTAGAGTATACAGCACTTTTCCTGGTCTCACTGTGGATGAGAAGAGAGTTTAGCTGGACCTAAAATAGGAGGAGGAGTTGGATGAGGCAGAGGGAAGTGAAAGAGACATGGTCCATGTGGAGCCTTGGCACTGAAAACCAGCCTGCCCACCTGTGGTCCAGTGTGAAGGCCTCCTGGCAGGAGTGGAGGTGAGGGAGGAGAGGGAGGTGAGGTTGTGAGTAGGGTCTGCAAAGACCTCACATGCTGGGATCAAGAGTTGGTACTTGAGCTCTTAACAATGAGAACCGATGGGCTAGTTCAGAGCAGGTGTGTGATGAGAGAAGTACAAGGATGAGGAATAAGCCATAGGGATGGATCAGCTCCTGCTTCTACCTTTGGAAGAGGTCCCAGTAAAGGAGACCAAAGAGAAATACTCACTAGGAAGAACTCCAGGAGGGCACAGAAATCGAAGCGGGGGCTGTCAGCAACGTAGAGGTCGGTTGTTACCAAATTAGGAGAGAGTTCAGAAACGTAAAGGTGAATGAGAAATGGGAAAAGGTAATTGGATGCGGTCAATGGTGACTGCTGACGTTTGAGAACTCCTGGGTTCAGCGTCCACGTGGTGTGGGCCAGGTTGCCTGCAGGTGCTGAGGAACCACAATGGTGGTGGAGAGAAGAGAAGCCCAAGGCGGGGTGAGAAGGAAGAAGGTGAAGCAGCTCAGTGGGAGCTTCCCCCAAGCCTGGACCCTGAGACGGGGACAAGTGACTGTCTTAAGGCAGAGGGGCAGCCACCAGACACAGGGTCTGAATAAAGAGGTGGAGGAGGTGGGGATGGACGCGAAGGCCCTCAGGAACTAGACATCTAAAGCGTATGAGGAGGCTTGCCTGTCCTGAGGGATGAGAGAATCCTTAGTCCTTCTGGGGCAACTTGACAAGATGGCCCTGGTGGCCGGAGGGAGAGGCTGAGTGGGCTGGGGCTAGAGCTGGGGGCGGGGTGAGGAGGTCTGGAGGAAGCTGGGGAGCCCTCAGGAGAACGTGCAGTGCCGCCCCAGCAGGAGAGGAGAAGGCGAGCCCTGGTGCTGCCCTCCATTGCGGGTGGGCATGGGGGCTTGGCAAGGGCGCTGAAGAGGCAAGCGGGTTTCGTCGGGAAGAGCAGGCGCAGAGCGGGAGGTTCCCACCTCCGGGAGGGGACTGCTCTTCCTTAGAAAGGATCTCACCATGCTTATTTAGTAACTGTTCTGTAAGTTGTCCTGCGTGTATAGAGGAGATGGCGTGATCGAGGTTCCCGCTGACCACTGGACTCTTCGATTCTGTGGCACGTTTTAAGTCCTAAATGAGGACCTTGAGGTGGGGGGTGGCAGTGAACAGGAAATCTGCGAAGGTGTGCGTGGCAGTCTGTGTGTTTGGGGAGCAGCCGGCACCTCTTTTGATTCTTTCTTTTAATTCCATTTCAGGCCTGGACCTGCAGCACCCCACGGGCCGGTAGTTCTACGCGGTCCAGGAGGCATCGACTTTAGGCAAAGGCATAGCTTGTTGACACGCAAGATGCTTTTGCAAAGCAGTGTGGTCGCCAGGGAGAAGGGGTCCCCCGGTGCCCGGGGGGGCAGAGATGCGGCTGCGGACCCTCCTGCTTCTGGCTGGCTTTAACCAGGGCAGAAAACAACAGCAGGTGGGACCTCCAGGGATGCGCGGGCACCCTGCCCTTGTCTCTGCCCCTTTCCGCCCGTGAGCAGCTTACTCTTTGTTTTTGTTTTTTTTTTTTAACTTTATTTCATTTTATTTTGAAAGCAGCTTTAGATTACACAACTGTTACATGGAGAATAAAGGGGGATTACCATATACCTCAATCCCTTCCTCGCCCCCACTTTTGCCCACTAACAACATCTTTCATTATTGTGATACATTGACTACAACTGAACACATATTTTTTTATTATCTTTTTTTTCTGAAGATACATAGATCACACAAATGTTACTTTAAAAAATACAAGAGATTCCCATATACCCCACTCCTCCCGCATCAACAACCTCTTTCATCATCGTGGCACATTCATTGCATTTGGTGAATACATTTTGGAGCACTGCTGCACCGCGTGGAGAGTGGTTTACCTTGTAGTTTACACTCTCCCCAGTCCATCCAGTGGGTTATGGCAGAACATACACTGTCCTGCATCTGTCCCCCAATACGTTGGTTTCTCGGGCGCTCACTAAACAGTTGCTGTGCTGTACAGGGCACATGGGCTGCGGGCAGGCGAGGCCGTGCTCATGGCTTGGCTGGACCGGGCCTGGGCATGGTGCTCCCGAAATCCCTGCCTGGTCCTGTGTGGCTGGCTCCCCTGCTTCGGATTTCATTTTTAAGAGGAGGAGGTTTACTTTTTGTGTTTTCTGCGGAACAGACTGATTACTAAATGGAATGGGAAGTGCTGATGCGTGGTCGCTCATCTGAAAAGTGAGCTACGGATGTCCCAAGGAGCTCTTTGGAGAGAAGTACACCTGGGCTGGAGTCTTTATCCCTGAGAGCTGGAGGTACGGCTTCTAATCAGAACCCAAGGCTGAGGGCTGTGGCGGATGTGATGCTCCTTAGAAGGAGGTGTGTCTTTATTTAAAATCCTCTTCCAGGGAAGTGGACTTGGCACAACAGATAGAGCATCCACCTATCACATGGGAGGTCCAGGGTTCAAACCCAGGGCCTCCTGACCCGCGTGCAGCTGGCCCATGTGCAGTGCTGATGCGCGCAAGGAGTGCCCTGCCACGCAGGGGTGTCCCCCGCGTAGGGGAGCCCCACGCACAAGGAGTGCACCCTGTAAGGAGAGCTGCTCAGCGCAAAAGAAAGTGCAGCCTGCCCAGGAATGGTGCTGCACACAGCACACACGGAGAGCTGACACAGCAAGATGACGCAACAAAAAGAGACACGGATTCCCAATGCCACTGATAAGGATAGAAGTGGTCACAGAAGAACACACAGCGAATGGACACAGAGAGCAGACAACTGGGGTGGGACGGGAAGAGGAGAGAAATAAATAAAAAATAAATCTTAAAAAAAAAAATCCTGTTCCATCTATCTTATGTCCAGGAACCCAGCGCTGGTTGGTTCTGTGCCCCGAGAGGATGGGGTGTTAGAAACCTGAGCCATCAGCTGTGAGCAATGTGGCCTCCTTTCTGACTCCTGGAGCTAAGTCCTGGGAGGACTCCAGGGGAGTCCCACAAGGCCTTGCACACTCTTGCAAAGAGCTGTTTTTATGCTGTTTCCCCGGGACCCCCAAGTGGACATAAACAGTCCCGAGGAAGATAGGACACAGGGTAGGCGTTAGTTTGACCCAAGGTCTGGCCCCCGTCTGCTGGGTGACCTGGAGCAGATCCCTGGACCCAGTCCCTCCTCCGCTGGCCTGTGGGGGTGGCAGTGCAGCCTGGCTGCCAGGGGGTGGAGCTCCCACCCGGGAAGGGCTGCGAGTCCCCTGCCCAGAAGAGCAGAAGCCACTCCGTTGAGCACCCATACGGGCGGGCGGAAGGGGCTGCTTACACGCTGCTGGAGCTCCCTGGCCTCTTGCGGGGCCGCGCCTGCGCGCCAGTGTCTGCGTATAAAGCACGCACCGTAATTCCAGCTTGCCCACAAGCTGGGCTTTTGTGTCAGCAGACATTTAATTTGATTTATCTTGGTCTGGGTTGGGCGGCATGAAGTCAACTAGCCAACAAACCCGCAATTGTTTCTGATGAGAAGAGGAGGCTTAAAAGCAGTTCTCTAAAAACACTTAATTACCTTCCGTTGGGGGGGAACCAAGTTCGGGTTTGAATAGGGCATTTGCATATCCACACAGCCTTTCCTTCCGTTCACTTTCTCCCCAAACTCAGGCAAGCTCCACGTATACACAGCTCATCAGATACTAGTAGACCTTTTTTTCCCCCTTTTCTTTGACTTTGGCTAGAAAAGGATGATTATTAAGACACCCAACCTTTATTTTTGTTTTGCGTTCTGTTTAATAACCGCTGGGCCTGTCCTGCTATGTTCATAAAGTTTATCTGTCTCTTATATAAACATTCTTTTTTTAAGGATCTGACCTCAGATGTCAACTACTGTTGTCAGTACTCAATCTTGACCCAGAAAATTGTTACTTGAAATAACTTTTGTTGCCCTGAGACCATTTCTCATCTGTCTAAGAAAGGCTGTTTCCGGAACAGCTATTGGGGAGACTCCTCTTTTCCAGAGACCAGAAGAATTCTTCTGGTCCTTTCTACAGTCAGCATGACTTGGACAGTGGAAATCTCAGACTGATTCCAAAATCAACCCATTATCTGTCCTATTTCAAACAATTAGACATTTTTCAGAGCAAAAGAGACACGTGGCAAGGGTGTTCCTGGGCTTCTTTCCTGTTTTCCAGGCTCTGAGGCTGTGCAGCCCCTCACCAGCTCCCCCCGACACCAAAGCAGTGCTGCACCTCCCCATTCTGACCCACTGCCCTTTGTCGTGATCCCAGAAGACCTCTCAAAAGAACCATGTAGCTGCGTTCCTGACATCACGTTTAGGGTAATGAGGAGGTGGCACGTTCTATTTCCTTGAGATTTCTTCCCCTTCAAGCTCCTCCACGCTTTTTCATCTATTTGGCCACAAAACGTCTGGAGTAACGAGCCTATCACCAAGGGCCTCCATTTCTCTCTCCGCAGTCATCCATAACTCCCTATACTTTGCCCCATCATTTGTCTGAAACTGCTCATGGCCAATTCTGTGGCTGGGTTAGGGGTTCCTAACTTGGGGTCCATGAATTTGGATGTGGAAAAAGACTTTGTTTTCTCTAACCTCGAATGGAAACTTAGCACATCCTTCAATTATGAACGTAGACATCAATCCACAAGAGTATTAATAGCATCCATAGATATTTTACTAGTATTTATTATCATGTTACAATTATTGAAGATGTCTTGAAACATTTAGTTTGCTAAAGGCTGCTGATGCTATATGCCAGAAATGGGTTGACGTTTATAAAAGGAATTTATCAGGGTAAAAGCTAACAGTTCTGAGGTTGTGAAAATGTCCCAGTCAGGGCATCATCAGAGACGGTGTCACAGAATTGCAGCTGTGGGTGATGAGGCACATGGCAGGGCATCCTGGCTGTCCATGCATCCCTGCCCCTCCTCTCTGAGCCTGTTTCTTGGCCTGCTCCCTGGATCCCAGCCTCCAGCCTCTCTTTCAGCTTCTCTGGGTTTCTCTGTCTTTCTGCCTCTGCAGGCGATCCTGGAGTCCTCTCTCTGTGGCAGGGTAAAATGGCAGCTCTCTTTCTCTGTATGTGTCCGCATGTCTCTCCCATTTTTAAGGGCTCCAGCAAGAGGACCTCACTGAAGAACTCCAATCAAAGTCCCCCAGCTGAATCAGATCCAATCAAAGGGTCTCACGCCCGCAGGAGTGGATTACCTCCAAGAGCATGATCTTCGTGGGATTCACAAGAGCTTCAAACCATCCCAATTATTTTCTTTCACCACTACCGAGAAATTACAATGGTTTATGGATCCACTATAAATCCTGCTATTCAATGTATGCATAAAGATGCACATGTATGACTATTTCATGATGTTTTACTATTCTGATAACTGATTTTCAATGTAAGTGGTTTCACTGATTATCCTATGTGTTTTATTTTTACATTAAACCATATTATTTTGAGAATAGGTCCATAGGCTCCTCCAGACTGCCAAAGAGGCCCATGGCTGAAAAAAAGGCAAAGAACCTCAGTTTTAATCACTATTTGGTTTCTCTAGAGCAGTTTTCTTTTTGCTAAAAGCTCTTTTTGCCTTTGCTCCCACACCACCACTCCTTCCCCCCATTATTATCATTACTCTTTTTTTGGTTCTTTAGTTCTTCTAGCTGTCTTTAGTTCATTTCTTATATTTAAGGTTTTCCCAGGATATTCTATTCTCTTTACTCCATCTCTTTCTGCTCTCTCTCTCCCCGCCTCTCCCCTCATTTCCTTTCTTCCTTCTTCTTTCCTTTTGTTCTACCTATCTTCCCTCCCTCTTCCAATGATATTTATTGAATGCTATTCTTAAGTAACTGGCAGACCTGGCGGGGGCTACAGAGGATTCCATTGGTCATCAAAATACAGTTTGATGTGTGCTTCATGATTCTTAGGCAGCGCTCAGCTTTGGGGGCTGGGGAGGACTTCTCCTTGGAGGCCACCCTTGAGCTAAGTCCTGGAGGATAGAGCGCCTTTGGTTAGGCTTGGCAGAGGGAATAGAGTGGTTGGTACCAAAGGACTGGCTGGATGGCTAAGCTGAGACTGGAGAGGTAGGGGGTGAGTCATGCTGAGCAGTTCCAAAGGGTTTTAATAGAACTACCCTTTAGAATGATTGCTCGGGCTAAGAGTGTAATGGACAGGAGAATGAAGCCTAGAGGTAGGGAAACAAGTTGAGGCTGAGAAATGCTAACCTTAGCTCTTGAATGTATCGCACACACCCATCCCTATGTTCATACTTTCCCCTCTTTTGCAGTGTGCTTTCACTGTCCCCAAACGTGCCTGGACAGCTGTGCTCCATCTTCCAGGCACCACACTCTCTTTAGCATTCCCTGACTTCCCAGCTATGTTCTAGGTGGACATTCAGAGTAAATGTTTATGCATCCATTTCTTACCTCTTCTTTGAATTACTTGAGAACAAATACTGGACCATGTTCATCTTTATATGCCTAGTCCTTATTGCTGAGCCCATGGGAGATTCTCTGAACTGAGCTGGACTAAAGGAAAGTGAAAGGAGGTTATAGAATTTGTTCATGGTCACATAGCAAAGCATGCCTAAGAAACCCCTCAGAGTTGTTCATAGAACCATGACCTCTCAAGCTGAGAAGGTCATTTCTACTAAGCTGGCCTTAGTCTTCTAAATGTGAGCACTTTGTTCTGGCATAGAAGAAATCTGTTGGACAAATACTTGCCCCTGCCAATCCCTTCCCCCCACCAGGGTTGTTTCCAGAAATAATGGATGTTTCCAGAATTCAGAGGTATAATAAAAGGACTTGAATTTTGTCCCTTTAGTAAAATTGATGTAATAGTCTTGTTTTTAGTGGAAAAAAAAGATTTCTGTTCCCACACAGTGGAGAATAAGTAAGGAAAGTGGGCTGAACTCAGCCAAGGAAAATTGCAGGTTGAAAGCTAGAACATCAGAGGCCCAGGGGCAAAATGTCTTTGTCTGTAACCCACTCTTCCTGGGGCCAGGGGTGTTGAGGAAAGCAATGGTAACATCGTGGCGATGTCACCATGAAACTGGAAAAAGTCTTTGAGCTGCCCTGATAATTGGCAATGGGTAGACCAGAAGCCTCCCCCACCCCCCACCCCCAAGTTCCTTCCTTAGATTTCAGGTCCTAGATGACTCAAAGGGACAAAAAGGCACAAGCTTTCCCCCCACCCCCCACCCCTGCAAGCACTTGTTATGTTTCCCATTCTCCCCGCCAGGATCACAATGGAAAAAATGCTAATGGCTCAGGTCTATTGCTCTTTAGGCAGGCAGCAGCCAGACACTGCACAAATCTGAGAGTTGAAAAGAATGTCAAAAAGGTTGCAGAACGAGACCTTAAACTTTCTGTGACCGCAGGTAAAGTGAGAAAGTGCTGCTAGCTGCCTCGCAGGGATGCTCCTAAAATTGATCCTTAATCCCTGGCAAAGAGAATGTTGCTGGGACACCAGAAACAGGCTTCTTCCCTTTCTTTCGAAAAGCAGGAAAAAAAGTGGCAGTCGCTGAGTGAACCAGTAAAAAAAGACAAAACAAGCCCAAAGCTTCTTCTGAAGGCTCTAGAAACAAAGCAATCCGACATATTTCTGATGCCAAGTTAAGGAAGCCTGGATTACATTTAACAAGTCCTTCAATAAGGTTTTCTTAAAATCTTAGCCAGATTTTGGTAGGGAAAACTCACTTAGTTCTTGTCAGGGCTAATTGCTGTTGGGCACATATTGAACTCTGTGGTTTAGAAAAACTGACGTAGTGAGAAAGGAATAAACATGGTACTTTAAGAAAACCTTGGAACCTGATTGGATCCCACCACCCTCACTTTCTCTTCTGCGTGGATTTTCCAGTGGTTCTGGCTTTTGATCATTGTAACTGTTGAAAATCCAGCTTTCCAAAGGCATGATGTCACTGAAAGGAATGTAACGCTGTCTGACGAAGCTGTGAACTAGCAGTAGTACATGAATTTTTGGATTGATGTCGAGCTAGCGGTAGTTTGAGCTAGTAGTTCATGCACTGTCTGTTGGATGTTGAATATGTGTGTTTTCCTCAAATTTTAAATATCCTTTGAGTTTGACATGGCACCTTGGAGTGCTTCCATACACAGTTTAAAATTTAGCACTAGAATGAGTATCGCAGACTAGAAACGTTGTAGAAAATTAAAGAAGAGAAAGTCAGTGCCGGCCAAAGTAATCAATGGCTGTGAACTCTCCAAAAGCTGTCTGCATTTGCCAGTTTTATAAATTAGAAGCTTCTGAAAGCAGCGACCTGTAGAACCCTAAAGCATTCAGGTCTAAGGAAAGTGGAGAGAAGTCTAAAGCCGAGCTTTAGCCCTTAGCCACATGTGCTTATGTCAGATTAAATTAATTGAAATTAAGTACATTTAAAAAAAAATTCAGTTCGTCAGTCACACTAGCCACACTTCAAGAGCTTAGTAGGCACAGCACAGATCTGGAAAATTTCCATCATCACAGAAAGTTCTTTATTGGTAGGCACTCATCTAAAGCAGAGGCTAGGGAAGCAGACTTGGCCCAGTGGATAGGGAGTCCGCCTACCACATGGGAGGTCCGCGGTTCAACCCCCCGGCCTCCTTGACCCGTGTGGGCTGGCCCACACGCAGTGCTAATGCGCGCAAGGAGTGCCCTGCCACGCAGGGATGCCCCCCACGTAGGGGAGCCCCACGTGCAAGGAGTGCGCCCCCTAAGAAGAGCCGCTCGGCGCGGAAGAAAGTGCAGCCTGCCCAGGAATGGTGCTGCACACACAGAGAGCTGATGCAGAAAGATGATGCAATAACAAGAAAAGAAACACAGATTCCCATGCCGCTGACAACAACAGAAGCAGACAAAGAAGACGCAGCAAATAGACACAGAGAACAGACAACTGCGGGGGAGGGGGGAAGGGGAGAGAAATAAATAAAATAAATCTCAAATAAATAAATAAATAAAGCAGAGGCCAGCAAACCATATCCCATGGGCCAAAGCCAGGCACAGCCTGCTTTTGCATGGTCTGTGAGCTAAGAATGGTTTTTACGTTTTAAAATGGCTGAAAAGAATTTGTGGAAATACCAACAAACACCTTTGATTTTGTCTTTTGGCCTGTAAAGCCTAAAATATTTACTCCCTGGCCTCTTACAGTTGCCCCTGGCCTAACTACAATGAAGGAAACTGAGGCCTGGAGACAGAAAGTCACTTGGAATGGTTCACGTAGCTTGAGGAAGGGCAATCCAGCTGGGGGGATGTCTGTCCGTTGCTTTCCTGTGTCCTGGCCTCTTTTCTTTTGGGGGTCTGGGTCCATCCAGAGGCTAAAACAATGGGTTCCTTTATTGCACTGTGAGCTTGTAAGGAAGTAACTCTTTGAACAGATCCTGATCACCATTTCCTTATGAGCTGTCATAAGGAGGACCAGGGCAACCACGTGGATCCTTGAATTTAGACGCTAGTATTGTTTTCAAAGGAGGTTACAGACACAGACAAAAATACCCGGATGGAGTAAAAGACAATTTTCATCATATAATTTAAGGTTTATGTTCTTGTATCCAACCGCACTGCCCGTGATGATTTATGAATTAATATTTTAAAATGTCCTCTAAATACCTTGTGACTAGTGCCAACTGAGTTGCATTATATTTGTGTGCGAATGAGAGGTATTTATTTGTCACACATAAACATTTAAAATGTGTTGCGTTTTTAACAACCCTGTTGGGTCGTGCCTTCATTTTTGTTTTTAATTTTAAAAATATACTAACATTAAAAATGAAACACATCAAAAAGGAAGGGGGTTGAATGAACTTGAAGACACACTGGCTCAAAGACATTTTCAAACGTTGAGTCTAGGTTTTCTGCTAAGACCTGGCTTACAGGGAAGGGGAAGAACAATCTGTTTGTAGGACACAAGGTCTGGCTGTGCAAAGGAGCTGAGTAACGGTGCCCCTTCCTGGGGCAGCTCACCTGGGCCTGGCCTTAGCATCTGTACCTGTATTTGAGCAGGAGGCGGCTCTTCATGATTAGTGCAGTAACACACCTGGAGATGGCCTTTTCCACAGGGAGGGCTGGAAGCCTTTTCTCTAAATGGTAGAGATGCCTGACCTTCATCGCTCCCTCCTCCTCAAGGCCGATCCCTACCAGCCAGTCTGCTGTATCATCTCACTAGTAAAATTGCTTGGCTCTTGGGGGAAGCCAGGGTCCTAAGATACATATCCAAAGGGAAGGAGAGGGCAAGGCAATCTATTAATTGTTCAGGATTTCTTCCAGAATTCAACAGGTGGTGTCTCGTGATTTACACTGAGTAACTGAGCAGAGGTTAAGATTTTGATAATGTATTCTAAAAAAGTTTCATTTCTTTTAAAAAGGAAAAGGTTCCTTGAGGTAATTGAGAGCACTACGGTTTCTTTCTGAGCTTGTGGGAACATACGTGAGAAGTGAAGCTCAAACATTTCTCCCTATTTGGAAGTGTTCCTAGAGGCTGCTTTATCATAACTTTTAACTAGTCACAGTCATGGGCCCTTTCGGGGGTGCACTGCTCTTGGTGGCATCTTCCGAGTTAGCATTAGGTTTTCCTCAAACATGGAAATGTTCTTATTTGGGAGATGCCACGTGCTAAAATCTTTGGGGTGGGGGGTGTGTTTGCCTCAGATGGTGGCAAACCAGTATGTCTCAGACCAGTAGAGGTCAAGCTCACTAGGCAGACCTCCTGTCTGAGACCTGGAACACAACACTATGTGGACCCTTCTGTTTGTCATTGAGAAAGCACCATGCACTTGTAAAATGCAACATCTCTTCTGCCCCTGCCTGCCTGACCACCCTTATTTTCTATGAGGTTGGCGGAACTACCATGGTAGAGGTTGGATTCTATCCCCCCAAAAGGCATGTTGAAGTCCTAACCCCAATAGCTTCTAACTCAGCTTTCCCCCACTTCTTTTTTTTTTTTGAATGGAATAATGTCACCCACTCATTGGTTTTATTTAGCTCCTACTGAAGGAGAACGCAACAGACATTGTGCCTATTAATTAGAAACCCAGAATGTGAGCAGGTTTTGAAAAATTCTTACCAATGAGCTTGCATGATGGATTTTAAATAATTTTTTTTCTTTTCCTGAACCTAGAACTGTTCTTACCAGAGAAAATGGCTCTGAAAAAAAAAAAAAAAAGAAAAAAAGAAAAAGAAAAAACAAAACCAAAATCAAAACAAAGCAATTGCCAAGAATGTTTGAAGGCTGTTGGTTTGGGCTGAAGAATACAGGAGTGTCATCCATTCCCCATTCCATTCCCTTTCTGCCCTCAAATGACAGGTGCCAGTTGGGGGGCTGGAGAGCTCAGCCAAGCTACCTCAGGGCCTGAAAACGCTCTTCTCTGGCTGGACAAGAGGAGACCACTGCACCGGTTTCTCAGGGGTGCTGGGGCAACTCTGGCCTCTGCATTTTCAGCAGTTCATCCTCTGCCCATCGCCAGAGCTGCCACGGCCGAGGTGAACTCTGTGGCTCCCACGAGGGTAGGTGGCAGGAGAGTCTGATGGCTCGGGCGTGGTCCCCTCCCTGTTGAGCCTTCTTCCAGAATTCTCTGCCATGCCCACCAATGCTGGGGCTGGCCCCAGAGCGAGGCTTTCCGGGGCGTGGTGCCAAGGAGCTCCCCATCCAGGAAGCAGAGCAAAGCCAGCCCCAAACCGCAGCCTGTCGCTGGTGTGGGACAGCCCAGCAGCGCGAGACTCGCAGCGGGGTTCTCCAGGGCCAATCACAGGGCTGCTTCCAAGACTGGCTCAGGCTTGGACCAATGAGGCTGCTGGGACGAGCCCCTCGCTGTTTCCCGGGCTGGGAGTGGGCAGACCCTCCCGGCCGGTGCAGTGCGGGAGCCGGAAGTCCGCTCAGCTGCGGGCACCATGTGGCGAGCACGTGCTCGGCAGCGTCTGCGGCCCCGGGCAGGCAATGTGCTTTGAGTTTGGACTCCCTTTCTTTTTCAGATTCATGCAAAATGCTTAAGGATGCCTGCAACACACCGTGCACAACACACCGTGCAGGGATCCAATCCCCTTTGATGTGCAGGGTCTTTTTGGAGCTTCCAAAAAAACAGTTCAAAGGTTTACTTTGGACCCCGCACCTTCCGCACATGGAAAAGGCTAAGGCCCACCTCCCCAGGCAGCCAGCTGCAGAGAATATATTGTGCCGGCTCTTTTCTCAGCTTTGGCTTGTGCTGCGCCCGGATTTCCAGACTTTACACTGTCCTGGTGGCGAAAAGAGGGGATTGAGCGGAGCAAGGTAAACGGCTCTGAGCTTTTCCAAGGTCCAGGGAAAGACGGTGGACCATGCTCCTTTGGTAAGAGCAAGGCTGACGCTTTGCCTCCCCTGGCAGGTCCTCACACTGCCTCGGAGTTTGGAACTATCGGAGGGAAACACGTTCCCCGGCTGCAAAGCAGCCATCTGGCTGCCCCATGTGAGTCAAATCGCAATTCTGCCCGGGTTTGTTTGATGGTTGCAGGAAGCAGGGGCGCCTGCCCCCATCTCCTCTTCGCCGTGGTGTGTGTGACTGAGGTACCAGCTTGGCCAGCTCGGGGTGGGGGTGGGGTCACTTCTGGGGGTGGGGGGCAGGGCTGGAGGCACATGAAAGAGAAGGCTGGATATATCAAGTTGGAGATCGCTGAGGAAACCATCCATCATGCTTCCGTGTTCTGTTTCTTTCCTTTCCCAGTTCCCCAGCCAGAGGGAATGTATTCCCGGCTCTGCCCTCAAGCTCGGGGCCTGGTGGGGTGGGAGATAGGGTTTCCACCTGCTTCCCTTGTGCAGGCCCTGAGCCTGCTTGGAGGCGAGGCCAGGCCCAGCCCTGTGTTATCAGTGGACACAGCCGGGGCCTTCCAGGCAGGGCCTCAGGGAAGGGTTCTCTCCCCTCCCCTCTTCTCTAATTATCAGGGACTCGGGCACGTCATAGAGGAAGTCACTTCTCTGTCCTGTGGGCTGATTACTTGTGAACCCGAGGTGGAGGTTTCCGCTGGGACAAAACTGGTGACAAAGCAGGCTCGAGGCGGGCCCAGAGAGCAGACGCCAGTGTTTTTTCCCACGGTTATGCAGGAGGCTCGCTGGAGAAGGGGTGAGAGGTGAGTGGCTCCCCTCGCCTCACCTTCATGCTCCTGGGGACTGCCCCACCAGTCCCGTGCCCCCCCAAGCTGGCATTTCAGTAACACTGCGCATGCTCTGTCAGAGCACAAAGTGTCCCGCGAGGTATGGAAGTCTTGTAGGTCGGTGCCACAACTATTTGGCAAATGACAGGTATATCGACACCTGACTAATTTTCATGTGGTTTAACTCAAGCTCTTTGTATCCCTCACCAGTTCTTCGTGGGGTACTTGGTTCCCTAGTGCCTCCCCCACCCCCAATTCATATCTACCTGGAACCTCAGAATATGACCCTATTTGGAAATCGGGTCTTTGCTGATGTAATTACTTAAGATGAGGTCGCACTGGATTAGGGTGCCCTGTAAATCTAAAAGAAGGGGAGAGGGAAGTAGACTTGGCTCTATGGATAGAGCATCCGCCTACCACATGGGAGGTCCAAGGTTCAAACCCAGGGCCTCCTGACTCATGTGATGAGCTGGCCCCACGCGCAGTGCTGATGCGTGCAAGGAGTGCCCTGCCACGCAGGGGTGTCCCCCGCGTAGGGGAGCCCCACATGCAAGGAGTGCGCCCTGTAAGGAGAGCTGCCCTGCAAGAAGAAAGTGGAGTGGGGCCACACACACGGAGAGCTGACGCAGCAAGGTGATTCAACAAAAAGAGAAAAGAGACACAGATTCCCAGTGCCGCTGACAAGAATGCAAACGGACACAGAAGAACACACAGTGAATGGACACAGAGAGCAGACAGCGGAGGGGGGTGGGGGGGGGGAAGGAGAGAGAAATAAACAAAAAATAACTTAAAAAAAATTAAAAAGATAAAAGAGAGACAGAGGCTCAGACACACAGGGAAG
This sequence comes from Dasypus novemcinctus, assembly GCF_030445035.2. Lineage (NCBI taxonomy): Eukaryota > Metazoa > Chordata > Mammalia > Cingulata > Dasypodidae > Dasypus > Dasypus novemcinctus. The sequence goes on along the minus strand of NC_080694.1, from coordinate 47,296,941 downwards.
GTGGCCATCTGAAGGCAGAGGTGGAGGCTGGCGTGGTTGCCAAGAAACACCAGGAGCTGCAAGAGTCTTCCCGATGGCTTTCGGGGGGTGTGTGGTCTTGCAGAAACCTGGACTTCAGACTTGTGGCCTGCAGTTCTGTGAGAGAATAAATCTCTCTTCTCTTAAGCCACCCGGTTGGTGGCAATTTGTTATGGCAACCCTAGGAAACACATAGGATGGGTTTTCTGCCTGCCTCTCTTCAACACTGATCACCCAAGACGTTCTTTGTGGTCCCACCCTCATTTGGGATTGAAAATGAATCCTCTGTGCAGGCAGCGCCTGCTCCAGTGTCTCATTTGTACAGAAATTGAATGAATGACTCTTTTTCTTTCCTCGGTTCATGTCCTTGAAATCCCCTCTGTTTCCAGAGCATTCCTGTACATTTCTCTGTCACCTCATGCTGTGTTTTCTCCACTTTTCTTCTATTTTCTGAAGTCCTTCCTCTTCAGTGAATTTCAGTTTCTTCTCATGAATCATTTGCCAGTCTCTAGAGGTCCTATGCTAGCAGCCCTTCTCTCCGTGTCACTCTAGGCTCCTATTTTCATTTTAGAACAAGCATCAGCATGCCTAAAATGTCTGCTTCTGATTGAGCTAACAATTGACGATTAGTTCCTCTATGCCAGGCAGTGGGCTCAGCACTTCTACATATCAGCAATGTTTGGAGTAACCCTGAATCACTGACCTATTTTTACATAGAAAAATACCATCACTCAATAAGCTCTCTTGTAGTATGGAAGAGTGGTTCTTCTGTAGTAAGAGTGGTTCTTTTAACACAGCACTCAGTTCTCTTTTCTCCATATCACAAATTGTTCCCCCTCACAGCTACATGAAGACTCCTCTTAAATTCAGATGGGGACTCAGACAGATATTTGTACACCAAGGTTCACCGCAGCATTACTCACAACAGCCAAAGGATGAGAGCAACCCTAAGTGTTTGACAACCACTGAATGGATAAACAAAATGTGGCATACCCTTGCGATGGACTATTATTAGCTGTACAAAGAAGTGAAGTGCTGGTATGTGCCACAACATGGAAATAATGTGAAAACATCATGGTGAGCAAAATAAGCCAGACACAAAAGGACGAATATTGTGTGATTTTGCTTATACAAAATACTTAGAATAATAAATCCATAGAGACAGAAAGCAGAAGAGTGGTTATCAGTGGAGGCAGGAGTGGGGAATGGGGAGTTATTGCAAAGTGAATGTGAATTTTGGTTTAGGATGTTGAAAATAGTCTGGAATAGACTGATTTAATGTCAAAGAATTGTCCACTGAACATGGTTAAAATTATTTTTAACTTATGTATATTTTACTATAATAAAAAATAAATAAATTTTAAAAGTTAACAAACTATTTAGAAATTTCCCCAGTCCCCACTCCATAAGTAACTTGAAGATGTAATTAAACCAAAGCGATAGATGAAACTCCAATCATGTATGTGTATTTAATTCAGTGTTGGTCAATATTTTGGGCAGATGTTATCTCTGCCTCTAGCGAACGATGAAACAGTCAATTAGTGTGAAAAACAATTCCAGACTCACTTGCTGATGACACATATTCAAAACTGATCGATACTCCTCCTTATTTAATCAACCCATTTCCTGATAATGTTCAGGCCTACTTATCTTTTCCCTTTTTTAGTTTTGGGGCCTGGACATCCAGGCCAATTCACGCCACTACTTTTCTCTGGTTCCTGGAAAACCATTTTTCATCATGAGGCACAGCGGGGCCAACAAGGAGATTTGCTATTCAGGTGACAGGAGCAGGAGTGCATTGATAATACAGAACTCAGAGATGTCCTATTCAATGGGCTGGACCACTTCCATGTGTTGTAGCACCAGAGAGAGGGAAATGTGTTGGAAAAGCCAGGGAGCCCAAGGTACAAAGTTAAAGGAATGAGAGTCACACTGGGATCATTTCAGAATTGAGGCAAAGGGAAATTAAGTTATCCAGGAAAGAGAAAACCAACTCAAACACCACAAATCTTATTTCAAATTGTGAGTCCAGCTGGAACAGTGTTTTTGATGACTGTAGAAGAAGCGAGATTATATACTCACTGTAAGGTTAATCATGCCCAGCACAGCTTTGTGCCTGTCTGTTCTTTATAGCTGGATTTTTTATAAATATCCTGAGGACAGGAGTAGTCTCATCTACATGGTCAGTCCTCTTTATTTACAGACTCTATGTTTGCAGATTTGCCTACTTACTCAAATTTATTTGTAATGCCCAAACCAATATCACAGTGCTTTCCCAGCACAGGCAGAGTAGTGAAAAATTTGAGCTGCCTGATGTGCACATTTCCAGCTAAAGTCAAGCAACTCTGCCTCCTTGTTTCAGCGTTCATCCTGTAAACAAGCATCCTTTTTGTGGTATGTTTAGTGCCACATTTTTTGCATTTTGTGCTTTTTGTTGATGATTTCTCTGTTCAAAATGGCCCCCAAGTGTAGTGCTGAAGTGCTGGCTAGTGTTCCTAAGTGTAAGAAGACTGTGATGTGTCTTATGGAGAAAATGCGTGTGTTAGGTGAGCTTTGTTCGGGTATGAGTTATAGAGCTGTTAGCCGTGAGTTCAATGTTAATGACTCACCAATAAATATTAAAGTGTCTTTAAGTAGAAACGCATATAAAACAAGTTTCCATATTGATTGGTTAATGAAAATATGACCAGAGGCCCACAGGAACCTAAGGTTATATTTTGCTTAGGAGTAATGGTTCAGTCTTCACTAATTCAAGTGTTTGTAGCAAGTTTAAAGAATACAACTGCCCCAAATAACAAGAATCTCTGTATTGCTTCACCTTGTAGTGCCAAGTAGAACACCTTGAATGCAGCAGATGTAATACAGAAATATTAACTTATTAGTAAGCCAATTGATATATGATGAAAACTTAAACTGAGCAAGAGACTTGAATAAATCATAATTTAAACGTATGCCTGGCCAGCAGCTCTGTAGGTTGAAAGTCCTGGGTATTTGTTAGGGCACCTGCTAGGGTACTATAACAAAAAGGCCCCCAAACATGGTGGTGTCAACAGGATGGAAGTTTCTTTTTCTCTGTGGAACAGGCCAGGCCTGGAGGCACCTGTAGGTCCAAGGCTGCAGCTGTAGTTATAGCCAGTAGGAGGGAGGACAAGAGGCAGGAGAGCATGGGTTGTGGGTTGAACTATGCACCCTCCCTCCCTCCCTCCCCCCCAAAAAAGCTCTACTCAAGGGCTAAGCCCCAGTCCTTCAGAATGTGGCCTTATTTGGCCTAAGGTCATTACTGAGGGAATTAGGCAAGTTAGAATGTGGTCATACTGGATTGGGGTGGGTCCTAGTACAATATGACTAGTGTCGCTGTAAGAAGGGAAGATGTTGGACAGAACACAGGAGGAGAATGTCATCTGATCCCTGAGGCAAAGGTGTCATGCTGCCACAAGCCAAGGCACACCAAGGATGGCCAGCCACCACCCGCAGCTAGGAGGAGGCATGGGAAAAGTCTTCCTCCGCTACAGAATTCAGCGCGAGCGGGCCCTGCGCACACCTTGCTTTCAAGCTTCCGTGAGATGATAACTTCCGAGTGTTTCAAGCCACTCAACTTGCAGCGTTTTGTTACGACAGCTCCAGGAAACGAAGGCAGTGTGCTTATATTCTTCCTGGGACGTGACCCGGAAGTGGTTCACATCCTTCTGCTCACATCTCGTTGGCCAGGACCTGGTCAGATGGGCACATGAGGCTGCAAGGGAGACTGGAAAATGTAGTCTCTAGGTGCAGGCTCTGCTCAGGTTAAACTCAGGCATTCCAGAATTAAACACGGGGAACCCTAAGTTAATATAGTTAATAGTGCAGTTATGAAAATGTGTCTTCATCAATGGTAATAAATGTTCCACACCAACACCAGGTGTTAAAAATAGGATTGTATATGGGAATCCGGTGTTTTATGAGTGCTTGATCTGTAAACCCACAACTTCTCTAATTAAAAAACAAAACAAAACAGGGAGAGAATAGACATTGGCAGACAACAAGCAGCCTCTGTTATAGTCCCTTACCTAAATTTTTCCTAAAGTGTCCCTATAATAAATAAATTAATTAATCCTTTCGAACAAGCTGTCATCTTTTATTCTCAATTGGTGTAGCAGTTTTGTCTATATTGATAAGATGGCTGTCACTTATAGTTTCTATGGTTCCATGAAAGTGATACAGTGCCAGGAAAAGTATACTCTCGAACAAATTCTTAGATGTTCCAGAAAGGTAGACCCCATAGAATCAAGATTAAGAAAGTGAGCCTGTATAGAGTGGGCAGAGGAAAGTAGATCTAGAAAAACTGCCTCAAATCAGACTGCTGTGGTTTTGAGTGCCAGCTCTACCATTTATTTGCTGTGTGACCATGGCTGGTTTACTTATCTCTGAACCTCAGTGTTCTCTTCTGTAAAAAATGGATAATAATTGCCATCGTACAGAATCGCTCCCAAGAATAAAAAGTGGTAAAGCACCTCATATAGTGTCTAGTTTATAGAAGTTGCTTAAGAAGATCTTTCTCCTCCTTCCCTTCCTTTCTTCCTCCTTCTCTCCTCCCTCCCTCCCTTCTGCCCTTCTTCCCTTCCTCCCTCCTTTCCTTTCAGAGAAAGGGGCTCAGTACTGAGTGCCTTGGAAGCAGGTGTTCCTTGTAGGGCATTCCCTATGATTACCCTTTTTTTTTTAAAGATTTATTTTTTATTTATTTCTCTCCCCCTCCCCGCCCCAGTTGTTTGCTCCCTGTGTCCATTCGCTGTTTGTTCTTCTGTGTCCGCTTATATTCTTGTCAGCAGCACCGGGAATCTGTGTCTCTTTTTGTTGCATCATCTTGCTGCGTCAGCTCTCCGGGTGTGTGGTACCACTCCTGGGCAGGCTGTGTACTTTTCATGCAGGGCAGCTCTCCTTGCATGGTGCACTCCTTGCACGTGGGGCTCCCCTATGGGGACACCCCTGCGTGGCAGGGCACTCCTTGCACGCATCAGCACTGCCTGTGGGCCAGCTCATCACATGGGTCAGGAGGCCCTGGGTTTGAAACCCTGGACCTCCCCTGTGGTAGGCGGATGCTCCATCCATTGAGCCAAATCTGCTTCCCTATGATTACCCATTGATACTCCCAACATGGCGGCAGTTCTTTACAGGTCACCAGAGGAAAACATTTCAACTCTGATTCAAGCACAGGGCTATAACAAAGCCCATCAGAGTTGCTGGGAACAGGGCTCAGGCAACTGCATAAGAGAAGTTTCCTCTCCCTGCAAAGCGTGTATCTTGCAATGCTCCTGGCCTACCCAGGTGGTAATCGGTTGCTGAGGGCAGGTGGCTGGGGAGCTGGGGAAGGTGATACCTGAAGCCTTTGAGGAGCGGCATGGGAGGCTAAGAATGTTCGGGAAGGGGGCCTCCCGTGAAATGGAGATACAACCCGCCTGATGCAGATCGGGGGTGTGAGACAGCAAAGACCTGATGCCTGGAGGAGGCTGGCTTGGCTTCCTAGGCTGGCCCATGTCCTCACTTGTAGAAGCACCAGCCGAGCATGGGCTCCAGGAAGGTGCCAGCGGGCACGCAGGAGGATGGGTTGGGGTGGACTTCCAGGGGAGATGGAAGGTCTCCCTCAGGGCTGCAGTCCCAGGGCTGCCTGCCTGGGCGTGGGAGGACAAGGGAGAAAATGTGGAGGAAGTTAGACACAGTGGAAGATGGCGGATTTATTTCTTCCATGATAAAGACATTCCTTCCCAGTGGCATATGCTATTGTTTATATGTGGATGGAGATCCTTGCTCCTTGGCTGAGTGTGTGGAGTACACAGGGAGAGTCGTGGGGAAAGGGGCCCCCGCAAGCCACACGTGATAAAACTGGTTTTAAAAGCTTGCACACTCAAACCTATTTACCCATGATTTATTCATGATCTACTTCCCTGGAAGTAACCTTGGAAGCATGAGGGCATTTCCTCTCCCCTTCTCCCATCCTCCCTATGTCCCTCCTTCCCTCCCTCCTCTCTTTCTTCCTCCTTCCCTCCTCCCTCTTCCCCTTCCTCCTTCATTTCTTCCCCTTCTAACAGACATTAATTTAACTCTGAGTACTGGACAAACACTCTTTTAGGTGTTGGGGAAACAACTGTGAACGAAGATATTAAAATTCTAGTTGAGGAGACCAATGATTAACAGGCAATCAAGGAAATCGGATGTGGCTCAACTGACAGAGCGTCCACCTACCATACGGAGGGTCCAGGGTTCGATCCCTAGGGCCTCCTGACCCATGTGATGAGTTGGCCCAAGTGCAGTGTTGCCGCACACAAGGAGTGCCATGCCATGCAGGGGCGCCCCTGTGTAGGGGTGCTCCACGCGTAAGGTATGCACCCCATAAGGAGAGCCACCACAGTGAAGAAAGTGCAGCCCACTCAGGAGGGGCACCGCACACACAGAGAACTGATGCAGCAAGATAATGCAACGAAAAAGAGACGCAGTTTCCCAGTGACGCCAGATAATGCAGGTGGACACAGAAGAACACACAGCGAATGGACAGAGAGCAGACAATGAGAGGGAAGGGGAGATAAATAAAATCTTTAAACAAACAAACAAACAGGCAATCAACAGCTTTGTCTTGGGTCCCTCTAGACCAGGTCTATTCCTGGCTTTCCCGTGCTAGACCCGCAATATTGCAGCTCTAAATGGCACTTACTTGGTGGTCGGGGGGTGATTTGTTCTTTCCCAGGGAGGTTTTAGGGAACAGAAACTCTGGCTGCTGAAAGATATTTGCAAACGCTGTAGCTATTGACCATATAGAGCTATGTTCAGAATTTGAAGCCTCCTCCCTGGAGGAACGTTAGAGATGGAGATAAAGGGAGATGGTGAAATCTCCTGTAATGCAGCCAAAGACGGTGGGAGAGGCCAAAGATTTCTGCCCCAGAGATTTTGGTGTGTTGTTGGGCATAGCATCGTGTCAGGTATGAAGTACAAGAACCACTGAATTCGTTGTGTTCAGTGCTTAATCCTCTTGGTTTATGTGGCGATGTTTCATACATTTACAAATGAGTCAGAGTACAATTTCAGAAATGTAAAATAACTCTTTGTTTGTCTTATGATTCACCAATATGCACTGTACATTGACCTGGCACTGCTGAGAGTTATTTGTGGTTGTAATGAAAGGAGCTTTAGGCTTTGATTCTGAAGACTGGGCTGTGGATCCCATTTCTGAAATTTTTTGGCTGACATTTGTTAATCTATGAGAGGAGGATATAGCTAGCCAACTCAGAGATGGTGGGCTGGGGTGGGGATTGAGTGTGATGAGTGTGAAAGTGCCTGGTCACCTCTGAAGCATTGTACAGATGTTAGATGTTAATTGACAGTTACTATTACTAAAGTGTCAGTTTACTTTTTTTAAAAAAAGATTTATTTTTATTTATTTCTCTCCCCTTCCCCCCTATTGTCTGCTCTCTGTGTCCATTTTCTATGTGTTCTTCTGTGTACGTTTGTATTCTTGTCAGTGGCACTGAGAATCTGTGTCTCTTTTTGTTGCATCATCTTGCTGCATCAGCTTTCCATGTGTGCGGCACCACTCCTGGGCAGGCTGTGCTTTTTTCATGTGGGGCAGCTCTCTGTGCAGGGTGCACTCCTTGCACGTGGGGTTCCCCTACACGGGGGACACCCGTGCATGGCACGGCACTCCTTGCGCGCATCAGCACTGTGCATGGGCCAGCTCACCACACAGGTCAGGAGGCCCTGGGTTGGAACGCTGGACCTCCCATATAGTAGGTGGATGCTCTATCAGTTGAGCCAAATCTGTTTCCCTCAGTTTACTTTTAACTAACTTTTAGTGCCCTGATATAAACTTGGTCATTTCGAGGATCTACCACTTACTACTGAAAACTAATTGTAATGCTTAGATTTGAGCTATAAATATCTCTGCCCTGTGGTGGTGAAAATGCCAAGGGAAATTCCCAGATAATAGTACCCATGCGTGAGTCTTTATCCAAATCTTCCTTCTCCCTTGATGAGAAGGCAATGTGTAGAAATCTTAGACAATGTTTTAACCGATTAACATATTATCAAGCTTTACTTCTTTGGAAGAGCTGCTCAGAATATTATTATGTTATCTACAGAACACTTCAAGTGATTCCAAGATCAAAGGAAGTTCATGATCAATACTTTCGGACTGGTTTTATGACTGTCACCTACTATTGTTTCTGGACTAATGTGGCTGGGACAAATGGACTGTCTCTCCTCTGTGTGAAGTTCTTCATCTGACAAGTGGGAAAACTACTGCTAGATTCCTGTCTCTAGGCAAGGCTTTTGAACAACTAAGGGTAGAGGTTGCTTGAAACCGCTCTTGGTTTAGATACTGCTACAGGTCTTTGTGGGATGAAAGAGACGTATTTCAAACACCAAAATACATAAAGACTGACTCCTTCACAGCCCACACCTTCTAGGATGCAACATGGATTGAAAACCAATGAGCCATATTCTGCCAGGTAGAAAACTATCTCTTGGGATCCAAATGAACTCCCTTCCTTTCCACTAAAGTGCCATTTATTACCTTATAGAATACCCAGTTGGTTTCTAAAGAGCTGACCGGTAAGTAAAATGAAACAAAATTAGCTACATGATCTTGTAAATTGGTCTGTTCTGATGACAACAGACAATGACAGGGAAAAAGTGCCCTTAACTATAGCTGTACTAGTTACTATAGATATAGCCCTGTGGTTTTCATGGAGTGCTCAGGGAAGGAATCATTCTCACCGTAGAGTCTGGATATCAACACTGTGGAGTTTGGACATCACACAGGTCCTGCTTCTACTGAATGTAACAAACTACAGTTTAAACAGTTGGAATATTAATACCAACAGACAGGCTGCCAATGAAGACCTGCTGTGTTCTGAACTGTAATTGGGGGAGAAGGAAAGGGAAGGGAGGCTACTTAGCGGATAGGACCGGATCGAGATCCATTCTTGTGGTGCCAGGCCCCTTGGTTGGTGAGAGAAGGTTCAGGACTCCTAGAGACCAGGGGCTTGGAGGCATGAAGAGAGAACCACAGTCTGCTTAGCTGCCCCAGGATTCATTTCTGACTTCTTGATGAAGCAAAACCCCACACTTTTAGTTCTGAGAAGATCAACCAAATGAACCAAGCACCAACCCCTTGAGAAACAATGTGAAAGTTGTTCATGGGCCAGCAAGACTGACCTTATTTTTTGCCTCTCTGCTCTCCAACTTGCCTGCACCGGCTTCTGCTCTCTCTCTTGCCCCAGTACAGAAGCAGTTATCCTCGGGCTCTCAGGTCATCCCACCCACGATTTAATATACATGTGCCTATTTCTTGACAATACAAGGCATCTGTGATAAAACATGGCTAAGGGGCAGGAGCATCAGAACCCTGCAGGCTCCCAGAACATATTTCCTACAGCCTTTGGCCACTAAATGACAGTCCCTTCATCTCTACCACCTTAATCCAAAGACTGGCAGATCTGGAAGGGATCTGAGTGTTCATTTTCTTACCCACCATTCTCATTTTTCAAGATGAAGAAAGGGATACCCAAGAGTTAAAGTGACTTGCCCAAGCCACAGCTGACCAATGGCCAAGTTACTCGAAGAACCCCAATTCCCACTGTCTTCTACTTGAATATCACTGGGGAGGCTAGTCGCAGAATACTCAGTGAGCTGTGCCCTGGCGTTGGCATGGATTCCTAGTCTAGGGTCCTTTCAAGGCTGTGCCCTGGAATCATGACCTTTGTCTCCTTTTTCCTTTTTGAGATTGTCACCTAATGTCATGCATCTGTGTCCTCAAATGGAGGCTGAGGTTAAGAAATTCCTCACGAAAGGTTGGTCTGAAGTTCATATGGAATAATGGAGGTAAAGTGTAATTTATAATTTTAAAACATTCTGCTGGTATAAGATGATTATATAAATATCCACCACATATCAATCCTGTTTTTTGGCCTGGAGCACCTTAATCCCTAGGTTGTCCATAATTAATTTCAGCTGTATGATTAATATGTTAATGAAGCCCTCATTCAGCCCTGGGCACTTAATTGTCCTATAATTTCTTGGACTCCAGTTGGGAGTCTGTGCTCCCAGGCTCTGCAGGGCTTTTTGTGGAGAGAGTGTGTCTTGTCTTCACCACTTTTCAAAAATCCCAAGTCCAGCAATAGACAAACTGGAGGACTGATACGGCTGCATATCCATTGCGGAGAACCTTTGCTACAGAGGGGCTCTGATTACCAAAATTCAGACTAACACGTGAATTCCTAGGATCCCCAACGATTGTTCAGCATCCGAAGATCTTAGGAATGAATGAGGGTGGACAGAGGTCCTTAACAGGGTAGAGAAAGAGTTCAGAGCACGTCAGTGAGCAAAGTCAAAGTGTGATCTTTGGAAAGCAGAAGACTTTTTAATCATAATGTAACAGCTTATGCTGCTTAAAGTTTCATCATTTCCTTTCCTCCAAATCTTGCCCTAGCAGAGTGGCTAGTTGCCCCAACAATTGTTTGCTGGAACATCTACTGGCAAAAACAAATAAATAATTGTAAATTCCTGGTTTGAGAGATCCTTTCCCGGTGCAGCCCCCAGTGTCTGCCATCTTTGTTGTTTTGCTCTGTGAGGATTTTCTCAGTCTCTGCATGTCTGGCTCCATGGGTAATCTTTTCAATGTGCAGGAATATTTCAGAAGGGAAGCAACAGCATCTTGGACACTGGAAAAACTCAAAGAATTCTCTTTTCATACCTGCTGCAATGTGCTAATGACCAAAGGTTACACAAGACACAAAGTTTTTGGCTCTCCTGATATGAAAAGTTAGCAAAAAGGCTTCATGCCATTTTCCATCGCCGTTCCGAGATCACATCTGTTTGGAGCTGAACCGTAGCATGTGTGCTGGGGAACCTGTATGAAATTAACTTTTATAGCTGCCTTTACAAGCAGGATCTTTTATTGTCTACAACTTGGCCAGGATTCAGGAAGTTCCCGAAATGATTTATTGTCATATGTGCCTATTCTATGGCGGCCGATGAAACTGATATATTATTGAACATATGCAGGCATTCTGGCTAGAGACAACGGATCATCTAAACCTTTTATCCAAAAGGATAGAAAGAATCACATTGCTGAAAGGGGAAAGAAGTTGAGTATTGGTTTTAAGCGAAATAATTATTTGCAGGAGCAAAACATTTGTTACCAATCCTATAGTTCTTTCTGTTTGCAAGCGTAGTAAAAACTTACTAGAATTCAGAATACATTTTTTTAAGACAAATATTTAAACTACTATTTCCCACTAAATGTTTGATTATATTCTTGTAATATCAGGGATGCTTAGTTCAGTTTATTAGACCATGATAGTAAGAATCAAAGATCATGAATTTAAATTTCTTTCACATTAATTAACACTATGTACAAAAAAAAAAGAGAAAACCCTCCTTCATTTTAACAGAGGCCCCCTCAGTCCAACCAACCATCTCCCATATGGTCACAAGAAGAATTTGGTGAAATGTTTGGTTACACAACAGTCCCTCTGTACTTATACGTAGAAAACCTCAAGAGCACGTTTTCCTGTTGATGAATCTGGAGCATTTCCATATGTGAAAGATAGCATATTAAGGAACAATAACAATAGCTATGACAACATAGCTTTTCATTAAATCAGAATAAAGGATAGAAAATATCAAATATATGTTTACGATCTGCATTCAGAGCATATAAAATATTTAATCCTATGGCAAAATCTGGAGCTTCTGGATTCAGTGTGTACTGTCTCAGCCAGATAGCTAATCGACACATTCCTATTTCAACTGGAAATGGGTAAAGATTTGTGAGCTTCAGATGGATTTGGAAATGAAGCCACAAACTCCCGATCTTAGGAGGCTTGTTTAACCAGAGAGAAGATTTGGATCCACTTTCCTGGTTGTCACTGGAAAACATTCTATTGATGGTGTTGGTGGGAAACAAAACATCCCTAGGTATTATATACATATGGTCTGCAGGATCATTTTATAAGGCAAAGGTGAGGGACGTTTCTTCCCGGTGTTACTGGATTCAGTTGTATTTTTCCTCCTGACAATGTAGACACCCACTGTTTGGAACAGAATTTGGAGTCTAGTTTCAAGATCCTGCCTGGTCTACAGTTTATTCCATGAACACTATTTTCTTTAAAATGGAAGGAATTTATGTAGTTGCTACTTCCCTCATCTTCATAAAGAACTTTAGTTTTAACAGTGTCATTGACTTTTTACAAATAGACTAGAAACTGAATTTAAGGGGCTTAGATTGATTACAGAACTATTTATTATACTATTATCCCTAAAATTCTGACGTCATATTTTTGCATATGAGCTGACCCTAGAACCAGAATGAGTCCTGGTTAAGAAAGTACCTTAGTTATGTTCAGAAATTGCTTTCCCTCACCTTGAACTGTTAGGCGTGATGGTTTAACATAGTTTCATGTTAATAAACTTGTTTATTATCTGCCAGGCAGGTGAATTAGCTTTGAATAGTGAAATAATCTTTCATAATTGTAACTCCAGCTAGCAATCTCAGAACAGTAGGAACCTCTACCCAGGTGGGTCAAGTGGAAATGCACCCTCTTACCTTGAGGCTGGAAGAAGACAATTCAAAGTGTACATCTCTCTGTCAGTTCTATCATCTTTGCAAAGAGAGAAAGATTGCACATTTTTTAAAGGACTTTGAAACCGTCAAATGTGGGTCACGTGAATTTGGTGTGAAACTTCACGTGGCTTATCACTGATGCAAAAAAAAAAGCAATTGGTGATCTGGTAACTAATTACTAACAGCACTTTCACTATGTTATGCGAGTGTGAACAAGAATCATATGTTTATTATAGTTCATCCCTGTTGGTGTACTTACGTGTTACTGGTAAAAGTGTGATAATGAACAGCTAGTTGATTTCTGAGAACTGCTGGGGACTCCTTGATAGCATTCTTTTGTACTCATCGTGCCCAGAGGCCCTGGGGGCAGTGGACATGCTTTACAGAAATGAAAGAAGCTGGCAGTTGTGATTTAAAAGCACCCTGACAGACTTGAATTAGGAGATCCTGGAATAACCACCTGAAGCTGATGAAACTGACTTGGTGTTGCAGGAAGCTGCTGGGACTCTGAAATGGAGTTGTCTAGACTCTTCACTCAAAATGGGGATCTGCCTTACCTGAACATGCCAAGTCGTGCTGTGGAAATGGAATCAATAGATATTGGTGAGTGCTGCAGAACTGAATTAACTCAGGGATTCCAGGAGACGATGAGGACTTCATTATTCATTCAAGCACAGATCAGTAGCTGTAGATACCTAATTTGTTTGTTTTTTAAAGAGACTTTTATTCAAGAATGTTGAAAAGGTTTATAATGCCCATGATGGGGAAAAAAGGGCCCACTCATCAAACTGGATGATTATGGATTCAAAGAACTTCAGATAAAGGGCTAGAGATTTTTGTGCTGAAATATAAAAAGGGATGCTAAGGATATAAAGGCAGAGCAATTCAAAGGAACAAATTTGGAATCACAGAATCCTGAATTGGGGAATTAGAGAAGCGCTAAAGGGAATTGTCTTTTCTAAGCTCCTGCCATTTAGCAGATGAAGAAATAATATTAAGACCTTGTAGCTGGTTAGTGGGTAATTTGGAACTCTTCAGTCTCCTAACACCTAGACCAGTGCTCTCTCCAATAATCAATTCCTTAAGAACTTTCTCATCTCTAAATCCATTCTCACCAAGAAAGCATCTGCCTTGTAATTTGGTTTTTGGACCAATCTCTGTGCGGATAGCTGGTCTTGTGCCAAATATGTCTTTGATGGATTGAATTATGTGCCACAGTTTAGACATGCTCTTAATCTGTCTTCCTTTGGGTGTGAACCCATTGTAAATAGGACCTGTAGAAGACATTGTTTTAGTTAAGGTGTGGGCCAGCTGGATGAGGTGGAACCTTTATCTGGAGTTCTGGAGTTCTGGAGTCCTTTGTAAATGGAAGGAATTCAGATGTAATGCGAGAAAGCCACAGAACCGGAAGCCAGAAGTTGGAAGCAGGAAGTCAAGGGAACCCGGAAGAGAAAGGAGAGGATACTGCCTTGTGACCTGAGGCAGACATACAAGCCTGTGGCAGCCAGCACCAGAATATTAGTCTTTGAGAAGAAAGCACTGCCTTGCTGACACCTTGCTTTTGGACTCCTCCTGTACTCAAAACTGTGAGCCAGTTTCCTTTGTTTAAGCTAACCTAGTGGGTGGTGTTTGTCACAGAAGCCCGTTAAACTAATACAACGTCTCACTCCTTATTGTAAATTAGCAAGTTTACTCTCTGATATAAATCATGTATTGTGCCTCTGGGAAGTTTGAGTCATGTCCCAGGGTCACTGGCCTGTGAAATCAGAAAATCTGGATTCTGGTCTTATTTCTGCCAAGTCACTTCACTCCCTCAGGCCTCCTCCCCTTATTTATAAAGTTGGAAGAATGGTTGTGTGATCTCTCAAGGCCCTCTCAGCTCTCAAACTAAGATCCTATTTAAGCATGTTTGAAGGGGAGACAATGGGACCTCTTTCCAGGGCAGGAGGACGACTGTCTTTTTATGTGCAAATGTGCATTGTGGGTTCCCAAAGGGAGGTGGCTGTGAACTGCTGGTGGAGGTGAGGACCCCGGTGGCTTGACCACACCAGAGAGCAAAGTTGGAAAAGACAAAAAAGGTCTTTGAACAATATTGCTTCTAGGTGGGAGGATTGGCAAATGAACCTGGTAAAGAGTCTAGATGAAGCTCATTGAGAGTCCACTGATTTAGGAATTGGTAGAAATCAGAATCTTTGAGTTTCTCCAAGTGTGTACCAATGATGTTGTAGGAAAAAAATGATTCTGTGACCTCATAAGTTTTAAAAACATTGGGTAAAACAAAGTTAAAACTGGTTTCTTTTTCCTTCCTCCCTCCCTTTTCTGAGAAGAACAGACATTTTATTTTTAAGATAAAAGTTCTGTGGAGGTGATGGTAGCACAACATTGTGAATGTAATTAACAGCACTGAAATATATACCTGAAGGCAGTTAAGAGGGGAAATATTAGGTTGTATATATGGTGCTAGAATAAAAATTTTTAAAAGAATCATGGAACTGAAAAACAAAACACAACTAGTTTCTTTATTATGGGCTTCTCAGAGCCTTTTACATAGTAAATTGCTTTGGGAATCTCCAAGGTGCCAAATTGCCCAAATTTATTTAGCCATGGAACACATTGTTTCCTAGTACAGTCCATGGGAAATGCTGTCCTAAAACAGGCAGACAGGGAGGAGGGGAGTTTAGGTGACCCCCTGTAAACCTGTGGAAAGATAAGTCTCAAAAAAAAAAAAAAAATCCACCCAGAAGAGAAAGAACCAGGCACTCACCTCTAGATCCCAATGCAAGCTCACAGCCTATCTGAGCCTGGACTGGAAACTGTAAGGTAATGAGAATCTGTGGAGGAAACCGTAACCTTGACATGAAACCCAGGATAAAGTAGATGCCTTTTAAAAGGAGGCAGCAGGCCACAGCGTTCCAACACCGTCTAATGTTTTCAATGGTACCAAACTAGTGGTGTTACATAAATGGGTTCTAGCTAGTGCCGGGGCTGCAGATTATGTTGCTCATCAGGATACCCTCATAGTGAAGCAAAGGTGAATCTTTAAAAGATTAATTTTGCAGTGTGCAGTGTGATTCAAAGGGGCAGGTCAGAGCCCAGAGCAAGATCATGTTGAAGATATGTGGAATCTCCTGGCCAGTAGGGACCTGGAAATTCACGGATATACATCAGAGGTTCAGTGAACTCATGGGCACAATTTTTGTTTCAACAGTGTAGATGGCTTTCATTAAACTCTACAATGGGTCTATAATCTCCCAAACAATCTAAAGCCTAATGAGACTCATTTTACAGATGAAGAAACTGAGGATCAGAAAAATGGTTTCTTTGGACATCAGCTTGCTTGACTGATACTTTACTGTCACACTGGCAGTGAAGTCATCCTGAGAACTGGTGAGCACTAGGTGGAATGGAGAATCTGCTGTGTGAACCTTGACCATTCATTGGTTTCGAGGATGCCTTTGCCCTAGAATGAAAGCCCCTAGACTTTATAATGTACACTGTACTTCCCATGTAGCCTTTGCAGGCACCTGGCCTTTTCTACATCTGTGGTCCACTATCCTCTTAGTAGGACTGTTTATCCTCAAACTTCTAATTCAACTTATTTCTTCCAGAATCAACATCTTGTTAGCCACATGGGGACTTCTTCCAGCTTCACCCGGGATGCCAGATTCATCTTCTTCCACCCGCGATAGAATAGCAGGAGTGTTTTATACCTTGTCAGGTAGGGCCTACTGCCCCTATCCAGCAGGAAGTAATTGCAGAAGAAAGACCATCGTCCTTCAGCACCCTTTAAGAATAAAGATGTAAGGGAGTTGAGGTGGTGCAAGTGAGGAATCACCTCTCTCCCACTCAAGAAGGACCCAGGATCAGTTCCCAGAGCTGCCTAATGAGAATATAAGCAGACACAGAAGAACACACAGCGAATGGACACAGAGAGCAGACAAAGGGGGGGGGGGGCGTAAATAAATAAATAACTCTTTTAAAAAAAGAGAATAATGCTGTAAACTCTCTGAGGGGGGAGTTGAGGTAGGCTGGTAAATAGGGAATCAATAGGTGGATCTGGCAAGAAGCCCACTTGGCCATCAGTACCTCCCAAGATAGCTGCTGGAAGATCTTTGCCAGAACTCCCATTTGGAACGAGATTTCCTCCAGAAGCCAGAAGAAGCCCTGGATGTTCTCCAGGGGCCTTATCATTGGGCCCTCCCAGGGCACTGATGGGTGGGGTAATCAATCAAAACAGCAAACAGCTGGGACTCCTCCCCTGTCATTAGCGAAGGGGTGGACTAATTAATGGTTTAAAAGGCAAGCACTAAAGCAATCCACCCCTCTTGCCTCTCCCCCTTTGCCTTCTTTCCCCCTGTTCTGGCCTTCTCCCCCCTACCTCTGCCCCCATCTTGGATCAACAAGCTAGTGAAACCTGGGCATTTGTAATCTGTAATGGGGAACTGTAATCTATAAATCAACCCTCTTTATCACTTTTCAGCCCCTTCCTCTCTACCTGGGATCTGTTATTTTCTCCCATTTCTCTTCTCTCCATTCCTTAATAAATTACTGGCCTAACAAAAAACAAAAACAAAAGTGTATTTTACTTCCCATTTTACAGATAGAACACAGACAATGCAAATCACTCAGAACATTTGCACTAGAAACCTTGTATTTTGACTCTCATAAGGAATTACTCATGATCAATTTATGTATCCCATATGTTTAAAAAAGCAGATCTGAATTTTGGTTTTAAACATAAATAATTCTGAAAGGTTTTTTTCTGTGTTCAGTATCACACTGTGTTTGTGCCTTGGATATCACAAAGATTTCAAAATCAAAAGAGTCTTCATTTTACCTTTTGGGAACATGGTATAATTTATCTGCATGATTGCATTTTAATTAGCACTCCCATTGTCTATTTAAACATGTAAAGATATAAAACAAGCGAACCAAATAGGAAGACATATAGCCAAAGTGTTTGCTACCGTGCAGTTACTGAACACTGCCTTGGGATAAAGCCTGTACCAGACTCAAATTTAATAGTGTGAACTGGTTCAAAATAGATCCATTTGTATGCATAATCTTTTACATAAGGGCTAAAGCTGCCTTAGCAATTGTTGATCATTATGGAACTTTGCACAGCTCAGAGGATCTCCAAACATTCTGGGTGAGGAAATCGGCCATTCACCCAATTGAAACACAAACGTGGGGAGAGTTTTATACAGGGCATTTTTACACAGGTCTTGGGTGGCTACACGATGACCCTGCGTGTGTGCTGTTGGGCGTGGGGAGGGTAGGAAGTGTGAAACACATGGCGAGAAGTGACCTAAGGTTGGAGGGAGTTTTAACCCTCTATACAGCACAGCTCGGTGGTGGTAGTGGAACGGTGGTAGTGGAATGCAGGCTTGCTGCGGTCCTGGGAGCTTCTAGGTTTCAGAATTCCAATGTAGTCCGTTAAGATCAGAATATAAAGGCCACAGCAAAGAGAATTTGATCCTCGGGATCCCTAGAAGCTCGCCTTTGAGGGCTTAGCAGATGGGGTCCTGAGGGTTTCTGTTTGGCAGTGCCCAGTAGAGGGTTGGGTGAGTTGTGCTCAGGCTGGTGAACAGATAGCCGTGATTATCCACTAGCAGTCAGTGTTCATAATTAGTTGGTTTAAGGAGTAATGTATGGGGAAGCGGATGTGGCTCAAGCAGTTGGGCTCCCATCTACCATATGGGAGGTCCAGGATTCAATGCCCAGTACCTCCTGGTGAGGGCAAGCTGGCGAACTGGCCCATATGGAATACTGCACCGCGCAGGAGTGCTACCCTACATAGGAGTGCTGGCCCACGCAGAGAGCTGGTGCAGCAAGATGACGCAATAAAAAGAGACACAGAACAGAGACAATAAGAGATACAGCAGACCAGGAAACTGAAGTGGCGCAAGAGATTGAGCGCCTTTCTCCCAATCCAGAAGGTCCCAGGATTGGTTTCTGGTGCCACCTAAAGAGAAGACAAGCAGACACAGAAGAATACACAGTGAATGGACACAGAGAGCAGACAATGGAGGAAGGAGGGAGAAATCTTAAAAAAAAACAAAACAGTAATGTATGGATATTTTACAATATTTCTACTATAAGATGAAATGGAATACTTTTTATTACATGGTGCACTCATCTACCAGCTCATCTACTAAAACTCAGGTTCAGGGGAATGAAATGCTTAAACACTTCCTTGAAGTCACAGTGTGAACTTAAACTAGAGGAAAAACATACATCTATGAAGCTTTGAAAGACAACCTGAAGCAAGTTTAGAACCAGTAGCTGTTTTAGCAGCCCAGTGATAATTTTCTTGTGACATCTCATTGAACAGAACTGTTCACGGGACAGCACTGTTACTTTTTTTTGGTGGAATTCAGACTGATGCTTCTTGCCAAAGCAGACCATTTCCGTCTTTGTAATAACAGATATTATTAGAGACCTGGGGCAGTTGGGGAGTCACTTATCTAGAGATCTGGGGCAGGTGGGGAGTCACGTATTTAGAGACCCCTATGTGGGGAAAGACCAGCCACCGACAACAGGTTACGGGAGATTTGGGGGAGGACACTTGCTTGTTAGAAGCCTAATGCTCAACTTATCTAGTAATTTACCTCTTGCCCAAGCACTTATGTCAACTGACAACAGGCTGCTCCTGAGTTTCTCAGCCATGCCTCACCCCCTAGCTCCCACTTTCCTTCCTTTAACACTGTTCAATAAACCATCTTGTTGCCTAGTTTGGTCCTTGAATCCTTTCCTGCAATGAGACAAGAACCGTCTCCGTCAACAAGATGTCCATGGTATTTTGGGCCCTCCCGAAGATAAACAGTTCGGGACTTGACCTCTGAACTCTTAATGCACCCCTCACTCAATAAGAGATGGGGCTAATGGTAAGGGCCCCAGCTGATGACTTGCTTGTCCTCCCCCATCAAATGCCTCATTTAAAAAGTGTGTGTGTTGGGGGGAAGGGGGTGGACAACAAAACAAGGGTGGCAAGCCAGAGTCTTTGTCCGTTCTAGACTCCTCTCCGTGGTGCTGACAAATGAGAGGGAAGGCATACACTTCCTGCTCCTTTTCTTTAAACCCATTAAGCCCCCTCTCTGTAAACAGGTCCCTTGTTGCTTTTGTTTCGTTCTCCTCCCTTCCCCCTTTTGTTTAAAGCGTTGACAGTCCTATAACTGCTTTAGCCATCATTCTCCCAGAATACAACCAGCACAATGGCGTGGTTACAATGGAAGCGGGAGGCAGCCAGCGATTCAAGTGGGCCTCCCAGGCTTTCAACAGATTTGTGAGGCTGAAGCAGCCATCCCTGCGTGCTTGCTGAGGATGGGCAGGGGGGTTGCAGCGGGTTTTGTAAGGATCGAGCTACAGGAACACACTTCTGCCTCTTTAAAGTGTCACGTAGCGTGGGGGAAGGAAGCTGTCACTCCACGCTGCTCAGGTTCCTCCTGACTCCTCGTTGTTCTGTCTTGCTTATGTCCTAAGCACTGCGCATTGTACTGGGAGGTGAGTAAGACCTGCATCTGGCTGGCATGGAAGCCCAGGACCTGGTTGATGCTTAGTGCCATTTCCAAGGCCTTTGCTGACATTGCATCTTTCCCCAGTCCTTGGTGGTTCCTCTCAAGCTTGGATATCTCACATGCACTCATGCTGCCCCAGCAGCCAGGGTTTTGGTTCAGAAATCTTCATCGCTGGTTATTTCCCATGCTCTGTATTCTCCTGAGACCTGGGGTCTCTCGCGAAGAATTTGTATAATCTTCTGTCAGTCACTTACCTTCTCTGCTTTTCACTTTCTTCTTCTGTAAAATTAGAATAGTTCTGTGGTGCCTGGACCAGAAGCTTCCTCTGGGCTCTTGTTAGAAATGCAAATTCTCTAGCCCTAACAGAGACCTACAAAATTGCCCAGCAAGGGGCTTGTTCTCACAAGGTCTCCAGGGGATGGTGATGCAAGCTCAAGTTTGAGAACACCCGGGAGAGATGGTCTTTTATGTTCTTTCTCGCACTGGCATTTCCATGACTCTTGGTTTTAGGCTATCAAGCCAGGTCCCACCTAAAGCCCTACACATGGGACACCATTTTCCAGGGTGAAGCTTGTCAAGTGTATCAGCTGTGGGCCTCCTTGCCAATGTACAAATGAAGAATTATAGTCATGTGATGAAAGGAAAAGTATAGAATGTGAACTAGCGTGGCCGGTTGAAAGCCTTTCTGTTTAGAATTCTGTATCCCTCTTAAGTCAAATTGAAACGATTTCACAGGACAATAAGTTCTCAACTATTGTACCTCTCGAGGCAGCGTCTGCTTAGATGTGCACATTTACTTGCTCTGAAAAGAGAACTGAAAGGCTTTTTTTCTTCTTTTTTCCCCATACCCAGAGATCAGTTCTTTGTTTGATAAAGATGGCTCAAGAACTTGAATAATGCCATGTGGCTTCACCTGCTGCCAGTCACTGCTCTATTGTATCTCGAGGCTAGAAAGATGGCTTCCTCTGAAGTAGGCATCAGAGCTGCTGCAGCAAAGCTCTAACCCCAGGTCCCCCTGCAGACACAATTTCTCTGCTGATCTGCATTCCTCTCTGGCTTGGGTAACTTTTTCCTTATGTTTTTGGTCTCAGTTCAGGCACTGGCCTCTTTGGGCACATTCTTCCTGGAATTCGACAGTTGGGTTGGGAGGCACACCTCATTGTCCCCATAGTCTCCCATGCTTACCTGTGTCACAGCAGCCAACATGGGGGGTCCTAATCGCTACTTGACTCATCCGTTTCCCTGACTCAACAAAGTTCGGTGAGGACAGGGATGGTCCACTCATCCCTCATTTAGTTCCCAGTGTCTTACACAGTGGGTGGCACTTAAGAGGGAATCAGTAATTACTTCTCTGTGAAGAATGGCTCCAGGTCCCCTGGCTGCCCTCTGTGAGATTAATTATTCCCTTTTCTTACCCATGTATGTCGACGTTGATTCGTTTCACATTTATGGGTCAAGTAAGTATTGCCTGAATACAAGACATTGTGCTAGGTGATGTCAGGGATTCTGAGTGGAGTCCCTTGTGCCCTTTACCAAATGAACCAAGTGGCTTCTCCTTTTTTTTATGTGTTTGCACCTGTGTTGTGAAGGCCTGTTCCTGGGACACTTCAATCATTGGCCTCTCCAGGCCCTTCTCCTGAGTGATTTAATTTTTCCCTTTTATTCCCATTCCCTACTCCCATCTCTGACCTCTTCGCCAGCAACCAGTTTTATTGTGCTTGTGTGTATTGTTTTATTTGCCTGTTTTCCTGAAGCACATGTATTTCTGTCTGCGAATATGTGTCTTAAATGTACATAAATGGGATATCAGAAGTCGTATTCTGCGTCTTTTTGCTCAGCATGCTGAGGTGTGTCTGTGTTGCTGTCAACAGAGCAACAGTGCCTTCTTGCTGCTGTGTCGTGCTCCGTGGCGTGCATCCCCCATCTTACTCATCTGAGTCCGTAGTGCCGAGCCCCAAGATTGCCTCCAGCTCCCCGGGACCTCATGCCCGTCCCCTTGCTGACCTGATTCCAGATTGTAGCCCTTTGTCTGTAGTAGACATTGCCAGTATCTTCTTCCAATTTGTCACTACTTAGCTTTGTTCATGGTGTCCTCTGCTTAAAAAGTAAAATCCTTTGGCTTTCTTTTCTCTTCTTCAAAATACATTACTGAGGTTGGTTTTCAGTGGCCTTAATTTATTCACTTGATTCTGAGCAAAAGTGGGTAGCTTTATACCCCTATATAAATGTAGCTGTGTTTTCAGATGTAGCCATAGATATAATCATGCATATGTGGACCACAGCGTGCCTAAATGCAGAGAAACCTCTGAGTATTAACCATAAAACGGACCTAAATGGTGGTGCACTTGGGAATAGGAATGCAAGTATTGTGAATAGGAAGTCATGTACCTGTGTGATAAACCCCGTAAATTAAGCAAAACAAGAGAAAAGAGAAAGGAAAATTCATGAGAAGGTTCTTGGGACATTGGCACTTGGGGCCCAGAAGGAGCCAAGCTGGTTTCCCTTGGGCAGACCTCTGCGGACTCCACTTGTAGAATTTAGAAAGAATCCTCTGAAAGCCTCCTGTAGGCTGTGCATATTTTCTCTTGGTTAGCAGGTAGCCTGTTAGAGTTAGCAAAGTTTCCAGGGGCTGTATGTATAAAGAAAACCATCCAAACTCCTTGGCATGTGTTAAGCAACTTTGCGGTCTAGCCCCGCTAACCTCAATTTCATCAGCTCCTTCCAAAGCCTTTCCCATCTCTTTGAACGAAAGCTACACCAAATCCCGTACTGCAGTTCCCCTTAGCATGCGCACTGGCTGGTGCTTCTCCCTGGAAGGGACTTCCTCCTGATGGACTTCTCCCTCTACCGAAGACCCAGCCCGAGCTTCATGAAACTCCATGTCTGTCCTCCACCCCCATCCCATGCCATCCCATCCCAGGTGCTTCCACCTGGTCAGGTACACACCCCAATCATTGCATACATCACACTGTCTTAGGCTTGTTATGTGTCATCCTGCCCCAGGCTCCACGTGAGTGTGATCTTCTCGAGGGAGGGATAGGATCATATTCTTTATGTGTCACCAATAGAATTTCAGACATAGTGTGGAGACTCAATACTTCTCTCCAACATGAGGGGAATCTACCTTCTCATCCATTAAAGAATACCATCTGATAGCCCAGAGGCTCATGTTTTAGAAATATCAACGAACTTATCTGATGAGCGAATTCATGTTACTGGTTTAGTATGGAACATCTTCTGCATGATATTTGCATCTTAAAAGGGATTTTCTGGAAAAAGAAGAATCATGGTAATATAGAAGAGTGACTACAATAACGGAATCCGCTAAGTAGCAACATGGCAGCTTGATGGGGTGGGGAAGTTGGGGGGAGGGGCAGACAGTCTTTACAATGCCACTATGTAAAATATCAATATTTAGGATGCCTTGTGTATATTCACAAATAGTTAATCTTTTCTCTCAGGCTTTATACTTGTAGGTTTCTCAGTAGTGTGGATACATAAGTATTGATCAGTTGGAATTTCTAAGTAGTGTTTTGACATGGGTCAAATTTCATCATGACAATACACTGATACTTCTACCTTGAATAAGATGTGTTTGATGATAAGTTGTGTTGCCAGAAGTTCACTGCTACTGTGGCAGTTTGAGATTATTTATGAATTCCAAAAAGAGAGATTATGTTTGTAAACTGGTCTGTTCCTCTGGGCCTGATAGCCTTTGACTGTATTTGATTCAGCTGAGATGTCTGATTAAATTATGTTAGGATTAGGGCTTTGATTCAATCCTGCCTGTAGGGTGTAACTCAGGTTAGTCCCCACCCCCTTGGTGGGCTGATATAAATGGACATTCTCTCAGGAAGACACAGAAGAAGATACACAAGAAAAGAGAACGAGCTCCATAGATGCCGGAGGAGAGAAATTATCATGACATGAAAGAGGAGAGAACTTTGAGCCTGCAGCCCTGGGCAGAGAGGAACCATTCACCTGATAATTGCAGCCAAAGAGAACAGAGCAGCTGAGCAGCTAAAGGCCTGGGAGACCAGGCAGAGGTTACCCGCCATCTTGCTTCAACACGTGGCAACTGACTTTGGTGAGAAACCAACCTTGAGATGGATTCTTTAGGACCATGTAACCGTAAGCTGTTATCCCAACTAAATACCCTTTATAAAAGCCAACAGATATTTAGTACTTTGCATTAACATCTCTTTGGCTGATGAATACAGTCACCTCTAGAGTAAGAAGAAATAATATAAAAGGCTTTGGAATCTTTCTCTATAAATGAAGATGACCTTCCTAGGAATCTCAGTGGGGTTTTCCATCCTGTCCTTCTTCTCTGGTCCTGAGTCAGTGGGAGAGACTTCCTGTGCTTTCGGAAGGTCCTAACTCAATGGATGCAGGAATCAGCTGACAGCGCAGCCCCAGGGCTAGGATGCTCATTGTTGGGGCCACTGGGTACCTAGGCAGGAAGCTCTCTCCATCTCTCTTATCCACTTCTTTTTGCCCATTTGCTTCCTTTCTTCTCTCAGCTGTTTGACTTAATCTTTTCCTCAACTCATATGGTTGAAAACATCCAAACCCTAGTGTCGCCCCTTAATTCCTATTCCAAATCCTATTTGGGATTCTTATTGGTCAGGAATGGATCTGGTGCCACTCTTGGCTGGCTTGGCTGGGGGTACAGGACCACATTGAACAGTGGGAGCTCCTGTGAACTTGGCAGGGGTGGGGGAGTGGTGCCAGAAGGGTAAGCTGAGCCTTCAACCCAGTAGGCATCTGTTTCAATGGCAACCTTTATATAAGAAAAGTTTTCCTGGGCACTAACCTAAGGCCCACATTTGAGAAATGTCCAATTCTGTTTCATTCCACCTCCACCCCCATGAAACAGACACACCTTGGGAGTAAGAGGTCCTACTCCACTGTGATGCAGAGCTCTCCATACCACTGTGCGAGGACGTATGTTTGTGTTTATTCAGGAATGTATGTTTCAGAGGCACTGTCGCGCAGATGTAGCCTCTCTTTCTTGAGGATCCAGCACATGAGCCTTTCAGTACACACCGCACACAAAATGTCCCAAGGAAAGCAAATAATTTCAGGTTTTAGCAAAGAGTAGAGAGATTTGTTATGATAATCATGCTCCACAAGTGTAACATTCAGGGCTCAAAGCAAATGTCTTGTGGGGAAAAAAAGCACTAAACTGGCTTGATTGGGGTTCTAATGACAGATTTTCCTTCTCTGCTTCTCCCCCTCTCCCTAGCAGTCCATTCAAGAGCCCTGTGCCCTGGAACCATTCAACTCCACCAATTAACTGCAGGCCCTTTCTCCAGCCTGCCCAGCTGGAAGCTTCCTTTGCAGGCTGCTGAAAAGGGAACAGTTGACCCCCTCCCACCCACCCCCCTTGGTGACTACCTAGTGATATGTTCATCTGGGAGCTTACAAAATCCACTCCTTTGGCACATGTTGTAGAGGCTGGACCATGCCTCCGCTCACAGTTCGGTGTGACGAATTCTTAGCAGGCATCCTCTCTTGAGAGAGAAAAGCCAACACTCAGGAGATGCAGGACAGGACAGGTGCACCACCTTGCAATAGCCGTGGCAGCGCCTCCTCCTCCTCTGTCGCTTGAGGAAGTGGCTCGTTCAAGAAATGGGGTTTGAATTGGACGGTCGTTACCACACCCTGGATCTCCATGGAAGGTTTAGGAAATGAGTTGTCCGGCTCGCTGACTCCAACAAGTATTGAGAACGGCCAGGGCTGTGCCGGCATGTTGGGGGAGACCAGGAGAAAGCTGCCAGGTGGGGTCTTCCACAGGGAGCGCATAGGTGCAGAGATGAGAGAACAACTTTCTTCAGGGGAAGATGTAAGTGGGGAAGATAATTAATCCCAAATAAGTATCCTGAATGGTGAGTGCTGTTGTTGGCCACACTTCAATACCAGGAGGAAGGCAGGAGGAGAGGATGGCTTGCACTTTGAATTCCCTTGGGAGTCCTCAGTTTGCCTAATTGGGGAGGATGGGTGTGTGTTTGACCCAGGAGGGGGTCACAGCAATTCTAGGAGAGGAAGTGGTGAATTCTGTTGTGAAAACAGGCATGTAAAAGGCCCTGAAAGAATTGTTTTTTCCAATCCTGTCTAGTGTCCCTATAAACTCTCTGGTTTGAAATAGTTTCTAACACCCGTGGGTTGCAAGCAGAGGTGGTTTTTTTTTTTAAGATTTATTTACTTATTTCCCCCCTCCCTTCCCTGCCCTGTTGTCTGCTCTGTGTGTCAATTCGCTGTGTGCTCTTCTGTGTCTGCTTGTATAATCATTAGGGGGCTCCGGGAACCAATCCTGGAACCTTCTGGAGTGGGAAAGAGGTGATCACTCTCTCATGGCACATCAGCTCCCTGCTCTGCTATGTCTTCTTATTGTTTCTCCCCTGTATTTCTTGTTGTGTCATCTTGCTGTGCCAGCTCTCCATGTCGGCTGGCACTACTGTGTGGGCCGGCACTCCGTGTGGGCCAGCTTGCCCCATGGGTCAGCTTGCCTTCACCAGGACCCTGGGCATCGAACCCTGGACCTCCTCTATGGTAAACGGGAGCCCAGCTGCTTGAGCCACATCCGTTTCTCAAGGGGTGGTTTTGAATATTGCAAGTTTGGTGGGAGTCAGCTAGGGGCAAGCAGGGAGAAAGGCTGACTGCAGGCAAGACATGCGGAATGGCCATGGGAATGAATGAGGCTAATGGCTTCTTCAAGAGAAATGTTCTCCGGGTATAGAATGATATTGTCTTGTATGCTAGTTTACATGTATATGGTAATCTTCATTTGGATATTTTGGGCCCTGGGATGCTCCGTATTCTTACTACTGCCCCGTCTAAGCCTGTAGGAGTTTATCCATGGAAGTGGTGATCTTTTCTATGTTGATCTTGGAGTGGCAGAAAGAAAGGAAGTTTTCAGATGACACAGTTTCAAGGAAGGGTTTCTGGTAGGCTAAACTGACTTCCCTCCCTTCTCCCTAATACTCAGCTTTCCTATTAGAAGAGTCTTTGGCATCAAAACAAAACGGAAGAATGCAATCAGGGCTTGGGCCGTCCATTAGGGATGGCTCAAAAAGAGCCATTTATAACTACAGCGATGGCTCTTGCAATATATGGCAGGCTCTGGAGAAAGTGAAATGCTCCATCACACAATCACTCCAGGGCTCATTATTTTGAAAGGGGCAAGGTCAGAGTCACATGTACTGCAGGGATGCACTTTCTTCACAATGAGATTATATCATTACGTCTCTAAGGAAATTAATGCTTGACTTGGCAAGGTATTCTCACAAATACTAAGGAAACTTAGTATTAAGGTAAACTCACAAATACTTAGGGGTTATCCAGGATGTTTCTTGGTGAAGATTAAGATGTTCAACTGGCACGTGGGCACCCCGTTTTATCCTCCTTCACAGAATTGGAGCTTATCCTCCCCTTTGGGGGACTTGAACCTCCATACAGATCAGCTGATGCTGAGCCATTTTCAAGAAGCAAAGAGTTATCAAGGGGGTAGAACTCTCTCTTCTGGTATGGAACTGGGAATAGACTTTGCAGAAGTAAGGGGTGGGAGCTCCATGTTGGGAGACTTGAAAGAGAGGACTATGGAGAAAGAAGGGGGGAAATGAAGAGAGTGAGAAATGCGAGAGGGCACTTCCTGGTGACATTCTTTCTTCATAGACTCAGCTCTCAAAGGCCTCCTTCCCTTCCTAGAGGGAAGGAATGATTACATTACATTAAATAAAGTTACAAGTTCAATTCCTGCTATGCTATCATGGTCTTTTCATCTTTAACGCATCCATAAGGTAAAATAAAAAAGTAAGATGTCATTCCAATCGTAGCAAAAACAATATAATATTTAGGAATTAATTTAACCAAGATTACATTGGACTTCTATGGGGAAAAACTTTAAAAGACATAGAAAATGATATCAGCAAATAAATGGGGAGACACTTCATAGTCTTTAGCTAGAAGAGTTTAATATTATGAAGATTGCAATTCTCCCCAACTTAATTTAGAAACTCAATGTATTCTCAATTGAAATTTCAGTTGGATATCTTTCTCAAGAGCTCAATGAATTTATGAAAGAATAAAGAGCCACAAATAGTTCAGTCAATATTTTAAAAAGAAGAACAAAAGTAAAAAGGAAGTCATCTATTCAGCTATTAAAATGTACAACAAAGCAGTAGTAATAAGAAGAGTATGCAGGAATAGACATAGACTAATGGAACAGAATAGTAAGCCCAAAGATAGACCAAAACATATTTAGGAATAGTGATGGAGGTACCATAAATTACTGGGGAACAGATGGGTTGTTTTGAAGATGACTGAGAAAAATAACTCAATATACAGAAAGGGTGGAACTTAGATCTCTACCTTATACCACATACAAAGATGGGCTCCAGGTAGAAGAAAGGCCTAGATGTGAGACGTTAATCTATAAAGTTGATAGAAGGAAATGTAGGAGAGTGTCTCTATGAGTAGGAGTAAGAAAGGGTTTCTTTAATAAGATTGCAGTAAGACCAATCACGTAAAAAGTTGATAAATTTGTTTCCATCCTAATTAAGAGTTTTCTTTCCTTTTTTTTTTTTTTTTAATGTGCTGGGACTGGTAATTGAACCCCAGACCTCGAACGTGGGAATGTGGGAAGCTGGCACTCAACCTCTTAGTCACATCGGCTCCCCTGAGTTGGTTTTGTTTGTTTGTTTGCTTGTTGTTTGTTTTTTGGTTTTTAGGAGGCAATGGGGCTCGAACCCAAGACCTTCCATGTGGGAAGCAGGCGCTCAACTGCTTGAGTCACATCCACTCCCCAAGAGTTTTATTTCATTGAAAGATATGTAGACAAAGCTAATGGATGATTCAGTGGATGAATATATTTGCAATATCTAAAACTAATAAAGGGCTAATATATAGAATATGCAAAATAAAAAGGCCTGTAGATCAACTGTGATAGAAAAATAAACAAAATGAGCAGGCATTTTGCAATGAAGGTAACTCAAAAGACAATGAGCATATAAAGAAATGCTCATATATATACTCGTAAGTAGCGAAATGGAAATGAAAACAGTGAGATTTTGCTTTATACCAATTTGGGCAGGAAAAAAAAGGAAAAGCTGGATGATGTCAATTGATGATGGGGAATGGGGTGTCGATTATTTAGAAACTCTCATGCACTGCTAGTGAGACTCCAGGCTGATGTATAGCCATTCTTGAGAATAATCTGGCACAATTTAGGTAAATTACATATCTGCATAAATTGTGACCCAGTTATTGTCACTAGGTATATATCCTTAGGAAATTTTCATACTGGTCCATGTAGAGAAATATATGAGGCTGTTCATTGCAATATTATTGTATTGACAGGGAATTGAAAGCCTTCTGTCCATCTCCAGGAGGGTTATCAGGTGAAACATTCAGGGTACGTCAAGAAATACTACGCAGCAATTAGAAGCAATGGGCTAAATGTACAAGAGCAGCATGGATTTTCTTAAAATACTGATTTCTAAAAGTAAGAAAGAATCAAATGTGTAACAGATCATTCCTGCAAGTTATAAATACATGTCCACCAAACAGCAGTAAACATTGTGCAAGAAAATATACAGACAGCAAGATGGATGTAAATACATTAGATTAATTGCCTGTGGGCAGGGAGGAACGGAAGGCTAATGGGAGTAAGGAATGGGACAAAGGGGATAGATAAAGTAGACAGACAAGGGATGGGCGCCATATAGATCAATGATAATGTTGTGCCAAGAGCCATCAGGAATGATTATATCAATCAGGGCTCAACATCTAAGGCTAAAGAAAGGTTTAACCGACCTGCCAGTAAGGAATTCCTTCTATGTCCATCATAGTCAGATGATGAAGACCAGCAAGTCAAGAAGTTATCTGCGGCCAGATGGCTACCACCTTGTTACCTTTGACGGCCAAGACAGAGATGGGTCTGAGGTGGGAGGTGGGTACCAGCCTTTCCATGGAGGAGCAGGTAGAGTCCTCGTGGGTGAGGGCACAAGCAGAGAACAACTCCTTCCAAGCACAAGGACAGTAGGAGTGGACCCAAGATTATCTAAGAACATTCTCTGAGGGAGAAACAAGAGACCTTGCCACTCTCGAGTTACGCAGTGTATTCGTTTCCTAGCTGCTAAAACAAACACCATAAAACGGGTTGCTTTAAAACACAAGGAATTTATTGGTTTATGATTTTGAGGCTAGGAGAAGTCCAAAATCAAGGCATCAGCAGGGTGATACTTTTCCCCCAAAGACTGTGGCA
Source organism: Dasypus novemcinctus (assembly GCF_030445035.2). Lineage (NCBI taxonomy): Eukaryota > Metazoa > Chordata > Mammalia > Cingulata > Dasypodidae > Dasypus > Dasypus novemcinctus. The sequence goes on along the minus strand of NC_080694.1, from coordinate 47,266,550 downwards.
CTCTGGGGCTGGCTTCTGGCCCTCCTTGGTCCTGGGCTTTTCTGTCACAGGGCAATGCACTTGGTGGCATTTTCTCCTTTCTTCTCTGGGTTCCATTGGCTTCCAGCTTCTGGCTGCTTCTCATGGCTTCTCCTTCTGTGCCCAGTTTTTTTGCTTATGAAGACTCCAGCCACGTTAGATTAAGACCCACCCTCATTTAGTTTGGGCACACCTTAACTGATAACATCTTCAAAGGTGCTACTTAGGATGGGTTCCCACACTCAAAACCAGGATTTGTGACCCTATCGTGCCTTTGGTGGGGGACATGATCCAATCCCCAATACATAGTAAGATTTAAAAATTCAAAATATACGTGGAGGGGGAAGGCTTGAGTTGGGGCAGTGGGTCAAAGGAACGAGGCAGCCACAAGGCGCCCAGGGAGGGTGTTGAGGTGCAGGGTGGATTGTAGAGATCACTACCCAGGGGACGGGCCATTGAGGAAAGGGAAAGGGGAGACCCCAAGAGCTGTAGGCTTGCAATGCTGTGGCCTAGATGCCATGGGCACTGAGAAAGCAGGGGCTCGGCCTGTCCTTGGGTTCCTTGTCCTGCTTTTATTTTTCCACTCTATAAGACCCCAGCTATTCCTAGTAATCCTGAACGTTGAACCCGGACCTCCCATATGGCAGATGGGAGCCCAATCTCTTGAGCCACATCTGCTTCCCATGTTGTTTGTTTTTTTTGTTTTTAGGAGGTGTCAGGGACCGAACCCAGGACCTCGTATGTGGGAAGCGGGCACTCAACTGCTTAAGCCATATCCGCCCCTCGTCCCGTACTCTTAAGGCCTGCCTGGACCACATGGGAAATGTGGGGTTGGGTGTCCCAGGGCACTGTCTGGCCGAATGCAGCAATTATTCGCTTCTGTGTAGAATTACATCTTCTCCCTTACCCCCTCCAGACGACACTCCTGAACCTTCTGATGGCTGTTAGACATTAGGGCTAGTTTTAAAAACTCTTATCTTCCTCCAGACTTCCCATCTGTCCAGCACCGCTGCTTCTCTTTTCCCTACAGGGCACCCGGACTGGGTTTCTCTGCCCACTCCAATTCCTCAGCCCTTAACTCTTCTCTGGAATTCTCTTTTCTCTAACTCTTCAACTTTGCCATCCCAGCTCCTTCTTTTTATGCATTCATGTTTGTGATGGTTAAGTTCATGTGTCAACTTGGCCAGGTTCTCGTGTCCAGCTATTTGATCAAACAAGCACTTGCCTGATTGTTACTGTGAGGATATTTTGTGCATTTAAATTAGTCAGTTGATTGCATCTATGGGTGTTGCATCTACAATCAACAAAAGATTTTAGGAAGTCTCATCCCATCACTTGAGAGCCTTAAAGAGAGAGCTGATGATTTCGACCGTCAGAAAAAACAATTTCTATCTCTACTTCAGCCAGCCAGCTTCTCCTGGGAATTTCATCGAAGTCTTCATCAGAGTTCCCAGCTTGCTGCCTGCCCTGTGGAATTCAGACTTGTCAATCTCAGGGTCACATGAGTCAATTCCTACAATAAATCTCATTATATATATATATATCTCCTGTTGTTTCTGTTTCTCTGGAGAGCCCTGACTAGTTCAATGTCCTCCTGTAGAGTGTGAGGGATGGCAACTGTTGGTTTAAGTACAATAACATCCTTCATGATGCTTTCATGATGTCTAATTACAATAACATTCTTCAGATGCTTTTGACCTTGGGAAAGCGTGGGAAAACCCTGCTGTGGTGTACAGCTAAAATCTTCAGGTTGCATGGATATGGGGCATATTCAGGGACAGGTAGGGGACCATCGCGTGGGAATTGCACCTCACCTTTTGTGCCCTGGCCTCCTCCCACCTGCCCTGCCAGCCCACCACGGCCCTATCTTGAGTGAACTGTAACTGCACTGACCCTGCAGGAGTGCTGTGTGGCTGGGGGGCACCCGGACTTTGTGTATTTTTTGTGTCTCCATGTTTCAAAACATTTCACTTCAATAACAAAGAGACCGGTTGTTGCTAGGAGGTTTCTAAAATATATCATTGATGGAGGCAAGCTCAACCAGTGCCCTCTTGTTTTTGTCGATGTGAATCAGGATGACCTTTCACCCTCTTCTAGAGGATATTTATAAGAACCAGACACGGCGCACATGTTGGAGAGAGAAAATTGGAGGAGGTTGACCATGGTTGGAAAGAGGCAGAGAGGACGTCTTTCCGGAAGGATATTTTCTAGAATGATGTTTTCTGGGAGTGATAGTCATGGAAACCCCACCTGGGGCTGACCTGTTTTTCTAGGTGGTCTTTGGAAGAGGCTGTTCCTTGCCCCTTATATACACACACACAACTCAACACACATTTTTTTTTTTTATTTCTGCACCACCCCTCCCCCTCCCACTAAATCAGAAGCTTAATCTTGTCATCTTTAGAAGGAAAGAAGTGAAGATCAGGTGGGTCTGGCTGAGGGGGGATTTTTTTTAGCAGCAGGAGGAAGCAGACCTGGAGAAGCTGGCCTGCTCTGACGGGGCTGGGTGGAGGTTGCCTTTTGCATTCTTGGGACTCACACTCTGTGCTCCTGGAATCTGCTTCCCAGCAGCATTCCCAGGGGCAGGTGGGGGCCTGTGAACAGAGTGGCCGGAGGCAGGAGTGATCATCTCTCAGAAATCTTCTAGCTCAAGAACTCTATGGTTCTATAACAAATAGTCCGGTCTTCAGTCTCGAACCAGACAAGAGATATTTGGTAGCTGTAGTCAAGAAAAATAAAAAATAAAAAACATTTTTTTTTTTAGTTCAACTTTATTATGATATTAAGCTCTTAATCAGAGGTAACATCTAATTCTGATGTAATTTAACTTGGATTGGTAAAGTAAAATTTTCATGTCAGGTTGGTGTGAAAAATCGAACCCTTTCAATTTTATCAAGGGGATGTAGTGCTTTTCTTGAAGCCATCTGGAGAGCTCACCTATCCATTTAAGGATATCTATATTTCTCTTTTGTATCCTGTGGCAGTTTGATATAATTGACGAATTCCGAAAAGAAATGTTGAATTAGGCTTGTAATCTGATCTGTACCTGGGCATGATCGAGTTATGGTTAGGGCAGATAAAAGGCATGGTGAAGAACAGAATTGAGGCTTTTAATGTTGGAGTTTTGATGTTGGAGTTTGACGCTGAAGACTTAAACTGGAGCCCTGGGAAGTCAGCACACAGAGGAAAGAGAAGCAAAACCCAGGAAGGAAGGAACCTTGAACCCAGAAAAAAGCAAGCTCCAGGAACGTAGGAACCCAGGAAGCCTGAACCCTCGCAGACACTGGCAGCCATCTTGCTCCAAACAGACTTTGGTGAGGGAAGTAACTGATGCTTATGTCCTGGTATCTGTAAGCTCCTACTCCAAATAAATACCCTTTATAAAAACCAAGCAATTTCTGGTATTTTGCATCAGCACCCCTTTGGCTGACTAATACATATCCATTTTCCCTGCCCGTTGGCACTGTGGTAACCAGCTTTGCATGGGGTTAGTTTTTCCTTCCTCAGGGCCATTCTATTGTAAATGACTTTATTTTTTATTTCTCTGTAGCCCAATGTTTGGAGATAAAAAATTAGATTCTGCTTGTAGTGAATCTGCTTCTAGAACCCTTGAGCTTTGCAGAGAAGGAGGAGGTACCAGAACTCTGGTGCTGGGGATATATCCAGGGAGCATGTTGTGGTGGTTTGGGTTGTGTGGCAACTTGTGCGGCTCCTTTCACGCTCCCGCTCTGTGGCGACCAAACCTTCAGCTTGATTACCTCTCCCTTCGGGGAGCTCATCCCAGTGAGGCAGGCTAGTATGAGGGAGAAGGAAGGCAAGAAGGTGATGCTTGATTCTTTCCACAGAAAAAGTCTCTTTTTCTCTTGGAGTCATACAAAAGTTTTAAATTGTTTGGGACTGAGTGTCCACCATATCCCCATACCATGTCCAGTGGTTTGAACCTGAAGAACCAAACCTCGACAAAGAAGCCATGTGAAAAAGGGCTTGTGGCCTCCTTCCACTTAGGGAGCTAGTGTACCCCGACACAAAGGTCTTTGCCCAGCCTTAAGTCCTCATTTGCTTGAAGCTGATGCAGGCATCCGCAGTTTTTGAAAACATGTTCAATTAGCAAAAGCACCCTTTTCTTTCCCGTGTCCTTTTTTACCCTTTCGAAAGTCATTCACCACCTGTCCCTTTATAACAGATTCTCAGACAGAGGCAGTGGGGGCTTGTCCCCTTCATCCTCTATTTTCCTTTGGTGAAAGAGGTAGTAAAAGTAAGTCCTTTTCTGTCTACACATTCAAATTTATAGATGGAAAGTGCCAAATTATCCTTCAGAATGTTTCAAGAACTGATTTGACCCCAAACTGTACTGTGAGAAGAAACAGATGGTAAAAATAAAAGATGTCCTTTTTTAAAAAAAAGAAATCCTTTCTTATATCAAGTGGATCCTATAGAAAACTGCCTGACTGCCTCCCCGCCTTCCCAAGGAGGAGGCGTCAAAGAAAGCCCTACCCAACCTGCCGGTCTGAACAATCTGGTGGAGGAAACAGACCCCTTGATCACTTCCTTGCCTTTGGTTTTGAAAACACGTTTGCAAAATGGCAGCAAACACATCCCTCCTTTCCTGTGCTACTTTCTGTTTCGGAGGGCAGATTCCTTATGTATGTATGTATGTATTTATTTTTTGTTTTTATCCCCCCTGCCCCCCACCCCAAGATGGCTCCCTTGTCTGTCTACTTGTCTGTTCGCTGTGTCTGCTTGTTATCTGCTTGTGTGTCTGCTCATTGTCTGCTCACTGTCTTTCTCATCTTTTTTAGGAGGCACCAGGAGCCACACCCAGGATCTGCCATGTGGGAGGTGGGCACCCAACTGCTTCAGCCACATCAGCTCCCTGGCTTATTCCTTATTTCAACTCTTTTCCTTTCTGTGTCCCCCAAACTTTTTCTGAAGAGGCAAAGAATCCCAAATCTTTAGGCCTGGGTCCTGGCTACAGTTAACCAGTCCACTATGAAAAGAAGGCAGCGCTCCACTTTGCTGCTTTTTTCTTTTTCTTTTCTTTACTTTCTGTGGTTAAACTTAGTTTATTTTCAGCATAACAGAACTGAACTAACCAACAATTTACTTGTATCGTCTGGTACAGTTTGGAAGGTCCTCAGGCTTTTGCTGTCATGGTGCTAGATTCAAAGCACAGTATGCTGGAGAAAGTTGTCTTTTGTTAGCTTAGGAAACATGTGGACAAGAATGTGTGGGTGTTACTTTAGGGTAGTACTGCACTGAATGAGGTGGTAACTTTGGAGTTGTGCTGTGACCGTGATGTCTTTTCCCTGAGCGTTTCCAATCTAGAAGCCAAGCTTAATTTCTCCGTTCCATGTGACAAAGGAGACTCTCATGTGAGCGTGAAACTTGGTTGCCAAGACCATTGGTGGTGGAGGCACCATGTGACGCTGATGTCACAATGGGCAGAGGACAATTTTATGATGAGGGTGTGTGAGTGTGCAGAAAAGAGAAAGCAACAGAATTCAGATTCAGGGTAGAAGTTTTGGTCTTTGTTTTAGCTTTGGTGTTAACAGAGACTTGCATGCAGCTATAAATATGAACGTGATTGGCCAAATCTGCACATTAACTAAAATCTGTGAGGGGTGCCGAATGCTTTGCACACATCATGCAATGCACTATCTATTCATAGGATGCACATTCTAGAATTGGTCCACTCTTTTTTTAAACCTTACTCATTCTTCATTTATGTGTATTTTTTCCTTCTCTCTCCCCTTTCAGAAATTTTATTTGGAGCAGCCTAACTTGAGATGTGTGACTGGGGCAGCTTGTAAGATCATATTTTCTTTTTGCAAAGGGCAGGGCTGTTCCCTGATGTTGGCAAAGGGATTATTTAACAAGAAATCCTTGTTGGTGTGAACATGACATAAGAGATGACATCATGTTTGGAAAAAATAAGGACATAAGCCACTATTCCCCCATGAGTTCAAAGCTGAAAATGCTTTTTCATGAGTTGCTTCTTTTCTTTTCTCTGTTACTCCCTAATTGGAATAGACACCTGGAATTTTCCTCCTGCTAATTTTTAAATTCTAATTTTGCCACCAGTTTCCTCTCTGGAAAACCTTGGCTGGAAGACTGCCTTTCCAAACTGCGGAATCCTCTGTGTCTTCCCGAGCCCATGCCATCGAAATTCCTCTTTTAAGCAAGGTAACCAAAAGAGGCCTGCTTTGCCATGGGACTTGGCAAGTTCAATATATTTGAATCCTTCCTACTGTTTCTACATTTCTGAATCAGGAGTGGTTGGAAATATTGGAAATTCTTTCCGATTATGCAAAACCCCAGCCTCTTGTTTTAGGAATTCTGTGAATTTGTCTCAGATGACAAGGGGCCTCAAAAGGGAAGACCAAACCACAACTGTTATGACTATTTACAATGGATTACCCTGTTTCCGAGACATGGCGCGGGGTGGGTTTTAGCATTTACACTACTGTGCAAGTCTTTCTCGGTCTTTAAAAGCTCTGACTTCTTCCTCCCAGGAACGGGGAATTGGCGGCTGCAAGAAGCACACTTGCAAATCATCACTGCTCAGCCTTCACGGTGCGTAGGGGCCACCTGTGCGTCTTGCTCAACTGCAGGTTCTGGGCCCTGCCTTTCAAACAGGCCTAGGAGCCTTTCTTGGAGTCAGGGGGCCCCAGTGATGGGCCATCACCACCTCCGCCTGGTCCTGGCAGTGGCCGGGGGCGGGAGGGGGTGGGCAGATGGAAAATGCTGGAAAACGCGTTCTAGTTGTGCTCAACCCCACGAGGGTTCTGGCCATTTGCAGGCACTCTTCAAAAGTATTTAGAATAAATGAAATAATGCTGTGCTCTTCCAGGAGCGGCGTGCAGGAGATGGAATAGAGACAGTGTACAGAAAAGAAAGGGATCGACCTGATACAGAGAAAGATAAAGCCCGATAGGGGCCGGCGGAAAGTCTCGCCTGTAATTTCTGTCACTATCTCGTCCATCCTTCCCTCTCTGTTTCAATTTCTTTTTTCTCCATCCTGTTTCCCTCATTGCTTTTCTGTGGGTTGTAAGATAACAGAGTAATTTCACTCAAGCTCAGAGGCATCAAGGGATTGTAAAAAAAAAACAACAAAATTGAACCGTATCAGGAAACTAACATTTGGACCCCAGTGCCTTAGGAACTCAGGGCCTCAGTTTCCTTTTCCGTAACATGAACAAGACTGCTAAGGGAAGCGGATGTGGCTCAACAGCTAGAGTGTCTGCCTACCATGTTGGCGGCCCAAGGGTTCAATACTCAGGGCCTCCTGGCTCATGTGGTGAGCTGGCCCACGTGCAGTGCTGCTGCGTGTAAGGAGTGCCAGCCCACGCAGGGATCCCCCGTGTAAGGGTGCCCCCCCATGCAAGAAGTGGCCCCAGCGCAAGGAGAGCCGCCCTGCGCGAAACCACAGCCTGCCCAGGAGTGGTGCCACACACGCAGACAGCTGATGCAGCAAGATGAGACACAGATCCCCAGTGCCTCCTGATGAGAATACAGGTGGACACAGAAGAACGCACAGTGAAGGAACACAGAGAGCAGACAATGGGGGGGGTGGGGGGGTTGGGGGAAATAAAAAATAAAAAAGACTGCTTAGATGATCTCAAGCGTTCTCCCAGTTCTGTAGCTCTAGGATTTAGAATCCATGAAAATCTATTTATCAGTGACTTGGGGCAAATCTGTTAGACTTCCAGTGCAAACAAGTGAACTGTAATCTCATCAGGGTTCCCAGAGTAAATAAATCCCATCTCCAACAGGCACTTTTTTTTTTGCAGGCATGTGCCCAGGAAGCTGTTTGGTGAGAATCACGTTGTTTGAGTGTACGTGGGGGCAGCAGCCTGAAAAAAAACCACCCTCCTGATTTCTCGGAATTGTAAATCTGTTCCTTTTGGGGGGCTGTCACTGTCTTTGTCATTCCAGCAACTTTAAAAGATGACTCTTATTCTTATTCATTTCATTTGAGGGGCAGATTCTTACCTTTTATTCCCCAGAGTCAGAAAACTCAGAAGGTTTCAACGCTTGTGAGCGTGAAACTGGTTTTATCAGCACTACCAGGCATTGTTATTTCTTGGCGGTCAGGGGGAGAGAGAGAAGTGAGGGGGCTGTTGGTGAAGGAGCTGAGGTGTGGAGGGTGGCTGACCCATTAACTTTCTTTTGTTTTTCCTTTAAGTTGTTTGCTTTCCAAGTGTAATAACTAACAAGTAACTCGATACAAAACAAGCAGAAGGGAAGACAAAGAGAAGCCATTCAGCATTTCACATGACAAGCCGTGTCCTCAACTCAGTGGGAGACTGTGGTGGACGCACCAGGGTGCAAAAACAAAAGAAGGTCACCAGCAAGAATGGCTTTGTCCACTGCCGTTCTGTAAAGAAAATGAAACCAGCTGAGAGAGAGGCCCATACTTTTCTGGACCCCTTGATAATGACGCAGAGAAACAGGGCAGCACCCAAGGGAGACGGGTGTTTTGAGATGTTTTTTTAGGGCTTTGCAGAGGCTCTGCCATTGGCCAGATGTGGTCCCAGCTTCACAAATCGACATCCACCTGAGGGTTCCTGAGCTAGGAATGGAGCTGGGATACCGGCCCTAAATCTCGAGCGTCACATCACTGCGCTGCCTTCAAGGAAAGAGCACGTTCAAGACCGGGGACTGAACCCAAAAGGGCTAAAAGCAGTGGCCTTTGGTGTTCCAGCTGCTGCCCGATGAAGACGACAGCCACCCATTAAGAATGCAAAGCGTTACCCTGTGAGTGGTATCAATATCCTCGCCTTTGCTGGACTTTAGCCTTGACCGTTGAACCTCAGATTGCATTCACGAATGAACAGCTAGCCAAATTAAACATGCCGGTTGGGAAATGAGGTACCCAGAACTGGTGCTTCAGAGAATTTGAAGTGCATTTGTGGAGGTAGCAGGCACGAAAACTGTTCTGGGAGGGGGAACAGTGTTGTCCAGGTGTGGTTGGGTGGTGGATATTTTCTCTTATTTATTTTTCCAGGAGATAAGAAGGTTTTGTATGAGGTCTCGAAGCTGGCCGCCTTATCTGATAATGCTTCCAGTGGTCTCCAAATCGTCATCCAGATGCAGTCTATGTTTATTCACCTGATAACAAGTTTTCTACATGGGAAGGCTTGGAAATTTTTGGGTAAAAGCCCTTGTCCTGACTTATTTTCTTGCCTGCCTGCCTTTTCTACCAGCCACTTAGTGAAGTGAAGAGTTGCTGCTTTCTTAGAACTGATGCCTTATATGTAAAACTGGATGGGATGTCAGTCTGAGCAAAGGTTTGATACCCTCTCTCTCTGCCCCACTCTCCCTAATCCAAGTCACCATCATGTCTTGCTGTACTTTTACAGCAGATTCTTGACTGATCTCCCAGGTTCCCATCTTGCCCTGTTCCAAAGAATTCCCTTCTGTGCAGCCAGGGAGAGCTTTCCAAACTGCAAATTGGATTATGTCATTCTCTGTTTTAGATCTCTTTATTTATACTTCTCTATATTTTATTTTTAATATAATAAATACATATGAATCTGCTCCCACAAGACCTGGACCGTTAACATTCATATACCCATCCCATAATGCTGCCAACTTACTATTCCAAGTCTCATATTTAATTATTCCCTTGCTTTATGTAAATATGGTTTTATTACATGCATCTATTCCTAGAAAGTTTCATGTTAAATTTTAGTGACCTTTAACTTTATGCAAGTGTTCTCATTCTGTGTGCTTGCTTTTTTCATATATTAATATATTGATTGCTAAGATTCACCCATACTGTTGCACGTAGCTATAGTATGTTTCCCCCACTTTACTATGTGTAAGTTTTTTATTAAATAAAAAATCTTGTATTTGTGGACACCGAAACTTGAAATGGGATTCCTTTGATTCACCATAATGTGAATATGCTGTAATTTATTTATCAGTGCTCTGGTGTGTGATGGTTAAGTTCCTGTGTCAACTTGGCTAGGCTAAGGTATCCATTTGTTTGGTCAAGCAAGCACTGGCCTGATGAGGATTTAAATCATCCAGTCAGTTGCTTGCATCTGTGGCTGCTTACATCTACGATCAACAAAGGAGATTGCCTCCCACAACGGGAAATGCCTCATCCAATCAGCTGAAGGCCTTAAAGGAAGACCTGATGATTTCAGCAGTTAGAAGGAAAAACTTCTATCTCTACTTCAGGTGGCCAGCCTCTCCTGGGGAATTCTTGAAACCATCCGAGTCGCCAGCTTGCGGCCTGCCTACAGTATTTGGACTCTCCAACTTCCACGATTGCATGAGCTAAATCCTATGATACATCTCTTAATATTTGCATACCTGTGTATCCTCCTGTACTGTTTCTCTGGAGAACGCCGTGGTGGCTTCCAGAATGTTGCGAATGGGAACAGTGCTCTTGGGAATAGTCCACAGAACATATTGTTCTTAGGCTGTCACCAACTCCTTCGTGGCCTCAAAGGCCCTGCACAATGTGATTCCTGCCAGATGCCCTGCCCTTACCTCATTCCTCGCTCCCCTTGGTTTTTCTGCTTCCATCTTTCTATCCCAGGTAGAGGGGACAATAAAGTGGGTAGAGTAAAAATGGTGCATTCAAGAAATCTGAATAGGTTACTACTCTCTCTTCCCCTTCCCCTTGTTAGCGTCCGTGTTTCCTACAAGCCCCCAATCAATCATCAGTACATACTTTGGTATTTCTTACTTGATATTCCGGAACAGATCAGGTCACCTATTAAATGCTTTCGTAGCTCCACGTGCCTCCTCTTGATAACCTTTGCCACGGTTATAATTTTTAGCGCACTCTGTTCGCATGGTTGTTTGATTGACAACACCTTCCTTTACTGGATTCTGACATCTGAGGGTGGAGGCTCTCATTGTCCACAGTGACATCCTCGGGATCTAGTACGGTGCCTGGCACACAGCAGGAGCTCAATAGCCACTGTTTTCCAAATGAATGAATAAGGCAGTGATCAACAGAAAGTTTAGGAGAATAATTGAAAAAGCAGGGAAGCCCTGTAGCTGGATCCAGAATGCATCATCTTCAAACTTCTAGAGCCAGGGTTGACAAATTTTTTCTGTGAAAGGCCAGAGAGTAAATATTTTAGGCTTTGTGGGTTCGTATGGTCTCTGTCCAAATTATTCAACTCTGTTGTAGCACTAAAGCCACAGATAACATGTGCACAAAGGAGCAGGACCATGTTTCAATAAAACGTTATTTGTGGAACATGAAACCTGAATTTCATATAATTTTAATTTTTGTGTGTCACAAAGTACTCTTCATGTTTTACGAAATAGGATTCTTCTGATTTTCCCCCCAACCACTAAAAAAATGTGAAAATCCCTCTCAGCTTGCAGGCTGTACCACAACAGGTGGTAAGGTTAGGGGTGGCCGATGTGCCCCCTTGCTCTCGGTTGCCCCTTCTGGTTGCCAGGGGTCAAAGTCGGGTTTTCATCACCCTGTGTAAATAGGCGCCTGACGGAATGGAGAGTGAGCGAAGATTCGGAGTTAGTGCCCTGTTTTAAAGAATGAAAAGATGCCTTAAAAAACAAAACCCCAAAACCCTGTTTCCCAAAAGTTGTCAAATGAGATTCTCCTACCCTTCAATTCTTCAGTTGTCATCTTCCTCCTTCCTGATTGAAATTAAAACACAGGCACTTAGAGGTGCATCTTGTGACAAGCATGTCATCACCCCAAATTGCATAATAGGGAGAGAAAACACACCCACTCACCTTGTTGTTCCTGACAGGTTCACGTACCGAGGTGCCGGTGGGGCCGACGCCACGTGGCCCAGCTACCGCCGCATGAATGCAGGTGAGCGGGTTCACCGGCCTTACCACGGAACCAGAAAAGCAAAGCAAACAAAGGCTCCTGCTTTGCGATATTTGTCGCCACACAGCCGTGTTGACACTCTTTTTAATCTGTCAGCAGACAAAGCCTGGAGGGTAGCCCACACTGTCGGCATGCTAACTTGTTCTTGTTCACTGAAATGGAAATATTAATTTATTGGAAGGGGCGTGTATCCGTAGGAGCGCAGAAAAGAAGGTGCCAGCGTGTGGCCCTGGCATGGACCGTCAGCAGCTGGAGAAGGGAGCTGGGAGATGAGAAGAGGGTGCCAGTTTCTCATGCAGCCTGAGCTGTCTGAGGGCAGACGTAATTCCCTGGTGTTTGCTTAGAGTGTGGAAAATTGGTAGCACCGTATACCCATGGAGTTGGAAGGGAACTTGAAAGTCCATCTAATTCTGCCCTGTGTGCTCGGGAACTGGGCCAAGTCATTTTCTGGTCTCTACTCAAGACCGATGGCTTTCGGGTTGCCCAGGTGGCCTCTTTGCATGGACTGTCCACGGCTAGTTTTCTTCAACTGGGCAGTTCTCCTGAGGGAGTGTGAGCTTGTTTCCTGGCTCAGTATTTGAAGGCCTGTCCTGGGTAGAAGCTGTACACATCTGACCACAGCTCTCAAGCCACCAGCCTCCCTTGACTGAATTTCCACACTAACTGGTGTCCCTGCTTCCTCTCTTGCCCCCATAAGCCATTCACCCTGTAGGGACCTGAGTGATCTTTTAGGAAGCCGAAATCAGATCATATCCCTCACCCGCTTAAAGTCCTCCGAGCACATCCCTTCATTTTTACAACAAAGCCCCGATCCCTTACCCTGCCCACAAAGCCTTGTGCGATCTGGACCCACCTCCTTCTCTGGCCTCCTCTTGCACTGCGCTCACTCCCCATCCACTCCACCTGAGTGGCACTGGGAAAGTGGGGATGGGGGAATTTGGGTGGTTGGACCCAGGGGCTTGGTTGGCATTCAATGATAGAGAGGCAAGCAATGCTACAAATTCCCAAATGCATGGAACACCCCACATAGTATTGCCTGTTATGCCCTTTGAACGTTACGGCACCACCCTGGCCCTCATCCAAAGTCATGACCTTGGCCCTTTCCACCTCTTGGAGGGCCTTTGCACTAGCTTCACCCTCAGCCGGGAATGCACTCCACCTGCTTCACATGGTTCACAGCTCAGATTCAGTGCCACCTTCTCCAAGAGACTTGCCCTGAGCCTCAAGTATCCGCTTGTTGACTCCCTTTCCCATGAATCTATAAAATACTCCTGCATAGCATTATCACTGTTTGCTCTCTTCTAAAACATTTGTTGATCTGTTTGTACCTTCCTCTAGAACATGAGCTTTGAGAGAACAAGGACCATGCTTGCCTGCCCAGGACGTAGAGCAGAAGCTGGCACAGGGGCTCACGTGTACCTGCTGGTTGCACGGTGAGCCCTGCAGCTCGAAATTCATGAAACCTTGGGGGTCAGGAGAGAGGAAGGGAAGAGATGGGGGACAGAAGTGGGACAGGGGAAGATGGAGCTGGTGAAATAGGGTGGGGAGGTGAGATGGAGCTGGCAGGGCAGGGGATTTAACAAGCACCTGGAGAGGGTACAGATTCCTGGAAGAACTTTCCAGTGGAACGGCCATTCTACTCTTCTTCATGTAACAGGATGAGTGGAGTTCATTATCCCCAGGTTGGGGGACCATGGAAAATAGAACGAGTTTCCCTAAGGTTTAGAGAAACTGGTGGATGCCATGTTGCCTTTAATGAGTTATTACAATAATGGGAATTGGGAGCCACATGGGAAACTACCCTAACTATGAAGCTTACATTAAGTAGGGCAAGCCCATCTTCCAGGGAGCGTCCCTTCACGTTGCCATGGACTTCTCCAGTGTGGCCCCCCTTGCTTTTTAGGAACCTATCTCTTCCTCGAATAGAGACGGATCATATATTCAACAAGGACATTCAGATTGAGTCAATTCAGGGACATACGGTAATAAAAATGATGTTTTTCATTTTGCTAGTTGCAGGCTTGCCTTTTCTCTCAAAAGCCCTTCGTTTCGTTTAGTTTGCTTATATAAAGTTTCCTTTCCTATCTTGCCAAACTTTGGAGGCAAAAGGCACTGTTTTCAATGGGCGAGAGGCAGCCTGGGCTGTAATTCTACCTCTCCTGCTAATTTGCTGGGTGACCTTTAGTATTTTCCTTAACCTTGTAAGGGCCTCAATTATTCCATAGAAAATTCGACGAGGATACGTTACACCGCAGGGGACTGGTGATGGTGAAAGAACAAAATGATATATGTGCGAGCACACCGAGGGACTTTCGGTCTCGTCTTTCTTTTTCCTCGGTTTTGTTGTTTCAACTCTCTCCTTGAGCCCTTCCCCACCGGGCAGCCCCTGACCCTTTGGGTTTCCGTGCCTCATAGACGTTTCCCAAACTTTAGCCATTCACATCCCAAGTTCACAATTTGTGATACATTTGAGTACCCTTTACACTATTAATTTGCTTAGTGTTCTCTTTTAAATAAATTCACTTTTCAGTTTATCGGTTTATTTGAAAAGGAAAAGTTGACATCCCTATATAACAATGAAGGCACAGGTTCGTAGGGTGGTTAAGTGTATTTTCTTCTCTTCATGAAAATTAAAGTGAAAACAAACTTCAGGCAGCCCTGATTTAAGAACCCCTTCCTCCATGGCTCCTTCCCTCACCCCCAGACCAAGTCAGTCGCCCCCTCTTGCGTACCTGGGTTTCCTCCCTGGGGACCCTCCTGTAATTTTTGCCTCGTCTCTGCTGCCCCTCCTCAAATGTAAACCCTGGTAGGGCAGGAAACGTGCCTGCACATCCAGGGTCTAGCCCAGTACCTGGCACAAAAAAGGTATTCAAAGAACATTTGTGGGGAAGCAGACGTGGCTGCAGTGATAGGCCTTCCGCCTACCACACAGGAGGACCCGGGTTCCATCCCGGGGGCCTCCTGGTGAAAAAGAAGAGAAGGCGTGCCTGCACAGTGAGCCCCTGCTGGCGCAAGTGAGTCACGCAGCAAGATGATGACACAACAGAAGAGAGACGAAGGGGAGAGTCAAGGTGAGGTGCAGCAGAAACCAGGCACTGAGGTGGCGCAGCTGACAGGGAACCTCTCTCCACATCAGAGGTCCCCAGGTTCGAATCGTGGTGAATCCTAGAGGAGAAAAAATAAGAAGACCAAAAGAGAAATAGATACAGAAGATCACACAGTGAATGAACACAGACAGCAAAAGCAGCAGGATGGGGGGAGGGGGAGGAGAAGGGGGGAAATAAATAAATAAATCTTAAAAAAAAAAGAAACCAGGACCCAAAGAACATTCGTGGAATGAAAAAGAAGTTCACGTATGCACCCCCGCCCAAAGCGGCCCAGGACCGCCCATATGGAAAACTGCAACGCACCACGCCTTTTCCTGTCTCCTCTAGTCCAGCGCTTTCCAACCTGGGGACATTTGTGGGATCTGGGAGTGCCAAGCTGGAACCCAGCCAGCTGTGGTCAGAAGCTAGTGAGGTGCTAGTCAGAGGAGAGGCACTTCCTGTATCGCCCCACATTTTAGGGAGTTGAAGAGCTCAGGGCCACGGAATTCTCGCAGTTAGGAGCTTTTGGCTGAGTGATGGGCGACTTCGCTCTCTGTCCCCCAGTCCTCTTCCCGCATAAAGTTAAGTGCATTTGCACAGAAAGCATTTTGGTGATGGTGATGATGCTGGCCTCCGAGGCTCAGGGCTCCGCGGGTTTCCAAGAGGCCTGACGCCTTAGTGGTACCTGCCGTTTTCTGGACTCCCCCATCCGCCTCCAGGATAAGTTGGCACAAGCTTCTGATCGCCTGAGACACGGCGACTCGGCAGACATTGTGAGGTCTTGGCGGGTGTCGGCCTCCGCGTGGGTACTGAGCCCTTGACGGTGGTTTTCAGAAAAATGATGTGCTCCTTATCTATTTGCTAATTCCTTCCACATATCACAAGACTTTTCTGTAAATTCCCATCAGTCTTGACAAAGTTATCTTGTAGACTTATGTAGTGATTTTGATGGCTGCACAGAGCTGTTTGTCTTGTTCAGAACTAAATTAATAACCCCGTGATGGCACCCACTTTAGCACCAAACTTCTTAAACTCTCCTAATATACTAATCAGCATGTCAGCGAAATATATATTTTTTCCTGGATAAAGACAAGCTTTGTGAAATGGATTAGACATTCACATGGCATTGCATAATTCAGCATGCCAGCCCCGTGCATATGATTTGCATTAATAGCCTGCATTGGAAGCTGCTGCTCATAGGTTTCTCTCATTAGGTCGAATGCGGAAGATTCCAGACTGTCAATCAATTACAGTAATTTCCTTTTCCATATTTATTCCATCACTATCATTGACAGCTACCATTAAGTGACATTAATACAATACAATATCATCTTGCATTTCTCCAGAGCATCTCAGGGTGCCTCACCTTCCTCTTCAGCCAAGAAATCCCATTACAAAGGAAAAAGTGCCCTCATTCTCTAGGTAATATGCTGCCAACTCCCTTGGATACTGTGAGGGATTCCCAGAATTTCTGGAGATGGCCCTGATTTGGGAGTAAGGTGTTTACTTTTGCAGTTGAGGAGTGGGCGAGTTAAATGGGCAGTGACCACTTTCCAGGGAGCACATGTGACCACACTCCCTCCACTCAGCCCTGATATGGCCCATGTTTACAAGGCAGGGCCACTGGAGAGCCTGGGGTGGAATCCACTTTCTTAGAAGGGCAGCGGGCCACATGCCACTGTTTTGCAACAATTGCTCCCACCACACCTTCCAGCCTGACCTGCCTTGCATCATCACTCGAAAGGCAGCTACTCATCTTGACTCAGTAGAATGGGGCTGAGCCTTCTTGTACCAGGCAGATTATCGCCTGTACCGAGTTACCAGCACTGGTATCTTCTCTCTTTCCTTCTCTCCTTCTTCCTGAAACCAGGGATTATCAGAGCTTTGCTGCAGAGAAGCCAGCTCTATTGTCCAAGTTTCATCCACTGAACATAGGGATTCCTCCCACGTTTAATTTTGGGAAGACACACCAGTAGAGTTTCCAGATACGATAAAGGATGGCCAGTTGAATTTGAATTTCAGATAAAAAACACTTTTTTTTTTTTTTTTACTATAAATATGTGGCATGGGACCTACTTACATAATGACCCATTGTTTACCTGAAATTCAAATTGAACGGGGCATCCTGTACTTTTGTAGGCTAAGTCTGGCAACTCTTCCCAACAGGTGAGTCAACGCCCCAAGAATCAAGCTATTCAAACCACTGAATACCTAGGAGAACTCAACTCAAGACAATACATCTCCCTCGTACCCTAGTGTTTGCAAAAGGCAGTGCTCACAGCTCTGGGCAATAGGAAGCAGTGCCAGCCCTGGTGGGAAAATGGAACAGGGGAGGGACTATATGACTAGGGCAAAAAGTTTGGCTCAAGAACTATAGAAAAAAAAGTCAGTTAAGAAAAAATAAGCACAAAACAACATCTGAAATTGTTGCCAGTGATTTTTTTTCCACAAACTTTTGGGGTGACTTTGTACAATCGGGGCTTCATTTTCACATGCAGGAGAAAACTGGAGAGCTTGGAGAACAAAGCTTTCTGATGGGTGAGAATGGAAGAGCACAGCCTTCGCCTTTTATTGTGGGGGTGAAGCAAACATCATCTTGTTTGACGACTGAGGGAGAACCTGGAAGAGACAATCAGTGGATGTTTCTGGAATGGATGATGGACAGATCTTTGTAGGGGAGTGCATGCTACAAGATATTTTACCAAGAGTATTTGGCGAGTGTTGTGCAGGAGAGCAAGGAGGATAAGGCCTCTTTGATCACCGGTAGAAATCCACTACCTGCCCTTATGCGGTTGGCCCTGACTCAGTAGCCTATACTGGACAACACCCAAACCTACCATCTCCCTCCCCCAATGGCCAAGCATCAAGCAGCTCAGGGCGTCGCTCGTCCTCATGATTGCTGAGCAGATGTCTCAGTGTGCTGTTTCTTCGGAGAATTGAAAGAATAGTTATACACTGGGCTGGGGCTGTGAACAAAACAAGAGAACAGAATTGTGGCAGAGAGAGGATAGCGTTAAAAAGGGTGAATCAGAAAGTAGAGTGGCTGGGGTAATAGTGAGCCGTTGCATTTTTTCCTGATCTTTCAAAAATTTATATATGTGGTTGGGAGTAGGAACTACCTCCTATTGTGTCTACTTTGTGCCATGGAGTCTTAGTTCTATTATCTGTAAGACAAACTTTATCCTTATTATAATGACTTCTCAAGTTTAAGAAACTTTCTCAAGATTATATGGCAATCGAGGGCAGAGCCAGGATTTGAGAACAGGTCTTTCTTGCTCCAAAGCTTGTCCTAGTTCCACTTTCCCTGTTGAAAAGCCACTCTGCAAATTGCCTATCCAGTTTCTCAGATGTGCATGCTGAGGACACAGATGTAGATATCTTTCCATCTATGCCTTTCATGCATGTGTGTATTTTACTTTATTTTGTTTTGTTTTATTTTATTTTTTATTTTATTTTATTTTTGGTACAAGAAGAAACTTACAGCCTGGCAATCATTATATTACCAGATTGGGATTCAGCATACATGATAATGAGGATCTGTGATATCATTTAATTGCAAGAGGATAAAGAAAGATGTAGACACTTCTATCTTTTAACTTCTTAGAATGGCCAATCCTTCTGGAAAAAACTATATTTAAGATAGTGGCGATGAGACCATCTGGTGATTTGGTAAAAAGTTAACCATACTATTTTACAAAAAGAACTACAATCCGATAATTTCCTATAGGAAGAAGCAGCAACAGTACAAAGGAAATACATGTACTATTTTTAAAGACACCTTGATTATTTTCTGAGGAGGGTGGGAAACTGGAAGGAGAAAATGATGCTAGAGGCGCAAAAGTTCGTCATGGTAAAATGCTTGCTGGTTTGGGGCAAATGAATGAGACGATACACATATGATACTCTTAGGCTGTCACATCACTCCTGCAGAAACTGTTGGGAAACCAAGAAAGAGTAAGTGACTCAAGAATTTTAAAATTTAGGAGAAGAGGGGAGCGGATGTGGCTCGAGTGGTTGAGCACCTGCTTCCTACATGGGAGGTCCTGGGTTCGGTTCCTGGTGTCTCCTAAAAAATGAAAAAACAAGCAAATGGATGAAAAAAACCAATTCAGGGTAGCCAATGTGACTCAGTGGTTGAGCACCAGCTTCCTGAATACGAATCTTTGATAGGCTCCCTAACCCCAATACCTAAAAAAAAAAAAAAAAAGGATAAAAAGAAGGTACTCAATCCACAATCTCCCCTGACCTCTGTCCTTTTTTTCCCTCAGGATTTTCATACCTTAAAAGAAATCATTGCCAGGTTTAATAAAAGGGAAACTTCTACAGCCTATGTTTTTGCCCTGTGCCAACCTTGAAACAGGACTCTGCTTGTCTCTACATTTCCCTCAATGAAAAGTCACTCTACAAGGTACTCATGAGAATGCAGACTTTACTGAAGATTTTATTAGGAAGAATGAAGAGGGAACTTACATCTCATAATGCTCAGGATTTCACTCTCCAAATTACCACTCTTTCCAATTCTAATCTCAGCTGTTGGTCTTTCGGTCTTTTAAACCCTCCAACAAATAGCTTCTAGAACTCTCCGTTTTGGAAACTTCTTCACCTCTACTCTGTTCTTTTACAGACAAGTTTAGTCTTTTCTCTCTTCTCTCATTCCTTGGCACCAGCCCACCCACAGGCCATGGACACCCAGCCTCAGGGCAGGCTTACAAAACTCTCTTCCTCATGTCTCTCCTTCTTGCAAGGGATTCATGTAACAACTGCTAAGAAAAATGGGATTTTCTTTGCACGGTTACAGGAACATAATTTATCAAAGAACAATATCTGGCAACGTTTCTCATGTGCTTTTGGATTCTTGATTTTTAGATAGCATGCTGGCTTCTTATCTAAAGCTGGAGCTTGAGCCTGGTGACAGGGGAGATAAATGAATTGCTGTTCAACCATATATTTAGAATGACATAAATTCTTCCCCTACTTTTGAGTGAATCTTTCCAAAGCATTCCAAATTGATATTTACCCAGTAGCTAGGAAAGAAACTTAAAAAAAAAAAAAACTTTTCCAGCCATGGGAGTGGTCAGCCATCTTTCTTCCTTCCCTTTGTTTAGGGGCTGCCCCTTGGAATTTTCCAGCATCTCTTGTAGAGAGCATTAATCTGTTCTTTCATCTTGTGATAAGAATTCCTTTATGAGCGCACTAAAGGTCAGATTCTCAGATCTTGAACCACGACATTAATTTTTTGATCCTAGTAGTTTTCGTCGCATCCCAACAATTTTGTGGACACTGAGCATTAGTGGCTGCCTTGAAAAAGGCCCAGAGCCTGTTGAACTGCAGGATGTTTGCTCAGAAGTTGTCTTAGAAGCTCTTTTCTCCCTTATGACAATTCACCCTCCTGCACTTTTTGTTTCTTTTGCATAAATGGTACTCAGTAAGATCATATTTTCCAAAAGGAAAATCAGGTTTGATGTGTATTTGATATATACTAGGTTATTAAAAATATTCATTACGTGAATCTGGAAAACCCAGGTTGTGTTGTTGCTGGTTTTTAGTGCAGGGAACACCTCTCCAGAGATCATTGCATTTTGCTGTTCAACATTTTCCTTCTCTGAAGACCTGTTTGTGTCATTTTCCAAGCTGAGTGAGTTTTTTTCTCCTTCTGACTCATTTGAGCAGCTCATCATTAAGTATTTTATCAGTAATTCTGCTCGTGCCCAAGACTTTTGCCTCTTCCTTCTCGCCTTACTCATTTCTGCAAGCTCCTTCTTTCCCAGCATTTCTTCCTAGGTCGCAAGTTCTCCTGTCACCCTTCCTTCTCTCGTTGGATGCATGTCACATCCTCAGGAGCACCAGCTGCTCTAGCCACCCTCTTTCCTCCAAGGACCTTTCGGTAGCCACTGCTGCCAAAGTGACCCCATGTCTTCTTGCCCACTGGGCTTCATTCTACCCTTGTCATTCAGGAGTAACAATTCAGTGATCTTCCCCCTTCTCTGTCCACTGAGTTCATTTGCAATTTACAATCCAAACACTTTCTGGTTGTCAGCTTGTCTGACTGTTACCTCTTGTGGTTACTGGGCTTTCCCTTCCTCCAAATCTTCCCCGTCACCTTTGATCCCTGGAGTTGTCAATGTCCTTCCCAAATAGTTTATCTTTCCCTCCCTCCCTCCAGTTTTCTCCAGTAGATAATTAAACTATAATCACAAAACCAGGAAATGGGTGTCAGTACAGTATCTGTGTCCAGTTCTGTGATATTTTAGAACATGGGTAGATTTGGGAGACCATCATCTCAATCAAGACCCAGAACTATTCCCTCACCTCAAAGATCTCTCTGGGGCTTCCCCTTTCAAGTCAGAGCCCCCTCCTCCAACCTCCACTCCCACCCCATCCCTATCCCCTGGAGAGCTTTAATCTGTTCTCCATCTCTATAATTTTGTCATGTTGAGAATGCTGTATAAGTGGAGTCATACAGTATGTGATCTTTTGTGATTGGCTTTTTTCACTCATAATGTCCCTGAGGTCCGTCCATGCTGCTGTATGTAACAATAGTTGGCTTCTTTCTACTGCTGAGTAGTATTTCATGGTATGGATGGGCCACAGTTGGTTTAACCATTTACTTATTGAAAGACATTTTGGTTGTTTACAATTTAGGGTTTACAAGCAATCTTGCTCTCTCTTTATATTTTTCTTCCAGATTGCTATTCTAGCAGGTGTCTGCAGGAAAAGCAAGTCTGGCAAGAGAAGGACTTACCTACTGGCTCTTTTGACTAATTGAGTCTTAGGTTCAAACTGGAATGAATGACAAAGTATTAATAGATACCTTGTTTTCTTTTCAGAAACCCCCTTTGGTGTTTGGCATTTGGACTTCAACCTCCTGTTTCAATTCTTGTTTGTTGATAAAATGCCCTGCCTGAGGGTAATGTTCCAAGGTAAATTTTAATCACAAACCAAAATCTTCCTAAATGTTTTAAGTGAGGATGTTAATTAAAAATGACTATATTGTTACAAGGGTTTTGGTTTCTGTTCAGGAAAGCCTTTAAGAGGTTTCTGGCAAAACGTATTGAAGCTAGTGGCCTTTGAAACTCAGTATCTCAGCGGAACAGGACCAGCTGAGGTTCAGCTCTTTGACTTCAAGGCCGGGTCACCAAGTGGCATTTGAGAAAGAAGAAAGAAATCACAGGTGCACTTTCCAAATGAGTTCAAGATTCAGTGTTTGGTTGGTCCTGCGTGTGTTTAACAGGAAGCTCCTGAGTGCTGGCTGGGTTGGCTTTATCTCGGTTCTAGTAAATGCGTTGATTTGCCTGACATTTTTGGCATGCGGCAATGAAGGTTGTCATAGGTTTCCCTTCTGTGAGGAACTTGGCTTCATTTTATGTTTGAAGATTTCACATATTTGCATAAAGCCTAAGCTGAGGTGATTATATGGCAGAAAAAGAAATGTATAAATATTTAAATATTACTGGATATTTCACAGTCTTTCAGGGTGAAAGGGGGGGGGGGATTAATTTAGAAGGTTGGACTGGCACATCGGAAAACTTATTTTCCTTAAAGTCTTCAGGAAATAAAAAATTTTGATAATTAAAATGGTCATCAGCCATTTTCTATTTTAGGAAGTTTCTAGGTCTTCTTTTCTTTGTTGGGGGCATTTAGCTTTAGATAACATTTTTGCACAAGTAAGATATTCCTTTTTCTTTTTATTTCCAGATCAGAATTTGAATGTTGCTTAACACCTGGGAGATGATAATGCCTTGTATTTACATAACCTCTATCTGGAGGAACTGAAAACACTTTGTACACTTTATCTAATGAATCCCTGATCTCCCCCAAGGCAGGCAGAGGCAGGGGAGCTACCGTCAGCCCAGTGGGTGGCTTCGTGACAGGCACTGAGTCACTGAGTGAGTCACCGGCAAACCTGGGAGGGCTCTTTGCACCCGGGCTAGTACGCTCGACCCAGCTTTTTCAGCAGTTGTTTCCCCAACATCCCAAGGGCTCTTTGATTGTCTCTTGAGGTTGTTTTAAGATTCACCAATTAAATCTGTATGAATTTTAGCTGAAAAGGCAGAAAGACACAAATACCGTCAGCTCTGGAGAGTTTCTTGGGAGGTGTTAGAAAACAGATCCTCCTAGAGCAGGGTTGTAGCTCAAGAAAGTTTGAGACAGCCCCCAGCTGGGATTTAGGGAACTTCGGATGGCCCAAACCCGAGAACTGGGTGCTTTAAGGAGACGTGGAGGGGAAATCCAGGGTCTCTTTTTCTAGGGAAGTTCCCTGGTCAGAGCTCTCAGTCTTCTCCATTAGTCATATGAGGACCTCTCATGTTCTGGTCATCAGAAGTCCTTATTCATCAGGCTTTGTGCACATCTGCAATGGAGGGACAGATGGTCACGATGACTCGGGGGTGAAACATTGGGAATTGGCTCTCAACGATCAAGAACAAAATTTACCAATGTCAATTATAGCATTGGTGTTCATTCTGTTATACTCTGAATCCTCTGAAAAGTGGCAGTGACTAGCCGTGGCAGTCCACTAAGCAAGGCAGCTCATTCCTTGGTCTTGCTGGGTCGTGGATTTCCAGGTTACAACACCTACTATGTGGTGGTGCCTAAAATCGATTCAACCATCCAGAGGCTGTGGGAAAGGATTAAGTTGAATGTTCACAAAGGGAAGCCAGAGCCGGCTCTACTGTTTGAGGAGGGAGGGTAGGGGTTCCAGCTGACTTTGGCGTGCCAAGAATTTGAAAAGTGGTGCCAAAACAAGGGAAGGCCAATGGTGAGTGCTGGGGGGCGGGGCCAGAGTGGGGAGAGCCAATGGTGAGAAGTGGAGGCTGGGCCAGTAGTGAAAGTGGCGCCATATTTGAAAGGCAGGCCAGGGGTGAAAGTGGGGAGCCAGCCAGCTCCCTGGAGTGTAGGGAACGCTGGAGCGGGGAATCAGAGCAGGAACCTTGGTAAGCTAGTTAGATCTCGGATAGACTGTAACCCCGGAAATACCCAGTCAATGGGGAACAGGGGAGGGACCCACGCATTAGGTTTAGGTTATAAATATCACTGTTTGTTGTTTGGTGCGCTGGCCATTTTATCCAGGTCAAGCGCCCATTCTTACAAGATCGTTCATAAAATTCTTTTCTCCTCCACCATCAGGTGAGCTTTTGTTCTCCTACAAGTACAGCTTTCTTTCTAATAAGGCCGGCTGGCCTGGACCTGGACTTCAACACACAAACCATTTCAGAAACAATGGGGGCTGCCTGGGAGACACGCTGCTCAAAGCTGAAAACCAAGAGGGAGCCAGAGGGACAAACGTTCACTGAGCAGCTAGTACAGGACAAGTACTTTTGTCTCTTTTGTCATTGAGAAATGATACTTGATGAGTGATAGGAGCCTCTCCAGGGAAGGTCTGGGGGACTATGGTTTATGAACAAAGAGTCAAAATGTACCTATATTGGTTAGGCTGCTTGCATTGACAATGAGTAGAAAATCTGAAAACGACCCAAGCAATAAGGACATGGATTGGCCTAGAAGAGTCCAGTCAAGTGGTTCTGGGATGTTCTTAAGGACCCAGGATCTCCAGTTCTACATGTGCGATGTTGACTTACTCTTGAGGCTGGCTCCCCTTTGGGCCTAGGGTGCTTCCTGTACCATTAGTGCTAGGGCTCCGTTATTTGTGTTCAGAGAGTGAGAGCAACATTCTGGTTTCCAGAAGTTCTCCCAGAAAAGCAAGGACCCCCCTTTAGGTCTTCCAGCTCACTGGCCAGAATTGGGTGACGTGACCAGTCTTCAACTATGATCAGAAGGATAGCATTGCCCTGATAGATCTACACAATAAGGTCACGCTCTTGGAGCCAGGGACTGAGTCACTTGGCTGCAAGGGGTGAGGAGCATTCAAATGGAAATCTTGCTTTTGGTAAGAAGGAGCAAACCAGAGCTCTACAGAAAGGAAATTAGGTTTGAGCTTTGATTTATAAGCTAATGGTATTATATAGTATTTAAAAGGCCGCACATCAAAAGGATAAAATAATTTCTGTGTTTACAGGGGAAAGCAGTAGTTATCTGGAATGTCAGTTCAAACCCTGTTCCTAAGCTCCAGACTTAAATTTCAAACTGCTTCTTGGAAATCTAGACCTGGTGACCACAGCATCTGAAATGAAACATGTTCAAAGTAGTACCCATTTTTGTTTGTCCTACCTCATCCAAGAGGCTTACTCTTGGTTTGTTCAGTGACACAGTGATATACACTGGCACCCATGAAGAAAATTGGAAAAATTTCTAACATCTTTTAAATCCCCATATAACCGCTTGTCTCAGAAGTTCTTTCCCATAAAAGATGAATGACTTGAAGGTTAGTCGGCAAAGTGAAGCTTGATTAAACATATTTATGGAGTGGGTGTAGCTCAGTGGTTGAGTGCCTGCTTTCCATATAGGAGGTCCCAGGTTCAAACCCCAGTACCTCCAAAAAACAAAAGCAAAGAAACAAAAAACCCACATTATTTTGGGGAGCAGGCGTAGCTCAGTGGTTGAGCACCTGCTACCCATGAACAAACAAAACAGAACAAACAAAAAAAATCAAATCTCATTGGGGAGCAGATGTAGCTCAGTGGTTGAGTGCCTGCTTTCCCAGTATGGGGTCCTGGGTTCAATATCCAGTACTTCCTATAAAAAACAAAAAACAAAAGCATATTTATAATCTCCTTGAAGCAAGTTTCAAGGTGTCTATGACTACCTGTCTTTGGTGCATATTTCATGTCATTTGGGCCAACTGTAGCATCCAGAATGGGTGACACCAAATAAGCAGTTTTAGTCTTGTGTTTTTCTTCTGGGGAAAACATTTGAGAGTGAGGGAGGCAGCTGAAGCTAAAAGCAAATGTCTGGCTGAAAGACGAACAGCCTGGGAGTTTCATCTGGTGGTTTGACAAGATGGCTTTGGGTGCAGGTGGTGGAGTGTTGGTAGAACTTTCCAAGTTCTCTGTAATTTGAACTGGCTCCGCATGGTTGTACCACGATTGCTTTGCAGGGCTCTGCCTAAATTGGGTGTAAATATGGCATTTTAAAACTTTACTACCAGGCTTTAGTCAATCCAGAAAATGCCCCTTTTCACCAGGCTCTACTCCAGCTCGCCAATAGATTTGCTTTGGGAAAAACAATGGACGAAGCTGAAGCGTGACCTACTCCTTTTAGTGTCCAGACCTACAGGGACTGGCATTGATTTCCTCCAGTCTATTGCTGCATTAGTGTCCCAGGGCTGCCTTTCAAAACAAACATCAGGAGGAAGTATAGCTCAGTGGTTAAGCACGTGCTTCACATGTATGGTGTCCTGGGTTTAATTGGTGGTACCTCCTAAAAAAAAAAAAAGGAAAAACAAATGACCGCAAACTGGGTGGCTCAAAGAATAGAAATGGACTCATTCACAGTTCTGGAGGCTGCAAGTCTGACACCCAGGTGTAGGCAGGGCCGTGCTCTCTCCAGTCTCTTCTGTGGCTTCATATGGTCATCTTCTCTGTATCTGTTTTCTCCTTTTCTATCTCTTGTCATTGGATTTAGGGCCCACCCAGATGCTCCAGCACCCTTAACTTAATTACACCTGCAAAGACCCCTCTCCCAAATAGAATTCCATTAGCAGGTTCTGGAACATGGACATAGCTTTTTTGGGGCCATTATGCAATCCATCACAATTGCTGTGTTTCTTCTCAGAGGGTGGATATTGTGATATTCTGTAAGGATGATACGGCTTGTCTTCAGTTCTTGGTTTCCAAATCCAAGGGTTGGTACTGGCACCAAAATAAACTATTTGAAGGAAGAAGGGCTTTGGACATCAAAAATGACAGATTGTATCACACGTAATCAACCTGTCTCCTTGTCATTTAATTTATTGCACGGTAAGCCGTCATCTATGGGAAAGAACTTTTGACACATACCCATGATTAACCAACAGGTCCTTAAGACTGTATTTCCTAAACATTCTGGAATCCATTGTCTCCTCTCCTTGCCACCCACTGCCTTATTCAAATCCCTATCACTTCTCACCTGGATTGTGGATCTATTCCTTCCTTCCCAGCTCCATTTCTCCATACCGTGGCCTGCCTGAGCTTCAGGAAACTCCAATCCATTGCTACTTGCCTAGTCCCGGATAGCTTTCATTTGTCCTCCAGTGCCATCCTCTCTACCCTGCTTTCTTTTCCAGAGGTGCCTTTGTGCTCTGGCTGGGTTTGACCAATGGGAAATGCTGGTGAGCGACTGGGGAGATTGGAGAGTGAGGGGCCATTTGTCTCTCTGGAAATCCCCACAAACAGACTCCACCCCTCAACTGACAGTCCCAGGTCCCAGGGCATGGCTTTCTCCAGGAGACTCTTCTCCAAGTTCCAGTAACCATTTCTCCCCTTCAGACCCAAGGACAGCAACACTGCCCAGCTCAGTCCCTTGTGGTTTCCCTGCAACCCATCCATACCTTTGAAAACAGTCCCTCAGCAAACGCTTCTCAAATCACTCAATTTCCCTGCGCCATGTGGTCCTTGCCTGGATCATGACATATATGCCCATGCTCAAAGCATGTCACTGGCTCCATCTTTCCAAAGGACAAATGCAACATCTCTTGCCTGGGAAAATTTCCAGCCTTGGTCCCTGCTCTTTCCCATCTCCTTACTTCCTGACACACACTGTGCATTGCCCTTGTGCTGACATGCTGGCAGTTTTCTACACATGCTATGTTCTTTTTGCTTCTTAAGCATTTCATAAGTGATGTTTTCTTTCTTGATTTATCCACCTAGATGTCTTCTTTATCATCCTTCAAGAGTCTGCTTAAACACTGCCTCTCACCTGCTCCTTTTGCTATCCCAGGCAGGGTCAGTTGCGTCCTCCTCTGGGCTCCCATGTTCCACTCCACACACACCCATTGCAGTGTTTATAATCACGACAGTTCTTTGTTCATGTGTCTGTTTTCCAACTAGTCTCTGAACTCCTTGAAATGTATGGACGGTGCTCTGTTCTCCTTTGTGTCCAAGTGCCTCGTGTTGTCACTGGTATGTTTGATCAATGTTTTATCAACAATGCATTTTCTTTCTGCACTATTTTATTGCTCTCACCATCCAAATAAATGAGATTGCTGCAGTCAAATACCACCTTCATCTATGCAAGGTACATGTTGTCTTCTCTTCTGATGAGCATAATTTTGTCTTATCCTCATGACAATCTTTCGAGATGGGCAGATGGGAGGCCAATTCCTCCCTGTCACCCAGATTCCTGGTGGCAGAACTATGCTAAGCATCTAGGCCTCTTGATACTGAGCTCGGTCCTCTTTTCATTAGCCCATTCTGCCTCCTGAGATGTCAGATTAAAAACAAGAGCAAAACCCAGGGGCAGGCTGAGCTAATGAGCCCTACCCCCGGGGGCTAGTGCGGATGGAAGGCAACCCGAGCTGCGATTGAGATAACTCCAAGTGATTGTAACCACATGTCAGGAAGGCTGTGTAGAGGGTTTGTCAGAGTGTCGTCCTGGGTGGAACTGGCCACAACGCTGGAATCTGACTTCCTGTGGTGTGAGAGTTATGCCTGATATAGGCTCCAGGGACTATTGATAGACCAGAACAGTTGGATTAAAAGTAGGATATGAACATCAAGGAGAAGCATTCTGTGACCCTGGGCAAGGACAGGCAACCAATGGGAAGGAATAGACTGTTTCTGTAATTCAAACCATATCCCGTGAGAAAGTAATTTATAGACTACAGCACAAATAAAGATAAATTTGTGAGCATTTGGGGCAATTCCTGGTATGCCAATAGAAGGCTTACAGGTTCTTCCTTCTGTCTGCCTTAGGGCCAGATGCATTATGGTGAAAGCACTGCAAATAATGTCCAGGCCTGCAACCAAGTGGGGTATTCAGGTTTCATTTTCTCCTTCCTGTTGGAAAAGATCTCAAAGTCCAAAGGCCAGCGTCAGAGGACCTTTATGGCCCTTCTGCCACAGCAATTCTATGATTATATCCCATGCACGTCCCCAACAAGTGAATACCCCACTTGGTTCCAGGCCTGGACAGAGAAAGTTTTAGATGTGGCACTTAGGCATGAACTCACATGGTCTTTGCAACAACATTGGTGTCAAGGGGAGCATCGGGTGATCCCTGTAGGTTTGTGCCAAAACCTCATGACCCGGCACAACAAACTCCCGATTAACCGAGAAGCCCTTTAGTTGCCTCTATCGCTCACGTCCCATCCCACTCGTTCTCCATGAGGAGAGAGAGGTAAGACAACAGAAAATAAGGGAAATAAAATACATTCCGATGCCTCCAACTTTATCTTCCAAACCTTCATCCGTAAGTTTTCATACCCTTTGGCCCAATGATTCTGGTTTGGGGAATTTATCATACAGATGTAATAAGAATTGTAGACAAAGATCTGGACATAAATCTATATGACCAATAAAAATAGGAGTGTTAGTTAAATTTGAATAGTAGAATACTATACTATTATTAAAATCATGGATTTGAAAAACCATTTAATGATGTAAAAATGCTTATCATATAAGGTAAAGTCAGAGAAGTAAAAGACAAAACTGCATCTATGATCTACTCCCTGTATGAGTTTTTGAAATATTTTTCTTTGCCTAGATACAGATATCTATAAATAGAAAAAATAAGTAGCAAAATGTTCATTATGGTTATCCCAGGATAGTGGAAGATAACCATAAAGAGTGTTTTTTATTTTATTCTTTGTACTTAGTCCATTTCCCAAACTTAGTGGTGTCAATCAGAGTTAAAAGTTTATAAACAGAATTGAAAATCCTTCCCTGACTTCCCCGGTATTTCCAAGGTGAAATCCAGACTCTTTGGCAGGGCCAGTGGGGCTCTTTATGATCCGACTGCTCACCTTGCCTGGTCCCTCTTCCCATTTGGCTTCTTGTGCCCCGCCTGTCACCGTGCCAGATCCCTGGTAGTCTTCTGACCACACAGTGCTCTCTGACGGCTCCTGGCCTTTGCACGTGCCATGCCTTCTGCCCTGGATGTTTTTTCCCTCCTTGTCATATTTTCATACCCTGACATGTGACTCTTTGGGAACCTCCTGCAGTGGATGTGCAGTGTGCTGCCCATCTCCCCTTCAGGCAGGAGGCACCCATCTCCCCAGCCCCGGCGTGGGGGTGGGGGTTGTCTGCTGCTGGCTCAGGAGGACTCTTCCCCCGGAATCACCCTTGGTCCAAGGGAGCAGCCTCGCCTGTGGCTTATGCCATCACCAGGGCTGCCTGTACCTAATGACCACTCTGTGCAGGGTGCAAAGGCCAGGACCCCTTGCTGCGATCTGCCAAGGCTGTGAAGGGCCATCCTGAGCTCCCTGCGGGGTCAGTTGAAACCCCTTCTGCAATTCCCACTGCAGTTCAGCATCTTCCACTGCCCAGCCCTGCTCCCATACACAGGGGCACTTCTCAGGAAACCCCTTGCACACAACTCTGTCTCGGAACCTGTTTCCTGGGGAATCCAAGGAGGACACCTCCTGGGAGCCATGGTCTCACTCCCTGGGCTAGAGCCCTCTGTACTTGTTCTCTCTCCTTTAGCACTGATCACCGTGTGCAGTGACAGTCTCCTCCATCAGCCTGGGATTTCCCAGAGGGTCAGAGGCAGTGTCTCACTTCTCTACATCTGCAGTGCCTGCCACAATGCCTGGCTCCTAGTGTGTGTTAACTGAAGACGTGTGGGAGGGGAAAGCAGATAGAGAGCATGAAGTCAAGAATCGAGTGCGAGTTTTACTGACAAAAGGAAGTTACTCAGGTTCTTCTATACCCTTCCAATTGAAGTTACATTTCCTATTTTTCCTTTCTGTGTATCCCCCCAAAAAACAAAGTTTTGGGAAATCTCAACAAAGTTGAGAGAATTCTCTACTTGATATTTTCTCATATCCCGTATTGGCAAGACCATCCCTCCTTTTCTCTCTCCTCCCACAGCCTTTCTTCCTCCTTCCTGTTCTCCTCTCCTGCCTTTCTTTCCACCATTTTTTTAAACAAAGTGTATGGCACCAATTGGTTGCCTTGGGAGATGTCATGCCCAAAGGGCTAATCAGCCAACAAGATTTCTTCTTCCTCAAGAGACTGCAGGGGGAAAAGCAGGCAGCTCCTTCGAATTCCTACCATTCTCTGAAGAATATCCCTTGGAGGGATGAGGGCTGTTCCCAGAGATCCCACTCTTGCTCCTACAGAATGGTTCAGGTAAAGGTTCCCTGCGGGGACTAGGGAATCTGTCCCAGGTTTCAGCATATCATTGATATGCGTTATTAAGCCCTTGGCCGTGCTCTCTCCAAATTGAGTCAGTAGCACCCAGCTCTGAAGCTTAAGTTTGGGGGAACTCCTTAGCCCTCCCTTCTGTTTCATTTTCATGGGCTCAACTCTGGTGTGAAAGGGCTCTGAGAAGTGACAGAAAGCTGCTCCACATTTTTTACATTTTTCAGGAAAAAAAAGGTTACAATTTTCTCTTAACACAGAACCGCCTCAGTGCTCTACTCTGTGAAGCAGAGGCCCTTTCCCCGTGTTATCTCCCATTTTATCACGTGTCAGGAGCAGTGCTACAGTCCCCAGTGCATAGCTGGGAACAGAGCACCCTAAGGGCAAGGGACCTCAAATAATTATGGAGCCCCTGAACGTCAGCACTGTGACAGGAACTCAGGACCCCTGACTCAAGAGCTGCCTCTCTAACGCTGGTCCCTGCTGTGGGCCATCACTCCCTTGGGAGATTTTCCCCCTGACGTAGTTGTCCGGCACCCCAGAACTACAAAGCATGACCACAGCATTGGTACCCATGTTTGTGTGCGTGCGTGTATGTGTGTGTTTGTGTGCAAGCATGCACGGCATGAGAGACCTAAACCCTGCAGAGGTTGTTTTAGGTGTTAGATGGGAACATTTATGCCCCACTCCTCTTGTTTCCTCGGGGACACTTTTTCATTGAGTAATTCCCTCCATCCTCTCCTTCACCTCATTAGAAAAAGAGGGACTTATCTGAGTGGTCATTCTGTGAGAAGCAACTGAACATGCATACCTTACCCTCTGCTCTCTCTGTTTGGAAACGGTCAGGAAAAAGTAAATGCTCTCTGCCTCCTTCAAGTCTTACAGTCAAGGACTTAAGGGACAGAACCCCGTGCAACAAAGTCTTTGCTGTGCCTGGGCCTGGGTAGGTGATTTCAGCTCAGTAGTACAATATCATCAAGCCCATATACCGGAAGTCATGTTCTCCAATCAAGACTTTATCGTTTTAAGGGAAGCGGACTTGGCCCAGTGGTTAGGGCATCTGCCTATCACATGGGAGGTCGGCGGTTCAAACTCCGGGCCTCCTTGATCCGTGTGGAGCCGGCCCATGTGCAGCACTGATGCGCACAAGGAGTGCCATGCCACGCAGGGGTGTCCCCGTGTAGGGGAGCCCCACATGCAAAGAGTGTGCCCCGTAAGGAGAGCCCCCAGCGCAAAAGAAAGTGCAGACTGCCAAGGAATGGTGCCATACACACAGAGAGCTGACACAACAAGATGACGCAAACAAAAAGAAACACAGATTCCCGTGCCACTGACAACAACAGAAGCGGACAAAGAACACGCAGCAAATAGACACAGAGAACAGACAACTGGGGCGGGGGGGGGGGTGGGAAAGGGGAGGGAAATAAGTAAATAAATGAATCTTAAAAAAAAAGACTATCGAGTTAAAAGAATGGTGATACTTTGATCTCTAATGGACTCATATACCCCTTACTTGGTTCAGAACTTGTTGAGAGAAGAGAGGTCCTATTTATTGGGTATCCTAAAACCTCAGTATGAGGGAGGGCTCTTCTCGTTTGCCTTCACCAATGGCCTGGTATGGATAGGTGTTAGAGGAAAGGGGGCACTCACTGGGACATGGAGACTGATGATTGCAGGCAGAAAGTTTATTGGGAAGCTTTCCCAATGGAGGGGGTCTGAAAAATAGACTTCAGCCTGCCCCTGGAAGGGGGCATATGAATTTAGTCAGTAACTTCCTAGGCAGAGCAATGATAGTTAGTGGAAGGGGGCTGAGGTCCAAGTGAGGTGGAGGGTCTGATAGGAAGCCCTAGAAACGAAAAATGTCCTTTGCATGGCTAGAAGGATTAGGGAGTTATGTTTTCTTGGAATGCTGGAGGAGCAGGAGGCACTTGGATCTGGAGCGGGTGAAGGTCTCTATCTCACTTTACTTCTGCTTCTACTTGGTTTCTTTGTTCCACCTTTAGGGAAGTGCCGTGTTTTCAGACACGTAGCCTTAAGGGAGGGAGGGCTTGTCTTTCCTCAATGCACGTCAAGGGGAACTGAGTCACAGCTTATTAATTATTGCAAACCTACTGAGGGGGAACCTCTAACAGTAGGGATCTGCTCTCGGTTGGCAGCCAAGAATTTAGGGGAAAGGGTTGGAATGGGAACACAGGTAAGCTTAATTAAGAAGATGCTTGAGCAAAGGTATCTTGTCTACAGTTTGAGTGACTCAAGGAGGCCCTGACTCACTTGGGTCTTATCAAGGGAAAAGGAAGTCTTTCCCATAAATCACCTTCTCTTCAGGTGACAGTCCCTGTCATCATATAACAAAAAAATTTCCTGCCAAGGCCCCTTCCTGTGCCCCAAGACTTTCATGTTTAGGCAGTTATATGAGCAGGGAGAACCCAGCAGTTACTAGAATAATTTCCTTCAGCCTACTGAAACCTAGTTCATATCTGACTTCCCTAGCCAAAAATATTCTCTCTCTGCAAACTTCTGCACCCATTGCCTAGAACTTTGATTTACGACTTACTGTTCCTGATTGGTTTTATTATTTGCTTAGTTGTGGTGCTTGTGTTAACTCCCTGGACATATTCTTTCTCCAAATAGATTTTATATTTCTTAAGAACAAGGACCATGTATTATATCTCTTTTCCCTGCCTCTAAGAATCTAGCACAGAATTTACTTGCATTTGGTAGGACTCAGCCAATAAACGTTGGCTGATTAAGTAATTGATTGCTCTGATTATGGTTTGAAGCATTTCTTTTGTATTGAGATCCCTTCCCTCTCCTCTTGCTGCTTCTAAGCAGTTTATTCGACCAGTATTTCCCATTTTCTAGTGGGTTGAGTTGTTTACCCCAATTTGAACATGTTCTTGGTCCAGGGCTGCATTCTGGTGGGTGTGGACCTATTGTGAATAAGATCTCTTCAAGATGCTACTTTAGCTAAGGAGTGGGTCAATCGAATCCAGGTTGGGCTTTAATCCAGATGACTGGAGTCTTGGTAAGCAGAAGGAAAGTCAGACAGAAAGAGAAACCATGGGGAGCAGCCAGAAGCTGGAAGGCAATGGAGCCTAGAAGAGAAGCAGAAGATACCACCATATGATAGAAAAGCCAAGGAGCAAGGATCACCAGCAACCACCCCCAGAACACCACAATCTTTAGAGAGACAGCATTGCCTTGTTGCTGCCTCAATTTTGGACTTCTCCTAGCCTCAAAACTGTGAGCTGATAAATTCCCATTGCTTGAGATAAACCATGATATGGTATTTGTTTTGGCAATAGGAAACTAAATCACATTTCATTTTTATAACAAGATCTTAAGAATGTCACAAGGGAAAAGGAAACATTACATTTTTGTTATCTTTCTTAATCATCATCTTGGAGTCTGTAGCTTGGTCATGGTCACCAATGTTTCAGCTGGAAGTTGCTTTAGTTCAGGTCCCTCATTTTACAGCTGAAGAGATGGAGACCTAGAGACTTGTCCAAGGTCATGCTGGTCAGGGATGAGCCAGGACTGCAGAGGAAGGTGCTATGGAAACAAGGGCGATGTTCAGTCTTCAGCTCCAGTCTGCTGAGACTTTGTGCA
Source organism: Dasypus novemcinctus (assembly GCF_030445035.2). Lineage (NCBI taxonomy): Eukaryota > Metazoa > Chordata > Mammalia > Cingulata > Dasypodidae > Dasypus > Dasypus novemcinctus. The sequence continues at coordinate 47,231,832 of NC_080694.1, read as the reverse complement.
GTGGGTTGGGGAGAGAGGGGAGGAGGCCGATAAAGATCTGATATGGTTTTTAAAAATTGGAAAAATAGGTCCCTGGTTCTGGAAGAGTATTGTTTAGAAGTCGTAGAGCAGGAGAATGAGTGGCACGTAGCTAGCACAAGCAGACCTGCCACCTCTTTGTGGAACTCTGCAGTCGTGAGCTGCTGGCCTTCCCACCACTGCTGGCACAGGGCTCAGGGGTAAGTGGTGCTGCAAACAGGCAGTACTCATGGGTGATTCATGGGTAGTTCAAAAGCAAGCCACGCCAGTTCCTTTGTAAATATGTGTCATAGGGTATTTACAGCCATCAAAGCCAGCCCACTGCTGCACGTTGGTGGAACTATTAAGTAAATTACACACATGCCTTTTTTTAGGAGCCACTTATTCACAATTCCCCCATAGCCTGATTTTCCCGAGGGAGTGTGCTCACCCACCTTCATTTCAGCATTTGACCTTGCCTGTTTCTAAAGTTCATGCTGTCTTGAAGTTCTTCGGATCAACTCAATCACGTCTGTTACTCATCTCCTACACCTTCTCTCTCCTTTTACTCTTTCAGGAAGTAATGTTTTTGCTCAGGTAAAAGAGCCGTAGGAAGAGTGTTCTGCCTATTCGATGATCCATTCCTTTGCTTTTTGCCACTTTTAAATGTTAGAGGGAAAAAAAAAGCCCTTTTGTTAAGGGCGTCATTGAATGGGTCTGGTCAGTGGGGTGAGAGAATGTGATCATAAAACACTTCCAACTTCCCACATAAAACTGTACTGTTTTTTGAAAAAATTGTTTTGGGAGGTGGCATTCTCACAGCAGCTGGGATCCATACGACCGAATCTCATGTGGATAGGCGGCTTTCTAATGACATGCCCCCTCCACTCCACTGCCATCATGATTGGATGTGAGTGAGACATGGCAAAATGGCCGGCAGGCGAGTGCTCTGCTTCACTCATGGATCCAGGCCATAGACTCAGAGCGTGTCAGAGTTGGGATAGATGCCAGCTTATTCAGTTGAATGAGCCCCACAGAGGGGTACAAGTTCAGACAGGGGACGGGAGCCTAAAGTTGCCACATCCACCAGGAGAGTCCCAGGGCCAGGCCCCCAAATAATAACTCCAGCTCCAGTCCTTGTCCTAACTCAGATTGTGACATTGCATTGTTATTAAAAACATCAATTTAATTTGTATCTTGATGGTGGTGGCAATTCTTTTGCCACTTTCTGAAAACACTGAATGAGGGCTTTTTTTTTTTTTAGCTGCAAAGATGACAAATGTTATCAAGGATATCCAACCAGAGCATATTTCCATCCTTTTTCCTCTGACAAGATAAGCCAGAAGTATTTGTTGCCAGAAATGGAAAATAGTTTGCTCATCAGCCAGATGATCGTAGTGTTCAAAAGTTCCACTCGTTTGCCATGTGTGAAGAGTCAAGAATTGAAAACAGACAGGCTTACTCTGCTCAAACGTGGGCTGTGTGAAGCAAGGGAAAGATACTTGGATACTAGGAGATGAGCTGCAGAGATGGTTTTGATGATAAAGTGAACAGGGGCATTTCAAATGGCTGAGAGGTATGGCCCCATAGGTGGATTTGATAACTTATATGGTCATTCACCCACTGGATGGAAGACAAATCCCCAGGTACTATCCACTGGGGGTTACCTTTGTGTTCTAGAACAAATTCCAGTGTCCTCTGCAAACGTCACTCTTGGGACCTCTGCTGTGTTTTCTCAAACGGAATTTCCTAGATGTTCCGCGTAGACTCATGTGATGTCTCCATGCAGTCTTAGCAGAAAGCAGAAGTGTCCAGTTGGCCTGGGCTTCATCAGAAAGAATGAGCTCTCAGATGACAGCCTTGAATGGTCCCATTACATTTCCACTTAGGAGGAAATAGGGATATTTGTTGAATTTTTGTGAGATTGCATTAAATTACCCGGTTATCATCCCATTACCATGTTATAAGGCTTTGTATTTGCAGAGTGATTTCTGATCATTTTTATTAATCTTTGTAACTACTCAGGGGACTTTTTGACTATTGAGAGGGCCATTTTAAGAAATAGAAATGCAGGCTTACAGAAGTCAAATGATTAACTTAAGACTGCTCAAAAAAAAAAAATGGAGAAAATTAGGACTCACACTCTGGGTCCTAATTACCATTCTGTAAGTTTTTGGAAGCTCATACCACCACATTGGTTTTTATTTACGCTATTAGAAATCATTTGCAGTTCACGTAAATTCCCTCCTGAACCTGATTCTCAAGGTCCTAAAAGTGAACTTGAACTCAAGGATTTGGCTACCCTAAGGGAGGAAAAAAAAAAACATCTGACCTGATTCTTTTTTTTGGTCAAGGCCAGCTGAAATAGAAGGCAAAATAATCAAGTTCTCAGGGAAAGACAATGCTGCATTGAGCTCCACTTCCTGTCGGGGAATTCAGGACCGCCCGATTTGTTCCAAGGCAGGGTGATTTTAGCAGCAGGGAATTCCATCTGGACGGAGGCAAGAGCATTACATGGAGGAGGGAGGAGAAGAGAGTCCACCTTTCAGGTGCGGGAGATATGTACGGCTTTCAGTCAACTTTCTCCTTCTCCCTTTGAGTCAGCTCTAGCTAACTCCACCCACTGCTGGCCTTTCTCCGGGTTTTGAGCTGACTGGGCTCTCCACAGGAGGCCAGAAGGCTTCTTCAGATGAAAGGCCAACTCAGAAGGTACCTATTACGCGTCTGTGAGAAGACAGACAAAGGCTGGGCTGCTGACAGGCTCCCCCTACCTTGGGTTTTAATGGTAGGTTTAATTTCCTCATGCTAGCTGAAAGAGAGGGGAAAAACAAAGGGGATTCGGGCAGGGTGTGGGCAGGGGCAGTGGTGGGGCAGCGACAGCTGTCGTATTCAGGGTTAATCAGGTGTGGCTGGCTTTGTGTGGCATCTGTCCGCTACTGTTGCGGGGCCACATGTGAAAGGAGGGGAAGGCGCCACTTATGTTCAAAGCCGGCAGTGCTGACCTCTGCTCGTTCTCCTCAGGGTGGGAGAGCTTGTCTATTTAACTTTCCCTATTATAGGAAGCTGTAATTCTACTCTATTAGCCCACCCTACCCATTTTGGCCTGACACATGCAAGCTGCATCCAGAAGGCCGTAAATCTGCCTGGAGGAGGAGGCCTCCTCCCTGCTCCTCCTGCTTTTCCTCGGGAGTCCATTCAATTTGTCAAATGAGAGAAGCCAGAGAGAGCGAGACAACGAGTGCTAAGGGCATCTGGGCTCATCTTCCCTCTCAACCTGACCTAGAAAGCGAACGAAGATTTTCCCCAACGAGCTCTGGGCCTTCCCGGGTGCCACGCCTGGGGCCCCGCTTGCCTCATCCCACACATGCCTGGTGGCGCTTGCATCAGACCTCGCTCATCTCCCAGTTGGAGCATGCTCTCAAGCCTCCTTCCGCCGTCCCTGCACCCCATCCTCTCTGCCCATGTACGGAGTGACAATGGGACGACGGGGGAGGTTTCCAGCCTCTCCTGGAGCCAGGCCCACTCTTTAGACGTTGCTCACCCAGCCTTGCCAGAGACGACTCTCCTCTCTGGAACATGGAGAAACAGCTGAAATGCAAACCAACCCGCCTCTCAGCGCGTGAGCTTGAACTAAGGGGTTAGTTCCTAGGAGTGTAAAGATGTTCTCCAGCTGGAGGCTCAGACGGGACACTCTCCCACCGGCTCCATCTCTACCCTGCTCCATCTCGGTCCTGCAGGACAGCCTTGCTTCCAGCCCTGCCACTTCAGGGCCAGCCCTGGTGTCTCTTGGAGGACGTGGTATTCATCAGCATTTTCAAGACCATGGAGCTCTGGTTTTAACAGTAGCTTTCCTTGAGAATTGGCCATCACAGATTCATCACAGCGTTCAAAAGAACTGGCCACTTATATATTTATTTTGGTTGAAACCACTTCCCAAATCCCACGATGTTAATTCTTTTTTTTGGGGGGTGGGGGGCTGGATCTGGGATTCCCTGATATAGTGCTTTATTGTGTGTGTATATATATGTATGCATATTTATATGCATATATGTATAAGCTATATGCATATAATGTTCACAAACATACAAACACATGTATATATGTACCTGTATACACATATATGTATGTATAGGTGAAATGTTTTTTTAAAAAATCACAGTTGTAATTTTCTCAGAGCGAGGGTTTATCATCAGCACAGCCAAGCTTCCTCTGTCTATGAGTCTGTGCTGACTGACAAGGTTGCATTGCTGACCTGCAACTTTGGGGTCAGGAAGCTTCTGTTTCCCCAATGCTGAGGGGCCTTGGAATACAACCCCACTGCCTTCTCCTCCCTCTGATAGCCCCTGGTTCTCCAAATTTCAATGTAGCCAGTGGGCAAGAACTAACCTCTTAAGAGAAGCCTGGTGCTCTGCTAGGCCGTGTGAGGCTTTGAGAATTTATCATCTAGGGAAGCAGATGTGGCTCAAGTGATTGGGCTCCCGTCTACCATACGGGAGGTCCAGGGTTTGATTCCCGGGGCCTCCTGGTAAAAGCAAGCTGGTCTGTGCAGGAGTGCTGGCCCGTGCGAAGAGCTGGTGCAGCAAGATGATGCAACAAAAAGAGACACAGAGGAGAGACAATAAGAGAACACAGCAGACCAGGAGTTTAGGTGGCACAAGAGATTGAGCACCTCTCTTCCACTCCAGAAGGTCCCAGAATTCATTCCCGGTACTGCCTAAAGAGAAGACAAATAGACACAGAAGAATGTACAGCCAGTGGACACAGAGAGCAGACAACGGGGTGGGGGTGAGTGGGATAAATAGATAAATAAATCTTTTTTTTAAAAAGAGAGAATTTATCATTTTGTTGGAAGTCAATGCTTCTATGAATGGAAGCAACAGATATCAAAGGGGGCTGAGATTAGGAAAAAATCAGGTCTAACCTACATACAGAAAACTGCACAGGTAGACCTCGATGAATTATCACAAAATGAACACATTCATGCAACTACCACCCAAATCAAGAAATGGAACAGTACTGCAGCTGGCAGCTTCTTACAGTTCTACCCACGGAGGCACCCTCTTATATCTAAAACTATTCTTTTGACACAATTTGGGACTGAGATTTAGTTCAGAATTAAGTCTCAGTAAGAGTTTGGATTAGGAGAGCTTCCCATGGCAGGCAGGAAGGGATTTGCTCAGGGCAGGATTTGAGTGGGACCTGGGCTGGCATTCTCAGGTTGGAGTAGAGATGACCCAGGTGGGTGCTTTTGACTCCAGGGGAGGACAGAGAAGATCCTGCCATCCTTTTTGCCTGGACCATTTCCTCCAAACTAGCCTCCTGGCTGGCCTTAGAGGGAGCCTGGCTCATTGAGGTGGTGATGGTTGGGATGGTGATATGGATTCTACATGTGCCTGCCTACAACTTTCACCTGTACCTTGGGGAAGAGAAAACGAGGCAGGACGTAGCAAGGCCATCCGTGGTGCGTGCTTGGTGATGTCAGTGACTCAGTGGACGTAATTTATTTTGCACAAAGATAAATGATTTTCACCTGAATTTGTGGGAGAGGGTTCTTGATTACTAGGTATCCAGAAGGCTAATAATACCTGTTCAGTGTGTCTCCTCTGCATTTTCTTGGGGGCTTTAGGTATAAGTATTGGAATGTTTCTAGAACAGATGGTGAAAAACCTCAAAACAGATTATCTCGAGAAAAAAAAAGAGGGAGGGATATGGCAACTAATAAAACAGTTGTGGGAGCCACGCATATTTAACCTGATAGAGGTAGCGAGGGTAAGGGTGCTGTTTGAATATCCTGCCCTAACCCACTGAGTGGACTGGGGGAGGGTGTCAACTGCAATGTAAACTGTAATCCATGCAGTACAGCAGTGCTCCAAAATGTATTCACCAAATGCAATGAATGTGCCACACTGATGATGTGGTTGTTGATGTGGGGGGGGGTGTGTGTGTGGGGATATAGGAGGACCTCATATATTTTTTAATGTAACATTTTTTGTGATCTCTGTACCTTAAAAAAAAAGACAATAAAAATATATTTTTTTAAAAAAAGGGCAGTCTTGGACAGACCAGGTCCGGGTTGAGTGTCTGTCCTAATGCCTGGCAGTCTCCCCATGGAATATTCAGAGGCTTCATCGAGCTACTTGAAGCATGTCTGTTTTCTTAATCTTGATGCTTCTTTGCTAAGGACAGCCCAGCATTAACACCCATTTGAAGTAGGTGTTTTGTGGGTCACCAAGGAAGGGACTTTTAGGACTGTAGGTTTGGGGGTGGGGGTGGGGGTATGCATTATTTTTGCTAAGAGAATACCCTGCTTCTTCCAGATCCCTTAGCTTTGGCCTTCCTCCTTCTCACATTAAAAAAAACTCTCAGTAAAATTTTTCTTAATTTAAGAAGTAATATATGAGTGGGCTCAGAGGTCCTGTTTGAGGTGATAAAAAAGATTGGGTAATGGATTTAGATGCTAGTAGCACAATACTGGGAATGCAATGAGTACCACTGACTTGTAGTCTTGGAAGTGGTTTCCATAGGAAAATTTGAGTTTTATATATGTTACTGAAATAAAAGATGTTCATTACTATATAAAAAAATAATATACATAATATGTGGCTACCACCAAAAATTTGGAAAGGAAAAACAAAGGGCATACCCCACAGGGTAAATGTTTTATTTTATTCTAAATAAAACTTGTTTTATTTTATTCTAAAACTCTGCATATATTACACAGACTACCACAGGTTAGTTTCTACGGCTTACAACCAAATACCACTCCTGAATGCAAACCTACTTATATTTATGCAACTCCTTACCATCACAAATCTGCTTTCACGACTTGTCCAACCTCATAAGAATTATTTAAAGTTAGGGTTATTATCATTTGGCAGAAAAGAGAGGCTAGAGAGGTTAAGACTCTTGTCCAAATTCATTTGTCCAGCTACATTTTGGAACTGGAGGTAGGGCGAGAACCGAGGTCTTTGGGACTAAGCTCTAAGTCCCAAGGCTCTCTCTTCTACCATGGGATTTGTAGAAATCTTTGGAGGCCAGCTATCACCCCCTCCCTCCCCTTGCAGAAAGAGTCAAAGCAGTTACCTGCCCACCTTCGTAATAATACTGATCTCTCCATGGTGTTAATTCATAAGCCACTCTATGTCATCCTTGAGGGCACACTGAACTCATTTAAATATAAATAAAATCAGAATTGAGGTTATTCGAACAGGCAGGACTCCAATAGAATTGTAGGGAAGATCAGTGTTAGCTTGGAAAATACTTTTTGTCTTCCTAGGTATGTTGACACCAGATTATTTATGATGTCATTGTGATCATGCACATGCCCTGAACTTGTAGGGAATTTATAAGAAGTAAAATGGAGCTGTCTTCTTACCCAGCCGAGTTGCAGGTTCTGTTTTAGGTTCTACGGCAAAGAAATCTTGCTCTGCGCCCTTGAGAAAGCGCAGTAACTTTTTTCCTGTTCCATTTATTTATTTTTTAAAGTACATCAATTGATTAAGAGCCATTTACCTAAGAGATGTTCTCTTCCTTATCAAATACATATTGAGAAAAGGGCCATAGATGTTCTGTAGCAAAAAAAGGGCTTCTGTGGTGTTGGAAGTGAATCCTTCTACTTTTTTTTTCAACTCACAATAGCTATACAGGGACTTGCGGAAGGTTCATGTTTTATTGCCTTTTGTTATAAAATTTTCCTAGTTTGCAAAAGTAAAAGTTATGAGCTGAATGTCCTTTATTTGCTACTCCCTGAGAGCAAGGCTGAGATGGAGAAAGAAGACTCAGTGATAGCCAATTGTTGGTAGAGGGAAATGCTGCTAGATGGGAAGAGGGAGGGAAAAAATCACTTCAGCTCAGTATTGATTAGAATTAGATCCAGCTTTATAGGAGGCAGAACTACCTTCTTACCATGGCATAAAAAGATAAAAGTTAATATCTCTCACATAAAATAAGTCCAGAGCTGGCAGTAGAGGGCTGGATAGTGCCTCAGTGAGATTTTCAGATATTCAGTTTCCATACAAATCATTAGTGTGTCATTCTTAGGGTGTAGTTTTTATCTTTATAGTTTTTATGGCCTGAGAAGGCTGCTAGAGCTCCAACCATCATATCTATGTTCCTTTTACAGGGGAGGAAACTTCCCAGAAGTTCTATTAAATATTTCTGCTTGTATCTCATTGTCCAGCACACACAGGCTGTAAGGTACAGTATTTATTATGGTTGCCAATAAGCTGGAATGAAAACTGAGATTCTGTTGCTGTAAAGGAGGAAAATGGATAGTGAGAGACAAATAACATTCTTTGACTGTGTCCTGCTATCCAAGTACCTATGCATACCTTTCTTCTACCTTCCTGTTACCTGCCTTGTGGTTAGAGTGACTGTGGCTTCAGAGACATCTTAGATCAGGATGTAATTTGGGAATGAAAGCCCCACACATTAGAGCAGGAAGATGCAAGATGCTTGAGTCCCTGACACTGTGAGCTATGGACAGACCTCCTCTAGATTTCCGTGTGTGAGCGAACAAAAGTTCCATTTTGATTAAGCCATTTTTTATGGTTGCAGTTGAGACTGACGTCATAAAATAACTTGCTTATTTTGTATCTTACTTTGCCTGTCAGAGCAGTGGACTGGCCATGTGTCCATCCATCTGGCCTACTATGTGCCAGGCGTTGGGTATGTAGATCTTACTCACAGGAGCTCACATTCGAGTGAGGGACAAACAAACCGATGCGGTAAAGGGACTCCAGTTGCTTTGTAACCGAGGATGAAGAATTACCAAATATCTTCTGAGGGCTACAGAAACCCACAGGTTCTATGGTCATGGCAGATGGAGTTTAGTGCCATGTCAGTTGGCCCTACTTTGGAGTTTGTGTTTCTTTGCGATGGAGCTGGACTCAGATGTGATCTTTGTCCACAAGCCTCTTCTGTTATTTTTACCGGATCTGTAGTTGGCGCTGGGGTTTAATGTATACCCAGGGGACCTGAATCTCTGGACTGACCATGTGATAGCCAGACCCTTGAGCCTCAACAGACTAGCAACTCCTACACTCGGGTTTATTGGACTTACCCCAGTCAGCTAACAGGGAGGTGAAGAAGGTCAACCACTATACCAGGGAGCCAAGAGTGCCTACAATGAAAGCAGGAGGATTGCATCCAGCATCCATGTGGAATCTAAGCCCCCTCTTGATACAGATGTGGAGTGGACACAACCATCCCAAGATCCGCAGGTTGGAGAAATAGAGTATCGATAAGAGTGGACTTACTGATATTCTATTCATGAACTATTGTGATTAGTAATTGGAAAAAAAAGGTGGCCTTGGTGTGGATAAAGTGGCCATGGTGGCTGCTGGGGGTAGGGAGTGGGAAGAAGAGATGTGATGTGGGGGCATTTTTGGGACTTGGAGTTGTCTGGGTGGTGCTGCAGGGACAGTTGTATGTCCTCCCATGGCCCACTGGGTGGACTGTGGGAGAGTGTGGGCTATGGTGTGGACCATTGACCATGAGGTGCAGCGGTGCTCAGAGATGCACTTACCAAATGCAACGAATGTCTCATGATGATGGAGGAGGTTGTTGTTATGGGGGGAGGAGAGGGGTGAAGGGGGTGGGGGGTATATGGGGATCTCATATTTTTTGAATGTAACATTAAAAAAATAAAAGACAAAAATAAAAAGAATGACCAAATAGTTATGATTATAAATCATTATATAGGTGCCTTTATATTATAATATAGCCAAAGGTTAATATCTGAAATTAATGAAGCTAGAGTGGTCTCACCCGGGTTTATGGTTACTCTAGACTTGACCTCACCCTTGTGTATGTTTACCTTTGTGATAGTATTTCTAGATTGACCTTTCCCTTGTTTATAGATTAGACTCACCCTTGCCTATGCTTACCTTGTGATGGTAATTCTAGATTGAATTTACCGTAGGTTATGGATTCAGCTCACCGATTTTGTATGCTTCTTATCGGATGGTACCACTCCACCTTCCTCTGTTTAATATCACAAGAAAAACCTTGGAACAGACCTTTTTTCTGTATTTCCCCTATCCCAGATCCTTGGGACTGACCCTGGTTTGCTACCATATCCCATCCCCAAGTCCTGTTCTGCCCTTTAGTGTTTATTAACGAAGGAACCTGTGCCCAGCTCCAACCAAATTATTCATTAGCAACCCAATGTCATAAACTACTAGAATTTCTACAGATCTGGGAAGCAGTTTTGGGCTATTAGGCCATTGTGCTCCTTTTTTTGCACAACCAAATAAACTCTCTTTTTGAAACCTTGGTGTCTCAGGAAGTGGCTTTTAAGGAGCATCAGGAAAATGAACCCGCTTTTTTTGCTTAGAAACAGCTTCAGTAAAAATCTGTGCAAGGTAGAATGGAGCCCAGAGATATCTGCAATATTCTCTGCTGCCATCTTTAGCCTGCAAAAATAAGGTTATCAGTAAATCTGGGGTTTTCACTATATCGTATTTTTCTTCATCATTAACATAAACATAATTTTTTAAAAATTTATTTCTCCTCCTCCCCCTCCCCCCCCAGTTGTCTTTTCTCTGTGTCCATTTGCTACGTCTTCTTCTTTGTCTGCTCCTTTGTTGTCAGTAGCATGGGAATCTGTGTCTCTTTGTTGCGTCATCTGGTTGTGTCAGCTCTCCATGTGGGCAGCGCCGTTCTTAGGCAGCCTGCACTTTCTTTCGTGCTGGGTGTCTCTCCTTACGGGGTGCACTCCTTGCGCGTGGGGCTCCCTTACGTGGGGGACACCCCTGCATGGCAGGGCACTCTTTGCGCGCATCAACACTGCGCGTGGGCCAGCTCCACACGGGTCAAGGAGGCCCGGGGTTTGAACCGTGGACCTCCCATATGGTAGACGGACGCCCTAACCACTGGGCCAAGTCCGCTTCCCGACATAATTGTTTCTTGAGATATGTAAAGTTCAGGTACTGGGAAGATGAGTGTTACCAGATTAAATACCAATATTCCACTGAGAAACTTTCAGGATAATTGGAACAGAATATTTTTACATAAAACTGAAGATCAGTTGGCTTCTTATAACCGTGTTCAAGAGGTGGTGGACATTTTAAGTGAGAAGAAATGTGCTTTCCAGGTTGTCTTTGAGTAAGCCGAATCCTTATTTACTTATTATTATTTGCATTACAACAACCACCATAAGACCTGTATTTTCCAAACAGTTTCTATATATTAATTTCCATCACCACTTCTCTTATACAGATGAGGAGACTGAAGTTCATAGGGTCTAGACGACTTGCCCAAGGTCATGCTGCTTATAAATAGTGAAGCAGGATTTGAATTTGGGTCTCTGACTCCTTTTGTTGTACTCCGTTCATGTATGGGTAATATTTTCACTGTAGAGATGTAGGAAAGCAGAAGAAAGCAGAATATTAGCGGAAGCTGAAGAGGGAAAGGGTATGTTTTTCCTTTTACCTTTTCGTGCTCCACTAGGGAAACCCTGCTGCGGCTATTAGGTAGTTGAAGTGTCAGCGTGGCACTGACAGAAGGAGAGTATAAATCTAGTCCTGTTGGCCTGGATGGGCTGCTCTGTGAGCTGCTCAATTGCAATTTTCAGGTTAAGAAACTGTCTGGCAATCATGGGAGTTCCTCTTTAGAAGCTACTCTACCAACATGCCAGGTCAGCGTCACTGAGGCTTTTGCTTAGTTTACTGCCTCCGACACTCTTTGATCCTTACATGAAAGAGACATTTGTCATTCGACAAGACTAAGACCAGGAAGGGTTGTGGAAGCTCCCGGAGCTGTCTTGTACCAATACCTGCAGACCCTCCCTGCCCACGTTTCCTCGATATGTTTTCATCGCCAAGTCATTATCACCTAGTGGGTCTCTGCTTGCCCTTTGACAGTTGGTGATTTATTGTCCCCAGTCCTGATGAGTTTGGAAAATTGACTAGATCATCTTTCCAGCTTGGGCAATGAGGAAACATACTAGGCTTCCGTGGCTTCATTTTTATCTCTTTTCTCCCTCTTTTCCTTTTTCTCTTTCTCTGGATTCTCTTGTTTCTGTAGTATCCACCCTCTCCTTTGTAACACCCCACCCTCCCTGGCCGAGTATACCACTCACCTATCCTGGCCACCACTGAATTAGTCAGCCAAAGGGGTGCTAGAAATCGGTTGGTTTTTATAAAGGGAATTTATTTGGGGTAGAAGCTGGCTCACTTCTTTCCAGGCTTAGGGTTCCTCTCTTCCCCGGGTTCCAGCTTAAATCTTCAGCATCAAACTCCAACATCAAAAACCCTCCAACTCCGTCCTTTGCCAGAACTTTTATCTGTAAATGAGTAGTGCTCAATGCACTACTGGCACAAGAGATTTGCCTCATTACTTAATCAAGTAAACCTCTGAATCCAATGTACCTAATATGCCCAGCGGAAAAGATCAGTTAACAAACATAATCCAGTATTTCGTTTTGGAATTCATTAATAATATCAAACTGCTACAACCACCCACCCTCAAAGCTCATAAATTCCAGAATTAAAAATGTGTGAAGTACAACAATGTATGGTTTTGCTGGAGGGGTGTTGTATGGGAATTCTGCACATTATGCATGATTGTTTTGTAAGTTCACAATCTCTCCAATAAAAAAAAATATATATATATATATATATATTTAAAATGTGAAGTATCTAAAAAACTCATGCAACAGTCTTCTGCATTTTCAGCATTTTAAAAATTTATTTATTTATTTATTTCTCCCCCCACCCCCCAGCCCCAGCCCCAGCCCCAGTTGTCTCTCTCTGTGTCCATTCGCTGTGTGTTTTTCTGGGTCCACTTCTATTTCTGTCAGCGGCACCGGGAATCTGTGTCTCTCTTTGTTTCATCATCTTGCTGCATCAGCTCTCTGTGTGTAGCACCATTCCTGGGCAGGCTGCGCTTTTTTTGCACTGGGCGGCTCTCCTTAAGGGGTGCACTCCTTGCGCGTGGGGCTCCCCTACATGGGGGACATCTCTGCACGGCACGGCACTGCTTGCACACATCAGCACTGCACTTGGGGCCAGCTCATCACACGGGTCAGGAGGCCCTGAGTTTGAACCCTGGACCTCCCATGTGGTAGGAGGATGCTTTATCCATTGAGCTAAATATGCTTCCCAGCATTTTCAGCATTTTAATTCCCTCATTTTGATTCAACTGCTGCCCAGACTGTTGGAAAGAAATAACCCAAGTTGGAGAAGCTTGTTTTCTTGGTGACCAAATAAGTCTTGGCGTTGGTCAGTGACTTACTTACCTCTGATGGGTTTTTATTTCTAATTCTGGGACATGCTTTTTCTATAGGCCAGTGTCTTTCACTTATAAGAGCTTAGCTGGTGGATGACTCATACAACATGTATTTGAAATACCAGTTCCGAGTGGACATGTCTCAGATGATAGGCACTTAGAAAGAGGAGGTTTTCCTTTGTTTATTGAGAGGTAGGAGTTTTGTTACAGTATTTACCACACTGGGACGCAGTCAAGAAATCTTTTATGACTTCATTTCTTCTTACAGCTGCATAATATTCCATTGTATGAATAGATCACAGTTTGCTTATCTATTCATCTGTTGATGGACACCTGGGTTGTTTCCAACTTTTGGCAATCATGAATAATGTCGCTAAACATATGACAACATGAAATAACCTGGAGGACATTACGTTGTGCAAAGCAAGTCAGACACAAAAGGATAAATACTATATGATTGCGTTACTATGAACCAAATATATTGTGTAACGTAGTGTATGATTCAAAAAAAATTTATATGTACCCAGTACATTTACATGAGAAATGTATGATTTTATTCAACTATGTTTTCTTTTTAGTTTTTAATTGTTGGTATTTTCAATTATTAAATATACAAAATAAAGTTAATTTAAAAAAAAAAAGAAATCTTTTAGTAAAAAAGTGATAGCCATTGATCTTGATTTTCTTCTAGAAGTGCTTTTTAAATGGCCTCTCCTCCCATTGCCCTAGGTCTCTATGAAGGGTTGAATTGTGTCCTCCCAAAAGATATGTTAAAGTTCTGCAGAATGTGACCTTGTTTGAAAATAGAGTTGTTGCCAATGGAATTAGTTAAGGTGAGGTCATGCTGGAGTAGGGTGGTTCCTAATCCAACACGACTGATGTCCTTTGAAGAAGAGGAGACCCCAAGACTGACAGACACGAGGGAAGAAGGCCCTCTGATGGGAAGGCAGAGGCTGAAGCGCTGCGGCTGCAAGCCGAGGAATCATGTGGGTGGCCAGGAAATACCAGAAGCTGGAAGAGGCAAGAAAGGATTGTCCACGGCAGATTTCAGAGGGAGCCCTGCCCATGACCCCTTGATTTTGGACTTCTGGCCTCAGGAACCATGACACAATGTGTTTCCATTCAGCCACACAGTTTTTGGTACCTTGTTACGGCAGTCTCAGGAGACCAAGGCAGTACGTTCTTGCATAAATCCAGGAAGGAGCCAGTGATTTCTAGAACCGCCTCAAATCACATGACTTTCCATTCCTTATTTCATTTTTCTACAACACATTTTCAACAATATCTCATTAAAAAGTCTTGGATGTTCATTTTTAGGAGATTAGAAAGTCTAGAAAGATCACAAAGAATAAAAATCTTCCATTTTGGCGATAAAGTTCTTGTATTTTATCCTATTTCTTTGTTTAGAGAGTGAGCCTTTGTTGGATAATTATGTAACTGAGGGTTAAGAATTAACAAATAATTATGATTACTGAATCATTATATAAATCCCTTTTTCTTCCAGTATTCTACAAAATAGACAAAGGTTAATATCTGAAATTACTGAAACTGGCCAGAGCCACCTCTCCCTTTGTATATGGTTATTTCCAACTAAAAACTTGCCATTGGGATGATTATTCCAGATGGATCTTACCTTTGTATATAGTCATTTATAACTAAGATTTTTTATGATGATGATTATTTCAGCTTGATCTCACCCTTGTATATGAACATTTCTATTGAAATTGTACCACTCCACACTCCGTTTGAAATCCATAAGAACCTTGTATCTGACCCTCCTTCTGTACCCTCTCCAACCCCAAATGCCTGATCTCCATAATGATTGTCTTGTGGTTATAATAACTTTGTGACTCACCCTGATTTTGTACCCATCCCCCATCCTGTTCAGCCCCTTATTGTTTATTAATGAAGGAACCTGAACCAGCCCCACATTAATTACTCATTAGCATAAACTGCTACGCCTGGATATTAAAAACTATCAGTATTACTGCAATTCCAGGAGGCAGTTTTTGGGCTCATAGTTAACCTGCCTCCTTTGCTATGTACAAGCAAATAAACTCTTTCTCTCTTTGAAACCCCAAAGTCTCAGGAATTGGTTATTAAGGAAGTGCATGGGGCAAGAACCTGCTTTTGCTCAATATCAATTATATATTTGTTATTGCCAATGAAGAGTGTAGAATTTTGGTGACCATATTCTGAGAAAGGAAGCATGTCTCTATTCCCTCTAAAGTGCTTGGATTTTCTATGAGTCAACACTAGCTTTTTTCTTTCTGCTCAGTTGTCAGGCATCAACGATTCAAGTGGTAGGCATTCCAGGGCGTAGCTGAGAAATCCGCGTTCTCATGGTGCCCACACTGGATATAGAAAGTAATTTGTTCCCAATAATAGTTCAAGTATCAAGGTTTTGAATAATTTATTCTTTTGATAAATTACAATGTGTCCCAGAGTTAGCCCCCATAAAAATGCTGTTCTTAGATTCCTGCATCCTGATATATTTTCTTGAGTGGGAGAGGAAGGGGTGGGTATACCTCTGGCCCACTGGGCATACCTATGGGGCCATAGTGGTGTGTGACCCTCCTCTGACTTGTGTCCCAGGTCAGAAAGGACAGGGCAGGTGAGGGAAGTCATGTGCCAGTTTGTGCCTTCTGGAGGACATGTTTGGTTTCCATTTTGAGCATCTCCTACTGGGCTTCTCTAGTTTTAATGGTGAGTAGGGAAAGATGGTGGTGGTGGAACATGGAGGGGTATGTCCTTTAATGTCACCTTCATCGGGTTTCTGAAGTTGAGACTCCACTGAGCTGATGTATGTATATAAATGCCAGATGAAGTGGACCAAAACAGGCTTTATTCAGACATTGGTGGATGGAGTCAGATATTTTCAGAAAGAACACAGAGGAGAAAGTCCTCTTGCAGGGAAAATAGCTGAATTCTGTCACTGTGATGTGTGCAGCAATTTCTGACAGGAGGCAAAGGCTGGTGTTTATTCCTTTGTCATCAGCTACACTGAACCAAAATGGTCACACTTGCTGGTTTCTTTTCCTTGCTCTATAGCTTTCATTGATTCATTTTCTCCCTCTCTGAGTTTTACAGAAACAACTTCCCTGTAGAGTGTGTGTGTGTGAGGTGGGGTGGGGAGGAGAGGGGATAGCAATGGTGAAACCAGAAAACTGTTCCCCAAACTGGGCAATTTGTACTTAGCATGTGGACTTTCCAGCACAACCATTCCAGGTTTTAGCTGAATACAAGAGAACTTGCTTGTCCCCTAACTTTTCAATTTGCTGCCATAAAAGTGGGATGGCCACACAAAAGGAATCCCAGTACTTAAAAAAAATTGTGGTAACATATATATACCATAACATTTGCCATGCTTACTTTTTTTTTCAAGTGTACAATACAGTGGTGTTGATTACATTCACAACGTTGTGCAACCATCATCTCTATTTCCAAAATTTGTCATCACCCCAAACAGAAACTCTGCACCCATTAAACAATAATTCCCCATTCACCTTCCCCCTAGTCCCTGGTAACCTGTAATCAACTTTTGGCATCCATGAGTTTGCTTATTCTAGGTATTTCATATAAGTGGAACCTTACAATATCTGTCCTTTTATGTCTGACATATTTCATTCAGCATGATGTCTTCACAGTTCATCCATCTTGCAGCATGTATCAGAACCTCATACTTTTTATAGCTATATTGTATATTGGAATGTGAATGGACATACCACATTTTGTTTAGCCATTCATCTGTCCATGGACACGTGGGTTGTTTGTATCTTTTGACTGTTGTGAATCATGCTGCAATCAATGTGTATACCCATCGCTTTTGTTTTTAGTGCAAGATCTAGCTCAGCCTTCTTTCCATGGCCCATGGAGAGTTGGGCAGCTGTTACTCTTTTTAAACTATCCTTTGCAGTTCTTTTTATCATCCTGGAGGAGCTAAATTGAAGATCTTATATTTGACATATATTTCTTTTTCTCTTTTTTTGCAGAAAAACACATCTTTATAATTTGACACTAATGAGTACATACTGATGACTTCTGCATGTATAAAATTCAATTAGCAAAACAAATCGATGGCTTTAGAAGTAAGGATAAGGGCTACTCTGATGATTAGTGATAAGAAGGGGGCATGAGCTGGTCTCGACTGCTATGAAATCTTTATATTCATTTGGGCTCTGGTCACATGGGTGTGTACACTAGAAAAGTTATTCATCTTCATTCTAGTTGGCTCGTTTTAGAGGGTATTGTGATACTGGGCATATATCTCTTGTATCTTTGCCTAATGATATATGAGGAATTGTAGGAAATTAGGGTAAAGCAATGGGCATAATGCAGTGAGAAGAGGGCTGGGAGGAAATCAGAGTGAGTTTTGACTATGGACCAGAGGCTGGGAACTAAGGCTGGAACCCAAGTAAGAGAGGCCCCCATCCCCAGCGGCAAGGAAGTGGGGGAGATGGTGAATGCCATGATAGAGGCAGGCTGAGTTTGCATGGGGCAGGGGTCCTCAACCCCCTTTGTTTTAGGTGGTGAGGAGAAGAGAAGACCTGCACCTACATGAGGCCAGGGGCTTCTATTGTCAGCGTTCACAGGCAGGTAAGCAAACACAGAACATCTCCCAGGCAGGTGAAGGCTAAGACCTGCTGGAAAAGGGGGGCATGACCCTAGGCAAGGACCTTGAGTGGTCTTGTGGAGAAGGTCCTCTCCTTGCCTGCCTCTGCTGCTGCTACCTTTCTGGTCTCTTGCTCTGTGCCTCATGGTTCTGCCCCGCTTGTGCCTCCTATGCCTCACGGTGTCCACTTCCAGCCTCTTATTTTGACGTCTCTTGGCTTGCTGCCGCAGTGGACTGACAATCGAATTTCCTGAGAGATCTGATGGGTGCCGGCTAGTTATTACCGCATAGAGGTTCCCTTGTAGGCAGCGATTTCATGCAGCGTCTTGTCAGCGGCCACTGGCCAGCTTTTCACTGACTCAGTGGCTGATCATCGCGTCAGCTGTGGTGGGCGGCCATGTTGGCTTACGGTGGCCTGTGACTAAAGAATTGCCTGAGGTAAGCCCATTCCTCAGAGACATGCTGTGGGCCGTCGCAGAGAGCAGGCCTTTGTCAGTACGGAGCACTTGTGTCTACAAGTTTGAGCTGAACTGCTCTGTGTAATAACGGGGAGAAGATTCCAGATCTGAGTTTCTGGGTAAATCCTGGAGAAGGGGGAGAGAGGCAAAGAAGCCAGGAGCTGGGTTGGAAGAGGGCCAGAGAGAGATGGGCCTTCTGGTGATGGGTCACCTGAGAGGAATTTGGGAATATTCACCATGGATTCTTTTTTTTTTTTTTTTAAGATTTATTTATTTATTTGCCCCACCCCTCATCCTTCATTATCTGCTCTCTGTGTCCCTTCGCTGTGTGTTCTTCTGTGTCTGCTTGTCTTCTCTTTAGGCAGCACTGGGAACTGATTCTGGGACCTTCCAGAGTGGGAGAGAGGTACTCAATCTCTTGTACCACCTCAGCTCCCTGGTCTGCTGCGTCTCTTTTTGTCTCTCCTCTGTGACTCTTTTTGTTGCATCATCTTTCTGAGACAGCTCTCCACTCAGGCCGGCACTACTGTGTGGGCCAACTTGCCGTGTGGGCCAGCACTCCGCTTGGGCCAGCTCTTCACTCTGGCCAGCTCGCCTTCACCAGGAGGCCCCAGGAATCAAACCCTGAACCTCCCATATGGTAGACAGGAGTCCAATTGCTTGAGCCACATCCATGTCCCTGGATTCTAAATTTGTGCATGCTGCCCTCGTTCCTCTTGCTCCCTCCCTAGAATGCTTATCAATTATTTGGTAGGAGCGGTGTTGATTATCTTGGGGGAAGGGTCAACACGACACAGTCAGAAGCAGTGTGTGAAGGTGAGGGACCCAGGGGCAGAGGCATCATGGGAGAGCAAGTCTATCCAATTGGCTGAAATCACTGGGAAGACTTTGGGCACTCAGAGGCCTAGGATTAGGTGTTCAGGCTGAGGGTTATGCAAATCTCCAAAGGATAGGGAGATCCTGCTTGACCCATGGGATGCCATGGAACAACAGGCAGTGCAGTGTCCAGGGGTAAAGGTGGAATCAGAGACCGAATGAATTAAATGACCAAATGGCTGGATGAGGTGAAAACCAGAAAGAAGGCAGAAGGCCAGAGTAGAAGGCAGCAAGACAGCATCTGCAGAGTGGAGGGCAGACAGCAAGCCAAGAGGGCTCCAGAAGTGCTGGAAGCGGTGGGGTGGGGGGGGGGCGGTGTCAGCATTTTTTGTATAGGGGTGGCCTCCCAGGAGGGTGGGGGACATCTTTTAAAGACACTGTGATAGGAAGTGGATGTGGTTCAACTGATAGAGTGTCTGCCTACCATATGGGAGGTCCAGGGTTCAAACCCCGGGCCTCCTTGACCCGTGTGGAGCTGGCCCATGCGCAGTGCTGATGCGCGCAAGGAGTGCCCTGCCACACAGGGGTGTCCCCCGCGTAGGGGAGTCCCACGCACAAAGAGTACACCCCTCAAGGAGAGCCATTCTGTGCCCCAAAAAAATGCGCAGCCCACCCAGGAGCGGTACCACATGCACGGAGAGCTGACGCAGCAAGATGATGCAACAAAAAGAGACACAGATTCCCTGTGCTGCCTGACAAGAAGGCAAGCAGGCACAGAAGAACACACAGCAAATGGACACAGAGAGCAAACAACAGAGTGGCGGGAGGAAGGGGAGAGAAATAAATAAAACAAATCTTTAAAAAAAAAGGCACTGTGATGGTTGGGGAAAGGCAAACAAGAATGATGGCGCAAGAATCAGACATCCACTCTCAAATGGCACTCTATTGGAGCAGGCTCTGGGAGATGGGATAAAGGCCCTCAGAAGAATACTGTGCCCACCTGCTCTCCTTCTTTTCTCCCTTTTCCTGCAGTATCTCCATCTCCCCATTCCTCTGGACCCTCTGTGAAAGAGCCCCACCCTCCACGAAAGCGTTGTTAAAACCCAACCTTGGTACATGCCATTAAACGAATGAATAAAAGCTACGGAGGCACGCTGTGGAGGGGAATTTGGAGACTGCGTCAGTGTTGGTCATCTGCCTCCTTTTGGCTATAATAGGAGTCATGCAGCTTAAAAACCCTGACTGCTGATTTGAAAATTTACTCCACGCTGTGATTGATAATAGAAGCTTTCAGGAAGGAATAAAAAAGAGGGGGAGGGGAGAGCAAGCGAGTGCTGGGGAAACCTATGTGGATACAAGTTCAGCTGTTGCAAGCAGGAAGAATTAACAGTTCACCTTCACCCAAGTGGTTCAGATGTCCATATCTATTGGATCTGTGGTACAGGTAGGGAAACAGAGGCCCAGAGAAGAAAAGGAGACTTGCAAGCTCTCACATTCACCTTGGCATCACCCTTTGAAGACCTGCAGTGACCAGTCACTCTCAGTGGCTTATTTTGAGCCAACCTTTGGCAGAGAAGTAGGGCCTGGCCATCCGCACAAGCTCCTTTTACAGTTTCTTGCTCCTCCTCTGTCTCTTCAGACATTTGTAGTAGCTTTTTTTGACCATTCCTATGAGGCCTGTGGACAATGGGCCACTAAAAAGCTGAATGAGGCAGACGTTAAAAAAGCAAAATAAAAATGACCTTCTGTTTGACAGGGGACTTCTCTGAAGAGGGAAGACCTCTCCCTGTCCTTCCATGTTAGCCTTTGCATTGCGGTCCGTTCCCTCACCTGAGGGCCTCCCTCGGAGCCTTGGTTCTTTAGGATTTTCTCTGAGGGGTCATTCGTGGTTCCGGTTTAGTGGAAGTATGTTAGAGGGGACCTGGCTTCACTGGTGCTGAGGTTGGGACTGAGGTGGCCGACGGGACCTCCATTGTTCCTTGTTGTCAAGGATCGAAGGGCAGGAAGGAGGAAGGAAGGGCCTTATGTAACCGTCACATAGTTTAGAGAGTCTTAAGGTTCAGCAAGGGTTTTCTCATACTGAAGGAGATTGAGAGTCTAGAAGATGATTTCGAAGACAGCTGCACTGTCAAATCATTTGAATGATGAAAAAAATACTTGGGGAGAGGATGTGGCTCAACAGATAGAGCGTCCGCCTACCACATGGGAGGTCCAGGGTTCAAACCCAGGGCCTCCTGACCCGTGTGATGAGCTGGCCCACATGCAGTGCTGATGCGCACAAGGAGTGCTGTCACACGCAGCGGTGTCCCCTGCATAGGGGAGCCCCACATGCATGAAGTGCACCCTGTAAGGAGAGCCGCCCAGCGCGAAAAAAGCACAGCTTGCCCAAGAGTGGCACCACACACGCGGAGAGCTGACACAGCAAGATGACGCAACAAAAAGAGACATGGATTCCCGGTGCCACTGACAAGAATGGAAGTGGACACAGAACGCAGCGAATGGACACAAAGAGCAGATAAGTCAGGGGGAGGGAAGGGGAGAGAAATTTTTAAAAATAAAAAAAATAAAAAATAAATGTATTAAAAAAGAAAAGAGAAAAAATACTGATGCCCAGGCCCCACTTCCAGACATTCCGATTCGCTTGGCTGTGGGGTGGAGACCAGACATCTGCACTCTCAAGTTCTTCCCTGGAGATTCCAGTGTGCAGCCAGAATCAAGAATTCTCGTTCTCGATGGACCCTTCCTAGCAACCAGAAACAGCTGTGCGGATTATAATCTTTGGAAAGCAGTTGTTTTACACTGTGAAAGTGTTGGGAACTCAAGTGGAAAAAGGCTGCTGTACTCAGGAGAGCAGGAGGAAGAGGTTTTGGTACCAACAAGGTGGCCTTGGGGAGCGATTTGTTAAAGGGTCCATCTCACCAAACTGAGGAGTGGGGTACTGTGATCTTGGACTAGGAGCTAGTAAGCCGAGCGCTCCCCAACCCCTGAGGACAGTCTGCCTCTTTCCTCCACTGCCACGTTTTCCAAGCTCTGTGATCCGTGGTCTGGTTTCCTGAGTTGACCTACCCCCTAGGAAGGCAGCACCCCTGCGCAGGCAGCTGGTCTCAGTTCTCGGGCCAGGAATACTGTGGGACCTTATATAACCCTGTAATCGAGCTCTTGGAAAGGAACGCCTGCCTCATGTGAAAAGGCTTAATGAGAGGTGAACAATTAAAGGGAGGACAGGGCTCTGTTCCAGACAGACTTGGAGCGAGTGGCGACTGGTGTGTGGGGGCTCGGAGTCGTGCTCATTCGTGACTCATCCGTGCCTCACCCAGCTCACGACGGGCACACACGAAGGTCCCAATAGTTCATCCTCCGGCAGGGATTCCGATTTGGTCTCGGTCTTGCCTTGCAAACTCAGCTTCGATGTTTGGAAGGCACTGTTGACGTTTTTTGAGAATCCTTTGGTGGAGCCATCTCTTCTTTCCTCTCGTCTGTGCTTGTGGCCTGGTATCTCCATTTACAAGCTGGTTGGTTATTCCCAACTGAGAGGAGCAGTTTTTCTGCCTTAGTCCCCATGTACCTTGGAAGGCACTCGGGTTCCCTCCTCGACTTCCCTGGCCCTGAGTTTCCTCACTGAGAAGGACAAATGATTGCTCCCCATTCCTCAGCTTGAGCGCTAAGGGCAGGGCTATCACAGGGATAGGTTTAGAGAGGTGGTCCAATTAAAACCCCCCAGGGTACTCAGAATGAAAGTGTTAACAAAAGGAAAGCCATGTTGTTAGAAGGCATGGCTTTTAAGCCTATTTCATATAAGGTGCATCTGTGTCTTTCTCTGCAATTAATAAGTGGCCTTTTTTTTTTTAAGATTTATTTTATTTATTTCTCTCCTCTTCCCCCCTGTTGTCTGCTCTCTGTGTCCATTTGCTGTGTGTTCTTCTGCGTCCACTTGCATTACCAGGCAGTACTGGGAACCTGCGTCTCTTTTTTGTGGCATCATCTTGCTGCATCAGCTCTCCATGTGTGCGGCGCCACTCCTGGGCAGGCTGTGCGTTTTTTCACACAGGCCAGCTCTCCTCGTGGGGCGCACTCCTTGCATGTGGGGCATCCTACATGGGGGTGCCCCTGCGTGGCACGGCGCTCCTCGTGTGCGGCAGCACGGCTAGCGGGCCAGCTCACCACACAGATCAGGAGGCCCTGGGGATCGAGCCCTGGACCCTCCATATGGTTGATGGACGCTCTATCAGTTGAGCCACGTCCGCTTCCCATAGTTGTCATTTTAATACCTTTCGAGTCTCTTTGTTTTTGGATTATATGAACCTATTTTTCTAGGCTCTGTTGTTTTTTGACTAATAATCATATAAAATATAATAATAATGATAGTAATGGTGATATTGATGATCTTCTGTATTTTGAGAGTGCATGTCAGGTGCTTGTATAAGAATTTCAGTGACATTACCACATTTAATCCTCACATAGGTTCAGTATAATTATTATTATTACCCTCATTTTACAGATGAGGGAAGCAAGGCTGAGAGTGGCGAGGAAACCTGTCTGGATAGAGCTGGAATTCAAATCTCTGTCAATCTGACTCCACATCTCCTTGCTAGCCATGTCCATTCTCAACCGCACTGGAGTGAACCTGGTCATCTCGTCCGATCACGTGGCTTTAAAAGCCACCTACACTGTGGATGAATCTCAAAGGTCTGTCTCCCACCTAGACCTTCCCTTGAGCTGCAGGCTTGGATATCCGGCCATCCGCTGACATCTTCAATTGGATTTCTCAGTGGCCCCTCAATCTTAGCCTACCCCAGTAGAGCTCCAGATTGTCTTCACCTTTCACAAGCATGTTCCTCCCCCAGCCCTCTCTGCTCGGAGTAAATTTGTCTCCGTACAGATACTCAGGCCAAAGTGTGGGAGTCACCGCTGACTCCTATCTCTCATCACTCCCAGCATCCAATCCATGAGCAAATTCAACGGGACTCAGTACCCCCATGGTAATTGGCCTCCCACTGTCTAGTCAACGCAGCAGTCAGAGTGAGTCAGCTTATGTCACTCTCTTGCTCAAAATACCTTGGGGCCTTCTTGCCTCATTCAGAGATGGCCAGTTATTAAGTTATTGCCTCTCAACCCCAAACCCACCCTTCCATACCCAATTTTATGATGTTGAGGCAGGGCCACAGAAAGCCGCATTTTCCCTTGGTCAGCTGGTTCCCTGTCCAGGGAAGCCAGCAGGGGATGGTAGAGGGTGACAGCACGGCTGGGGGAGGGAGAAGGGATCTGTTCCTCCCTGGGTTGTTTTCTACCGGTTTCCTGTCTGCTGGCTGTCCCCGTGAGCAGCGACCCAGCCCTGCTGCTACACCCTGGCAGTGGCAGTTCTTTCCTCAGGAGACGTTAAATCCGCTTTGCGATTTTCTTCCACTCAGGAACCAGCCTCGTTGTGCCACCTCGGCGACACCAGTACCAGCTGCCCTCCCCCCTCCTCAGAGGGGCTTCAGCCCCCTGGAGCCCTCCTCTGAGTTTCTAAGTTTTAATAATCCAGCATCTTCTGTTGTTCCTCCAGCCCTAGGTACTACCTTCCAGCTGCTACCTCTGAGACACCTTAGCATTCTCTCTCTCCTCTTTCAGTCACCTGGTTCATGACGAGTTAATAGTCCTTTACACTAAATTAGCTCTGTTGAAATAACTGGCGAGCCTTGTGTCTCCTTGCGAAAGTGCCAAAAAGTAAGCCAAGGCGCTGAAAGTGGCTTTAAGGTTGTATGAGCCTGTCTCTGTACTTGCAGTTTTGCCCCTTGCTCATCTCCTCTCGCCCCTCTGGCTTCTTGTTCTCCTGACCCAGGGCCTCGACCCTTTCTGCTCCCTTTGTCTAGAAAACTCTCGCCTACAATTCTGCACACTTCTTCTTCACCTTCTTCAGGTCTCCCTGAAACGTCACCTCTTCGGCGAGGCTTCCCGGAGCACCCTGTGTAATCCATATCCTCTGCCACCCGTGGACAATTCCCATCCTCCTTAATGTGCCTTGTTTTTCCCATAGCATCGACCCACATCTGGTAGTCTATATATTTATTTATTTGTTAACTACCTGTCTCCCCCAACTAGCATATAGACCCCAAGTAGGCAGAGACTTTGCCTGTTTTGGTGATTGCTACATACCAGGGCTTAGGACAGGAAATCAAGCACATGGTAAATGCTTGATATGTATTTGGTGAATGAATACATAAATAGAAGTTCTGGACTCTCAGGACTGGACCACCTGTGTGAGGTGGCGCTGCCCTGGTGCTGTAGGTGGGATCTTGAAGAACATGCTGATCTCATGGGTAAGTGGCTACTGCTACTTTCTCTGCTGATGTGAGCAGCTGGCTTGGAACTGTGGAGTTTACTTTTGAAGAATGAGTATTTCTTTTTTTACTCTCCTTTCTCTCAATTACTGTTGTTAGACCTGCAAGAGCTGTAACAGAATTCAGAAACTGCCGAGACTATGGCATCTCAACTTCACCCTCAATTTCCACTCTCAGTGGCTCTTGAACTGACACACACTGAGGGGCTGCTTTGCTAGACCACCGTCCCGAGAACTTCATAGAGCATCCTAAGTGGTCCCCAGCTCCTATGAGCTGAATTCATAATGCAGGAGCCCAGCAATGTTGGTTGTTGGCCTTTCGTTGTCATCTCTGTGTAGACTTTGCCTGCTGTGTGGGTTATCACACCTCACTTCTGAAATGGGACCCAGTTCCCTAATCCAGAGGACAAAATTTTCAGATCCGGAAGAGGCCAGCGAAAAATTCTTAACATTCGCAATTACGTGAGACCCAGAAGACTGACCCCTAAATTTAGCAGCCTTACAGGGCAGGCCCTGCCTTGCTGGGTTGTGGGTACGCTTCCTGGATTACCATGGCAGATGCTGGGTTCTCCCTGCCATGGTTCATCTGTCCAGGCTTGTTTGCCTTGGAGTTCAGCCACCGGCGTCTCAGAAGGTGCTGAGCTGGCCACTGGGCTTGGCCCCAGAACGCAGGTGTGAGTGGTGCCATGATAAATGCCAGTGGCAATTAGGGGCTGCTGGCTTGAAAGGAAGCGCAACACACGGCTTTCATCGGGTCAGCTTTGCTTGGCTGCATGTGAGTTTTCACTTTGGGAAAGGAGGGCTCAACTCTTGACCTAGACACTCTTTCAAGCTGTTGTGCTTCTGGTCTCAGATAACTGAACAGGAAACCCTGTGAAGCTGGGTGCTGTCCTTGAAAGGAGAGCCTGTGAAAGGGGATCCTTAAGTACATACAAGCCCTCATTCTGAGGGTTGGATTTTGCTCCCTTTGGGCTCCTAGTGCTACTACAGTCTTAGTTTACTGTGCCATATTTGAAACAAAAAATCTGAGTTTTGATTTAACTTTTCAAACCTAGGCTGCATTTAGGTGACAAATGATTAACAAGCACTCTCAAAATACCCAGCCCTTGGTTACTGTCCTCAGAAAGCCAGCAATCTATTTATTTAGGGAGATAGGAGACAATAAACAAGAATATATTACATTAAAGTATTTGGTTCAGACAGGCATGCGATAGAATCTCAGAGAAAGAACAGATAATTAGGGGTCTGGGTTTGCAGGAGAAGTCTCCACTGGAGTTTGAAGTAGCCTTGAAGAAAGAGTGGAGATTTAGAGTGATGAGAATGGGAAAGCACCACGAGGCCAGGGGCCTTGGTGGTGAGAACATGTATAGAGTACAAGATGTTAGGCAGGTGGATAGTCCTCTCCAAAGGAATCATAGAGGGAAATGAGCAAATGGAAGAGGGCAGAGCATTGGAAGACATCCAACCTGTTTCCTAGATGGGATACGTACATAAAAGAAGATAAATCAGACTGTTGTCTGTGCAATTTAAAATAGTAAAAGAAGATGCAAAGGAAAAAAGATAAATACACAATGACCTATCTTACAGGTAAATGAAAGATACACTTCAGAAGAGGAGTAAACACCCAGAGTAGGCTTTGGAGAGGAGTACAGAAGGAGAATAGATCATAAAAAAGAAGAGAGGATGGGAGGAGAGGCAGAGGAAAGAGGTGCATGGTAGGTGAAAGGGGGCTCAAAGGCTAAGCTTGCTCTAGAAGATCTCTGGCTGCTTGGTGAGGAAGAAGATGGGCTTTCAGCCAGGACTGGGTCTTAGGACATGATGAGAAGGGCTGCAGCAGTCGTGCTGAGGCAAGAGAGCCCGAGTAGAGGAGGGGCTGATACCACGACTCTGCCAGGGCAGGCTGGAATCGTATGGTCTAAGCTAGTGGTAGTCCAGGTCTGTGGGTTTGGGCCCTTCTCCAGGCATGTGTTGTGATTCAAGAGACTGGGATTGGGTATTGGTGGGGCTGACTTGAAGAGAGGGCGTGAGAGGATGCAAGTTTAGTTGCTGATGAAGGCAGCATTTATATAGCGAGTATGAGGTCACTCAGGGATGACGGGGGGTTGGTTCTGAGGAATGGGAGGAGAGACTGCTGGGTTCGGAGCAGGGCATAAAGTGGTTAAACATCTTCTGGGTAATGGTTTTGATAGGACCTACAAGTTGAAAAGCACAGGCTTAGACTTGGTTTGGAAACTCAACTCCATTGTTTCCTTTGAGTTGTTGGGCAAGTCACCCAACCTTTCTCCCTTTCTCATCTGTAAAATGTGAATAACAAGACCTTCCTTACGGGGCTATTGTTGAAGGTAAATATTAGGTTCCACCAAATGGGGACTGTTGTTATTTTGAAATTAGAAAAATTTTAGAAAAGAGAACTTAGTGGGTCTCAGTTTGAGTTGTTCTTCAGTCTTGTCTATTCCCCTCATCTCTCCTTTCTCTTTCCCCTCCCTCCCTCAATTAGTAAACACATCTGCTTAGATTTGTCATTAGGAGTATGGTGTGGTAAGCCCTGGTAACCTGAAGTCAATCAGCATTTTAAATGATGCTAATTATGCCACTTTTAAGCACACTCAGGGAAGAATAGGGACTTAATCCTGTGAGTTAGGGCCATTTGGCAAAGCCCAGCGGTCTTCTTAAGCTGGTGGGGAACTCTCTCCCAGACTCCCACGGGCTTACGACAGTCTCCTCCTACAGCCGCTGATTCAGGAATCACTGTGCGCTGAGTAATGTGGGCCTTTGCGGCGAGGGAAGTGGGCGGCACGAATCAGGGCCACTGAGAGTGAATGACTCCGAGGCTGTGGGAAACTGTGGGGCAGCTCCTTGAGCCCGAAGCGTGGGCCAAAACCCAGTAGCCCTGGAGTGTGTTTCCAAAAGTAACTCACATCTGTGAAATATATTGGGGAAAATAAAATGAGTCCAAGCAGGAAATAAATTCAAATATATTTGGAAGATATTTTTTAAAAGAGGGGAAAATTCCCCACAAGACCTGATGTCAACTTGCACTTTTCATATACATTTTCGTTGGCTAGCTACGTCTTCTCTCGAGGTCTTTCAGCAATACTGTGTTCGTTGG
The DNA here is from genome assembly GCF_030445035.2 of Dasypus novemcinctus. Classification (NCBI taxonomy): domain Eukaryota; kingdom Metazoa; phylum Chordata; class Mammalia; order Cingulata; family Dasypodidae; genus Dasypus; species Dasypus novemcinctus. The sequence goes on along the minus strand of NC_080694.1, from coordinate 47,203,291 downwards.
ATAATGGTGATGTTTTCCGCTTTTGTATTGTATTGTGGTAAGTTGAACTATGTACCCCGGAAACAAACAAACAACGAACAAATCTTAATCCCATTGCTGTGTGTAGGAGCCCATTGTGAACAGGACCTTTTGGAGATGCACTTTTTAGTTAAGGTTTAGCCAACTGAATCAGGCTGGGTCTCAAGGCTACCACCCGAGACCTAACAAAAGCAAAAAAGCCACAGGGAGGGGCCAGTACCTGGAAGTCAGTGCAACCCAGGAGAGAAAGGAGAGGATATAGCCACATGGCAGGAAAGCCAAGGAACCCAAGGCTTGCCACCAGCCAGAACGCTGCCAACCCCGGGAGGAAACAAACCTTCTGGCCTCTGAAACCATGAGCTGATAAATTCCTGTGGTTAAGCCAACCCGTTGTGTGGTATTTGTCATAGCAGCCAGGAAACTGAGACAGTCTCCCTCTCATACTTCCATGGCAACCTCTTTTGCATGGAGGCCTGAGGACCCTGCCCATCCTCTGCCCTGCTGTACTCAGGACAGGATGCCACCTTCCTAGAGAGGACAACAGGAGCCCAGCGAGAGTAGTTACCTACCCAGGGGACCACAGAAGTCAGTGGTACTGCCACGGCCAGAACCCTCGTCTCTTGACTGGTTCTGTAAATCCCCCAGCGGGACCCAGCTGAGATGTCGTTTCGTTTTTAGGTCTTGGCAAACGCCCTGCCATGTGTTTGTGTAGACTTGCACCATTTAAAAGGGTCTTGGAGTTTAGATCTTGCATGTAATTCACTATGTTAGCTTTGGGGAAAATATTTGCTTTTTGTTCCCTAGTGGTTTAAGTTCCTTCTCATCCTTAACCTGGCGTGTTAGAGAGAGCTGTTCTGTGGAACGCAGCAGGGGGCCGTGGGTTCAGGGGCGGGTGAGCACAGTAAGCCTTTTTACTAATGGCCCTTCCGCAGCCTGCGGGAGCTCCGACGAGGTTTTCCCGGTTTGGTAGGTGGTTCAGTACATATTTCAGTCATCACAGAGTTGAGATGAGGGAGCTGAAGCAGATCATATGAAGCCTTTTAGAGTTGGATTAAGGTGGGGAAAAGCTTTCTCCTAATATACCGGACTAAGTCAAGTCTCACTGTGAGTTTTTGTTGTTGTTCCAAGTGACATTCAACTGTGTAGTTACAGCACCTCAAATTTCGGCATCTTTCAGGTGAACAGATGGATTATTCCAATTGAGGAGTTGGCCGTCTTTTTGGATTCGCCAGATGACGAAACACTTCAGCGTTGGAGAATAGATGACCTAGTAATTACATCTATTCTCAATATATCCTTTTGGGCCAATAAGCATGAGGCAGATATGATGCCCCCATTTTATGGGATTGATTGGTGAGGCACAGAAAGGAAAGTAACTGGGTTGGTCATCCGATGAATCAAAGCATGAGCTGGGCATCCTGAGGGTAACCTCTGAGGATCTTTGGTGTAGCCATACTAGTTATCAGCACTGCCTTTTCTCTCTCTCTCTCCGAGCTAAGGCTAGAACTGGTTTTGTTACATTGTGAAACTCTTTCTCCCCTTTTTGTCCTGTTCTTGCATCACTGTTGACCTCTCAGTTGACTTCTGGATCATACCATATGGGGGGGTTAGTTCTGAAGTCACCATAGAAGGTGAAAATCTAGTATATTAAAAAACATCTGGCGGTGGACTTGGCCCAGTGGTTAGGGCGTCCGTCTACCACATGGAAGATCCACGGTTCAAACCCCAGGCCTCCTTGACCCGTGTGGAGCTGGCCCATGCGCAGTGCTGACACATACAAGGAGTGCTGTGCCACGCAGGGGTGCCCCCCATGTAGGGGAGCCCCATGTGCAAGGAGTGCACCCATAAGGAGAGCTGTCCAGCACGAAAGAAAGTGCAGCCTGCCCAGGAATGGTGCCGCACACACGGAGAGCTGACACAACAAGATGATGCAACAAAAAGAAACACAGATTCCGGTGCCTCTGGACAAAGACAATGCAGCAAATAGACACAGAGAACAGACAACTGGGGTGGGGGAGGAAGGAGAGAGAAATAAATAAATAAATCTTTTAAAAAAAAAAAAAGCTCCTTCTTACAAGGTCGTTTTCTCATTTACCAATTACAATATGCATGGTTTAAAGTATTGTATTTTTGTATATATGATAATGTCTATAATTAAGACTATATAAGCAACATATCTTTAAGCATTAGCATATCAGCTAGAGGCTCTGAGAGATAAGCAGGAGCTAAAATGATTTGGGGAAGAGTAGATTCAGATCTCCTCTTGCTCACCCCAGGGCATTCGCTCATAGAGAGGCATGGGTGGTAGAATACCTGGTGGAAACTTTTCCCTGTACCTTCTTCGCGCTCTCCTCACCCCACCCTTGTATTTGGATTTGTATGAATTATATGTGTGTATGATGCCATTTGTTGTACGTTTCACAAATGCCACTTGTAAACTCATGAATGTCATTGTGAAATATAAGAAAAAGGAAAAACTTGTTTCCGGTGCTTATTTGGCAGGAAAATACACGATGAACTTGTTGTTTTTGTCTTTGTTTTTTTGGAGGAGCCAGTCCCTCATTATTATTAACGCTAAATTAATAGTTTACGTGGGGAGGTATTACTTTGCTTGAGTCAATGAAAGCCATGTCCTATTGGAAAAGTTTGTGTTCTATTCTGGGATGCACTGCACCAGAAAGCACTGGCTGTGAACAAGTGGAAGGCATGTTAGAAAGCATCTAGGGAAGAATTCTGGAGTTGATAAAACCGAGTATTATATGACAGGGCCTTTACATCTAAAAGCCATGCTATCAAACCATGTGTCAGAAGCTTTCCTCTTAGTAACCCCAAAGCATCAATACTTGACAGCACGGTGTGATGGCAGTGGCTGGAGCCAGGAACTTCAAAGGAGTCACAGGCCAGGAGAAATCTCATCCTGGAAAGAACCCTCTCTGAAGCTGGAGCCCTGATCATCTGGGTGGGCATTTGTCTATTTGCTCTCAGATCCATTCATTGTTCTTCCCCTGCTCTGGTTTGTACTGAGCAGGGCTGACCCCTACAGACCACATTCCCAGGCTCTTGCCAAGTAGCTTCCTGCTAGGTTTCATCCGCAAGAGAAGGTAGGAGAAAGGGAGAGGCCAGGGTACCTCTCCCTCTCGTTTTCTGCTTGGGATAGCATACTGGGGGCAGCCGGGTCTTGTCTGTGGTGCTAGCTCTTGCTGGGCCACTGCAGCCTGGGCACTGGAAATGCCACCTCCTCCCTTTATTTCCATGGCTTCCTGCCGTCACTAATATCTGGGTTGCTTCACCATATCCTGTTCGTGTTTTTAGCTCTTCCAATACCTTTGTGACAAGATCCTCATATTAAATATCCCCGATTGAGGTGCCTGATGTAGACTGTGCTTTGGATGTTGTTGTTTGTTTGTTTTTACCAGATCATGAGTAGTGCACATCCTGGCTCCAGCTTCCATCTGGGGTCTTGTTTTGGGTTTGGCAGGTGGGGTCAAAGGTCTGACCTCAGGTTTAACTAATGCTTTGCTCTTTTTTCAAATTTAAAAAATGTATTTTTATATCAATGTTACAAGTTACTCAGCTAACACAAAATAACTACAGAAAGCAAATCTGCTTTCGTCAGCGGCTACACTCCCGTCTTAGGTTTGTTCCTCCCGCAGTCTTGAGGGCTTTGGGATGATGTCCCCTCTGACTGCTCAGGCTGAGAAGGGACGTAGATATTACGGGGACGAGGAATGGAAATGCTTTCCCTCCATTTGAAGAAACTCCTCGCTTTTGGACTGGGACTGGTCCATCATCATCGTTCTGTTAGTCAATCAGGGCAAGCCTGAAGAATTGGCGAGTAGGAGTTGAACACATGCCTACTGGCTGCTGTGCTCTTTACCTACAACTTTTCATCAACGCTTGGGTCATACCAAGAGTTTGACAAAGGCTTCCTACTTGCTCTGTCCGTGGTTTTGAGGCATTAGCTCCCTCTCTTCACACCTCAGTCTCTGTGGTTCATTGTCTGAAGTGTGAGATCCTGGGTTTTACAGCTGGATGGGTCCTTAGCTACTTAACCCAACATCCTATTTTCACCAATGAGGGAACCAATGCCTAAAATAGTTAGTGCTGTCTCCAAGGTTGCCAAGTCAATTGGGGATGGGGGAAGAGATTTCACACTCATGTCTAGACAGCCTGTGACAGGGATTGGAGCCATGAAGGTTGAAATACTTAGTACCTGAAGACCCTTCGTGTGGGCTGGCTTTTGCCTTCAAGCACATGGTTTGCAATGAGTGGGCAGAAACTAATTAATGAATTCAACCCATACTTATCGATTGCCACTAAGGGCAAGGTTCAATGTTGTATGCTTTGGGAAGGACAAATATGAATAAGAAATGACACCCATCCTCAAGAAACCTACTCTCTAGGAAGGAGTGTGACATATATACAAATGATTCATATGGGTTTTGTAGACATTATATACAAGATAGAAAGCCACAAGCTCCTCAAGAGGGCTGCACAAAAGTGTATTTGCATATAGAAGAGGGAAACCACTTCTGGCTGGGTAGTATCAGGGAAAATGTCAAGGCAGAGGTAAATATTTAAAATGGACTGAGGACAGATGATATTTGGTCATGTAGGACTGGTGGGAAATGGCATTCAGAAGGAGGTACTGTGTGTTTTTTCTCAAACTATGAGATGGGCATTGCTATTTCTATCTCACAAATGGGGAAACTGCGGTTTGGAGAGGTTAAATAACTTGTCCAAAGACACTCATCTAACAAGTGGTGGAGTTGAAGATTCCATGTGGCTGTGCCTGATTCTAGTTATGCTGTTAGTAGTAAGCCCAATTGGTAGGCTATAAAAAAAGGTAAAGGACCTATATTTGGATTTAAAGGACATGAATAGCAAATTGTAGTACCTAATTCCTGGAAAAGTCATCAGGAAAAATGAAGAGACCCAAATTTCTGGAAAAAAAAATTTCTATTATCACATTCTTACTAGATCAAAGATCTATAACTTTTTTGATCCAAACATCACTGTTTATAAATTTTGAGCACATCCTCTCAGTGTAAGTATAGTTATTTATTCTTATATTATTTATGTATATATGCCATCATCCTGAATATGTTATGAATTTTATAAAACATACATAAAATAAATTTAAAGTGGATGAGGTAAAAATAAAAAAAGGCTTTTAAATATTTATCATTAAGCTTAGTAAGATTTTGCAAATTCTGGATTGGTAGTCACATAACTTTAAACCTAGTTGAAAACATTGTAGATGTCACCTTTCAAAGCCTATAGGCTTTTCTTTTAATGTCTTGCTAATCATGATAATTTCATACCAACATTAGTTAAGATCTCAAGACACAATGGGCAGCCTGCAAAGTTCATCTTTACTGATCATGGGTATAAGTCTTTATTTTAAATATACTTAAGAAATAATTTTGAGCATTCTTATTGGCTGGTCTATTGGAAAGTGAACCTTTTTGTTTTTTTTTAGCCTTGAAACATGACTGATGAACAGTGTGTCTAAGGGTGAGGCAAGTGCCAGCTCTGGTATTTTTCTTATTGCTTGCTTGGGCTTGTATTATTTGTAGCAGTTTTGACCTGTGGATTCTTTCCTCAAATCACTTAAAGTACTTTTCACTTTTTGAGAGCCAATTTCTTTAAAATTAGGTATTATAATCCGTACCACCACTTAACCAGGTGCAAGTACCTAGAAAAGTGCTATAATACGTCAAAAGAAAATGAAGGGCTGAGCATGCCACACTCCTCTTGCTGTGCTCTGGAAATAGGTTTCCTCAGGAAACCTTGTCTATCTTAAGTATTACAGATTGGATAAAAATGCCAGATTAAAATATTTGTTGAGGTAATTAAACTAAACAAAACACCTAATCGTGGCCCAGTAGTCTAAAGTCCCCCAGGATTCTGTGACTGTTGAACTCTCAAAACTGCACACGATGTCCATTTCTTCCTATCATTTAAGCCTATGGAGAAAAATTTGAAAGGAGGGGACAAAAGTATTCAGATAACGTCATTTCATCTAGAAAACTCTGAGGTGTGACTCCTGGAGCCCCTCTGAGTATAACTAACTAAATGCGGCTCTAAGAGGAAGGTGTGTTTCACATGCATAAATATTCATCATTTCTATATATTAAGGCTGAAGAACTCAAACATTTACAGAAAATTAAATCCTATTTTCATTAAAACTCCCAGGTTCAGAATCCTTAAGGTGGATAGCCCTGACATTTAATTTGGAATCCACTCCTTTCTTCCTTCTGTTGACCAAAGAAATACTGGGAAAATATGGGAAACGTCTGTTTGCCAAAGTGATACCTATCTATGTCCAAGTATGCTAAACCAAACTCCAGAGCCCTGTGGATGAAATATCTACCTTCTGTGTTAAGGCCACCAGGTTCAATTCCTGCTGGGATGCTAGTTTTTTCAATTAAATTTCCATTAACTTTTTGCCTCTGTGTCATTATACACTAATTCTTATGTGCTGCAAAGATGAAAGCGTAAAAAGAAATATCTGATTCATGCATCATGTTGCTGACAAGTGAAATGCGATGATGACAACTTTCTAATGTGGGAGATAGGGAAGTCAGCAAGGGGACAGGTCTTTTAGACCCGACACTGACCATGGCAGAGGAGGGGTGGCAGCTGCAGCAGAGAAGGCAATTTGGAAGATAGTGATCTTGTAGCTGAAGCTTTCAGGATTCAAAACACGGGGATGTGGGGACAGAGCTGGGCAGAGGGACAGGCTGTGGTAAGCCTGAAACATCAGGGAACCTGAAATGCTGGAGCAGGTCGTTCATTCGTGGGGGGCACATTGGGAGGGAGATGGGGGTGGTGCTGGCCATTCAGGAAAAGCTGTTTATGAATGGGGAAAGACAAGGCATTTTCACTAAAAGAAAGAAAAAATGGGATGCGGACTGGCGACCCACTGGATTAACACACATATTCTTAGATGACCTGAAGTTCAAGCAGCAGTATATAAAATACCTAGAAGAGCAGGTGGCCAAAAATGCAAACAAGCAGCTCATGTGCCTATACCTATACATGGTAAGGGGTCCACAGCAGAGAAGACAGGGAGAAGCAGATGAAGGGAACAACAACAGTATTGCAAGAAAGGAAAGAAAAAAACCCAAAGCAAACAGAAAACAAAACATACATGCTAATTGGTGGGGTGGAGAAACAGTGGTATTTGATGTTCAAGAGGGCTAGTAAAGAAGGGCCCATGTTCTTTCATGTTTTCATGAAAATTAAGAGTGAATGGGGAAGCAGATGTGGCTCATGTGATTGGGTTCCCGTCTACCACATGGAAGGTCCCGGGTTCGATTTCCAAGGCCTCCTACTGAAGGCAACCCGTGCAGAGTGCTGGCCTGAGTGGAGAGCTGGTGCAGCAAGATGATGCAAACAAAAGAGACAAAAAGGAAGACAATAAGAGACTCAGCAGACCAGGGAGCTGAGGTGGTGCAAGAGACTCCAGAAGGTCCCCGGATTGGTTCCCAGTGCCGCCTAAAGAGAAGACAAGCAGACACAGAAGAACACACAGGGAATGGGTACAGAGAGCAGACATTGGGGACAGGGGATAAATAAATAAATAAACCTCAAAAAAAAAGAGTAAATGGTTTTAAGAATTCTGGTTTGCAATTTTTATCAAATAAGCTTGGACATAAATTTTAAAAAAAGAGGCAGAAGAGATTAAGGGCAATTTAATTATGAGGAAATTGTCTGGGATTATTTTTGGGGCATCCAAAGAGCAGGAAATTGAAAAGTAACTCCCTGTTTTTTGGAGAACATAAAGTGAAACACAAACAGCCATACAGGCATACTTAGTTATATACATAAATGCACCCACACGTGCACGTGTATATACCTATGTGCACATTTACATGTATGTATATATGTGATTGTTTATAAAAGGAAAAAGTATAATCAATTTTAATTACTCATAATAATGTCTATTATTTATGGAGTGCTTACTGTTCCCTGCACTGATTTAAACACTGTACATTTATTATCTGGGTTAATCATCACAATTACGCTATTAGGGGAATACTCTTTGTCCCCATTTCACAGGTGAGAAAACTGAGGCACAGAAGTTTGAGTCCAAATTCACAAGGTAGGTAAGTGGTGGAGCTAGGCCTGGACACTAGGCACTCCAGCTCTAGAGCATGTGCTTGTAAGCTCAACCCCGTGGAGTGGCAGTTAATAATAAAAAATCACATCCGGAATAGGTTTACTCTTTCTATTTGAATATAACTGTGTCTGATACTCTGAGACTATGACTTCTAAATAAAATAGTGACGCCAAAATGGAAATGAAATGAAGAGGTGAAACGGATTCAGGTGGAACGATTTCTTATTTTAGTGTTGTAAAGGAACCATACCGCTTCCTAGAAGGACGCAAAACGTGGTTGAAGGTAAAATGGGCTTACCTCGGCGAGGCCTCTGGCTAGCGTCTGACTTTAGCTTGTGCCCCCCACCCCCCACCCCCGTGCATGCTGTGCATCTCCGGGGGCCCCTGGAGCCAGCTGCGGAGCCTCGTCACCTGCACGGATGCACTGACAGCTTGCGGGCACCTCTGGTCCAGTCCACCAACTCTGGCCTGAACAGAGTCTGAGTTTGCTTCTGCTGTGTAGGTGCGGGCATCTCACAGTGTTAGAAAGAAAGCTGCACCTGTAACAAAACGAAAGCTCACCCGATGGTGGAGGAGAAAAGAATTTTATTAACGATCTTGCAAGAAGGGGTGCTTGACCTGGATCAAATGGCCTGTGCACCAAACAGCAAGAAACACTGACATTTATACCCTAAACCTAACACGTGGTTCCTCCCCTGTTCCCCATTGATTGGGTACTTCAGGGGTTACAGCCTATCTGAGAGATCTAACTAACTTAACGCAATTCTGCTCTCATTCACCGCTCCTGTGCTCCCTACTGCTCCCTACACTCCAGCGGGCTGGAAGGCTCAGCATTCCTTTCACCTCTGGCGTGGTTTTCAAATTTGGCACCCTTTCACTACTGGCCCCGCCCCCAGCACTCACCATTGGCTCTCTCCACTCTATCCCCGCCCCCACACTCACCATTGGCTCTCTCCACTCTATCCCCGCCCCCACACTCACCATTGGCTCTCCCTGCTCTAGCCCCGCCCCCAGCACTCACCATTGACCCTCCCTCATTTCGGCGCCACTTTTCAAATTCTTGGGGCACCAAAGCTGCTGGAACCCCTAACCTTCCCTCCTCGAACAGGAGAGCCAGCTCCGGCTTCCCTTTGTGAAAATTAAACGTAACCCTTTCCCACAGTAGGAACCTGGCCCCACTAGGTCCTGTTGGTTACAAATGCATTTGGCCCCAAGTAATGAAAACCCAGCTCGCAGCAGCTTCAATAAACAGGCGTTTATTTTTCTCCTGTAATGAGAAGTCTGGAGCAAGACGGCTGCTGGTATTGGTTGAGCTGCTCAACGTTATTCGAGGGGGAGCCACCTCGCTTCACTCTTGGCCTTTCTCGTGCTTGCAATTTGGTAGTTGCAGCACTAAGCATTCAAGGCAGGAAAACGCAGGGAGCAGGCAGCAGCAGCCCTGGTCAGTTCTTGCACCATGAAAGCAAATCTTAAGGGACCCTGTGCCCTTCCCTTGCCCCTCTACCCTCCAAGGATTTGAACAGGACTGGGCCCTTCCTAGCTGCAAAACCGCTGGGGATGTACTGGGACTGCTAGGCAGAAGGAGTGAGTGTTGAGCAGCTCATCTGCGGCGTCCGCCCTTGCATCTCAGTAGATCTTCTAATCGACGGGAAAGTCTGAATTACAAGATTGCGTAATAAATGATAAAAGAACTTTCAAGCTCATACTGTAAGTCAAATCGGTCTAAATCATTTATTTTTCTTTTAATAACATGCAATTTGATCCACTTGACCCTAAAAGCTTATTGAAAATATTCATTTTTATTGTCCATGAAGAAATGACTTAAGCAAGGGTAAACTTCAGTTCAGGTCCTGGCCACATGAGCTCCTATTTCAAAATGCTGTATTTCAGACTAGTCAGCTGTTATTATACTCATTTGAATCTGTGCTCGTTTGGATGAGATTTGCAGAGTAGAGCTCAGATAAATTTACCATTTTCATGGAACTTTTAAAAAGTTAGCATTCACTTACTAGGTTTCATTTTACTAAATAGCATGCATTCTTGGAATTATAAAATGCATTTGAAACACAATTGTGCAGTCTAATTTCACATAGGAAAAATATCCCATATGTGAGTTATGTGGCTACAAAAACTCAATCTGTAAAAAAAGAGGAAAAGTTAAAGTAAGTTATGAAAAATAAAATAATGCTTTTAAAGGATAGCTAACGAAAAGGAACAGAGAGATGGAGGACAGTACACCAAACTATTGGTGGTGGGTTTTCTTGGGTTAAATGACCACTCATCAGTCACCCGTACTAGACAATATGGGAGTGGAAGAGGTGCTGCTAATAATTCTGCGAGGATGAGAGGCACAAACAGGCACAGTTTCAGGCTGGGTGGTCACCTTCATTGGACGTAGGTTTGACTCCAGGCTCAAAAATTATGAGTTGAATATTTATGGGAAACTTTTACCATTTGTAAAATGGTTTTTTCTTACGTGTTGGATTTTGTAAAGCTTTGTATTATATGTGTAATTTGAAAAAAAGAAAAGTCAATAGAGACCGTATGGACAATGTGAGACTTAGGCTTTAAACATATTCAGAAACTTAGAACCATGTAAAAAAAATCGGTGCCACCACTTCACAGAGCAAACTGCCAATTGATGGCAGTTTCAGCCCTTCGCTTTTTTTTTTTTTTGAGATTTATTTCTTTCTTTATCCCACCCCCCCATTGTTTGCGCTCACTGTCTGCTCTCTGTGTCTGTTCATTGTGCACTCTCTGTGTCTGATCATCTTCTTTTAGGAGGCACTGGGAATTGAACCTGGGACCTCCCATATGGGAGGGAGGCGCCCAGTTGCTTGAGCCACATCTGCTCCCTGCTTGTTGTGTTTCCTCATTGCATCATCTCATTACATCATGACAGTCCTTTGCATCAGCTTGCTGTCTTGTTTGTCTTCTTTAGGAGGCACTGGGAACCAAACACAGAACCTCCCATGTGGGAGGCGAGTGCTCAGCTGCTTGAGCCACATCTGCTCCCCTTAGCCCTTTGCTTTTGTAACTTATTTTTAGTCCTTCATTCAGTTCAAGTAATGCTTTTTAAATACATATTAGATATCAGCAGTTATATTACTGTGCCTCTTAATCCTTAAAATGACTCCACAAAGTAAGCATTCTTACTCTAAATTTTCAAAATCATTTACCTCTGCAAGGTGACCTGCTCCAAATCTCATGCCTAGGAAGTGACACAGTCTGGATTCATAACCAAGTCCAATGCTTTCTCCCTTAATTCCATGGCTATTTTGAGGATTCTTATTAACACAGATTATCTTTACTCTTTTAAATATGTGCTGCATTCCTAAGTATGAATTTTATTACATTTCAGGGCCTAATTTATTTCCATAGGAATGCCCCTCTAATTTTATAATGGCAGCAGTGGGCAAATAAAAGAGGTTATGTGGCATTTTGCTTTATAGCTAACTCTGTGGGAGATGTGTAAGAATTATAAGCCTAGAATTTAAAGTCGAGAAAAAAAAATTAGAAGTGAAATATTATTATCATTTTATTTTATTTTTTATTTCTATTTTTTTAGGATTTATTTTATTTCTCTCCTCTTCCCCCACCCCACAAGTTGTCTGCTCTCTGTGTACATTTGCTGTGTGTTCTTCTGTGTCTGCTTGTATTCTTGCCTGCGGCACTGGGAAACTGCTTCTCTTTTTTGTTGCGTCATCTTGCTGCATCAGCTCACTGTCTGTGCAGTGCCACTCCTGGGCAGGCTGCACTTCCTTTCACACTTGGTGGCTCTCCTTATGGAGCGCACTCCTTGCGCGTGGGGCTCTCCTACATGGGGGATACCCCTGCATCGCACGGCACTCCTTGCGTGCAGCAGCACTGCGCACGGGCCAGCTCACCACATGGGTCAGGAGGCCCTGGGTTTGAACACTGGACCTCTCATGTGGTAGGCGGTGCTCTATCAGGTGAACCAAATCCGCTTTCCTATTATCATTTTAAAATATCTGAAAGTAGAAAAGAAATTTTTTTCTAACAGTATTGTGAACTGTACCACAATACTATTCCTTGTAAAGTAGATGTGATACGAGACAAAAAACATCCCATAACCACCAGAGGAGTTTGTACATTACTTGAGTCCCGGAGATATTGTTATAAATGACCTAACTTATAAAGAAAACACTATGTGAAACTTTTTGATGAGGAGTCCATGTCTTTCTTACAGATTTAGATATAAAATACATATATTTTAAATTCCTGGTCAATCTATCTAGTACTAAAATATGCCAAAAATAAATAGCAGCTGTTTAACCATGTACAGCAACACTATACAACTTTTAGGACAGGAGGCAAAGATGAATTATGCTGATAGGCTGTGAAGTGGCAACGTTATTTGTGCCTTTTCTTTTAGCCATCAGTCTCAAGCTCCCCATTACCCACTCTTTTTAAATGATTCTGCTGAAAAATGCAAAATAGCTCAATCCATTTATTTCCCTTAAGTTCCCTTAAAATAAAACATCAGAGCTGTAATTTGCTAAACATATTTCATCCCTCGTGACAGTCACGGCCTAGAGTTATAGCTGGTGAAATTGCTTAGTGTCTGCTGGACTGTTATTGCATGAAGAAGACATGCTTTGGCAAGATGTGTTGATCAAGAGCAATTCAAAACTATTTTATTCATAGTAATGATGTATTTTTGTCCCATAGCAGCTCTCAATTGTCTATGGCAATGACAAAGACTATTGATCTCCGTGCTCAAAACAGTGAATTGGTCCAACCGGTTGGGTGAAGGCCAAGGGAAGTGAATTAAAAGGAAACTCTTGAATTTATGTGAGTCAGTATGGTGGTTCCAATTCCAATGGAAAACGCCTCCGTTTGTGACTACAACTGTCCAACTCACTGATGTAGTTGCTAAGCAGTCGAGGGCTATGTAGCTCTTGACTCATCTGTGATTCTGATGATGTAGTTTGGTATCACCAAAAATTCATTCTCTTATTCAGAAGAGTAGGTCGTATATATGAAACAAATCACTTTGCTGAATGTTTCCAAATACATAATTTATTTCATGTTATCTCCCAACCACAGTAAGAGGAAGGCATGGTTATCTCTATATTTAAAAGGAGAAAGCATGGCTCAGAGAGATTAAAAAGTCATATAACTAAAAAATAGCTGAACTAGGTTTGACCTTAGGATACTGGCCTCCAAGTTCATAGTTGTTTTCTTTAGACCACTGCTTCTCAGAGGCTGTGCACACCTGAGTTAGAGCAAAAACTCTTGTGGTGCCAGCAGATTGTAAGCCTCAATTGTTAGCAGGCAGGAAAAAGTATAGGGTCAGTGATTATTGGCTCAACAAATGGTTTTGTGTCTCATTCCAGAATTCCTGTAAGAAGTGTGAGCTCTTGGTGGTAGCTTCTTCAAACTGTTTCTAAGGAATCATATTTAGCCTGCTCTATCTCCTGGTCCACACGCTGCCCCAAACTTGTTACCCCCATTACGATGTGGAAAAATTCACTTGTTGGATAGAAAAGGTGCACATATTTCATATCCTAACTTTACTGCCTAGGTAAACCTAAGTTTGGCTGGCTCCAAGCCTTCTTTTTAGCTCTTCTTTACTCCCCCCTTCCTCTTTCTCCTATGACCTAATTTCTCATACAGTAGTAAACACTGTAGAAGCAATGAATAAAAACATGAGTATCCCGACGGAGAAATCCTTTCTGTAGTATCTCTGGTTTGATGCCAATTTCAGAGCACTTGAGTTTGTGTCTCATTTCTATCCCTTGTTAGCTGTGTCATCTTGACCAGCCCCTCTCTAGGTAAAAAAGAAAAAAGAAAAAGAAAAAAAAGGTGTCTTGTGCGAATAAATTGGAATGGTATAGATGGGAGCAGTCTGGAAGTTTCACAATGCTCTGTAGACTTACAGTAGGTGTTTGTCACCTTCTTTCTCTGGGGCCTGTTCCCCTGGGGATCCTCTACTTTTGATGGATTTCCCAAAACAGTGATGAAGCCACATTGGGGCCTGAAATGACTCGAGGGATTCTAATTCCAGTGAAGGTAAAAACTGTTGCTCTGGCAGAGTAGGATTCTCTTTTCTTTGCTCCCACAGTACCTTGTATCTCCCAAAGTACTGTAGTACTTACCCCCTGAAATTGTGACTATGTGTGGCCATGTCTATTTTCTCTCTTCAAGAACAAGGAGCCAATCTTAGTCCTCTTTGTATCACCATTGCCTCTCATTCAGCCCGACACCCAGTAGGCCCTCATTTAGACTTTAATACTGATGGTTAATCTTCGCTGAGCATTTCCTCTGCCTCTCTGTTTTAAATGCCTTACCTGTTATATTGTCTTAATTTCCTAGGGTTACTGTAACAAATTACTACAAACTCAAAACAATAAGAAATTTATTGTCTCGCAGTTGGGGAGGCCGCAAGTCCGAAATTAAAGTGTCAGCAGGGCCATACTTTCTCTGAGGGCTCTCAAGAATATTCCATCCTTGGGTCTTCCCAGCTTCCGGTGGTGCTGGCGATCCTTGACTTGCATCTGCGCAACTGCGATCTTGGTCGCCATCTTCGCAGGGCCTTCTGCCCTGTGCCTCTACTAGTCAGGATTCTCCAGAGAACCACAGAAACGGAGATTTATTTTAAGGATTTGGCTCAGGCAGTTGTGGGAAGGGGGTGATTGGCAACTCCAAAATTCACAGGGCAGGCAAGCAGGCCGGAAACTCAGGCAAGACAGAATTTCTTCTTCTCAGGCCTTCAAGTGGTTGGATGAGATACCTTGAAGGCAACGTCTAGACCAGTGTCTGACCAAATGACAAGCACCATAACCTAACCAAGATGATGCATGAAATTAACCACTACACATACATTAATTCTTTTACCGTCTTCGTGACAATGATAAAATATACATTTTCTTATCCTCATTTTATGGAGGTGGTGATGCGCACAAGGAGTGCTGTGCCACGCAGGGGTGTCCCCGCGCAGGGGAGCCCCATGCTCAAGGAGTGCACCCCGTAAGGAGAGCCGCCCAGAGCGAAAGAAAGTGCAGCCTGCCCAGGAATGGCGCCGCACACACGGAGAGCTGACACAAGATGACACAACAAAAAAGACAGAGATTCCCGGTGATGCTGACAAGAATACGAGTGGACAAGGAAGAACACACAGCGAATGGACACAGAGAGCAGACAACAGGGGAAAGGGGAGAGAAATACATTTTTAAAAAAGAAGAAATCAGGGAAGCAGATGTGGCTCATCCAGTTGGGCACCTGCCTACGACATGGGAGGTCCTGGGTTCAGGTCCCGATGCCTCCTGGAGAAGGCATGCAAACAATGAGCAGGCAGACAAGAGAACAATCTGGGGAAGAGGGGGTAAGTAAAACAAACAAATAAATAAAAGGGAATAAATAAGTCAAAACAAAAAAAAGGAAATCAGGGGAGCGGGTGTAGCTCAGTGGTTGAGCGCCTGCTTCCTGTGTCTGAGGTCCGGAGTTCATTCTCTAGTGCCTCTTTAAAAAAAGAAGAGGAAGAAATCAACAGATCAAAGGAATTAACTCTGCCATTTTTCCAGGTTTTCTGAGCTTATTTTGTTAGGTTTGGCTCACTGCCGTGAATTTACAGCACCATGCTGTGGCCTTTTCATTAATACCTGGGAAGCGGTCTCTAGCCTATGGCGCTGCGGTGGAGGAATTAGAAATATATAATTCACCAAGTGTCTACCTTCCTATCTTGTAAGATTACAGTTTTAATTACCCAAGAAAGTCGTTTACTCTCCTCTGCCTTTTTCCTGTGCTTTCAGTAGTCTCTTGGTTTTTTTCTACTCTTTTGCTTCCCTCCTTTCTCTTCTCTTTAATTCTTTGACAATTATGCCTTGCTCACGGGCACTCATATTTTCCTTTCGGTACATTCAGTGGCTCCATTTCTATTGTGTGTCTTAACAATAACTATATCCACTTTTCTTTTTTTATATCTCTTGGCATTTATTTTATTTTTTATTTTTTGAATTCCAAAGACCAAGTGTCCTTGGCTTAGCTTGGTTAACTGGAAGAAATTGACCTCTAATGGTTCCATAGCTGGAGACCTCCTGGCCACACTGGGAAATCCAGAAGTTAATTTACAGTAACAAAACGGCACCTTTTTTTTTTTTTCCCTTAGGGATCAGGGCTGGGGATTGAACTTGGGACATTGTATGTGGGAAGCTGGCGCTCAACCACTGAGCCACATCAGTTCCCCAAAATTGCATCTTTTGATGAAAGAATCCACTGGGAAAGAAATGATAGCACCTTCCATAGGCAAGTGAAAACTTTCATTTTGGTACTATAGCATTGTAAGTAGAATCATAGGCTTCAGAATCACATAAACCTAAGTCGGAGTGCTGGCTCCATGGAATAGCTTAGGAATTTGGCAATTCTTTCTGAGTCTCACTTATTTCATCTGTGAAATGGGAATAATGTCATTTATCCCACAGAGTGGCCAGAAAGGTTAAATGAGTAGACTCATGTATTCCACTCAGCAGCTTGTGTGCTCCATAAATGTTGGCTGCAATTATTATAACCATTATTATTATTTTTATTTATTATTTTTTAATTATCGCCATTCATTGTTTGACTCATACACTTTCTCACTTGGTCTATCCTATTGTAAGGATTTTGTTTTAAGTGTAGCTGTTCTTTTTTTTTTTTATAATCTCTACAGATGAAAATGGGGGAATGTCCTTTCCCAGTTAATATTGTGATGAGAATGGCAAAATGACATATTTCTCCTCCTTTTGTAATTGTTTCGGAAACTGTTTCCAAGTCTCGTCTAGTAGAGTTTGATTATGGAGTTAACTGATCCCTAAGTGGATAGGGAAGAACATAGAGATACCAGAGAAAATATTTATGAAGAAGAAGGCACCTCAGACATAAGTATGATCTGGCTTGTGATAGAATGGTTGAACCCCATGCTTTGATCTGCCACCCGGATGCATGGTTGAGAGCTTGCTGTTACAATTTCACTCCCTTACTCTCCTATGGTGCCTACTATAAAAGCAACAAAATATTAATAATAAAAAGAGCCTTTTGAAGATGCAGCACGTTACAGCAATTGTAGGGGATTAACAACAATTCTGTGAAATGTAATTCCAGGTATATATATTTTTAAAAATACACAACTCTGCCCTGCATCTATGGCGTGCTTGATTCCAATTGGCTGCTGTGGTCTACCATGTCTCCTTGAATTTTTCTTTTCACTGCTCGAGTTCACATGCATAATTTTTTTCCCCTTTCTTTTCTTCCCATGACCAATTTCCCACTTGCACAAAGCATCAAGTCTCTCAAAGGCTGGTTTCTCAATACTTTAAGCTTGCCATCTTTATATTCTGTAATTCTGGAATGTGGGGTAAAAAGCAAGAAGCCGTTACACCTAGCAAGTAATTTTTCTTTGATTTTTTTTTCCTTCCCTCTAGAATCAAGTCCTTCATTCTTAATAAGGGTAGTCTTGTGCCATCTTAATAGATTGACAGCCAACCCCACTTGGGCTTTCTTCTCATGTAGTGAACCAAGTGGAGAACAATAAACTCACTTGGTTAGAATCCAGTGCTCCAGGTCAGGGGTCTGATTTCCATATGTGCAACTGGCTTTGCTGGGTTCTGCCATTATAGTCCAGAGAAAGGTCAGTCAGCAGGAGGAGGACAGGGTGAGAGTGGGTCAGCCTAAAGTTGTCCTCCCTCCATGCCCCAGGATGGACAACTGAAAGTGCTTCTTCTTTTGGTAGTAGCAAAATGGGTTAATTTTTACATACAGCTTCTTAGTGGGATGGGTGGAAATAATTGCCTCGTTTTTCAATTTGGCTGCTGCTAATTTTGGATATGTGGAGGCCAAGGAAGGTCATAATTCAACTTCTGGAGGGAAATGCTGAGAGAATAAGTTGATGGGCCTGTTGATGTGAAAATAAGACGTTTTCATACTCGGTTCTCACAGCTTGGTCTAGCAAGAGAAAGCGTGTTTCAGGAACTGTCCAAAGAGCTTTCCACGTGTTGACTTATTTAAAGTTCACAACGCTGCCATATGGCAGGGGTTATCACACTTGTTTTCTAGATGAAGTGACTCAATCACATAAAGGTTAAATAACATGTCCAAGATTATTCAACAAGAAAATCTCAGAGGTAGAAATTGAACCTAAAAGGCTAGTTGAAAAGCCTGTTGTCCCATATCCAATGAGCTCATGGAAAGATGCTCAACATCAGGGAAATGCAAATCAAAACCACAATATGATACCATTTCACACACACTAGGATGGCTATTATTTTAACACATAGAAAATAACAAGTGTTGGTGAGGACGTGAAGAAATTGGAACTGTCAGTACATTGCTGGTGGGAATGTACAATGGTGGAGCTGCTGTGGAAAATGGTTTGGCAGTTCCTTAAAAAGTTAAACATAGAATTACCATATGACTTGCAGTCCCATTCCTAGATATATACCCCAAATAATTGAAAATGATGTGATACGCAAACAGATACTTGTACACCAAGGTTCATAGCAGCCTTTTTCCTGATAGCCAAAAGATGGAAACAACCCAAATGTCCAGAGACAGATGAATGGATAATCAAAATGTGGTATATCCAAATAATGGAATATTATTCAGCTGTAAAAAAGAATGAAGTTGTAATATATACTACAACATGGATGAACCTTGAAAACATGTTAAATGAAATAAATCAGACACCAAAGGATAAATATTGTTTGATTCCATTTATAGGAAATATTTGGCATAGGCAAATTCATAGAGACAAAAGGAAATTTAGAGGTTATTGGGGGTGGGGGAGTGGAAAATGGGGAATTATTGCTTAATGGGTGCAGAGTTTCTGTTTGTGGTGATAAAAAAGTCTTGGTAATGGATGATGATGATGGTTGCACAACATTATGAATGTAATGATTACCTTCCAGTGGTGCACTTAGAAATGGTTAAAATGTCAACTTTTCTGTTATATATATTTACCACAATAAAATTAATAATTGAAAAAGTGAGCTGTGTGTCCTCAAGGAACATTGCCTCCAAGGAGCACAGAGAGAATGAGTGCTAGAGGATCAAGGGCCAGCAACACAGAGAGAAATGGTGGGTGGTAAGACATTCCAAACATCAGGCAGGTGGCCAGAGGCTTTTAAGAAGGATGCTCAGTATTCAGTTATAAGTCGTTTCCTCTGCCATGCTGTGCTGCCACTGTCTCCATTCTTCCCAGACCTTTAGAAAACCCTTCAACACATGACTGTCTTGTATTAATTATGCTTTGAGAAAATAGCCAAGGGCATCATCCAATAGGAAGAAAGGAGTTTGGAATAAAAGATGAGCTGCACCATGTAAGCATTTTCTGGAACTCATGGATGTCTCTGACTAAGCTATTTCAGCAAAGTGTTAAGGGGATGTAGAATCGAAGGGAGCCTGGACTTAAGTCCTGGCTCTGCCACCACAAGGTGTGCAATCTTGAGAATGTCCATCCATTTAGCCATTACTGCTTTTCCTTGCTCTCTAAACTCTACTACGAGAATATTTGCAGTAACAACTTGTAAAACTTTTTGTACCGAATTCACTTTCTGAGTGGGGAAACTGGCTATAATAGAGTCATATGCACAGGGCAATGAAATTACTTAAGTTGCACACCAGTGTAGACTCTTGGTAGGGGCAGGGATCCTGTCACCAAGGGATGCCTTCAACTCGATGCCCATCGAAGCAGAGCCACAAATACTGGGTGCCAGGTGGTCACCTCATGAAGACAAAATGCAAGGAAGCATGCTCACAGTGCTCAGAGACAGTCCATTCAAAAATGCATTCAAAACCTGAATTTCACAGGTGGGTGTAGTAGTTTGATATTATTTATGAATTCCAGGAAAAGAAATACAGATTGTGTTTGTAAACTGGTCTGCTCCTTTGGAGTATTAGATTGTATTAGATTCAGAGGTTCCCCTTTTACTTGATTAAATTTTGATGAAGGTTTTGATTCGGCCACATTAGTAGGATGTTGAGTCACTCCCTTTCTGGATGGGGACTCACTGAGAAAACGACATGGCAGAGGAGAGAGTTTTGAGTTTTTGATGCTGGAGCCCCAGGAAGTAAATACACAGAGAAGCAGGTACGTGAGGAAAGAGAGAAGACTCCATTAGACAGGGCAGAGGCCCCGGGAAGAAAGACGAGCTGTTCTCTCCACAGCTGACCTTGAGAGAACAGAGCAGCTGAGCCTGGAGAGGACCAAGTCCTGGGAGAGAGATGAGACTTAGGCCAGTTTACAGCTGATATTGGAAGAAGCTGGGACCACGGAGCCTTAACAGGGAGACGGAAAGCTGAACCCTTGCAGATGTTGGCAGCCGTCTTTCTCCAACTCGTGGCAACAGACTTTGGTGAGGGAAGTAACTTACGCTTTATAGCCTGGTAAGTGTAAGCTTCTACCCCAAATAAATACCCTTAATAACAGCCAACAGATTTCTGGAATTTTGCATCAGGACCCCTTTGGCTGACTAATACAGGGGGGTATGTACTCACAAGGAGAGAGTGCGCCAAGGAGGATGACAGTGGGCTGTTTATGCCTGATGCTCTGATCATATTAGATGTGTCCTGTTTTTTTTTCAGTGGAATATTAGTATGAACAATTGTGGCTGGCATGCCAGGACAGATTTGGAAGACTTCACTTTGCACTGCCAGCTCCCCACAGTCTTGTGTGTAGTGTGTTAGATGTGTGTGTACTGTGTAAGATGTACATGCAGGAAAGAGAGTTCCCAGGTTAATGAATAGTCAGTTAAATCTGAAAGCTGGTCATGAGCAGGTTTCTCTCCCTTTCTCCCCTTTTTCCTGGCACAACATGATGGTCACGTCCCTTTGAAGGACAGCTTGCCACATGTTAAGATCAAGGGTGCTCAGACACTGCGGGACCTGGGTCAGTGAACCCCTCTTGTCTCAGTTACTGGTGGGAACAGTTTTGGGTGGTGCTGCCCCAGCTGGCCTCTTGGGGTACCAGCAAGTTGTGGTGTGTGAGGCCCTGGCCCAGCCAATACAAGGTCCTGGAGCTGACAGGCCACTGGCTGGTGGTGTCCGAGGGAAACACGAGACGTTTCAGGTTTGGTGTATGTGTAATATGTGCGGGAGTAGAAGCTGGGCAGTCCCACTGCAGAGCGTGTGCAGATTAATCCAAACACTCTCAATGGTTTGTCATTTATTGTATGGTCTAAATCTATAGAGAGTATTAGTTATCCAACTATGTGATAATGCTGCCATTTTCTTTCTGGTTTTGCTTTTTGCAAAAAAAACTGCTTTATCAGCATTGAGCTGAAAAAATGTACTTTTAATGAAAACTTAAATACTGAATAAACTTTTCTCAAGAATGTTGACCATGAACATGTAACTTGGATAAGATGCTTGTTAATATTTGCCAGACCTTCTGGGGGCTGGCCCCAAAGTAAGAGTGATAGTTGTACCACTCACCCCAAGAGAGCCCAGAAGACAAAATCTTATGAAAAAACATCACCATCACTTCAAAAATCAGCAGTTCTTTTCTGGAGATTATCCTATATGATGGTGATTTATATTTAACATGTGCAGGTGTGTTTATATGCTGTCTAATGGAGAACAACTTTTTAGTTAAGTCAAACGGTTGTTCTTTTAAATTAATTTTGCTTAATTTGATTGCACTGAATGTAAAGTTATAGCTGTTAACAGGTTGGGTCCATTAGCAGAAGAAAGAAGATCTTCATGATTAGTTAGAGGATGCCATTTTATATCAGTTTCTTCAACAGTCAATTTAAATGTGGGTTGATTTGTTTCACCCAATTCATGGACTCAAAGAAAAGATTTTGGAAGTTCTTTCTGTCAAAGATATAGCATCTGCCAGTATTTAAATTTATAACTTCACTTAAAAAATTCAACAATGATGATAGAATTACTTGTTTAATGGTGGTACTGTGAATGCAGACTTTGTGGGAGCACAGCATCATGGGAAAAACAGTGTTACTACTAAATTAAGAATCTATGGAGCCGAAATGCATTTGGAATTAGATGTAGTGTGTTCATAGTTCATAATTGCATCCAAACAAGCTGTGATAATCTACCAACAAAATAGAAGCTATAGTTGACAGACATTATAAATATTTTTATTTATACACTGAAAAACTGAACTACAAAATATTTGTGTAGAGGGATGTT
This sequence comes from Dasypus novemcinctus, assembly GCF_030445035.2. NCBI lineage: Eukaryota > Metazoa > Chordata > Mammalia > Cingulata > Dasypodidae > Dasypus > Dasypus novemcinctus. Next base: position 47,181,001 of record NC_080694.1, on the reverse strand, counting down.
GAATTTAAAAAACTGCTTCAGCCTGGCAATATGTGGTTTTTTTTCCTTTTTGCACCTTCATAGATTTTAGAAAAGTTTGAGCCTTTAAAAGGGCTACTTTGCAAACCAACCCAAGAGTACACAATATACTGCCCCTTTACTTTTTAAAAAATAAATGAATTCTCTAAATTTTGTTTGCATTTTATTCAAAATCAGTTGGGAATCTTAAATCAAGTATTCAAGAATTGTGAGCCAAAAGATTTCAGCTCTTGTAAATATTGAAAACAAAATTTGCAAACAGGATGACACTGAAACTCGTCCCTATAAAACCAAAGAGAGAAACTGAGCAAATTAAATAATTTAAATTTGAAGGGCATAAACTTAATGTTTAGAATTTCTTGATTTATGGAAGATTCTTTTGATGGAGGCTTTTCTTTTAATTGGATGGATTTATAGTCTGTATCAGAATGAAATGAAATTGAGAAAGCCCATGACTTTGTAGCAACTTATTTGATGAATTTTGTTTTGTGAAATATTTGTCAAAGAAAGTTTCTCTGAATGGAGGCATGAAAGATTTAGACTGAAATATTAAACCATTTCAATGAGAAAAAAATTAGAATCGGAAGTATCTACCTTCCATTTATCAGAATTTAGCTCTTACTCACAAGGTACCTCAGGACCTATAGAAAGAGTGTTAATTAAAAATACTGTGGGAAGCGGATGTGGCTCAAGTGATAAGGCCTCCGCCTACCATATGGGAGGACCTGGGTTCGATCCCTGGGGCCTCCTGGTGAAAAAAACAAGACAAAGAAGCATGCCTGTGTGGGGAGCCGGTGCCTGCATGGTGAGTCGAGTGCCTGTGCGATGATCTGAGTGTCCGCGTGGTGAGCCAGTGCCCATGCACGTGAGTCATGCAGCAAGATGATGACACAACAAGAGGAGACAGGGAGAGTCAAGGTGAAGCGCAGCAGAGACCAGGAACTGACCGGTGCAGTTGACAGGGAACCTCTCTCCACATCAGAGGTCCCAGGATCGAATCCTGGTGTATCCTAGAGGAGAAAGACGAGAAGAGCAAAATAGAAAAAGATATAGAAGATCACACAGTGAATGGATACAGAGAGCAAAAACTGCGGGGTGGGGGAGGGGGAAGGTAGGGGGAAAATAAAAAAAGAAATAAAATTACCTTAAAAAAAAAGAAAAAAATACTATGGTCTATCCAGAGGAGCCAGTTGAAGATGCCAGCAAATTCAAATATATTATCTCTAAAATGCAACTTTGAAGAAGATTGCAGGCAATTTAATGAAAAATAAAATAATGTATTAAAAATGCATTCTTTTGAAAAACACCAGGGATGATGTTAGGGAAAGATATGATTCCACAACTGATCAAAATCAGTGATTATGAACTAAAATATAGTCTGCTTCAGTAATTTTTTTCAAAAAGTCTTGCATTTTTAAAAATTCACATGTTCTGTTGGCTACAGTACATCCCTCAGTAAATGTTTCAGAGACTGCACGTGGGTGGCGTACTTTCTCAGCTCCAGCTTGTGAGAGTTTGAAGCTTTGTGAATCCCAGGAAAGATAATGTTGGAGGGAATCCATTCCTGTGGCCGTGGGACGCTTTGACTGGACTGGATTCGGCTGGGGGCCTTGGACTGGGCTACTTCAGTGGGTATCAGCCCTCCTCCTGGGGTCTTTTCTAAAGGGCAGAGGCAGGGAAAGGGAGCTGCCATTTTACCCTGCCACGCAGGCGAAGACTCCAGGATCGCCTGCAGTGGCAGAAAGACAGAGAAACCCTGAGAGGCCGAGAGAGAGGCCGGAGCAGCCTGAAGCTGAAGAGAGGAGGCTCAGGGAGAGGGAGAGCCGTAGGCCTTGGTCGCCCACAGCTGGGCTCCACGAGAGGGTCTCTGTAGGTGATGCGCCGCATCTGATCGCCCACAGCTGCAACCCGAGCCAGCATCTCTGATGAGACCTGAATTTGGACATTTTCACAGCCTGTAAGATTATTTTACCCTAACAAGTCCCCATTATAAAAGCCAACCCATTTCTGGTATTTTTGCATCAACAACCTTCAGCAAACAAAAATACTGCATATCTGAGAATTTACTTGCCTTCATAACAAAAGAGATAACTTGTTAAGGTATGTAATTTTTGGTGCAAAATCCTCTGTAGCTATATCTTTCCAGTCTGCCTGCATTTACTGTTACAAGAGAAAAATCTGAGGTCGGCCTGATTTCGCTCCTTTATAGGGAACTTGTGTTCTCTGCCTGGATACTTGTAGAATTTTTTCTTTATCTTCAAAATGTAAATCTTGATTTCTTTTTCCTTTTTCTCTGCATTTCTCTTGTTTTACATTTACTTTAGTAACTTGATTTTGTGCCAAACCCAATTAGCTCACTGCTGTAGGGCCCTTCATAATTTTTTTTTTCAGGTACCAGGCCGGAGATTGAACTTGGGACCTTGTATGTGGGAAGCCGGCATGCCACCGCTGAGCCATATCAGCTTCCCTGAGTTGGTTTCTTTGTTTTTTTTTTTTGCTTTTGTTCTTTTTTGCTTTTTTAGGAGGCACTGGGAACTGAACCTGGGACCTCCCTTGTGGGAGGTGGGAGTTTAGATGCTTGAGCCATATCTGCTTCCCTCTTTGTAATTTTAAGAATCTTTTTTGTTATATCTTTCTACTACATGACATTTTTCACAAGCTCTGATAGTTGCCTCTGTTGCCCATTCCTCTTTAAGCTTGTATATGCAAGAAACATGCTCATTAGTAATTATCTTCTGTTTCCACCACTACATCCATTTCAAGAGGCAGCATTTTCTCCATTACTTACCTCTGTTTCCTTCTTCTGAGCTGCAGCATTACCATCTTTTCAGTAGCTCCCTGTAGCAATGGGGACCAAACTTTTTAAAAAGAGCTATTCTGAAGCACCTGCTTAAGTCATTTTTAAATGTTCAGACAAACCACCATGAAGATTTAAAAAATTTTTGCTCTAATATAAATTAATATGCTACTTTTTACTTTTTTGAGATGATTTTATTTTTGAAACTAATTTTTTAGTAGAACTATTTTATAGACCTCCCATTAAACAAAATAGATTATTTTTATCTATAAACCCAAACTTCCATACTTCAAGAAATACAGTTTTATTTATTTTTAGTGCTCTCTTTCACTTTTAAAATTGTTTCAATTTAGGTAGTAAATTATATAGTCAGGCAGTTAAAGGAGATGTCTAGTTTGATTTTTAAAAATCTTGTTGCCTCATTTATGGTTTTGGACAATAAATCACCATCGTCTGTCTACTTCCAGAGTGCTGAATGCCAAGAGGATAGATGGTCTGCTAATCCTTTAATTTGGAAATGGATGCACCTTGGGCATCGATGATTTCTCTCACTCCTTCCCCAGCCCACTTTGGCTTCTCTTTCTCCACAACTAGTTGGAGACAGTGACTCCCTCTGTGACTCAGGCAATTCTTCACTCCATAAGTAATCTTTTAAAAAGTGATTTATTTTGTTAATAGTATTTGCATTCGTTGTGTATGTGTAACAAATCATTTTATTGTTTATTTACATTACAGTATATGATTCCTTTCGGTGTAGAAGGAAAAAATAATTCATATAGTATTATAGCATGCTGCATGCAGACATACCCACTAATGAGTTCATTAAGAGTCAAATAATTAGGTAATTGGTATCTTGAATGCCCTTATAGCATGAAGAAATCCACGGTGGGTTGTTTTATAGGCGATTAAGGAATATAGGTGATATACAGAACACATTTTATTTTTCCCTATAATGTAATAGAATATGGACTCCTGCCATGAAAAAATTTACTATCCAGTGAATTTCAGGAAAGGATTAGTTTCAGGTAACAAGGGCCACCTATAGCTGTTGAGTGACTTTTTAAATGCCAGGCAGGGTTCTGTGCACTGCGGATTCAACAGAGAACACACTACACAAAGGTTTTGTCCTTAGAGAGCTTACCTTGATGGTGGTGGGGGGGGCGGGGAGGACACTAAAGAAACAATTAGGTATAGACTATGTCGGGGGACTTGCATGCATGCGAAGAAGAATAAACCGAGGTACAGGAACGCAGACAGATAGGGGAGGTGCTATTTGATTTAGACAGAGTCTTTCTGCTAAGGTGCAGGGACCCAGAGAAGTGTTGAAGCAAAGCCTTTGGACGTCTGGGGATGGGCGGACCCTGTGAGGGCTGAGGCAGGACGGTGGGCATTGCTCAAAGGGGCTGGCATGTTTGATGAGGAGTGACCCACAAGGAGGGTGGAAGCGAGAGGAAATCAGAGAGGCTGGGGGCGATCCCAGGGGCCCTTGGATTTTATCCTGAGAGAGATGGGGAGCCATTGGAGGTATTGAGTAGGGGAATGATGTCATCTGACTTCTGGGAGCCATTGGACATATTGAGTAGGGGAATGACATCATCTGACTTCCACTTGCAAAGGGTGATGGTGGCTGCTGGTGAAGTGCTTGTGTGTGTGTGTGTGTGTGTGTGCACATGTGCATGCAGGGAGGGGCACAGAAGACAGGTAAGAAGCCTATTGCAACAGTCCAGGCAACACGCACTGGACGAGGGTGGTCACGTAGAGGCGCTGGGAGACCGGAGTCTGGATGTATTTTGAGAGGAAGGCTGCCGTGATTTGAGATGCACAGAGGTGGGGTGTGAGAGAAGGGCAAGATTGGGGTGGGGGGCAGGTTTGGATGAGGTGGAATGGGGGAATCCAAAGCTCAATTCTGGACATGTTTAAATAGGAGATGCCGCCGAGACATCCAAGAGGAAATAGACTGGTTGAATCTTGCCCCTCTGTGCCCTGGTTCCTTCAGCTGTAGTCTGGAGCTGTGGTTGATACTTACCTACCCCACAGCAGGTCTGCCTTGAGGCCGAAGAGTTCACAGGTGAAAGTGCTTTGCCGAGAGCTGGTATCTGGAAACCCCTCGGCGGGGATTCCCATGGATACTCTGATTTAGGGCTGGAAGTGATCTTAATTCAGACCTTTGTTGTACAGATGAGATCTCTTGGTGAGTCTAGATTCCAGGCCCCTGCAGCATGCGCTCGTTCCATAACAGGGCTTCCCTTCCATATTACATTTCCTTTCCTGGGGTCTCAACTCGGGGATAGGTAGTAAAACTCTGGGACAATTTCTTGTTCAGCAGGGCTTCTGAGAAGCTTAGACGTCGGCAAGCAGAGTGGACAATCACAATCGGGACCCAGGCAGTGAGCTACAACTTTTTTTTTTCAGGTAGTGGGGTCAGGGATTGAACCCCGGACCTTGTAAACGGGAAGCTGGAGCTCAACCACTGAGCCACATCAGCGCCCCTGAGTTGGTTTTTTTGTTTTGCTTCTTGTTTTTGTTTGTTGGTTTGTTTTTAGGAGGCACCGGGAACCAAACCCAGGACTCCCAACCACTTGAGCCACATCTGCTCCCTCACGCTACGTCCTTTTTGGAAGGGTCGGGTGTGGGGAGACATGGCTTAACCCTTCAGAAACTTCCAGGTGAGCAGGCCTCAGGAGCACTGGTCTTTTTTGGTGAGCAAACCCTCCCAAGGGCCTGAGGCTCTTTTCGTTTGTGTAAATATCTCGGGATGGAGTTTCCTGGGCACTGGTCGCACTCAGCCAGAGGGAACGGAGGGTGTCTTCATTCCCCAGGGCTGCCACAGCACATTTCCTCAAGCTGCGTGCCTTAAAACAACAGGCAGTTATTGTCTTGCGATTCTGGAGACTGGAAGTCGGAGCCAAGGTGTCGGCAGGGCCCTGCTCCCTCCAAATCTATAGGCAAGAATCTGTTCCGTGCTTCTGTCCGGGCTTCTGGCGGTGGCTGTGACAGTGCACGCACTCTCTGCCCCTGTTGTCACATGGTGTTCTCCCTTCACCACTCTCTGTGTCCAAATTTCCCTGTTCTCTTTTTTAGAAAAAAGATTTTACTTATTTATTCATTTATTTTTTTCTCCCCCAAACCCTCTTTGTTTGCGCTTGCTGTCTGCTCTCTGTGTCTGTTGGTTTTCTTTTAGGAGGCACCAGGAACCAAACCCAGGACCTCCTATGTGGGAGGGAGGCACCCAATCGCTTGAGCTATATCCGCTGTCTCCTTGCTGTATCTCTCATTTTGTCCCCTCGTTGCGACGTCTCGTCACATCATCTTGCGTCAGCTGGCTGCGCCAGCCCTTTGCATCAGCACGCTGTCTTGCTTGACTCCTTTAGGAGGCACCGGGAAACCAAACCTGGGACCTCCCGTGTGGGAGGCAGGTGCCCAACTGCTTGAGCCACATCTGCTCCCCCTCCCATTCTTTTCTTTTTTCCATGTCAGATGGGTAATGTGCTGACATTGTAACAAGGGAGGCACATCTCACACAAATACATGAATACTTGTTCAATTATGCTTATGAACCACGAAAGGATCACTCTCCCTATTCTTCTGAGGACACCAGTCAGACCGGATTAGGAGCCACCCTACCCCAGTATGACTTCATTTTCACAAACGTTGTCTTCGATGACCCTATTTCCAAATGAGGTCACGTTCACAGGAGTGGTGTGGGATTGGGACATGCCCCTCTGAGTGATACACAGGACAAGAAGAGTCTCCTGTGAAGGCAACGTCCCTGCAGACTTGCATGTTCCTCTCCCTCGCGGGGCTTTCCTGGGCTCCTCTTGCCTCCTGTGCCTTCCAGGCTAACGCTGCCCGGAAACTACCTCAGGGTCCAATTGTTCCCGTTCATCGCAAAATGGCGACGGATACATAATTCATTCTAGAGCCCTTTTGAGGGTCTGAAGTCCCCGCAGGAGTGGTCTGTGGCAGGCCTGGGAGTCATTACATTGGATTCTTTTCCATTAAGGCCCACGGCAGCTCGAGTGCTGGAAAGCTGAGGGCTGGTGTATTCCCAGGGCTTTCTAGCTCTTCCCAAAGTGGGGACTTTTGACCAGCTGCTGAGCCAGAGCAAATGGCCCACCTCTCCCCTTCCCCGCGGGAACGTGCACTCAGCCGACAACGTGAATGATTGAGAAGGGGCTGCCCCGGAAGCTGGGCTCTGTGGCTTCGCCCAGCCTACCTTGGGGAGCAGGAGGGGGATGGCTGGGCCAAAGAGCCTTGGCAGCGCAGGGCGAAGGTGAGTGGCCAGGGAGAGGCCGGCCCTCAGCCCTGCAGGCTCCCTATGCAGTGTCCATTCTCCCCTTCTCCCGTCGTGACAAATGGTCACTTTGTCAGTAGCCATGATGTCACAAATTCTTCCTGAGCCAGTGAGATGTAAGAGAAGCCTACTGCACGGAGCTTCTGGGAAAGCCCTTGCTTTTCCAATCAAAAAGGTATAGACCCTGCAGTAAGGATGTCGATTGTGAGGACGAAAGCCTTGTGCGAAGGATGGCAGAGCAGAAGGATGCCAAGGAGCTTGCACTTTGTTCACATGACACACGGGCTTTACCAGGTTTTCACTTGGACCCATTTTCAAATCCCCATTTGACTGACTGTAGCAGAGTTTTTGTTACATGCCGCCGAAAGCATTCCTAACTGATGACAGCAGCTCTCCAGCTGCAGTTCGAAACATGGCTCTACCACTCACCAGTGGTGTAGCTGTAGGAACAGCATTTAAACTCTCTGGGCCTCAGGTTCCCCATTTCTGAAGTGAGGCCAATCATGCCTTCCCTGCAGGGATCTTGAGAGAAATAGAGATACACCTGAAAGGGTTGAACGCATGGCTGTTCACTGATGTGCTTGCAAAAAGCCACTAGCCTTCACCCACCCTGGGGAGAGGGAAGCAGATGGGTCGAGTGGTGGGTAAGGAAGAAGGATTGGAAGGTGAGGAAATGAATTCTCTGAGGTAAGGAGCAGGCCGAGAGGTGGGAAATCTTGAACTAGAGCTCTGCTAAGTGCAGTCACTTGTAAGAAGGACCCAAGCGTGTAAACCTGCCTGGATGCAAGGCTGTGCCAGCTACATTCTCCTAACTTCATGTGTTTTCTCACCAAGGCAGGAAAGCTGTGGGTGGGCCTGGGTGTGCAGGTGCAAGCTTCTGAAGGTGGAACCTGGTGAGGAGTGAGAGCATTGCACTCATAATGATGATGAAAGAAATTGTGTGTGTGCACATGTACACGTGGATGTGTGTGTCTATGTGCTGGGCCTGGGGCCAGGGAGTGATCTTTTAAAAATGGTTGTCTAAATTTCTCATTCCTCGGTTTAAAAACCCTTTGTGGCTCATAGATATTTACCTAAGAGAGGGGCTGGGGAGTGACAGGTAGAACGTGCAGGGGCTTCCTTTTGGGGTAATAAAAAGGGTTCCAAATTGTGGTGATGGATGCACAAGCAATACACAAAAGTCATTGAATTGTATGCTTTAAGTGGCTGAATTGTATGGTTTGTGAAATATATCTCAAAAAAGCTGTTAAAAAAGAAAAAAAACCTTCCCTGGTTCCTGATTGCTAGCAGAATAAAGGCTCTTCCTGCATTGACCTCTGTTGACTCTCCGTTCTGATCGCCTGGTTGGCCTCTTGCTTCCAGCCCTACGGAAGTATAGTGAATTTCCATTATTCATGGGACTGATGATCTAGAAGCCGTTATGAACACTGAATTAGCGAATGCTGAGTCATCGCCCCTGGAGAGATACAGACGTAGTTTCCTGTGAGCCTCTGGTCACATTTTTGTCAACTGACCAGTACACCAGCTTGTTTTAAGTGAGTTTCTGCTTAAAGACATCTTATTGAATATGTATTGTTGACACATTAACCTTGAACTCTTGCCCACCAGCCCTCTAACTCATGCCTGATGGAAGCTTATCCAGCACACATATGTTCTCTATAGGGCACGTCGCACCCTTCTCACACTTACTGACACTGGACAATGCTTCAGCATCTGCCCGGGGGGCATTTGAAACAGTGAAATCACCAAGAAAAACACAAAACACGTGGCCCTAGATGGACCACCAAAAAGGATACTTGTTCACAGTATAAGAGCTGAAACAAGGGGCAAAGTGTCACGTTGGTTGACCTCAGTGGGAAACGGGCTCACAGGGTAACTCTAGTGATTGCAACATTGCCGTGAGTGTTGATTTTTGAAATCACAAGTAAATTTTAGTGAGTAGGTGAATTCACAAGAGGGAATCCACGAATAATGAGGATCGACTGCACTTGAACCTTCCTGGAGCGGCGTATAATTTCACACCTCTGGGTCACTGGGCAGCTCTTCTCTCTTCTCCATGAAGTGTTATCCTGGCTCTGGTCCTTCAAAACTAAGGTCCACTAACATTTTTTTTTTTTTGGTAAGTCCTTCCCTGTTATTCATTTTTCCTGCACTACTAATGAATTCTGCTATCTTTCTCCCCTGCTAGGCTACAAGCAACTTGAGAGCAGGGGCCATGTTTCATTTGAATCTCCTGTCGGTGACATTTCAGGGAGTGTGGGACTGGTGGGAGCAGACTCTTGGGGCAGGGAGGAGACTTCTTCACTGGTGTCATTTAGAATTTGCCTTTGCAAGATGATAATAGAAAGTAGGTTGACGTTCCGTTGGTTTTATGCCTGTTTTTACGTTCCCTACAGACACTGCACCCCTTGCCCCCGTTGCTTTGCACCTGGGGCTGAGCATTTCCACTTATCCTGCCTTGGTTCATCACTGTTTCCTACAGTTAGCACAGTGTCTTGCACATTGTAGGTATTCTATAAATGAATCAGGTGGTGGGATCCAAGACTGCTGGGAAGGAAGTCCTGCACTAGGTGAACGGAATAGCCGGAATTCAAGGAGGTCCAGTGAGGAACATTTGAGAGTCAGGGCCTCAGGACCTATGGAGAAGCTGGGAGATTTGATGGAGTGTTTAACAAAGCCAAGAAGCAGCAGCCAGATTAAAAGGCACAGGGTGAATAGATCTATTTAAGTTTCCCACATGTGCCTTTTTCTCCAGCATCTCTCCCTGTAGGTCTGTCCCTGTGTTTTCATTGCTTCTGGAGTTTATTCCCCTCTTTAGCTACAGAGGGTCATGTTGACAAAGAGTCTGTCTCTAGGGCCTTTTAAGAAAAGCAACTAGCATCAATTCTCATAACCCTCAACTACTGAACACCTACTGTGGTTCCAGCACAGTGCAAAGGACCTATTATGTGTCAGGCATGGCACTAGGCACTTGTTCGTTCCATCTATTAATGAAACCCATGCGCATGCTAGATAGGATAAGTAACATTAGCTGCTGTAACAAACAGGCCTAGAAATCTCAACGGAGTAACACAGTCTAATTATTTTTTGCTCACATTGTGGTCTAAATGGCATGTGTATGTGTGCACGTCTGTGCATGCGCATGTGTGTGTGTTGGGCTGGGTTGCCCTGCTCTTTGCAATTTTTCAGAATTCTTCCATCTGGTGGTCCCTTAGGGGTCTCAGTCCTCTGTTGAATTTTCTGCCTCCTGCTGGCTGACAAGGAGGACACAATGCGTGGAAGATTGTGGGACAGGTTTCAGAGGCCTGCCTGGAAGAGGTATTCAACACCCTGTCTACCTTCTGCTAGCCAGAGCTCACTCACAGGGGCACTGCAGGGGATGCTGGGAAATGTTGTTTAGCTGAGCTGCCAAGAAGAAAATGAACTGGACTGGGTAAACTCTTAGCATGTCTCTGTCACAATGGGATAATTATTATTGTTAATTAAAAAAAATTTTTCTTACAGATTGGCTACTTTTAACTGCCTTTTAGCCAAATAATGACCTTGCTTGTCTTCTGTTGTTCTAAAACTTCCCACACCTTGTACAGACTCTGGCACCTATATAGTACCCATCACATCTCTCTTGAATGCATCAGATCGGAGAAGCTAAGCCCTGTAGCAGAGTGGTGAGCGATTCTTCTCTAAGACTTCTGGGTTTCCCCCTCTGGCTGGCCACCTTTCCCTTCTAGTCTAGAAGGTTGATAGACTGAGCCCCTAACTCCCACCCGAAGCTGATGATGCCCTGGGAGATTCTTCCTTGCCAGGTGAGTAGGAATGCTCCCTCTTTCTAGTAGGAAGAGAAAACTCTAATGACGTGGAAATACAAGAGCCATGGGAAGGAGGCGAAGGAGGAGCGAGTCTGTTGATTCACATAGTTCTCTATTTCTCATTAAGGAACAAGGATGGATGCATATCCCAAAACAGAGGATTACCTGCTTGTGATTAACGGATTGATTCAGAGGGACATTTTTTTCCTCCTCATATTGGGCATCTCAAGCTTAGGTTCAAATATTGGTCCTGAAGGAGGTATTACCATCATCCTCTTGTTCCCCCTTTGCCATGTGCTACGTACTGTGTATGATCTTTTAGAGACAGGCCATCCTTTCCCCTCCTGGGTCAGCAGCTAGGGAAATTTCACAGGGTTCCCCATCCAAACCCTCCACTCAGCAATACCTTGATGCCCATTTCTTTCTTTTTCTTCATTGTGTCCCCCCTCTTTTTTTGAATGACCTAGTCAGTGATGATCACTGAGGATATCTAAGAAGAAGGGATACAAATCAAAGAGAGGGGGGTAAAGTGCTACCAGTGGGGGAGAAAAAGGCCCCTAGCATGGAAGCCATCAAAAACAAAGACTCACTGTGGCTAAATGAGCTCAGTCATTATTAATTTAGGAAGCTTAAAGCGGTTGGCGACAAGAAAAAGGCAGTGGAAAAATATTAATGGTGAGACTACCAGCACTTGAAGGTTGTCTAGTCTTCTGAGAGCCAGAGTTATTGCAGACCCTGCTTTCCTTTGGTTCTTCCATCGGACCAGTGGAATTGCAACGTGTGGGCGCCAGGCCCCAGGACAGTGAGGGGCCCTCTGGAGGCCCCAGCCCTCCCTGGGGGTTGTTGGCAGACTTCTGAGCAGGGTACTGGCCATGTCTAATCGGATATCAAAACTCTTTAACAGCAAGTCTGGTGTGGACCTGGTCCAACCAGAATGGAGACCACCTACCGCGGTGAGTCACAGTGTCGGGGGGTTCTTACTGTATCACACCTGGAGCCTTCAGTAAAATCGCTGAATTGTTGGGGTGGCCTGGAGGGGAGATGGGGGAGAGGAGTGGGAGCAGCTGGGGCAGCAGGTGGGAGAAGGGCTCGGGCGTGGCTGTCAACCAGTATGCAGTATTTCAATAGTTTAACAACTAGTCTGGCTGCCCTGGTGCCCACCAGCTGAATTTTCACCTTGGGAGCATTACCCCTATAATTTGCATTGTTGTGGTGGTCGAGCCACAAAATAGAACTGGGTCCCTTTGGTGGAACTATTCATCGGTTCTATCGGAGAAAGTCAATCAGGCATTATAACTGATAATTGCCAAGAGTACATGTTTCAGGGTCAACGCAGGCCAGTTACCCTTTTCCTCTCTGCCTTTCTTAAATGAATTTTTCTTAGGGTGACTCCTCCCTTTCCTTCCAGAGTCCTCTTTGGCCTCTTTCCCAGTCCTCGGGGCTCTTGCTCTCAACTCCTCATGCCAGTCCCAGGTATTTTAATCAAAGGCAAGGAGAAGGCAGTTTATGGATTGTCATTAGCATGATAAGATGTGAAATGACCACTGTATTGTTTTTATTTCTCCAAGACAGCAGCCTGGTGTTCTGCATTGTCAGCTCATTAGAGGATGTCACTGAAAAATGCAAAATAGCCCAACTCCTGCATTATCAGCTCCTTCGAATTCCCTCTGCACAGGCCATCAGAGCTAGGGCATGTAATCTGATTTCATCACTTGGGCAGTGGAGTTTTTTACTGAGCTCAGTCAGAGGTGTCTGCAAGGTTGGAAAAAAAAAAAAATCCAGGCAATTTTTTTGGCAGATAGCAGGTGTGTTTCCATAGTCTAATTTATTTATATTATATCCTACCTTGTTCCAGAAAGGATTTAAGGCTGTTCTCAATCTGACATGCTTCAGCTTAATCCAAAAATAGGTAGATCTGATATATTAAAATCCCTAAGAAGGGAGAAATTAAGGGATAATAATTCCCTACACAGGAGAAGTCTTGGCTTCTGATTTTTCAATATAATTTAAGCTACCTAGGTTTATAAGAAAGAAAAGACACCTTTATGGGTGCAGGATGGATTCAGAATTGTCTAGCAGTGCATCTGCTAAAATTGTCTAGCAATGTTTCTGAAACTTTTCCACCGAAATACCCCATTGCCAGAGAACAGTGATTTGAGGCTATCAGAGGGAACTGCAGCAAGTGGAAAGGTCTTCAAAGTTGCCTAATTTCAAATTACATAATTTCGTAATTTAAATGGTAAAGTTTGCATGCTAATTGTTATATATATATTTTTATTGTCATAATATATTTATATATGTATACAACAGAAAATTTCTCATTTTAACCATTTTTAAGTGTCCAGTTCAGGATACTGATTACACATACAGTGTTGTGTTACTGTCACCGTCATCCATTACCAAAAAGTTTCCACCACTCCAATCTGAAACTCTATATCCATGGAGCTATATGCCCCATTTCCTGCCCCTTGGCCCCTGATAACCTGTTATCTACTTCCTGCCACTATGGATTGGCTTATTCCAGAGATTTCATATAGGTGAGCTCCAACAGCCATTGTCCTTTTGTGCCTGGCTCGCTTCAGTCAACACGCCTTCAGTGTTCATCTAGGATGTTGCATGTATCAGAACTCCCCTCTGTTTTACAGCTGAAGAAGGTCCCCTTTTAGATGTAACACGTTTTCTTTATCTCTTCATCTGCTGATGGACGCTTGGCTAGTGTGAATAACGTTGCCATGCACGGTGGTGTGCAAGTACCTGTTTGAGCCCCTGCTTAAATATCTCGGTGAGGTTGACACTCTGCGAGGGCGCACCGTGCTGTTCTCCCGCGAGAGGCTCGTTTCCCAGGCTCTGCTTCAGGCACTGCAGGAAGGGCCAACTCAGGCCAATTCTGCTGTTTCTGTGATGGAAAAGGAGACTGTGAGGCCCCAGCCGGGGGGGGACAGGGGCCCGAGGGCCAGAGCAATTTCCATACGTTCTTGGTCCCCAAGATCCAATCTAGTTATCCTCATCCTTAGGCTTTCAAGACAATCTTTTCCATTCCTAGACCTAAGGATTAAAAGAGAGAATCTAGGGAATCAGATTTGGCTTAACTGATAGAGCGTCCGTCTACCACATGGGAGGTCCAGGGTTTAAACCCCGGGCCTCCTGGCCCGTGTGATGAGCTGGCCCATGCTCAGTGCTGATGTGTGCAAGGAGTGCCCTGCCACGCAGGGGTGTCCCCTGCATAGGGGAGCCCCACACGCAAGGAGTATGCCCTGTACAGAGAACTGCCCCACGCGAAAAGAAATGCAGCCTGCCCAGGAGTGGTGCCGCACACATGGAGAGCTGGCGCAGTAAGATGATGCAACAAAAGGAGACACAGATTCCCGGTGCTGCTGACAAGAATACAGGCGGACACAGAAGAACACACAGTGAATGGACACAGAGAGCAGACAACTGGGGAAAGGGGGGGATAGAAATAAAAATAAATAAATCTTTGGAAAAAAAAAAGAGCATCTAGAGATGGGGTGGGTGTGTATTGCCAGCTTCCAGAACTTTCTACTTGCTTTTAGTTTGAGTTTGGGTAAAACCACTCTCCTGAGTCTCAGTTTTTCTATGTGCAAAATACAGCTCAGAAAACTCCATCCTTAGAGGGAAATAAAATATTATGAGGATTGAGCAGCTTTGCTGGTCTTAAAATGCATGCATCCTTCTAGCACCCAGATGGTGAGCCCTAAATACCACTTAAAGGATCCTGGACTCTTAGGAGGAGTGGAGGATGCCAGATCTAGGGCAGTAAATATCCACAATGAGTCTAGAATATCTTGTCATCCCAAAATGCGAACAGCTTTCCACAGTTATCAGGGTTGGGTCAACATGACTCAGGAACATAAGCTCTTCTTGTCCAAAGATAGGCAATTTAGGCCTCTGGAAAGGTAATCACTACAATGGTTTAAACACATCCAACCTTAATACCCACAGCTCATAAATAATTCTTAAAAGAAAACAAACACACAAACCTCATTGGTTACCTCTGGAGGAGTCTGGGAAACTACCTCATTATTTCAAAATTGGGTAAATAAAAGAATCAAACATATACTTAGACATTTATTAGATGTATTCTACCTATGGGAAACCGAACACTCGATTAGGAAGTTTTTCTTTATGCAAGTACTCCAGCTAACAAATAAAGAATGGCTGGTAGAATTAGAATGTAACATTGTGCAGCCCCCTGCTGCATGAATGCGTCCAGGCCAGGGTTTCTCAATCTCGACACTATTGATGTCTTGGGCTGGATAATCCTTGGCTGTGGAGGGCTGTACAGAGTAGGACCTGCAGCAGCCTCCCTGCCCTCTACCCACCTGAGGCCAGCAGTGTGCCCCTTCCCAGGCTGCTACAACCAAACATGTCTCCAGACATCAACAGAGGTCCCCTGGCGTGGGTCTAAATCACCCTTCCTCACCAATTCTCCCCTTTCAAAGTTGAGGACCACAGGTCCAGGAGAAAGTTAGCCAAGGCTGAGGAGAGGTCCCCTGATGGAAGTACACACTCCCACCCTTGAAGTTCTTGCCCAAAAAATCAAACCTGAATCTGAATTAGGCCTCTCTATCTAACATCCCTTTTGCAAGAAATGTGCACACGCACACCCACCCAGTTAGCCGGCAGTACAGGATGGCAGTTGGCAAAATTCAGACTGCGTCAAACTCTAGGAACAAATGATGGTTTCTTCATGAGAAATTGCAAAGAATAAGAAATGATAGCGGGTGAACCTGTTGATTTAAATGAGTATTTTATTAAGGAACCAACCAATCCATTGTACTGTCTGGACCGAATTTGGATCTTGCTTTAAACAATGAGTTAAAAAATATAAGATTAGCTAACAGGGAGGTGAAGATGGTCAACCACCACACCAGGGAATCAAGAGTGCCATCAACTGCAAGCAGAGGAATTGCATCCATCATCCATGTGGGATCTAAGCCCCCTCTTGATCTAGAGGTGGAGTGGACCTCACCATACTAGGGTCCACAGGATGGAGGAATAAAATATAGACTAGAGTAGACTTACTGATATTCTACTGTAGAACTATTGTGACGAGTAATAGAAGAAATTTTAGCATTAAGGTGGAGAAAGTTGTCCCAGTAGTTGCTAAGGGCAGGGAAAGGGAAGAAGAGATGTGATGTGGGGGCATTTTTGGGATATTGAGTCATTCTAAGTGATATAGCAGGGTCAGAGCTGGACTTTATATATCCTGCCATAACCCACTGAATGTACTGGGGGAGAGTGTAAACTACAGGGTAAACTATTATCTGTGTAGTGCAAAAAAAAAAAAGTATAAGATTAATGACTAGTTATTTGGTGGGTATGAAGGAATTATCATTAATTTTTTAGGTGTGATAATGGTATTGGGGATATGTTTTTTAAAAGTCTTTATCTGCTAGAGATATATATATACTGACTGGTTACAGATGAAATTTTACAAGGTATAAGATTTGCTTAAAAATAATCTAGAAACAGAGGGAGACATGGATGAAGTGAGACTGGCCAGGTGTTGGTCATTGTTGAAGGAGGGTGATGGGTACATCGAGTTCATTATGCTATTTTTTACTTTTCATATGTTCGACTGTTACCATAGCACAAAGTTAAAAAATTTCATGAAGCCTCAGAGAAATGCCCGGCATTAGGAGAAGACTGTTCGTCTCACCAGCTTTGCTCTAGGGGGCTTACCTTGAACGTGCGGTGGCCTGGCAGCAGGAGTCCCGTTTTCTGCCTGGGAACCCGTGTGTGCAGGTAGACGCTCACGAGTTGGTGGAAATGAATGGAAGGGTCAGCACCAGTTCTCAGGTTAATTAGCTATTAATTGCTCTAAGTAATGCATTAACTGATTCATGATTTTCATAAATGTATTGGTCCTCCAGTTAATGAAGAGCCTAATGCAGTACCTCTTGGCATATATCATTCCTTTGCAGGACCAACATATCCTTTGCAGCCAACTACCCTGTTTTGCCTATGCAGGGAATAACAGCTGCTCAAATTTCTGCTGAATATTTTCAGAGACTCACAAGTTAAATTTCCCACTTGGGATTGAGGAAACTGGTGTGTCCTACAAAGAAGGCAGAGAGAGTAGAGAAATGTGGAGATGCAGGCTGGAAAGCATAAAATCATCCCGGTGCTTTGATAATGTGTCTGTACTTCCTGTGTGCACGTAGGCATGGCTAGTGTTGCCCAGGGGGAGGATGAGGCAGGAGGGTCTGCCAGCAGCCTGGGTGCCTTTTGCTGACTTGTGTGTTTCAAGGGACTCTGCCTTCAGGCAGAAATGTCAGGGAATGAAACTTGCTCCTCTAAGCTGATCACCACTCATGGGTTAAGGAAGGAGGAAAGAACAGTAAGAGCGGTAGCTTGAATTTCGTTCCCCAATTTAGATATCCTTTTAATTTAACCTGTGTTCCTGTGGATGTGAACCTATTTTAAACAGGATTTTTTGAAGATGTTAGTTTTAGTTGGGTTGTGACAAACTGAACTGGGGTATCTTAATCCGGATTATTGGAGGCCTTATTGAGAGAAGAAACCAGAAGCTAGAGTCAGAGGGGGCTACAGGGAGAAACCAGAAGGCAGTGGAAATCAGAAGAGACAGGAGAGGACATAGTCATATGGTGGAGAAGCCACAGTACGCCAAGGTTGCCAGCAAGCCCTCACCAGAACTCAAGGCTTTGGGAAGAAAGTGAGACTTGCTTATACCTTGACTTTGGACTTCTTCTAGCCTCAAAACTGCGAGCCAATAAATTCCCAACCCATTGTGTGGTATTCGTCATAGCAGCTTGGAAAACTAAGGCAGTAAGTGATGACAGTATGCAGTGAAGGGCCCTGCACCTACTTCCTGGTTACAGAGAGACCAGGTGTGGTGGGGAGCCTTGGGCCTTGCAGAGATTTCCACGGCCCACTGTGGCGCTGGCAAGACCAGGACTACCCGTTGCCCTTTCCAGTCTGTGTGCAGACCAGTAAGGAAAGCCAGTGGGCTGGAAGTGCCTGGCAGACGGTGGCCAAGGGTGTCGCTGGGGACCTGTGGGCCAATGTCCACCATGGCAGACACCTGCACAGACAGATGACAGGTAGGACTGGGTGCCAGCCCCTCTTCCAAACCTTGCTCTAGACTCTAGACCCTAATTCTGCCCGTTTCCCCTCATCCTTTACAGATGATCACTCGTCCCACTTCATAATAAAAATGGAGTCTTAAATTGACTACATTTCCCAAGTCACAACTTTCAACCTTCCTTGTACCGACATTTCTTCTTATGTGTTTCCTCCTCTTTTCTAGAGGGAAGGGGTGGGCCCATTCCTTTCCAAAGGAAATTCCTTCAGTAATGTCCTCATTCTGTCATCTCTCTATTTTCCTCTCTTTTTCATTGATTAAAAAAACAAATTGGGCGGCGGACTTGGCCCAGTGGTTAGGGCATCCGTCTACGACATGGGAGGTCCACGGTTCAATCCCCGGGCCTCCTTGACCCGTGTGGAGCTGGCCCATGCGCAGTGCTGATGCGCGCAAGGAGTGCCATGCCACGCAGGGGTGTCCCCCACGTAGGGGACCCCCACACGCAAGGAGTGCACCCCGTAAGGAGAGCTGCCCAGCACAAAAGAAAGTGCAGCCTGCCCAGGAATGGTGCTACACATGTGGAGAACTGACACAACAAGATGACACAACAAAAAGAAACACAGATTCCTATGCCACTGATAACAACAGAAGCAGCCAAAGAAGAACACACAGCAAACAGACGCAGAGAACAGACAACTGGGGTAGGGGGAGGGGAGGGGAGAGAAATAAATAAATCTTAAAAAAAACAACAACAAAAAAGCAAATTGAGGTGAAACATCACATAAAATAAACCATTTTATTTTATTTATTGTTTGTTTTTTATACACTTTTAAAAATATTTTTAAAGAGACTTAGATTGCATAAATGTTACATAAAAAATATAAGGGATTCCCATATGCCCTGCTCCCTCCCCCTCCCACATTTTCCCACATTAACAACATCCTTCATTAGTATGGTACATTTGTTACAATTGATGAACATATTTTGGAGCACTGCCACTAAGTGTGGATTATAGTTTACATTGTAGTTTACACTTTCTCCCACACAATTTTGTAAGTAATGGCAAGATATATAAAGGCCTGTATCTGTCATTGCAGTGTCATTCAGGACAACTCCCAAGTCCTGAAAATGCCCTCATATTACATGTGTTTTTCCCTCTCCCTCTCCTCAGAACCTCCAGTGACCACTGCCTCCACATTAATGATAAAAGTTCTTCCATTGCTAGAAATTGCAATAGGTCTACAGTAGAATAACAGTAAATATAATCTAGTCCATTTTTCATTCCTCAATCCTAAGGATTCTGGGATGGTGATGCCCACTCTGCCTCTAATTGAGAGGGAGACTTAGATCCCATGGGGCAGATGGATGGGACTACCTTGTTTGCAGTTGTAGACTCTCTCTGTTCCTTGGGATGGTCATTGTCCATCATCATCTCCTTGTTAGTTGTCCTGGGTGAGTCCACTGAACTGGAGAGTAGGTGTTGCAACTCTATGGAGATTCAGGGCCCAACTGGCACATGGCCAGCCCAAAGATTTTAGTCTCTTGGACATACACCTATTAACTCTAGTACTAACTATAGGTTCAGATAGAAGGGGCAGAAGAGCCATGTGTAGGGAAACCACTCTGAATCCAACTCTCCCACTGGGAAGCATAAATTCTACTCTTCAGCTGTCTGTCCTGCCTATAGAGTCTGGATATTTCCAGAGCCCTCATAAGCCCTGCTATTTGAAGCAATATTTACTTTGGCAGTCAATGAGGTCCTGCTGACACATACACATAAGCATAATGTCTGGAATGACCTCCCAACTCACTTTGAAGTCTCTTAGCCATATAAACCCATTTGTTTTTACCTTTCCTCCCTTTTGGTCAAGGTCTTTTACCAGTTGCATTGCTAGATGGCACTTTGTAGAATCCCTCAGTACCAGGGAGGCTTATCCCCTACAGTCATGTCCCACACTGGGGGGAAGGTAATGCATTTAAGCTGAGTTTGGCTTAGAGAGAGGCCACATTTGAGCAACAAGGAGGATCTCAGGAGGTAACTCTCAGGCACCCTATAATACTAGGCTAAGTTTCAATTTCAGAAGTAAAGGTTCATAAGTACAGTCATCAGTATCAAGGGCCCATCAGTGCTCCATCCTCCTTCAGTAGTCACTGCCCCTCTACTTGAGGGGTTCTTGCTGTCCCATTAGAGAATGTGGCAGAGCTCTCCAGGATGGGAAATAGATTTTCTTTCAGTTATTGTGTGAATCTCCACCCACCTTACCAATGCCCCATGAACACTTGAACACATTAATATGCCTTATAGGTATGCCCCAGGTGAACCTCCTCCCATGCATCCCCCATCACTGACACCCCACAACAGTGTTCCTCCCCTGCCACAGTTGTAACCCTTCTGTGATCCAAAACTTCTTAAAAAATGAAGCCAATAAAATAACCAAAAAAAATTAATAAGAAAATGAAGTATTAATGATAATGTAAAATAATAAATAAAATAAAAAAAATTTTTTTTAAGTAATAAAAAATATAAAATTAAAAAAATTTTGACATTATATCTTTCATTACTGTAAGATCTGTTGTCTTGTATGTAAAGTAACATTTTCTTCCATTTATTCCCCAATGTCATATTTTTTACATTTTGTCCTCAAAGAAGCTTTAGGTTACAGAAAAGTCATGTACAGAATAGAGGGAATTTCCATATATCCAATACCCTCCCTCTTTCCCCCTTTCCCTATTAATAACATTTTACATGTGGATGGTACATTTGTTAAAATTGATGTACAAATATCGAAACATTGCTACTGACCATGGTTAATGATTTACATTATGGCTTACATTTTGGACCATACACTTTTATAAATTTTGATGAAATTTAACATGGCCTGTATTCATCATTACAAGATTGCCCCAAAATGCTCCATGTTCCATCTATTCTCTTCCTCCCTCGGGACCCATGGTAACCACCCAACTTCACTCCTTGAAGAACAAGATTCAGTTCCTTGCAACAACACTGAGGGCTTGACATACTGGCCTGTCCTCCCCTATTAGGCACTGCCTATGATCTCAAGCGACTCCCCCGCTCTATTTGAGAACACAGCAGGACTCCCCAGGATGGGAAGTCAACACCTTCCTGCTCATTATGTGGGTCTCCACCCACTGATACAACACATTGTGACAAGATGAACACTCACATAATCCCTAGAAGCCTGCCCCAGGTGAAACTTGTCCCATATGCCTTCCACATCCAACACCCTAAACCAGTAACCCTCCCCTGCCATATTTGTTGAAAGAACATTCCCAATGTTGTAGTTTCAACCACATACCCACAAATCTCCAGAGTTCAACTGTTCCTTCCACCAACCCTCCCCCCAGTTCCATGGACAGTCAAACCCACTCTACTCACCCTACCCCCACCACAAATCAGCACCACCCAACCCAATAGCATCACTATATCACTCTCATGCCCATCCACTGCACAACTACACCCTTCCACCTTATCATAGATTTTGCCCATATGGGCAATGGTTCACAAATTTCTTCTCCTTCACTGTCTCCTGTAAACCTATCTTCCAGACTCTAGCTCTGTGAGTCTGCTCAATTTGCTTAATTCATATCAATGTGGTCATGTAATATTTGTCCTTCAGTGCCTGACTTGCTTCACTCAACATAAGGTCTTCAAGATTCATCCATGTTATCCCATGTCCTAACACTGTATTCCTTCTTATAGCTGAGTAATATTCCATTGAGGAACATACCACAATTTGTTTATCCATTCTTCTGTTGATGGACATTCGGGTTATTTCCAACTTTTGGCAATTGTGAATAATGCTGCTATGAACATTGGTGTGAATATATCTGTTTGTGCCCTGCTTTCAATTCTTCTGTGTATATACCCAGCAGTGGGATTGCTGGATCATGTGGCAGTTCTATAGTTAGCTTCCTGAGGAACCACCAAACTGTCCTCCACAATGACTGTACCATTTTACATTCCCACCAGCTGTATTTAAGAGCTCCCATTCCTCCACATCCTCTCCAACATTTGCAGTCTTCTGTTTTTTCAATAGCTGTCAGTCTAACAGGTAGAAGAAGCTATTTCACTGTGGTTTTGATTTGCATTTCCCTAATAGTTAGTGATGTTGTGCATTTTTTCATGTGTTTTTCAGCCATTTGTATTTCTTCTTTGGAGAAATGTCTATTCAAATCATTTGCCCATTTTTAAATGGTTTCTTTATCCTTTTATTTTTTAGTTGTAGGGCTTCTTTATATATGCTGGATATTAGGCCCCTATCAGATATGTGGTTACCAGATATTTTCTCCATTGATCAGGCTGTCTTTTCAGGTTTTTGACAAATTCCTTTGAGGTGCAAAATTTTTAATTTTGAGGAGGTCCCATTTATCTATTTTTTCTTTTGTTGCTCATGTTTTGGGTGTAAAGTTCATGAAACTGTTTCCTAATACAAGATCCTGTAGATGCTTCCCTACATTATCTTCCAAGATCTTTATGGTCTTGAATCTTATATTTAGTTCTTTGATCCATCTTGAGTTAATTTTTGTAGAAGGTGTCAGATACTGTTCCTCTCTCACTCTTTTGGATATGAATATCAAGTTCTCCAAGCACCATTGGTTGAAGAGGCCATTCTCTCCCAGTTGAATGGGCTTGGTGGTCTTGTTGAATATCAGTTGACTGTATATGCAAGGATGCATATCAGAGCTCTCATTTCAAAATAAAACATTTTGAAGTGAACAATTCGGTGGCATTTAGTATGTTCATTGCAATAAAACTCTCTCTGATTTTTAACTTCTTACTCTCTTTTGGCTCTTGCTCAATCTCACTCATCCCACCCAAACATCCCTTCTGTCCTGCCTGTCCATCAAGCTGCCATCCCATCCTTTTTCCTCTCTACCAAATAATATCCTTAAAATAATAGTAATATAATCTTGTGGGGAGGGGGTGTTCCAATTTAAAAAGCAGTACATACTATAGCCTCCAAAGGAACTCAGAAAAATTTTAAAAATACAGAAAAATGGAAAGAAGAAAAGAAAGTCCACCTACAAACTTATCAGCCAAAGATAGCACTATTAAAAAATTTGGTGTATACCATCTTAGCCTTTTTATGGATATATTAGATATTACAAAATTGAGGCCATATTGTACCTCCTCTTTTGTGTCTTGCTTTATTCACTTAAACTGTGAAACTTTTCCTGCATTTTTACCTATACTTCTACAATACCAGCCAATACTTGGTATTGGTCTTTTAGGTTATTTCAAATTTATTATATTTATATTATATTTTCATTATAAATAGTCCTTGTACACAAATAACTTCGCACATATCTCTCTTTGAACTACCAAATGTTTTTGAAAGAGCTATTCAGTCTTATTTTCTGTTGCTTTCCATTTATCCTTCTAATTATCTCCTCGGTATACTAATTTTGGTTCCTGTTGACTTATAGTAATGGGTTCAGAAGAGGTTAGTATTGACCCCCAAAACGAAAAGTCTAGTGGACTCTTCTCTGTACTAAGTGATGCTCTGGCATTCTTTTCTGAAATCCCTTCTCTCTTGACCTCAGTAACCCTATGTTCACTTTGTTTTCCTTATTCCCCATGACTCCTCTTTTTTTGTAGTCTCCTTTACTTGTTTCTCTTTTATCATCTTCTCTTTAAACTGGTACAACCCAAGGTTCTGCCATCACACCTCCTACTTTATTCCCACTTCTTCCAATATTATCAACTATCTCTTAGGTGCAGAAGCCTGCCTAATACTCCCTACATTTCCCTCAGCTGATGGACTTATCCACTGCTTGTTGTAAAGGCAACATGGATCCAGTGTAACCCTGAAGAAACCAGAAACCCAGTTTGGAAGGGACTGCTGATCTAGGGAATCCATCTAGCATCCAAAAGGAACTTAGAAGTAACTCAATCATTTATTTACATTTCCAAAGACCATCATCAAGGGAACCTTGGGTTTCTAGCAACTGGTTCTTCTACTTGATTCTCCATCCCAACCTACCCCCAAGTTCTTTAGAGATTCTTACTCTCCAAATCCTAGAAAACTCTCATCCTTCCCCATCACTCCCTACTCTGATCGCTTTCTCATTCTTACCACGCCCCCCCCCCCATGTATTTCCTGAAGGCTGAGACCCTAGTATGAGAAGTTCCTTCATACTGGTGATAGTAGCAGCTGGGAAATAGAGAAGTGGAGAAAAGAAGAAAGAGGAGAGAGTCAGAGCAGACCACAAACTCTGCTTTCCAGGATATATGATTTTCCCCACCAAACACATTTTTATCACTATTCTGCATTTCCTCTCTCTTTTACTGATAATGTCCAAGTTAGAAACCCTAGTTTCTTTTCTCGCTTTCACCCCTAATATCATGTTGGTGATCAACTTTCCTAGAGCCTATTACAGAAATGTCTCTTGATTTTCTCCCTTTTCTTTATTGTCCTGTCAGAGCAGTAAAGATCTTCCTCAAATCTTGTTTTTTTTCAGAGTCAATTAGCTGATCTCCCTGACACTAATTTCTCTCTCCTCCAATAGCTGAGAAGCAGATCAGGCCGCTTTAACTCTGGACAATCTTTTCTGGCTCCTCACTCCCTACGTAAAATTTAACTTCCTTTTTTGGCATTCACAGTCTCTCATGTTCCTGAGTCTTTCTTTTGATCATCTCTCCCAGCACACTGTTCAATCATTCTGCACACTGGCTCCAGCACACTTGCTCTTTTCCCAACCCTCCTTTTGCATTCACACATTGGCTTTCAGGCTCCTGATTTTCCTGCCTGGAATGCACTCTTGTATGCCTCTAATTTGAGCCACTCCACCGAAGTCTCGAAGGTCCAGCTTCCAAGCTATCCCCTCATGAAAACATTGTCCTTGCTATTTTCCTACCCCAGGCTAAAGGCATCACTCTCTCCACCTTGTGCTCACAGGAATTTGTTTGTGCCTTTATTATGTCACTTATCACACGCTATTTGTCTTTTCTACAACACTGAAAGCTCACGAACAGGGGCATTATTCATTTTGGAAAATCTCCCAGCCCACAGAAGCTGCTGCATAAATGATGCCTTGTCCTCATGCGGACAAATTAGTGTTTGCTCATTCTCAATGTGCCTCTTCATCATATTATTGTGTGAAGCCTGAAGTCGCCTCTGGTTCTTGCTTATAAGGACGAAAGGTGGAAGAATTCCTCTCTAAGCAGGGTCTAGGCCATCTGCATGAACAGCAGATGGTGTAAAATCATAGAAAATGTTTTTTTGGTGGAGGTGGGCTAGCTCACACCACTTGTAAAAAGACTCAGCTGTGTCAAAATTCTGTGCAACAGATATTTGCCCAGCTGTAAACAAGCCTACTATGTGTGAAAACAGATTTAGAAAGCTAATATAAAGATGTGTTTGAGTATTGTTCATTTTGTAAAATAAATCACCTCTCTACTCAGGAACATGATACACCAGACATTAGGCAACAGTTCCTTTTTCCTAAAATCACTCCAATTTGTCTGCTCTCCTCCATCTCTCCTACCATTGCTCTGGTTCAGGCCACTTTCAAGTCTTTCATAGAGTATTGCAATCCTGGGATTCTCTTCAGTCTTCAGCTTAGGGACCACTTTATTTGAACCATCTCTGTGCTCCAAGATGGTGCTTTTTGACTTGCCTACCATATTTATACACAGTAAATTATAACTCTCTTTTAACATTTCTGTCTCTGTAAGTTCCTTACAGTTTCAAGCTCATTCATCTCTTTATTTCCATTGTCTGCATATAGTAAAGTACTCAGTAGATATTTATTGCATGAACAAATTACAATGTATACATCCAAATATTTTGAATTCTTATCTTTTTGGTAACATATCTACTAACTAGAGCAAGGCATATCTATATTTTGATATAAAAAACAGGCTCTTTAGCAAATTGAATTTAATTGGATTAGGAAATAGGACTTTCATTTCTATCTTTGTCTTTGACTTTTCAATGCAGATTAAAATTTGCCTAACATATATTGAAAGTTATGTCTCAGGCGTGGGGATAGGATAAAGAATGGATTTCCACCTTGAAAGAGTTTCATATGTTTCCCTAAGCCTCTGAGTTTTTACTAGAAAGCTACTCATTCCCCAGGAACATTGAACTAAGTGCTACAAATGGTTTTAAAGTCCCCTAATTGACACCCATCCGTCCATCCATCCATCCATCTATCCATCCATCCATCCATCCATCTACAGTTTCAAAACTTGCAGAAGTCCTCAAGTTTTTCATCTTTTCAGAAACGAGGTGTGATGGTTAAGTTCTTGTGCCATCTTGTCTAGATTATGGTGTCCAGTTGCTTGGTCAGGCCAACTGTAGCCTGATTGTTACTGTGAGGGCATTTCATAGATGTATTTGCATGTATAGTCAGGTCGGTTGATTGCATCCAAGGGTGACTGCATCTACAATCAACAAAATTGCCTTCAGCAATGAAGGCAGCCACCTTATCCAATCAGTTGGAGGTCTTAAAGCCAGAACTGAGGATTTCAGAAGTTAGGAAGAAGAATTTCTATCCCTACCTCAGCTAACCAGCTTCACCTTCATCAGAGTTTCCAACTTGCAGACGGCCCTACAGAATTCAGAGAATACCCATAGTCATATGAACCAATTCTTATAATAAATCTCTTTTTTTATTCTGATTCTCTGTTGGTTCTGTTTCTCTGGAGAACCTTGAATAATAGAGGATCTTTGCCCCCATGATAGTTGCATGCAAAAAAGTGAAAGTCAAATACTGGCTTTCCCTGCTCTCAACTCACCACAGGTGAAATCTCCTGACTTCTTGCATCCACCAGAAAAAAGGAGCAGTCTAAGATCCTGCATAATCAAGCTTGTTCAGTCTCTGTGCCTGGCAGCAGCATTAAAATAAAATACCTAGAAGAAGAATTGGAGGCCCTGGGAAACCGAGACATTGGACTGGGATGTCTGGGACAGCTATGGCATGTGAGCTACTGAGGAACGGCAGATGGAAGGAAAACTACACCTCCCTCTTCCTTCACCAAATCATGTAAAACAAATGGGAACAAGATGCTGCTCTGACTCTGTCAGTGAGAAGCACCTGTCACAGAAGCCATGCATCGAGTGGAATTTTAACAGGCTGTTCAGAGGGGAGAGAAAGGTGAGAAAGGAGAGGAAATGGCATGAGCACAGGCATGGCAGAATGAGCGTGCGTGATGCGATGAGAGATGTGGGGCATGAGACCAGTGGACTGTGCCTGGGCTGGGAAAAGACCAATCTAGAAGCTAGGGTGGGTGTCGACCTCCTCTTCCTCCTCTGACCTCAGGAAACCGTGACAGCAAAAGCACCATTCCCTGTGATGATAAACCCTAGAAGACAAAAAGAAGTTGGATCCAGGGTCACATTGAGTTCACCCCCTCCTTTTCAAACAGCTTTACTTGTTGAGCTCAGAACATACAAAATGTGGGCCCTGACGGTGCTTTGGAGAGAGGAGAAGGAATTTTCATGCATGTTGGTCAATGCTGGTAGCCTCATCTTTTCTTTTTTTTTTCTTTAACAGCTTTATTGAGGTACAATTCACATACCATACAATTCACCCATTTAAGGATAAAATTCAATGTTTTGTTTTAGTACATTCACAGAGTTGTGCAACCATAATCATAATCAACTTGAGAACATTTTCATCACCCCAAAAGAAAACCCATATTCCTTATCCATCTTCCCCATTTCTTCCAAACCCACTCCACCCACCCCCTCCACCTTACACAAACACTAATCTACTTTCTATCTCTGTAGATTTGCCTCTTCTGGATATTTCATATAAATGGAATAATACAAAATGTGATCTTCTTTCTTTTAGCTTAATGTCTTCAGGGTTGGTCTATGTTGTGGCATATATTGGTATTTAATTTTTTATTGAAAAACGATATCCCATTGTATGGCTATACTACATTTCATCTATTCATTCATCAAATGATGGGCATTTGGGTTGTTTCCACTTTTTGGCTATTATGAATAATGCTGCTAGTCACATTTCTTAAAATATTGAAATACTGCATTTTTAAAGAGAACAGACCATTTTTCTTCTACAACTATCCCACATTATGAATTGGTGTTATTATTTTCTTGGGATATCACTTAATCTGCTTTTCCATACCGGGAGTTAGGTTTTTATTTTTTAAAATTCTTTGTCTTTATTTATTTTTTTTAACGTTACATTAAAAAAATATGAGGCCCCCATGTTGCCGCCTTTCTCCACCCCTCCTCCCCTTCCAGCCCCCGCCGTCCTTCCCGCCAGTCCCGCCCATATTGCCAACCCACAATCTGCCCTCTTCCCCAGTAACTGCTTACCTCAGGTCTATCCATCAGCTTCAGCCTGTCCACAGCCGCCCCTTAGCCAACCCTCCCTTCATCACACCCCTCCCTCTACCCAACCCTATATAGCTAAGTGTACTTCCGTAATAAAGCAGACCTGTTCTTGCGCTCAAGCGGTCTCCGTGGTTTTTCCCCAACCGCGCGTCCCCCACGCCTGGAGAACCGGTGCTCCCTCTTGGGGCACCCCCCGCCGGTGGTTCAGCAGGAGCAAACCCCCCCGACTCTTGGGCCTGAGCGAGGACGAAACCCTCACGCTCAGCTACAACTGGCGCCCAACGTGGCAGCTCCTCCCCCGGCCCCTCTCTGCTGCTGCTGCTGCTGTGATCGTCCTCCTCTCCAGGTAGGGACTCCTCGCCCGGACGAGCCCCAAGGGACCCCTCGCCGTCGTCCCGTCCCTATCCTGTCATGGGCGCCTC
This sequence comes from Dasypus novemcinctus, assembly GCF_030445035.2. Lineage (NCBI taxonomy): Eukaryota > Metazoa > Chordata > Mammalia > Cingulata > Dasypodidae > Dasypus > Dasypus novemcinctus. Next base: position 47,152,264 of record NC_080694.1, on the reverse strand, counting down.
TTTGTCATTGCATCAGGCGCCGCAAGTCAGAGCCCTCGCTGCCCTGCTCGATGCCAATGGAGTTCGCGTCTCCTTGCGGCAGCTCCAAAAGTACTGGGATCTCTTGCTCCCTTTTAATCTGTGGCTCGCCACCTGCCAACTCTGGAGCCTGGACACCTATTCGCGACTCATAGATCGAGTCACCTCCGCCATGGAGCACGAGAAACGCACCTTCCCAACAGGCCTCTTACCCGTTCTCGTTGCCATTCGCGCTTGTCTCCTTGGCACCCCAACCGAGGCCGTTTATGAAGCTTCTCCCAAATGGCCTCTAGACTGTGATCCCGATGAGTCCGCCGACACTGACTCTCTGTCTAACCAACTTGCTGCTGCTCTCGAGCGCGAACCTCCCCGCCCGAGCTCCCCGCAGCAGACAGAAACCACTCCTGCCACTCCCCAAGATGGCGGACTTCCGCCTTCTTCCCCCACTTCTGCCCAAGATGGCACGCATCCGGCTTCTTCTCCGCCAGTATCCTCCTCCTCCCACCTCTACCCGCCTCTTCCTGCCCAGTCAGCATCCGGTTCGGGCCCGGAAACTGCAGGGTCGCCATCTTCCGCTAAACCGGAAGCGCCCCCCGCGCCATTTTGTCCACTGCCGGATGTAGCTGCTCCGCCATCTTGGCCGGCACCCGGAAGGGTCCTGCCGCCATTTTGTTGTTGCCTGGAAGCCACTAAGCCACCATTTTCTCACCCGTGTTGCGCTTATCCCTTGCCGCCGCCGTACGGCAATAGCCCTTCACCTGCCTTGGCTGCTCCATCGGCCCCCTCAAACCCCTCCTCAACCCCCTCCTCAAACCACCTCCTCAAACCCCTCTGCTGTATCCACTAAATCCGCAGCCCACGCCACAGCGACCCCAAACTTGACTACCCTTTACAGTGGAAGAGGTCAGAACCCTCCGCAAAGCTGTAAAGGAAGACGGGATTGGCAGCCCTTATGCGCAGCAACTACTTGAGGAGTTGGGGACCCAACTCATTCTCCCATATGACTGGATTGCACTAACCCGTGCCATCCTGACACCGGGTCAATTTATTGAATGGCGCGCCCATTATCAAGCGGCTGTTGACCGGCAAATCGTGGAGAATGCCCAGGCCGGCGTCCTCGATCCCTCCGATGCATACACGGGCACCAACAATTATGCAAACCCTCGTTCTTATCTCGAAATTGACCCAGGGTTTTGGCACCGGATAAAGGTCCTCATCCAGCGGTCATTCTCTCTAGTTTCCACCAAGCAGCCCACCAAGCTCGCGCAGCTGCTTCAGGACTCCAATGAGACCTTCCCAGCATTTGTCGCCCGCATCCTGGAAGCTTGTCAGCGGAAAATTTCCAGCGAGGATGCCCAATTTGTGTTAGCCAAAGAGTTAGTCATTGATGGGTGCCTTGCGCCGTTCCAGGCCATAATCCTTCCCATACGCGACAAAGCTCTGCACGAATGGGTCCTTGCTTGCCGTGACGTCGACCCACAAGTCAAAACACTCACCGCTGCCTTTGCCTCTGCCATGGCTGTTTCATCCAGCCCCACTTCTGTCTGCTTTTGGTGCGGCCAGCCCGGCCACTTCGTCCGCGAGTGCTCCCAGCCAGGCCCAGCGCCTCGCTCAGACCCGCCGATGCGACGGCCAAGGGGCCCTTCTACGCCGTGTCCGCGTTGTGGGAAAGGATATCACTGGGCCCGCGACTGCCGTTCCGCCCAAGGTTCCCAGCAGCCTTTAAACTCCCAGCGGGGCAGGCCTCAGCCCCACCCCCAAGAGGCCCCCAGAAAAATTCCCAAGCCATAATGTGGACAATGCCCATCATGCACCGCCAGAGACCCTCATTAGAGCTTAAAATCGATGGGCAATGGCTCGATGGGCTCCTGGATTCCGGCGCTGAAGTCTCCTGTGTTCCCTTTGAAGTCGCTGCGTTCAATCACTGGCCCCTAGAGACTGGCCCTCAAGTCATCGGCACCACTGGGGCCGCCACCTCCTGGAAAACATCCCAGCCTCTGCATTGGAGTGACCGAGAAGGCCACGAAGGCCAAATTCGCCCACTCGTCCTTTCGTCTGTCCAAACCATCCTATGGGGGAGAGATGTCCTCAGCCAGTTAAAGGCCCGAATTACCACAGAGGCCTTCTCAGCTGCGCTGCCCCTCCCCTACTAGGGGCCACTGCTCCCATCTCAAAACCTGACCCTATCCCTCTGGAATGGGACACAGAGGAGCCCATCTGGGTCGAGCAGTGGCCCTTGCCAGCTCACAAGCTGCAAGCTCTCTCTGCCCTCGTTGAAGAGCAGCTACAAGCAGGGCATATAGAGTCATCCACTAGTCCCTACAATTCACCAGTCTTTGTCATTAGCAAAAAGAACACCGGCAAATACCGCCTTCTCCACGATCTCCGTGAGATCAACAAGCATATCAAACCAATGGGGTCACCTCAGCCAGGATGCCCGCACCCCACTGCAGTCCCCCAGCATTTTCATGCAGCAACCATTGACATCAAGGACTGCTTTTTCTCTATTCCTCTTCACCCGCGAGACTGTCCGCGATTTGCGTTTACAGTCCCACGCACCAACAACCAGGGCGCAGCGCTTCGATTCCAATGGCGAGTGCTACCGCAAGGTATGCGGAACAGCCCAACCATATGTCAGCTCTATGTCAATCATGCCATTGAGCCGCTACGCTCTAAATTCCATCCAGAGCAAACATACATCCTCCACTATATGGATGACCTTCTCTTAGCAGCGAGCTCCAGCGTGCTCCTCAATGACCTGCTCTCTGCAGTGATGACAAACCTTTCAAGCCTCGGACTTACCGTGCAATCAGACAAAATAAACCTCCAACCTCCTTTTCAATTTTTGGGCTTTCATTTTCATCACTTCATTCAGCCCACAAGCCCACAAATTCATGTCTCTCACAAGATGACGCTGACTGAACTCCAACAACTTTGCGGACAAATCAATTGGCTTCGCTCAGCGCTGCCCATCACAACAGCGCAGATGCAACCCCTCTTCGAGCTCTTGCAGACCAAAGACAGCCCACCAACTGCAGCCACCTGCAGCATCACCATCACTCCTGCTGCTCGAGAAGTCGTCCAGCAAGTTAGCGCCGCTCTGCAACAGTGCCGCCTGGAGCGGTTCTCCCCTAACCTTCCAATTTTGGCTTTAGTTCTGCCAACGCCAATCACTCCCACAGGTCTCTTGTGGCAAGATGGCCCTCTCCTTTTTCTGCATACGTCAAAGAGCAAACTCCCGAAAATCTGCCCTTTTATAAGGGCCTGAATCGCGTTGGCCACTGACTTAGTACTTCTCTCCATACAAACGTATGGCATCCCGCCACACACCATTGTTTGGCCTTTAGATGCCAAGGAAGTTACCTCCCTCATCATGAACAATGCCCAGATGCAAAGCCTAGTAGAACTCTTTCATGGCTCCTTTGACAACCACTATCCTCATCACCGATTGCTGCAGGGAATGTCTCAATTAGCGTTTTCCAACCTGTTCCGTCCATTGCCCGCAGGGAACCCGATCCCTTCAGCCATCACTGCCTTCACAGATGCCTCAAAAACGGCGTTTGCTGCCATCATATACACTCCTGGGAATCCTGAGCCGCGGCAACTGCTGTTCGCAAATGACTTTTCTGTTCAAGTGGGTGAGCTTCTAGCTGTCGCTGCAGTCCTCAATCTCCACCCAGACCAGCCTCTCAACATCTTTACTGACAGCCTGTACACTCTTCAGGTGTGTCGCAGCCTCCCGCTTGCTACTTTCTTACCGGGTGACTCAAACATTGATCGAGCGCTCGCTTTTGTACAGCGACTTCTTGAAGCGAGGCAACAGCCCTGGTTCATTGCTCATATCAGAAGCCATTCTGGCCTACCAGGACCGCTGGCTCAAGGGAATGACCTCGCTGATGCTTCTGTGTCAAGCCGCCAGGTAAACCCAGTCCTCCTCCATGAAAGCCCTGCCGACGGGCCACGGCTTGGAGACTTTGTTAATCAAGCCAAGCTCCTGCATTCCCAATTCCACTTCTCCGCACAGTCCATCCGGAAGCTCTTCCCCGACCTACCCATTGAAACTTGCAAACACCTTGTGCGCGCGTGCCGGATTTGCGCGCCATTGTTGCCACTTGGGCCTTTGCAGCCTCAGGGTGTTAACCCCCGCGGCCTCCACCCAAATATCATTATCTTTTTAGCCCTCACTGTGGGCCCCTGGGCCATCAGAAGGATAGTCCACCTTGCCAAAGATCAAGCCAATGCAGTGTTCAGCTCCTTTGTACAAGTCCACTACCAATGCCTCGCCACCGCTGAGTCCCCCCCCAGCCGTCCACCTCGCCCCTTCCGCCCGCACCACCTACTCCAGACCGCACGCCTATAGCTTCTTGTCTTCCTCCCCTCACTTCTCCCCAACTGTTCCTCCCCCTCGGGCGGGGGTCCGGGGACATCACGAGCCCGTTTCGCTGGCAAGGCTTGGCGCACGCCTGGCGCCGGCGTGCGCCGACCCTAATGGCGGGCACATGCGTCCTGGCCAGATGCTATGTCGTCCGCTCACGGCCAGCCGGTCCTCGTGGTCTCCCCCTACCCCTCGTCCTATTCCAGTACCCGTCCTTATAACCTCCTTTTCCTCCTCCTCCTCATAATCCTTGTCTTTTGTTGCTGCGCACACCGAGTTATTCACACCCACAGTGTGCACCAAAACTTGTTGCCTCTATTTCCTTTTAAAAACAAAAGGAGCAATTGTTGCCGCCTTTCTCCACCCCTCCTCCCCTTCCAGCCCCCGCCGTTCTTCCCGCCAGTCCCGCCCATATTGCCAACCCACAATCTGCCCTCTTCCCCAGTAACTGCTTACCTCAGGTCTATCCATCAGCTTCAGCCTGTCCACAGCCGCCCCTTAGCCAACCCTCCCTTCATCACGCCCCTCCCTCTACCCAACCCTATATAGCTAAGTGTACTTCCGCAATAAAGCAGACCTGTTCCTGCGCTCAGGCGGTCTCCGTGGTTTTTCCCCAACCGCGCGTCCCCCACGCCTGGAGAACCGATGCTCCCTCTTGGGGCACCCCCCGCCGGTGGTTCGGCAGGAGCAAGCCCCCCCGACTCTTGGGCCTGAGCGAGGACGAAACCCTCACGCTCAGCTACACCCCCATATACCCCCCCACCCCCCTTCATCTTTTCTTGATGGAGGGTGGGGAAGAGGAGAGGAGGCTTCTAGACATCCTGCAAAGCAGGATGGATTTCTTTTGCTGTAATACCTGGTCACTCCAGTGGTGTTTCCATAAATAAAATGACGAGCCCAGGCTCAGTGGATCCAGTGATTTCTGCCCCCTTAATGAGCGGTGTTCACGGGCGCCTGATCATTGTGCATTTGCTGCATGAGGAGGTGTAACCTGGCCGGGTAACTTAGAGGGTGGATATCATGGCTAATTGTCCACTTTTAGAAACCAGCGAGCTAGGCTGAGATGGAGAGAGAGAGCTGTGCTGAAAGTCTTCCCTGGTTCCTGCAAGTCCTTCTGTAGTTGGTCTCCTAGCATCTCTAGGCCAAGTCCCGTCCGATTGGGAGGGTTACAAAGGATCAGAAGGTTGGGCCCAAGGGGCTGCCTGGTGTGGGCTTTCTCTTTATGGGGTTGAAGGTAACCTCTGCATTGGGTTTCCCTTTGCTCAAAGGGGACAAGCATTCATCTTTCCTAATTCTTTAAGGGATCTTTGATAGCATTTGTTTCCTTTTTGTCCTTTTCCTTTCCTCTTCAAAACATGTGAAAAACTTGATTGCTAATTTAGGATACAATTATCCCAACAATGGATCAGTTTACTGGATGTCTATGATAGATGCTCACCATAGGAATGATTGGGCAGCAAAAAAAATGAAATGTCTGAGGATAAATATTAGAGAGGAGAGGCGAGCCCACCCTTGAGTTAGAGTGTGCATAGAAATGTGGGCACTTGCCCACTGATTTGTCTGCACGTGGCCCGTGCCTTTCATCACCTCTCTTCCCATTGGAGCTTTGGCCTTTTCCATGGTCTCTGCTTTAAGCTCAACCTCTCTTCTAGGTCTGAGGGGCAGGGGTGTGTTTCCAATCTCTTGTTACTCAGTCAAGTCCCATGAGGCTTGAAATCCAGTTAGGCTGCTGGGATCAGTCAATCAAGGCAATAGAAAAGGGAGAAAGTGTTAGATGGAAATCGGAAGCAAGCAGACCTAAAGGTCTTCCGTGGAAGAGGGTGGATTTGGATTCACATCACATTACTCAAATACTCTGTTCCTTCTGGCCTCCCAACTTATTTATACAAAAGACCTTTCTATCCATCAGGGAGAAGATCCTGAATGACTGGCTTCCATGAAAGGCAACACGGGTTGGCAAACAGGCTTTGGAATCAGGCCAGTCTGCATTGGAATCCCAGATCCACCATTTGCTAGCTTCTTGGACGCAGATAATTTTTCACCCTTAGAGTGTCAATATCCTTCACCTTAAAATGGGCATGCTATCCATCTGCAGTAAAATAGAGAAATAAATTGCAGTATATTCATATAACAGAATATTCTGCTGCTATGACGATAAGCAATCTGTAACTACATGCATGAATAAGGATGATTCTCACAAACACGATATTGACGGGTAGAAACCAGACACAGAGTACATATAGTATGATGCCACTTACATACAGTCAATGCATGGCAAAACAAATTTATGTCATTAGAGGCTGGGATGGGGGTCGCTCTGGAGGGGATATGGCTGGATGGGGGCATGAGAGTGTTGGTGATGTTCTCAGCCCAAGTACTGGTTACTTGGGTGTGTTCAGTTTGCAAAACTACATTCCACTCTTACAATTCGCGTATCTTTCTGTGTGTTTGTTATACAGCAATAAAAAGAAAATAAATGCAGCTCATAGGAGTACCTACGAGTTGTGAGGATTAAGTGAAATAATGAGTCAGAAAACCTCTGATAATAGGAAATGTTCAGTATATGTTAGCAATTTCTTACTGCTAGTGTTCTTATCCCAACAAAAACATTGGTGCCACATTTAGTTCCTTCCCCAAAGACCCGTCAGTTCCGTATCTGCCTGTTTTCATATAAGAAAGTATGGGAAGGGCCAAGTTCTTCATGAGATGCAATCCCTTAACACAGAGGTTCTTAACAAGGGGTCTGTGAGCTTGAATTGAAATTTTAAAAAGCTTGATTCTTGTGGGGACGTGTTGGTGCGGGTGTGATGTATTTATTAAATACTACACAGTATAGTGTGGACTTAGTAAGGGGTCTGTGGTTTTCACCTGGCTGGCAAAGGGGTCCGTGGAACAAAAACGTTAAGCACCCCTGCCTTAGCATCTTGCTTCATTCAGGGGCGTGTTTTCTAGTGGAAAGAAAGGAAAGGGAAAAAAATCAGCCCCACGTGCTCTGCTTTGGGGCGAGAGAGTTCTCTAAGTGATTTTAAACACCCGAAAGGGAAAAAACACCACTCTGAGTCCACCCCAAGTAGATCCGTTTCTGCTCTTCTTAAGCTGGTTTACACTTCCTCTAGCTTCCTCCTTAGATAAAAATAGCAGTTTAATCCATTGACAGATAAGAGCCCTTCAAAGCACTAGCTCCATTTGGAGCTGTTGCTGTCCATTGTTGATTGTCTGTACTACAGATGTTTTTGGTACAATGTAGCCTCCCGAATGCTCTCTGTCAGCTCAGGAAAGAAGGCAACCGGCAATCTGGTCTTGAAAAGGGCCCCTCCACCAACCAGCTGACATAGGCTGGACCGAGCTTCACCCTACGTAGATGTTAATAAACAGACCTTGCCGGTCAGCACATCGCGCCGGTGTGTTTGACCATAACGTATGTTTTCTGCGGCTCCTTTGCAGCTTTTGCACAAAGCAAGTTCTGGGTGAACAGAAAGTAATGAGTCCGAACAAGAAAGGAAACCTCTTCCCTTTTGCCGCGACGCAGCCACCACGGGTGGAGAATGTCAAGCAGCAGGGCGGCCAGCGTGAAGGGCGGTTGCAGTATTGAGAACCGCAACTCTTGCAGCTGAATCAGCACCAGGAATCCCAGGCCACGTGCGAACTGGATTCCTGACCGAGCGGAATCTGGCCTGGATGTATTTCTACCTTGTTCCCTTTCTCCTCTTTCCTTTCAATGTTATGTTGAAACCTCCCCTGCCTTTCTGGCCTTTCTGGCCTTTAGCAAGTCTTTTTTAGGAGGACCAGGGGATCGAACCCAGGACCTCATACATGGGAAACAGGCGCTCAGCCACTGTGCTACATCCGCTCCCCAATGAGAGCTGGTCTTTTTGTTTGTTCGTTTTTTAGGAGGTACCGGAGTCCCTGTACATGGGAAGCAGGCGCTTAACCCCTTGAACTAGTCTTAATCCAGATTCCCAGGATGCCAATCCCGGTTCTGCTGCATCTGAGCTCCGTGACTTCAAACACCTGCCTTAAGCCCGCGTAGCCTCAGCAGTCTCGCGTGCAGCACGAGCCTCTTGGTTGACCCCCTCGCGGGGTGGTTATGGGGGTTCAGGGCCATGACGTAGAGGAGGCCCTTGGGCCAGTGCTTGCCGGGCTCACGGTCAGTTCTCAGCAGTCGTCGGTGTTGCTCAGTCCCTTTGCAGCCCACCTCCAGCGACAGGTTCACCGTCATTTACTCCATACCCTTTACCCATCATCCAGAGAAAGGTTTGTGCATTGGATGAAGGGAAATTCAAAATAGGAAGCTCATTCCTAAGTCAAGAGCAGAGTGTCGGGGCCACGGGTTTCCTCGGCTTCGGCAGCACTAGTGACATTTTGGGTCAGATAATTCTTGGTTCTTGTGGGCTGTCCCGGACACTGTAGCAGCTTCCCTGGCCTCTACCCGCCAGATGTCGGCCACACGTCCCCCCGGCCCCCCAGGGAGTGACAATCAAAGCTGTCTCCAGACATTGCCAGATGTCCCCCTGTGGGGCGAAAGTGTCCCCGCTTAAGAACCACTGGGCTAGACCAAGACTCTAATTGTAGATCTACAGAAGGAAGGCATCATACATGAATTAGGAAAAGAAGGGGCAGAGAGTTAGCCCAAGACACGGGCCTTCTTTTCCTTACCATGGAGCTGATAAAACAAATAGAGGAGCAAGTTCTGTCCAAGACCGCCAACGCCCGTGTCTGGATTGTTCTGCAGGCAGTTTGTTACTTTTATAAGTAAGACCTCCCTGGAAACGTCTATCTCCCATGAACTCGAGAAAGCAAAACAATAGAAGAGGAAAAGCCATTCCCAAAGGGCTGTGAAAAATTATAAAATCCCTAATTACACCTCTGCTTTTCAGTCTCTGAGGCTATATTTACAGCATTTTATAAAAGGCCTTTAAATTCATTGTTTTCCTTCATAGGCTTAAATCTGGTGAGTATTTAACCACATCGGGGCTGCCCGATTTCCAGCTTTGCTTCAATTGTGTTAAGTTTAATGAGAATTACACTTAAGTGCTTTCATTTTTCCATTTTTTCCACTCACTTTTATAAAACCATAGTGGCAAAACGCAAGTAATTGCGGACACGTTTGCTGTGCAGATAAAAATGGCAATGACGACTGAAACCAAAATGTTGGCTAGCAGCACCAGCAAGCAGTAGCTCAATATGTTCACTTTCCAGCTGATTTATAGAGATCTGAATTTGGCACACAAAGACTGGTTGAGAGGTGTCAGTGTAAAGTGTGTTAATGGACATAGTAAACAGAAAGTTTCAATTTACGAATGCTGAAAACTCCTACTTAGTCTGATAAGATGAGACATGGGGCTTGAGATCAAGGTGTAAATTTTACCTTCTTACTTAGATTATAACTGCTTCAAGGGGAATTTGGAAGGACTTTTAAAATTTTTTCAGAATTCTCTTTATTATGCATGAAATAAATGCTTATTAAACACTAATTTAATGAGAAATTGGTGGGATAAAATCAATAGTTGCTTTGAAACAAGTATACAAAGCTCAAGGGTTCCCAAAATGTCTAGATTCACAATTACTTTGTGCTCGATTAAGGAATGTTGTAGTTAGTATATATCATGTTCTATGTGAAATGTAAATCTTTATTCATTAATTTCACTTCTTGGTGCTCGTTTAAGTCTTAATCAAGTTCCTCTTGCTACTGATGGAAATCAGCCTGAACTGGCTTAAGCAAAAAAGAAGGTGTCAGGGGGGTTTTGGGGTGTTGTACAGAATCGGAGGGCTATCTAGCTCCGAGGGAGCTGATTGTGAGGATCTGGTCTGTATTTCTCTCTGGCCTCTGCCCCATTTTTTCCTCTCCAAACTGACCTTCTCCATCTGTCAAAGTGAAGGAAGATGGCTGCTTGTAGTAGATGAGCTTGTGTCTTGTCCATCACCCAACAGGCCCCACTAGCCTAGCCACCTTCGTCCCAGTTTCAAATTCCCAGGAGAGAGAATGCGATGGGTTCAGCTTGGGTCAAAGTCTTTGCTGCTGCCCTCAAAACCAGTCTAGTTTGGGGATCGGGGAGAGGGAAAAGTTCATGTGATTCAAACGTACCTGTTTGGGTTCAATTCTATGAATGTGAAATATGATTTTTCAGGGAAAGAGCTTAACTTATAGAGGACAGAAAACCCCAAAGATGTATTCTAAGTGTGCTTAAGGGCATTGTAGTGGATACCTTCAGCCTGTGCCTCGTGATATTTTCCAGTTTGCTCATCTTTTTCTTGCTATCCCAAATTAGTAAATTTTAAGCCTACTTACTGCTTGTGATGAATTGAATAAGCTGATAGGTTTGATTGATTAGAAAATCAGTGAAACCTGTGACAAGCTTTGGTAAGGCTATGATTTGACCTTCAGGATCAGGCAGCTGTAGTTTTTCCTTGAAAAGAAAACGAGGTGAAAATGGACTGCATCATAGACCATCTTGCACTCTGGCTCTTGCTGTGCCCACTCTGGCTTGGGGCAAAGCTGTCCAACACGAGGCAGCTGCATGGGTGTACCTGATAGTCATGACCCCTTGTCCTGGGGCAGGAGTTGGAGGTATGGGGGGTGTATAATGGGGATGTTCTGGGGTGGCGGGAGCCCTTGGCACATCACAGCCCCCGCGCTGGCCCCTCTGGCTCTGCACATCCTCCACCCTTTGCAGCATCGTGCCCCACAAATATGTCATGTCCCTTATTTGTTGTGTCCCTAATTTGCTGTGCCCTGAAAAAAGCTTGGGAAGCCATTTCATTTTATTATCCCTCTTCTTCTAGTAGTCTGCTTGACCTTTCCCTGAATTCATTCTTGAAATGTCTTCTTCGTTGCCATTGACAGCTGTTGGCTGTCACCCTTAGTTTAAATTTTTTTTCCAGTGGTTTCTTTCTGACTATGGTAGAGAAGAGCTGGAGTACCAATGGCTGGGAGGTTCCTGGGAAGCAGACTTTGGTTCGATGTCACATAGAAAAGAAAATTCTTTTCTAATTGTTAGAGCTGGCATAACGACGAAGCAGGCTGCCACATAAAGCACTGAGCCTCCTCGCAAGGGGGCAAATAGATGCCAACAGATGATCTGTCAGGGATATTATGGGATGGGAAGCTGGATATGTGACCTCATATCTGTGGATATGGTTAAGGAATACAACAGGTTCAGACTCTGAGGGGGAAAGAGTTGGCTTTTACTTTCCAGGGATTTTAAATAAGAGGTAAATTGTATTGATTGTATTGGTTTTTCTTGCAAATAAAGATCGCTGAATTTAGACAACTGTCATTTAGGAGCTGCACGATGATGGCTATAGAAGTGATGAAAGCAGAATTTGCTTGCTCTAATCAGGAGCTAAAAGGGGGATTGCTTTTCATAGCTGCTCAGAACATCTGGGCCAAAGAATTTTGCTCCTTCAGTCAATAGCTTATAGTGCATATTTTTAAACATTTTTTTCTATTTCATTCTCCGTCATATACTTTTAAGGAATGTCTTCTTAGATTACCCCTGATGGCACTTTGTGTATTCTTCTATTGTATCATTTACCACATTGAATTCTAATTTGTTTACTTTTCTGTCTTCCTCTCTCCCATCCTTTGCACCGTGCCTGGCACGTAGTTGACCCTCAGTAAATGTTTGTTGTAAGGACATTGCGAATGAATCAGCTCTGGAATAGAAAAAGGGATGCCACATGATAAATGGTATACCTGATTGACCTTCCCCTAAATGAGATCTGTAGACAGAATTTACCACCCGCACCTCTCTGTTCTTTGAAGGATGGCATTTTCTTGCTTCTTCTGGGAGACTGAATTTGAAAAGAAGAATGGATGGGACCCATATGTGTGATGCCATGGCTGGGTTTACTTCATCCTTAAGAGCTAGATAAGATCAGCTCACGTCATCCTGTTTGGTTTAAATTTAAGCTGAGAGAATCTAGGAATTAGTTAGCTCAATTCCCCAACCCTCCCCACTTCCATAATATTTCTCAGCTGTATAAGCAAGTATTCTCCTTTGTAGTACCAGAAATAGACAAATGAATGAATGATTATTATTGTTCTTATTTGTCAAAATATTATACTTGGGACTCAACACGAATCATTTTGCAGAGGAAAGGTTAGAATTTGTGGGGTATTATTTTCAATCTGCCACTTACCCCAGGCAGAAAAAGTTCTTTACTGGACAGAGTCACCAGGAATGGTTGTCTAGAAAATTTTGCGGCTGTGCTTTTAATTTCCCTTGGACAGCTGGTAGGTCCTTGCCAAATAGCTTTTAAATTCCCTTCCAGGACTTAATTCTTTTTTTTTTTTCAAAGATAATAGCAGGGCACTAGATATAAGGGCTAATTTGGGATGATTATATCTTCTTATTTATTGAGTCTCAACTATAAAAAAATAATAAGAAAAGTCATTTTGCTATAAGATAGTATGTGTGTGTGTTTTTTTCAAAAAATCGAGAGTGCAGAAGTCACTCTAATAAGCAAATTTGAGTTTTATTCCCAAACCATAATATTCCAGCCACTTCCACATTGCATTGCCTACTTACCAGTCTCTTTTATACCTGCATGTACCAGCTGTCGAGAACAAACATTCTTCACGGTATGCCTCCTAAATTGTGGAAGATGTTAGCCACAGAAAGAAATCTCTGCTTTGAAATAGAAGTCATCTAGCATCAACTGATAGGGTAGTTCTTTGCTTTCTTGCCACTGGCATCCTTATCTTCCTGAATAGCTTCCTAGACCCTTGTTCTCTTAGGAGATTCAGGGCAGGGGGTTTTAGGACGCCCATTTTTGAAATGGAAGAAAGCATGTGCCCTGTTTCACCATCTGTAAGCCAGACCACCTCCTATCTGGAGTGCTAAGCATGCAAGTTTTCACATGGGAGCTCGGATCTGGCCCTGCGTAACTAAACTATTAAAATATTTAACTCCACAGTGCAAGAGCATGCCCACTTCTTGGCATCCATCCACTTCATAGCTTTGGTTACAAATCTGTAGATGTCTTTTTAGGGAACTGTCATTCCTGTCCACCTGTGAGCACTTGTGACTCCAAAATACTCTCTGCTTAGACATCAACAGCGTCAGCCCCCAAGAGTACACCGAATGCCCACTCTTATTTTAATATTCAGCCAGACATAGGCATGGTCTAGAGGAATCTCTCCAAGGGAAGGAACTTCCCTTGTTCCCCTTGCCTTCCTCCTTCCTCTATCCGTTCTCATTTTTTCTGGTTATGCAGATTCAGTGGCATGGGAAAAAAAGAAGGTGACACTGCTTGGAATAGGGGGATTATCAGGGAAATGGGCCATCGAATTCATGAGTGATGGGACTTTTCCAATTTTTCTTTGCCACATTTGTTACACTGTATTGTAAGGACCAGTTTGCTTTTTGGTCTGACTTCCCAGACTGAGAACCGCCGGAGGGCAGGAACCATGCCTTAAGCATCTTGTATCTCTGATGCTAAATTAATACCCAGCGACCGGTGTGTAAGCAGCACGCCACGTGTCCTGGGTCCACTCCACGGCGAGTGCGCCAACTCTGATGGGGGCGAACACCCTCTCTAGAAGAGCGGGTGGTGGGATGAATGGTGGCCCCTCCAAAGACATGCCCCAGAACCTTTCCAGGGGACCTTATTTGGAAAAGGGGTCTTTGCCGATGCAACTAAGGTAAGGATCTCAGCAGGAAGTCATCCTGGATGATCAGGGTGAGCCCTAAAGCCAAGGCCAGGTGTCTTTATAGGAGACAGTAGGGAGAGCATGCAGAGAGGAGAGGAGAAGGCCAGGTGAAGACAGGTAGAAATGGACTGAGGTGGTCATGAGTCAAAGAAAGTCTGGACTCACAAAGAAGAATTCTCCCTGGAGCCTCCAGAAGGAGCGCGGCCCTGCCAACACCTGGATTTGGGACTTCTGGCCTCCAGGGCTGGGAGTGAATAAATTTCTATTGTCTTAGGTCTCCAGGCTGGAGGTACTCTGTCACAGGAGCCTTAGGACACTTTACAACACTCACAGTCTATGATTGTTGCCCGGTTATGGAATGAAATGGCTTCAGTCCATGGAAGAGCTTCCTTATAAGCCACTCACCCCAATATTGAATGATCTCTGATATACTGTGACTCCTGCCAAAGATAAAATAAACAAAACAAAATAAGGAAAGGGTATTCCCAAGAAAAGGACTACCTCACTATAGTATGACTCTGTAGCCATTCAATGAAAGAAGAAATAGGTCAGATTTGTAAAAAGATCTTGAAGGACTTTTTTTCTCCTCTAATACCCCAAATTTCATGTCATTCAGTAATCTGTAAAATGAAAATTTATTTTGCTTAGATATATCTGTCCCCTTTCGATCAGAGTTACTTGTAGGCGAGACCCAGGTCTCACACTTCCTTTTCTGTCCCTCCAATCAGCGAAGGCAGTCTTTTGCCCAAGCTGTGGTCACTAAGTATTGGTAAATCACTGAATATTGATTCCCATGAGCCACGCTATTGGCTGACCAGAAAACCAAAGATAAAGGCTTGGCTTGGGTCTAGTTAGGGCCCATTGTGTTCTGCCCTTGAATGTTTGCGCTCTCTTTCTTCTGACGATGGTGCCACCTGCCCTTGCTATCCATGTCTCATTTCCTTATTTCATGGAGAGAGACGGGAGTGACAAATTGTTTCCACACTCGCCTCATTTCTGGTGTGAAAGGTCTCTATTCCTCTTGCAAGAACAGGCAAAAGTTATGACACTCAGAGCCACATTTTGGGGGAGATTATCAGCCTTCTCTTAAAGGGAACAGGCTACGAGGTGGAGACAACTCAAACTGATGGCAGGAGGACAGGTCAGCTAGCGGCGAACCCCCCGTGCACCTGGCCTGACGCGATGATGGCCCTTGAGAGAAACAGGCTTGGAGCCACGCCTGCCTGGCTTTGATCGTAGCCATTGTCATTTCTGTGCAAAATTCTCAACAATCACATTAGCGAGTCATTCTCGGACACTGTAACCTCCCTGACATTCGGGCGTTCAATGAATTCTCCATCCTGTGACAGGCCCCGAATGACACAGCTCAACTGATAGAGCGTCCGCCGACCATATAGGAGGTCCAAGGGTTTGATACCCAGGGCCTCCTGGCCCATGTGTTGAGCTGGCCCATGCACAGCGCTGCGGTGTGCAAGGAGTGCCATGCCACACAGGGGTGTCCCCCACATAGTGGTGCCCCATGTGCAAGGAGTGTGCCCTGCAAGGAGAGCTGCCCTGTGTGAAAAAAGAGCAGTCAGCCCAGGAGTGGCGCCGCACACACGGAGAGCTGATGCAGCAAGATGATGCAACAAAAAGAGATGCAGATTCCTGGTGCTGCCTGACAAGAATGCAAGCAGACACAGAACACACAGTAAATGGACACAGAGAGCAGACAATGGAGGGGGGTGAAGGGGAGAGAAATAAATAAAATAAATCTTCAAAAAAAAAAAAGGCTTAATGGGACTGCTTTTGGCAGGCCTCTTCTCCCCATCTTCCTGGCAAACCCCTCCACGCCTCACTCCCACTGCCGCCTGCTGGAGGGACGCCTGCTGGTGAGGACTCTGCTGGGTGACAGGCAGGACTGGTACTCCCACGTCTGCACTCGGGCATGCTCACACGTTCTTCAGTGATGTTCCTGGAAAAACAAACACCAAGACGCCAAAATGGTCCTTCTGTTTGGGCGAAGAGAGGCATGACCCCGAATGGAACTAGCTTCTAGACAAATTCTTCTGTAAGCGTACGTCATGAGCTGGAAATCACCACGCTCTACGTACCGAGGAGCCCAGGAGGACGTTGACTTCGTTTGGACTGGGGGACACATGTTGGGGTCAAGGAAGTCTACGTTGAGGTCAAGAGGGCAGCACTTCCATTCGCTCACTCATTCATTCATAGAAAGTTCCAGATACCCTGGGCAAGGACAGGGTTCCTTGCCCCCTCCACCATCCCTGTTTCACATGCCATGTAGAGCAAAGCAGACATGCCCGGAAATAATTTTAATGTAAGAAATGTTGAAGTAGAGAGAGACACACCAAATATCATCATGATTCGGATCAAGCAGCAGCTCACCACCTGCAGATGGCCGGGAGGCCTTTTTTTGAAGAGGGTGATGTTTGATCTGTGACTTAAAGGAAGAAGAGGTGTTTGTTTATCTGGGTACAAATTAATTTGGTTGTCTTATCATTTGTCCCTCTTTTCCTGATTGTCACGTCTGCTTGCCGAGAGCAGGAGCTGTGCATTCGGCTTCTTTAGACAGTGACGGTCTGGCCCAGGGCCTGGCACACGTAACCACTCAACACAGTTTAGCTGAATAAATGAACAAGTCCACACACGATGGGTCCCGAGATTCTCTATCTGGCACACGTGGACAGGCCTAGGTCAAGGCCTGATTTTGGTTTTAGGTGCCCGACAGCAAGATAAAACAGGAAAAACAGCCCAGGGTGGGCACCCAGGAGAGGGCCTGGGGGAAAGACGAGCCCAGAGCTAACCTCGGGCAGAGTCTCCTGGTGCTGTCCCACCTGTGGATAATGGAAACCCGCCTCTAACCCCCCGCTCTGGTTTGGGGTATGGACTTCCAACTGGGACACTCACCAGGGCAGTGGCTTGGAGGACTGCCTTTCTCTCCTTAGGTGCCGGGCCGTGTGTGGCTAGCCAGGATTGACCCCCTGCTGAGTTATGGATCAGAAAGGAGGAAAAGGCAGCAACGAGAAGTGGTGGTTGCTGTCTTATGTTTTCCTTTCTTTTGCACTGCCTTTTTTTTCTTTAAAGATCTATTTATTTATTTATTTCCCCTTCCCCTCCCCCACCCCCACACCGGTTGTCCCTTCTCTGTGTCTATTTGCTGCGTCTTCTTCTTTGTCCGCTTCTGTTGTCATCAGCGGCACGGGAATCTGTGTTTCTTTTTGTTGTGTCATCTTATTGTGTCAGCTGCCTTTTATTTGTTCATTTCACCTGCAGAACATGAGCTAGTAAGTAGAAAAGGCTTGGGGGTATATAGGAAATGTGTTGGTTCATTCGGTCTAGTCTCTTAAACGGTTTGCAAGAATTCCCAAAAAAAAAAGGAGAGAGGATGAGGTGGGGCCTTCTGACATTTGAGACCGCCTGTTGGCCTTTGTCCACGTCTTGAATTGGGTATTGAGCTGGAGCAAGAGAAAACTTCCTTTCCAGCTCAAGCCTGACCTTCGACCAGTGAATCGCCTTCAGCAAATTCTCTGACTTCTCTGGCATACAGTTACCTCATCTGTTTCCAAAATAGAATGCTCAAAACCATGCATTTTATTTATTGGCCGCTCAAGGTATACAGCGATGCATGTAGCAAATACAGTTCTCAAGTAAGAATAAAGAAGGTTGTTTTCCAAAGCCTTGGGCCTATGCATATTTTTGCCGACTGCATATTCTCTGCAGCCAGCCCACTTAGCAGAACCCCTGAACTGTGTGCTCTCTAAAGAGACAGAGGTATTAAATGGTGATATTCTAGAGCAGGGGGTCTTAAGCTTTTGTTCCATGGACCCCTTTGCCAGTCAGGTGAAAACCTCGGACCCCTTACTAAGTCCACACTATACCGTGTAGAATTTAATAAATACATCACACCCGCACCAACACGTCCCCACAAGAATAACATTTTTGAATTTCAATTCAAGCTCACAGAGTCCTGGTTAACAACCCCTGATCTATAGCAGAAGTGGAAACATTTTTTTTGCAGTCAGCTGCATGACCTCTCCAAAGGCCCCTGTTTTCCACCCACAGTTTAGCCAGGAGCTTAGATGTGTGATTTCAGAGATGCAGAGATCAGCTCTTTTATTCATTTGATGTTATGAATATGCAGTTAAAATGCAGATATTTTAGACTTAAAACATTGTAGCTAAAAAAACCTGATTAATTTAGTTTGTACTAAGGTGTAAATGACTGATATCAGGTCCTTTCCTCAGGGTATGTTTTAAGTAATGGAAAGAGAAACAAGAAGCAGGGAAAGCTATGAGGATCACAAGGGTGGCAAGGGCTTTGGAAGAGGCAAAAGAACATGGAGAGAATGGAGTTTCCAAAGATCATCTTCTCCTGTACTTCCTGCTTTTTCCTTAAGACAGAAATCAGCCATCTAGGACCCAATTTCAGAGACTGTCACAGTCTCCTTGCTTTATGACCCACACTGATTTTCAAGACCAGAACACCAATTCTGCAAACATCAGATAAAGCTGCCAAAGCCAATCTCCCGATCTCGTGGGCGTCTAAGAAACTAAAATAATTTTCTTTTTTTTACATCACGCACTTTGTCTTGAGTATAAAGCACAGAGTCACAGAATATAGAATGTTTCGCTATGACAGCAAAGTCTGAGGAAAAATAAAACCATCCTCGATTCCGCTGCTGTTAGCATCACAGTGCATTTATTTTTTAAAGCTTTAAAGGGAGTTTTCTGTATTGGGCCCATGAGAGTTTAGATGAAAGAGGGAGAAGAGCATTAGAGCATAAACAGAAGTGGCGCCTGACATGCCACATCACAGCGCATCAGCAGAACCGGGGGGAAAGTACAACCAGCCGCCTTGTGGGGTTCAGTGAGGTTGGTCTGTAAAGGGGTTGCATGTCCACTTACCCCGTCTTTTTTCCAGCATATATTCTTATGAAACAGGTTATCTGAAGAGATCATTTGCCACTTTCAAATCAGAACTGGTTTTTATTTTATTATTTTATTTTTAAGGATACTTAGATTACATAAATGATACATTAAAAATGTACGGGGTTCCCATATGCCCCACCCCGTCCCCCTCCCATACTCTCCCACGTTAACAACATCCTTCATTAGGTACGTTTCTTAAATCGATGAACACATGTTGGAGCATTGCCACTAAGTGTGGGTTATAGTTTACATTATAGTTTAAACTCTCTCCCACAGAATTTTCTATGTTTTGACAAGATATATAATGCCCTGTATCTGTCATTGCAACATCATTCAGGACAATTCCAATGTCCCGAAAATGCCCCCATGTAACACCTATTTTTCCCTCTCCCTCTGCTCAGAATGTCCAGTGGCCACTGCCTCCACATCAATGATAAAAGTTCTTCCATTGCTACAATCACAATAAGTCTGTAGTGGAATACCAGTAAGTCCACTCTAGTCCATTGTTCATTCCCCAGTCCTGAGGATGCTGGGATGGTGATGCCCACTCCACCTCTAATTGAGAGGGGGCTTCGATCCCACAGGGCAGATGGATGGGACTATCTTACTTGCAGTTGTAGACTCTGTGGTCTTGAGATGGGCGTTGTCCATCATCATCTCCTTGTTAGTTGTCCCGGGTGAGTCCAAGGAACTAGAGAGTAGGTGTTGCAACTCTTGAGATTTAGGTCCCGACTGGCACGTGGACAGTCCGAAGACTGAAGTCTCTTGGACATAAGCCTATCAGAACTGGTTTTAAAGTTAGGTGATGACTGTCATGCAGACTCGAGAAACGGTGCACCTGTGTGTGGCATTGATTACGTGTGTGTGCGTCCACAGAGTGCAAGGAACCAAACTGCGAGTGGGTAGGGAAAGCTTTTTCTCATCTCGGCGTCCTTTCCCATCTTTAAGAGGTGCAGATGAAACCTTTCCTCAAAAAGAAAGTCGAGGCGTGGGCCAAAGATCCGGAACTTGACACTAAGACGGGACGGGGTTTTTCTGCCCGGCAGTCTCAGCCCCAGAGAAACAGGAGGGCTGCCGAGTGTACCCACTGCAGGGAAAGCCGGGGTTCCAGGTGACGGCGCCGTGCCCCTGGTGGGTAGAGCGAGGGGCTAACGGTGATAATAAGTATCATTTGCCGACACGGGGTCCTGGGGCAGGGCTGACCACAGGGGCTGCGCTCCCCAGGGCGCCGGGACTGCTCACAAAGCAGGCATTTATGAACCGGTTGGCTTTACATTAATTAATTCCCCAGCCATTCACCAACAGTAACAATCCCTTCAATTAAAGTCCAGGCCCGGGAAAGCCCTGGTGTTTATTGGAAGCGACATCTGCATCGCCAAGTGTGACTGTGTTAATATGGAAAAGCACAAAGGGACCCAAAGCCGCTCGCCCGCCTCACGCCTTCCTTCCCTTGTAGCTTTTCAGGAAGAAAGGGGAGCCCAGCTCTTTTAGGCGTGTTTAATTTGTGCCCTTTCTCTTCGGTGGTTAGCGTGTCAGCTGAAGTTTTCTCATCTGCAGCTCCTCTGGGGATGGGCTGGTTCCGACGGGGTTAGTTCTGTCGTGTGTCTGTGAGTATTTTAAGGAGCTCGAACAGCCTATGGTCCTGCCAGGCGGTGCAGGTTGAGCAGGCAGCGGTAGAGAAACTGGGCAACCTTTGGCAAATCCTCTGATCACCGAGATAAGAATTTGGGGGCCAAAAGGAGACTTGGAGTTTCACGGGTCTTAATACCATACAATCAGGTAGGGTGGAATAATACATGGGAAGTGGAGCTGATTGTAAATTCTGGAGGCAAGGAAAACATCTCTTTAATGCATGGCTCCATGTCATGTGCTTTGCAGATGCTTAATAAGTGTCGGATGGCAGGGTGGCTGATGGGTTGATGAGATTCTTGCCCTTTCACTCCTCCAGCTTGTTTAGCTGCCCAGATTTCCTGCTTCTGTGGCCTCTTTCATCTCCACTTCTTGGGTACCTTGCAAGTATCTGTGTCCATTGTCAGTACAGTGACTGCCCAACCTGCCAGGTGGACATTTGTTGTGTAGGCTTCCTTGAATTGCAGAAGGCTGGGCTGGTGCAAACCTGCAAGGGTCCATTATATGTTTTGCTACTTATTTACACCTTTCAGCAAATATTTGTTTATTGCCTTCAAAGCCTTCTTGTTTTGTTTTGCTGGCGCTTTTAGGAAGTAGGCTTTTAAAATCCCTCACCCTTATATAGATATACTCTGCTAGATGAGGCCAAAATGGTGGTGTCCCTGCCCCCTGCCCCCTTACCACTAGAAAGGAGGATTAAACAGGGGTTCATTCTCAAATAATTGTAAGGCAAGATTAAGACAGGCCAGAGTTGAAAGAGGCATAGAAACAGGAGTGTTGGAGATGCCAAGGAAAGAAATATCAAGACTGCCTGATGAAGCTGCAAAGGCTCCCTCAGACATTTGCAATGGGTCTCGAAAGATGGTCAAGGCTCTGTACCGCAAAAGGAAGGCATGCCTGTCAAAGAGTAGGAACCAAGGTATCATGGCAGGTAATTATCTGAGGGTGTATGTTCTGCAAAGAGTGAGGACTGTACTTTGGGGTAAAGCATGGACTTGGCCTGGAGAAGTAGGTGGAACCCATTACCAAGGCCTCTGAGAGCCAGGGTGAGAAATCTGCAGGCATTTGCAGTCGTCCAACCAACTGGAGTTTTTTTTTTAACTATGTATTTTGAAATAATTTCAAACTTATGGGACAGTTGCAAAAATAATACAAAACTCATACAGAGAACGCCAACATACTGTCACCCAGATACTCAGCAGATCCACCAACATTTTGCCACATTTGCCATGTCATTCTGCCTAACTGTCCGCCTGTCTTTTCTATGTATCTCTCCATCTATCATCTTTCTTTCTTTCATCTAATTCTAAACATTTGCGAGTAGGTTGTCTCTATCCTGCTCCTTGAACACTTAATACTTCCATGCACTTTTCCTAAGAACAAGGATATTCACTTATGTAACCACCTTAAGAGCATTTATCAAGTTCAAGAACTTTAACATTGCTATAAAGCGTGTGGTCTATTTTCCTATTTTTTTTTCATTTGTCCCAGCCATGTCCTTTGGGGCCTTTTCTTCTCCATGACAAGACTGAGTCCAGGATCATGTATTGCCTTTAACAGTCATTGTCTCTTTAATCGCTCTTTTTAAATTTTAAGTTGTAAAAGCACATATTAAACATATACAACATAAACTCCCAAGCACACAGTTCTGTGGGATTAATCACACTCACCAAGTTGGGCGACCCTCACTGACAGGCGGGTTTGGATTTTGCCGAGGGAGGGGAAGCAGGGCAAGGTGAGGCAAGTGAGGCACCTACAGGACAAAAATTAAGGTGCTGCGCCCTTCTCGGGGGATCACCCTACACTGCCGTGACCTGGGCAGCAGTTTTATACAAAGTGCTCTAAGTCTGAAAGATTGTTCTGAAAGCTCTGTGTAGGATAGATTGGGAAATGCATCTTCTGCAGGGGGCTGTGTAAATAGTCTAATGCTAACAGTTCACAGAGGCAGTAATGTGCAGCCTGGAAGGTGAAGAGCAGAATGTGTTACTTTTAAAGACAGCCCAGCTAGATACCAGCAGCAAAGAGAGTGGGCTGTGGATCTCTACCCCACCACAGCTAGCCCTTGCGGTCTGTTTGCAGGGGCCGGTCATACTTCCAAACGCTTCCCACGTATGAATTAATTAACGGAGGTGGCAGCAGCCCCTGGCCAAGCCCAGAGAGCCGGGTTCTAGTCCAGCTCTGCTGGCTGTGGGAGCCTCTTTGGCCTCCACTCTTAACCTATAAAATGACTTCAGTTCGATGAGATCATCTCGAAGGTCCTTGAGGGCTCTGAAACCCCCTGTACTTCCTGACGTCTGTTCCTACCGGCTCAGCCGGGGAGGGAAGGGGACGCCAGCCGCAGACCAAGCGCCTCTCGCACCAGTCCCTCGTCCTTCACGGACTGGTTTGTCACCAGCATCTACCGTTTCTGAGCCCGGCCACCCGCTTTGAGCCTGAGCTTCCCAGCCATCTCATCCTAACTCCGGCCTTTCCCTTCTCTATCGTCCTCCACCTCGTCTTACCCAACACCCGGCCAGCTCTGCTTCTCCCACCCGTCCCTGCCACGTCTGAGTCATTAACAAAACTCCCCAGAACCTCGCACGGCCCCTGCGGCAGAATTGTCCCATGAGAGAGAGAGGGGGGAAAAAAAAGTCGATTTAATAAGCTTTCCCATAAATGGCCCCAAATCCCTTCCAGTGATTAGGGGGAAAAACAACTGCACCGAGGACAGGCAGGAGGTGAGAGAGGGAAAGAAGAAAGAAAGTTCCTGAGATCCCGGGCCTCGGGGACCAAATTAAAAAAAGC
The DNA here is from genome assembly GCF_030445035.2 of Dasypus novemcinctus. NCBI lineage: Eukaryota > Metazoa > Chordata > Mammalia > Cingulata > Dasypodidae > Dasypus > Dasypus novemcinctus. Next base: position 47,128,875 of record NC_080694.1, on the reverse strand, counting down.
AGCAACGCTTATTCAAAATCAGATGAATGTCAGTGGGATGTTTGTCAAACAAACTTGTCATTATTTGTCATAATTTGAGGAAGTATCAGTCAGTAGTCACACTTGAGCATGTAACAGAGTTATTTATAGCTGCCGGTCTACGGGTTTAACTAATGCAGGGCCGAGTCTCCTGGTTATAAACAGCTTTATTTATAATGATGGCGGAGCTATAAATAGTTGCGTTCGCTGGGTGGACCAGAACAGCTCTTATTTGCATCAGCCAAGTCAGGCAGAGCGAGACGAGGGAGGGGGGCCCTGGCGGGGATCCCCCCCCATACACCCCTTCTCTGCTGACCGGTCAGAGTGTCTCACCCTCTTGCTCAAGTTTCCTTTTGGAACAAGTTGTGCTCCCCTCTGCTCCCGGAGATGGTAGAAGTTACTCAATTAATTAACATCTGCCCCCAAGATCTCCTGTTGAAAGGGAACCCTGGCTCCTTTGTGCCCCGTCACGGACAATGAGCTAATGACAGTGTCTCTCTCTCTCATGCTGGGGTGGAGGGAGATATCCTGTTATTCTAGTGAGCAGGCAAAGCTCTCAAGGTTTGTTTATCGCTTCAGACTTGATGTGACCGACAGCCACAGGCTCTTCTAAAAATAAGAGGTTGTCAGAAATTTAGAAATTAGCTCGTTTCTTGTGTCAGCAGAACCTTGCCCTGGGAGCGGGGCAGATGGGAGGGGGGCAGAGAAGAGAGGAATGGGAATACGTATACATAAATTTTACATGCAAAATACACGGCCGTGTCAGTTTGAAAACGGACCCTTCCTGTGTACCGTTTGGCCCAGGGGCAGTCGTCTTACCATCTGCCCACCCAACGTCTGCCCTCTACTCTCCAAAATGTCACTGTAGTTGCCAGGTTGAAATTTTGGGCTCTATAGATATTCCCGCCGCCCCCTCCTCCCCCCAAATCCTTACCCCCAGGAACAATGCCATTAGGCTCCATCTGATTTTTGCTCTGTTTTTAGAAAAAAAAAGGTGCGGCCGTGAAAAAAAAAAAAGATTGGATCTTAATTTGCAAAATTAGTTCTGGTTCATTTTATTGCTGTAATTTAATGCTCATAATGATTTTCTGACACATATGCTTTAGCAGCAAGAGCTACTTCCTATTCATTTTTCATTTCGATACAGCTGAAGCAGATGAGGCAGGATGGGACAAATCAGGAGAGCGCCCCGCAAGACACGGCCCTCCTGCTGCCACCTTGGGCACGCTCTCCGCCGCTCGCCGAACCCCTCCCAGCGCTTGGATAGGATTCGGGCCAGGAGAAGACACGCAATGAATCCTTCTTGAGAAAGGGGTTACGTTTAGTTTCTTTTAAATCATCATCATCAGCAATGGCACTGTCATTGCCACCAAGGTCACCTTCGTGGCAGTGGGGTCTTTGGCCCCCACGCCCGTGTTAAGGAGGCAAGGGGAGCTGCCTATGGAAGCTGACGGTGTTCGGGCAGCAGGTGCATGCCATGGATGCTGAGGACACAAAGTCTGGGGCCACTGACGACATGCTTCTTGTCCTGACCTGGGTGCTGGGGAAGGCTTCCTGGAGGAGGGGGCCCTCGGGCTGGCTCTTATCAAATTGTATTTATTTATTTTTTATTAGGGTAGCTGTGAGCTTACAAAAGCAATCATGTGTAACGTGCAGAATTCCCAGTGCATCGCCCCTCTACCAACATCTTACATTGTTGTGGAACATTTGTTACAGATTATGAAAGAACATCATCAGAATGTTACCACTGACTAGGATCCATAGCATACAGTTGGTAAATTTTCTCCATACACCCCTAGTAGTAAAGCTATGTATTAGTACTGTAGGTTTGTTACAGTTCATGAAAGAACACTCTCACACTTGATGGGGTCTTTTTGTTTCTTTGTAGATCCCTCCTGGCAGTGTAGGCACAAGTTAAATATTTGGAGAGAGGGTCAGTGAAGGTTTACTATCTTTTGGAATTTGACAGTCTTTCTGGAAACACTGAGGTTGTGTATGTGCAATACCAAATGATAGATAAGTGAAAAAAATCTGGTTAAAAAAATTATTTTTTTTTAATTAAAAGAAAGGAGAGATTTTTGCAGTGGGTTCACCAGGGCAGGTTGAGGAGCCCCTCCTGATGGACGCACTGGTGTTCCACATCACAATTATCCATGTCTTGTTGGGTCCTGGCAAGGGTGACCAAGGCCAAGCTATTGGGAATAAAGTGGAACAATGTGTGTACTGAGGGGAGTCAATGTGAACGGCTCAGCAGACAGCGCCCACCTTTTCTCCCTCTTCATTCTGGAAAGTATCTTTAGCCATACATGGGGCTAAGGGGTCATCTGCCATGGGTCCCAGTTCTATGCCCATGAGGGTGGCGGCATTCAGCCAAAAAGAAGAGGATGACTGCAAATAAATAGATGCTATGTCGTTTCTCCCTAATTCTCATTTTTTCCCAAAGACTTTTTTTGTTATAGTTACTTCCATGATTATATTCAGTATTTTAAAATGTGAGATTCTCAATGTTAATTCTACCATAAAAAAAGTCAAATATCTTTCCAGATGGTTTATTGGGTGAAGGGGGTTAAATACAAGCATCATCAAGCATGTTACCTGGGAGATTCTTGGAATTGGAAATGTGTTTGGCCAGTCAGTAATAGCTTCCATCTCAGTGATATTATGACCATATGTAGTCCTAGATGTTCCCATTCAAAGACGAAAAGAACAGCACAATAACATTTTGCTGCATAATATGTAAATCTGATAGACAGCCTACGCCTAATTTTTTGTGTGTACTTTTGCTTCTGAGAATTTTCCCCAGTGCCAAGTACCAGCTGAGGAGGATGTGGTATAAAAGTATTAACTTAGACTCTCTAGTCTCCAATATTTGGAATTGTAGAATTCTAGAGCTTAAAGACATCATTTTGATTTCCTACCCATTTTTTTCCTTGTACAGATAAGCAAGTTGAACCTGAGGGAAGAAGGGACTTACTCAAAACCATTTGGCTTCTAAAGAAAGAGCTGGGATAGAATGAAGTTCTCTTGCCTCCCAGAAAGAACTAATATCCTTTATAACCTTTTATAAAGATGCAGCCTGGTGGTTCAGGATGAGTGTTCTGGAGGTAGATAATCCTGGGTTTGAATCCTGACTCTATTTGTGAGGCAACTGCATATGGCTTCCTCTCTCAGCCTCAGTTTTCTTACCCATTAAGTGGGACCAATGGTGAGACAACGGAGGTGTCAGTAGGATTAAATGTGATAATGCAGGTCAAAGGATGGTTTCAACCTTGATAAACCCCAGAAAATATTATGTTCTTAGAGTTACTCCATCTCTGTTGTTGCTGGTGGGGACACATCTTGATTAGGTTACTTCAGTTAAGGACATTTTGATTTGGTTGCTTTAGAAAGGCATGGCCCAGGGTGAGTCTTAATCCTCTTACAAACAGAGAGAAAGCCACAGGAATCCAGAAGCTGAAGCAACAAAACCGAGAAGAGAAGGGAGAGACCAGTAGACATTGCCATGTGCCTTGACATATGACAGAGAAGTCCAGGCTCATTGGCAGTCGGTCTTCTGGGAGAAAGCATTGCCTGGTGATTTGGACACTTCTCAGCCTCAGAACTGTAAGCTTGAAAGCAAATACACCCCCATCATAAACACCAACCCATTTCTGGTATATTGCACTTCAGCAGCCTAGCAAACTAAGACAAGTGTTTTGTGATGGTTCCTGGCCCATGGGACCATCTTCAACACATAATAAAACAAAAGCAAACAAAACAAAAGTAGTTTCCTTGTTCTTTTGGCCTGGCAGGATCTATGGCAGAGATGTCACTGGCAAGACCACCTCTTTTGGCAATTCTTTCTGTACATGTTTGTTTACATGGGGGCTGGAGGTGCCCCTGTGAAAAGCTTTGGACATAAGGAGACAGAGCTGAGAAATGTGGGGGTGGGATTGGGGTAGATGCCCACAACTGGTCAGGTGCAACTCTGCTCTGGGAGTTGCTTTGATTAGCAGTTGTAACGCAAGGTGGGATTGTCTGGTCCCAGTGGCTGAGATGGTCAGAGCCCCAGCCCAGAGACAGGGACAGTGGACTTCTGGTAAACCAGCATGGACACAGGTAAGCTTGGAGGAATTCATATTTTGGAGACAGTTATTTCTGGAATATGGTATCTCTGGTAAGTCAAGCAAGAGGTGATTTAGAAGATTAGAATTTGGACTTTACACATATCCTGGGAAATATGGGTTGTACACAGCATCATCCATTGAAATTGTGACACAACCTTGTGAAGTTTTATATTATTTTGCAGATCAGAAAGATGGAGGCTCAGAGAGTTAAATCATGTGCCCCAAGCCACAGGTGTGAAAATGAGCCTAGATCGAAAACCACTGCCTTCAAAGTCCATGTCCTGTCTACTGCCTCGGCAACATTTGAGTTGAATGCATTTTCTACTACACCTTCCCCCTGCTTTAGTTTGCTATTTGGTGCTGACTTCCTGTGCTGAGAAAAGAGCATTGGGTAAGAGAAAATTCTGAGCCGGGCCGCAGGCATGCAAATCTTGCTGGTGCCACTTTCTGACCTTGAGACCATGGGCAAGGAATCTCCTGCCTTTGGGCCTCAGTTTCCTCATCTGTAAAATGGGGCTACTAATATCGAGCTCCAAAGGTTGATGTGTGGATTAAATGAGCTGATAAGCATCAAGAGCTTTAGAACTGTCCGGCACTGAGAAAGTTCTCAGCACGTGTTCCCTGTTGTTGTTGGACAACACCCAAGTATGAGAATGGACATGCTGTCTTGCTCTGGCTGGGACATGCTAAATCTGTGACCGGCCAAGTCTCCCTGAGTCGGCAGGCTCTGCTTCCCTTTTTCACTTGCTTCTCCTCGTGGCTGCTAGAAAAGTCTGCAGACCTCCTGTGTGGCCACCTGCGTCTGGGAAGCACTTGCTCTTTCCAGGTCCTCCGTGTGAAAGAAGAATGCAGGCGTTGCCTCTCACCGATGCTCCCAGCAAGGCCCAGAGGGGGAAAGCTGCAAGCCCAGGGCAGCTGAGGACAGCGGACTGGAGCTGCCAGACAGGACCTCCTCGGATGGGCTATCTGCTGTTGCTTCTCCTTGTGGCCAGAAGCAAACACGTGGCTTTTTAATTTGCCTTGGCAGGATCTGCGGGGACGGGTTGCTGCCAGCATGTCTGCTGGGTCCCAGTTGCCCCCCCCCTGCCCCCACCCCCACCCCAGGCCTCAGGTGGATGGTTCGCCAGCAGACGCCTTCCCTGGAAAAATGGAAACGTCGTCACCCTTGTCGCCCGACTCCCTTTCCGTTCGACAGCCCGCCCTATCTCCTTGGGCCAGCTGTGCGCCGGGCGGCCGGGCCCCACTGCCGAGGGGAGATAGCTTTGATAGCCGGGGCCCGCCGCGACAGAGGGACATGCGTACCGCGCGCAGACGGGGGGGGGGGGGGGGGGGGTGGGGGTGGGGGGGGGGTGGGGAGCGGGTGGGCTTTTCATTTTGTTCCTTTTCACCGGGGGGAATTTAAACGGGGCTAAATGCAGAAGACGCTGGAGGTCAATGGCGAAGGAAAGCTCCGCGAGGGAGACTGGGAGAGGGGGGGTGGCGACGGTCTGGCAGGACCCCTGAAAGAAGAAACCAGGCTTGCATCTCCGAGGCTGATCTCGCCGCTGAACCCTGATGGGAGAGGTCATGAATTTTAAAACGTGTCTCTCCAGCCGACAGCTCCAATCAGAAAACCAACACACTCTGAAGCTCAGGACTGCGGCGCGGGGCTGGCAGCCGGGGGCGGGAGGGGCGCCGGGGCGCGCAGCGCGGTCGTGTCAGGACGCGGTGACGGGCAGCGCTGGACCCCGCGGTTCCCGGCAGGCGACCGATGGCAAGTGGCCGCCGCTGGGGTCGAGGCCTCCCTCCCCGGCCTGTTGGCGGAGGCTTCCTCGGGGAACCTCGCGAGGGGGCTCAGGGCGCCGCTGTGCGCGGTGTCTCCTGCGCGTTCCCACGGCCACCTGCCGCGGTCCTGGCGCACGTGCTGTGCGGCCCCTGCACCCACTGCCGAGAGGACGGGGAACCCCTGGGAACCGGCTGCCTTCCTCCCCAGGGCCTGAGGGGGAGAGGGGGCGCCGCTTAGCGAGCTGTTCAAAAAGGGGGCGCTGGGTGACCCTGAAGGTCCCTGAGGTGGCAGCGGTCACGTGTATCTGGCTGGCTTGTCTGGGCAGGAGAGAGGCGCGATCACATCGTGCGCTTCCAGGGGTCGTTGGAGAACCAGCCTTTTCGTTTAGACTCGTTGAGTCCCGGAGCAAGTTACATTCATTCTGGAAGGTTCCGTCTCCCTTCTGAGGTTGGTGTGAGGGCAAGAATGTGCGCAAAGTGCTCCGCCCGATGCCGAACCCAAGTATTCAGTAATGGCAGGGATAGTAATAATAATTCATTCTGACGACTCCACGTCCTCAAGCCCGAACGACCGGAAGACCCTGCCTTGCGTTTTGGGGTATGCGTGCCCGATCCGAGGACCGGGACTGCTGTGCCTGTGCGGGGAGAGGCGTGAGCTTGTGGGTCTCCAGGAGGCAGCCCTGCTCCCCTTGGCCCCTGGCCTTTGGAGTAGAAGCCCCTTCACTCGTCCCCTCCTGCCCATCCGCAGGATGAACTTTTTCTCGGAAGCCTCCTTGTCTTCTTGGGCCACCCCACTCGGGTTAGCCCCAAAGTTTCCCGGGCATCTCAGAGCCAAAGTCTCGCGGCCTCCATCCCTTCCTTCTCAGGTGGCCTGCCCGCGCCTGGGTAAATGTGCTCCACCCCCAGCTCCGTGAGCCCAGGCCGTGCCAGGGAGGGCGAGCAGCCTCCGTCTGCCCGCAGAGCCCCGTGGGCTGGATGAATTAATGACCGCGGAGCACTTGGAAGGGTGGAGGGCTAATTATTTAGCCAGTCCCTTGCCTTCTCCGAAGACCTCTTGACGCTCTTTTGTCTCTCTCCCTAACAGGGCACCCTTGGAAGTGAGGGGTCAGTTCCTAAGGCCGTCCGTGACCGATGGCGGGAGCCGGAGGGACCCGCCTGGAGGCTGCCCTGCCGCAGGAGCCAAGACTCTCCAGAGACCGCCGTGCACGGTTGCTCTCTTCATGCGGAGCCTGACCAAGGCTCCTGCAAGCCCCTGGCCTCCGCGTCTCCCAGTGGGGCGTAGCAAGCAGCAGGTCTTCGTTTTCTAAGAACTAGCCAGATGCCCTTGTGCTTCTAGAGATTGTTCCCGATTTCAGTGAATTTGTTTATCTGTCAGTTCATTGTCTCTTTCCACTCCTATTTCTCTTTTCCTAGAACAGGACCCCAAAGGAAGGACATGTTGTGCTGTGCTCCCGTCCCTGGATTAGCACCAGGTTGGAGAGAGATAATTCTAAGTGGTACCTTCGGGGTGACAAATTCACTGAGGAGATCCACATTGTTACCCCACCCTCCCTCTGTCCCAGCAAACCCAGATTTTGGGGAAAAAAAAAAAATAAATATATATATATCTTGACTTGTGCATACATTTTTAGTTGGGGAAACCCAAAGACAAAATAAACATTGGAGGTAGAGGGATTCCACTATCTGGGCCCGAGAGTTTGCACCTGTGTGACTAATAAAGAGGGAAGAGTTTGTGGTTAAAGAAGTCACTTGAATTCACATGTTCTTCCATCTATATCCACAATGCTTATTGAGAAGCTACTCAAAGATGCTAGCAATACAAAGAGGAGACGACGCCTCGTTCTGAAGGTTATCTTCAGTCTGGTTGGGAGAAAAGCATGCAAACATCTGAATAGAGCAGAATACTGCTTTGGATGTTTTTTTTGTAGTTTGCTCTATTTTTATGTTCTCTCAGATCAACAGGTAGACAGCCCTTTGCATGTCCTTGCCTCGGGGAGATTTTCGGGGCAGAAAACAGGAGGTGCTGGGAGTCAAAGGCTTTTGTAAAGATCTCAAGCTCTTTGAAGAAAGGAGGCTGGGAGTCCCAGGGGTCGAAGGAAGAGAAGGAAAGCCTTTGAGGGTAGCGAGAGACTGAGAGTGTTGCTGAGTGCAAAAGCATGAGGGAGAGAAGGCTGTGGGAGTGGTGAAAAAGGAGAGTGAGGCAAGCGGACATGGCTCAACTGATAGAGCGTCCGTCTACCGTGTGGAGGGTCCAGGGTTCGTTCCCCAGGGCCTCCTGACCCATGTGGTGAGCTGGCCCACGTGCAGAGGTGTTGCATGCAAGGAGTGCTGTGCCCAGCAGGGGTGCCCCATGTGGGGGTGCCCTACATGCAGGGAGTGTGCCCTGCAAGGAGAGCCCCCCCATGTGAAAAAAGCGCAGCCTGCCCAGGAGTGGCACCACACACATGGAGAGCTGACGCAGCAAGATGATGCAACAAAAAAATAGATGCAGTTTCCCAGGGCCACCAGATGCATTTCCCAGGGCAAATGCAGAAGAACACACAGCAAATGGACACACAGAGAGCAGACAATGGGGGGGGGGGGGAAGGGGAGAGAAATAAATAAAATAAATCTTTTTAAAAAAAAGGAGAGTGAAGAAGACAGAGCAGTGAGGAACTGTGGAAAGATCATGAAGGAGTTGGCTGTGTGGCGTCTCTAGAGAGGCTGGGGAGGTCCGGGGGGGATCCCGCCTCACCCCCAGCCTTCTATATGTGAATCAAAGGCCCTGTGAGATGGGACTGCGGAGGACCCCGTGGGAACAAGACAGGATGTGCAGTGGGGTGCAGAGGCCTCCCTGGTGCTTTGAAGCTAGAGGAGGCCTGATAACTGCACACGCCACCCCCAGTGACAGGGTGGGGCGGGTAAGGGCTGTGGTGGGGGTTCTGCCACACCCGGGAGGGTGGACACTCCAGTGGGATTTAAGGGGATTTAAAATAAAAAGTTCTGCACACTTGAGTCATGGACGCTGACACTGTAGCACGACACGACTAAGACCCAATAAAATAAATGGAGTTTGGCCCAAAGAGTGCCAGGAGCAAAGATGGTGGTGGCTCTAAGTCAGCTTGAGGGAAATTAGGGAGGGTTTCACAGAGACCTGAGACCTGGAAGGTAAAGGGGCAGAAAGAGGTGGTGGTGCTGAAGGAAGAGGAGAGGGCAGGTTTGGAGAGGGCTGGAGGGGGCAAGGAAAAGATGAACACAAGTCAAAACCACATGCGCCCTGGACGAGGGAGAGCAGAGTCCAGTGGCCAGAGTGTGAAGGTGAGGTGGTGTGGGAAGGGATGATGGCCTGGTTTAGATTTCATCTGGTAGGTGATGGGAGCCATTGAGTATTTTTGGCCCGGGGTTGACACCATTAGACTGACATTCTAGAGGGATCACATTATCCCCTATGTGCTTGGCCATGGGTTATTTTGGAAATCTCTACTCTTATCTTACGGCCTTAATGGAGGAACAGGGCAAGTGTCACATACAGACCAGAGTTCTAAGCTTTTGATTCCTCCCCACGCTCCTTCCTCTACTTTTTTGGGCAAACAAGAAAACCTCTGCATAACAGGACTTAAAAATGCTTTTTGACCTAAATCAAGGGGGAAATGGAAAGGACAAATGAGTTTATATGGCTATGAGTCTCTAAAAAAGAGCCTGGAGGTTATCAGAGGGGTTGCCCTTGTGCACACCTGAGCAGAGTCCCAGAGATAAATAAAGTAGATACAACCCCAGGTATTGGTTCTTCTGAGGGCTACAGAGACCCACAGGTTCTATGGTCATGGCAGATGGAGTTCAGTGCCATGTCAGTTGGCCTACTTTGGAGCTGGTATTTCTGCTTGATGGAGCTGGACTCAGATGTGGTCTCTTTTCACAAGCCTTTCCTGTTACTTATCAGAATTGCAGTTGGTGGTGGGGTTTAAGATAGATCTAGGGGATCTGAATCTCTGGACTGACCATATGATAGCCAGGCCCTGAGCCTCAACAGATTTCAGCTCATACACTCTGGTTTATTGGACTTACCCCACTCAGCTAACATGGAGTTGAAGAATGTCAACCACCACACCATGGAGCCAAGAGTGCCTACAACTGAAAGCAGGAGGATTGCACCCAGCATCCATGTGGAATCTAAGCCCCCTCTTGACATAGATGTAGAATGGACACAACCAATCCAAGGTCCACAGGATGGAGGATTAGAGTAAGGATTAGAGTAGACTTACTGATATTCTCTTCATGAACTATTGTGGTTAGTAATTGAAGAAAATGTGGCATTGGTGTGGAAAAAGTGGCCATGGTGGCTGCTGAGTGCGGGGAATGGGAGGAAGAGATGAGATGTGGAGGCATTTTTGGGACTTGGAGCTGTCCTAGGTGGTGCTGCAGGGACAATTACCAGACATTGTAGATCCTCCCATGGCCCACTGGATGGAATGTGGGAGAGTGTGGACCACATCCAATGATGTGGACCATTGACCATGAGGTGCAGCGATGCTCAGAGATGTATTCACCAAATGCAATGGATGTGTCATGATGATGGGGGAGAGTGTTGCTGTGCGGGGAGTGGTGGGGTGAGGGGGATGGGGGGTGCGTGGGGACCTCATATTTTTTGGATGTAATATTTTAAAAAATGAATAAAAAAATAAAAAATGTTACAGAAAAAAACAACAAACCTCTGCAATGCTCTCTCTATTGTATTTACACCATCAATGCACATTCCCCCCCCACCATGAACAATTTCTGGGCGTGCTGGGGGGAGGGGGCAGGATATTGCTGTTTATAGAGGCACAATCGCATTGCCAGATAGGCAGGGCAGGGCTCAAGACTCTTCCTGCCTGCATCTGAAGCCCAGCTCTGCCCCTTGGATGAATTACATAACCTTTGTTACCACATCTGTAAAATAGGCATAGTGTATTAATAGAATTGACCTCACTGATTTGTTATGAGGATTACATGAGTTCATGTTTGAAAAGCACCTATGACAGGGTCTGGCCCAGCATTGGTGCTGCGTAAGTGTTTGTTAAATAAATAGCACCTGCTTTGAAAAGCCATTGTGAGGGTGAAATGGAATGCTGCCTGGGGCGGTGCTTAGCACAGTACCCCACCAACTGCAGGCACCCCGCAAGGTTAACTGCTGTTCTTACTGTTAGAATGTTTAGAATCGCCTTGGGATTGGACCTGTCAGAGATGGGCTGGAAATAAGCCAGGATGGGGGTCTGTGGGGGGGGGGGTGGGAGATGTTTACGCAGGTGCTTCCTGCGGGAAACTGTCCCGCCGCCCTCTCGGTGGGCTCTGACGTCTCTCCGTCCCCCATAGTGTGGCTGCCCCAGCCGCCTTTCTTACTAGAGGTGGGTCTAGACCCCCCACTTACTTAAAAGCTTCCTACTAGGCAGGGGCTGGGGTGCAGGAGGGAATGGGAGGGTCAGGCTTAAATTGTAGTTTCTGGTCGGGACTATGGAAAAGCTTTGGTAACGGGTGGTGGTGATGGTAGCGCAACACTGTGAACACATGTAATGCCACTATTCATCTTTGAACGTGGAGGGGAAATTTGAGGTCATATGGATGTTACTAGAATAAAAATAAAATAACAACATAAGACTGCACAACACAACTGGTAAGCCCTAATGTAAACCATGGGCTACAGTTATTATAATATTTCATCAGTTGTAACAAATGCACCACACTAGTACGAAGTGCTAATAATGGGGGGGGGGGGTACGGGGGAATGCTGTCTTTTCTGCATGATTTTTCTGTAAGCTGGCAACCTCTCTAGTTAAAAATAAAAGAACTAGAGAAAGACAAAAAAGAAGAAAGAAAAAAAAATCCAGTATTGGTCCTCATTGCTTTAGAAACCCCCTCCCCAAACTTCTTGGCATGGTATTCGGGGCCCACTGTACTCCCCAAACACACACACACACAACGTGGGCACACACCATGCTTCGGCCACACATGAGCGACACCACAGCAGACTGTCAATTCCACAAACACATGTGACAGAAAAATCATTTGGTATTTGCAAGTCCCCCTTCCTCAATCTACTAAAATCCTGGTAGCTGGAGCTCCCTTCCTTTGTGGGGCATCTGCACCCAGAGTTAGAGGAAGGCAAGAGACAAGGAGAGAGCTGAAGGGGAGTATCTCTGGTGGTGGGAGGGGGAGCGTGCCAGGGTGACAGGGCTGGAAAACTTGCAGGGCTGGGGCCCTGGGCCTCAGAGGGTGTAGATCCTGGTTGAAAGTATTCTGGGTCGGTTCCTGATGGATCTTGGAGAGAGAGGACAGCGCTCTTGAGGGGAGACTTTTGGAGAGAAACGCTCTCTGCTGTGAAGGGACCCTACTCTCTGCCCCTGTAGGATCTTTGGTAAGATCACTGCCCCATGCTTGTGACAGTCTCTTCTCATTTTTATCGCTCTGCTCCTTCCACACCCCTCCCCTCCTTCCTTCAAAAGGGGGCAATGGAGACCCTCCCCAGATGGCTCAGGTGAGGCCAGGTATCCCCGGGTCCCCTGAGTAAACCATGCCCACCTTACGTTTCCTATTTATGCTCTCCCCTTTTGGCCCTTCACCCTTTTTTGGCCTGACAAAAACCCCGCTCCTCTTTCCAGGATCCCCATTTTGGTGAAAACGTCTGTGACCCCTCCCCTCCTGTTATCCCTAAGAATGAAAGCGAATCGCCACCTCTGCCACCCTTAGCTCCATCCCCCCGCCCCTTTCTGTGGACGCTGTGAACAATCTTGCACGTAGTAGGAACTCAACCCCTGGGTATGGAACAAATGGATGAAGGAGCTGAGGGCTGTGGGGTGGATGGGAGCAGAAAGAGCGAGAGCAGTTAGGAACCAGAAGGAAATCAGATAAAAAACGAGGAGTGGGAGCAGGAGAGAGTACTTAAATGATAGCATTCCTTTAAGCACCCCTCAGAGAAGTCTCATTTACATAATTAAAATCCAAATAACTAGGAGAATGAATGGGGAGTGAACCGGTGGATGGAATTGTAGAGATGGAAAGGAAATACAAAGCCAAGGTGAAGAATGGAGAATAAATACATGTTTGTTTCAGATTTAAAAATTTTAAAGAAAAGAAAAGATCAAGTTGGAACGATACAGCAGGAAGAGGATAGAATAAAAGCGGGACCGAGGGAGCCTAAAATTTGATTTAATAAAAAGGGTTGGGTGGGAGGGACGTCCTGGGGCCTGGGGGAAACAAACAAAATCACAGGCTTACTCCAATAAGAAGTCTAGGGGGCAGGGGTCTGTAGCAGCCTTGGTCTAAAACCTAGAGTTGTGTCCATGACCGTAACCTCCCAGGCCTAGCATTGCCAAGTGGAGTGGAAGATCGAAATAGGAATTTGGGAGAATTGGCCCAGGACTAGAAACACAGCACAGCAATTCAGCTTTTTTGGTGCGTGGGGGGAGCGAGGAAAAGGTGGCTAATAATATACTGTAGAGATAAATTAATAATACTAAGCTACCTCTCCAGGCTGCTGTGAGTGTTAATTAATTAATTATTGTTTGCAAAGCACTTTGAAGGTGGAAAGGCTCTATAATTATTATGAATAAAATGTCAGAGATAATAATCCAGTGGAATGCAATAACCTCATCAACACCTCATTTGCATGGTGCAGACCCGAGCATCAATTTGAGGATTCTCTGCCAAAGGGGAGACCTGCTGGGGACGGCAGATGCCCGTCTCCACGCCCCACCTTCTCCTTGCCGCATCCGCTCTGCCACCCCCGGGGGCTGCGGCTCTCGCGCCCTTGGCAGTTTCACGAGAAACGTGCAGGATGATATTTTTATGGGTCTGAAAGCAACATGTGTAATAAGCCGATGGCCGGGTTACTTTATGCTGCGTGGAATTCTAATGGCACCGCTTTCCGTTTGGCAGGTTGTTTTGCGTTGTTTCAGAGGACATTGAAAATAGGGCGACTGGGGTCCACTCTTTCACAGGCTGATGAGCCCGAACGAACGGGGGGGACGTTGGCGAGCCCCCATCGTGCTGAGCAGAAAACAGACCACCGAGTCACTGGCTGACGGAGCTGGGGTAGGGGGAGCAGGCAGGAAATCCTAAGCAACTCCTCACTTATATAAGGAATGTGTCAGGTGGCAGCGAAGGCAAAGAAGAAAGAGGCAAAACTGTAAAAGGGCTGGAAAAGGATATGCTTTGCATCAGGTCTGCAAGGGGTGAGTCCTGGAGAAAAGATGTTTGAGGACAATTACTTCCCACCTGTTTCTCCCCTAGAAGCGAAAGCAATCCACAGATTACCTCCCACCCCGTGCCCCTGTGTTGAGGAAACAAGAAGCCCTGCCAGCCAAAGACCCCTCCGCACCAACGTGGGAGCAGAGCGCACCGAAATTTAATAGCGCGCCGGCAGGATCAGAGCTGCAGGCAGGTTAAAAGAGCCCTTTGTAAATGACTACAAAGTCTGGTCAGAATTGCACTCAATGTTATACAGAAAAAAAACAGAAGAAAGAACAAGGCACACTTCTCTTATCTCCTTGAGGGACGGGAGGACTCGCCTTGTGTTTGTCTCTCGCACACCTTGTGCGAGAAGGTAAGTGTTCCCAGGTCCTCGGGTCAGAAGGCCCGTGACCTTGCAGCGTGAAATCAAAAGGTCCGAGGTTTTATGGGGCCTGTTATATGTTGTCAAGGAGACACGGTAAGGACGGGAGGGTGGGCAGGCGGTGACGTCCCTCTTCCAAGAAAATGTCATCGTTTTACCTTTCCACCCCCTCTGCAATTTATTAAGGTCTTCCAGCCTCATCTGAATGGATAGCTAGAACAGTGCTGTTATTGGCAAGAAACCCCTGTTTCAATATAATTAATTGGTTCCTGATGCCAAGGTACAATTACTGTGATCTTGGGATAAACAACAGCTCACACATCAGAATCACCTGCAGGACTTGTCAAAACAGATGGGGGGCGGGGCTCCCTCCCCAAGGTCTGGGGCCGGGCCTGAGAACTGGCATTTCTAACGAGTTCCCAGGTGAAGCTGATGATGCTGGTTCAAGGTCCACGTATTTTGAAAGCCTGTAATTTATAGAATTAAGTTGAACCTGTTTAACATCCTGATAAAGATGAAAGAAGAAAGGTGTGTGGGGGAGGGGGGTGGAGATGGGGATATGGTAGGAGGAAAGAGTGTCATTAGAATAAAGAGTTTGAAATTATGGGTGAGAAACCCTGGGCTGTTGAGACAGGCCTAACTGGCAGCTGTCAAAGAGGAGGTAGCCCAAGCTGGGACCGTGACTAACCCTCTCCTTGCTGTGTGTCTGCTGGTCTCCATCACCTTCCATATTTTCAGCTTCTCAGGCATTCTCTGAGTAGCACCTGCTTAGGGGAATGCTAGAGTTTTCTCTTCCTTTGCACCCTTGCCTGTGTCTTCAGGTGTCTGAGTTTCCCAGGGTTGCTGTACCAAAGCACCAAGACTAGTTGACTTCAACAACAGAAACTTATCACCTCACTCTTCTGGAGGTGAGAAGTCTAAAATCAAGATGTCCACAAATCCATGCCTTGTCTTAAAAGGGAGAATCCACTCCTAGCTTCTCTCTGCCTTCTTCTGGGCGGTTGACAATCCCCAGCGTTCCTTTGCTTGTGGTGGCGCTATTCAGCCCCTGCCTCCGTCACACTGAAGACAGAGAAGTGTCGGATGCCTCTAGGTTCTTGGCTATGAGGCATAAAAGAATTTATGAACATGCCAGTTTAGTTAGGCCAGTAAAAAGAATTTATTTGGGAAATGGGGCAAAGAATAGAGATTGCTGAGAAATGGAAAAGATGGAAATACACATGGAGATTTGGAGTGGGCTCCTGTAGGCAGAGAGAGTGAGCTCTGCTGCATGTGATTACCTCTTAAACTGTTAATTACCCCACTCCCTTGCTAATGATAAGGGGATGGGCCCCAGCTGTTACTGGTTACCCCACCTATGGTGGGTGCCAATGTTGAGACCTGTTTGGGATATCCAGGGCTAAGGGGAGGTCCCGAAAAGAGAAAGTGGGACCTCAAGGTTACACTCAAGGTCCTAGTGAGGTCTTGCAGCCACTAGACTGGAAGCCATGTTGTCTGTCAGCCATGTTGTCTGTCAGCCATGTTGTCTGCCTGGCCATAGTCTGACAGCCATGTGGTCTGTCAGCCATGTTGTCAGCCATGTTGTCTGTCAGCCATGTGGTCTGTCAGCCATGTTGTCTGCTGGCCATGTTGTGGCTCCTCTTCTCCAAATACCCTATACTAACCTGCCTTAACTCCCCCATCAGAGAGTTCATGCCTGTCCTCTTAAGGGGGTGCTGAGGGGCAATGATCTTTCTTCTGTATTTACCTCCTGCTGGTTAGGGCAATAATCCCTACCTGATAGGGCATAAACCTCTCTGGTTGTTCTATTGAGGTTGAGGGAAGACGGGTCACAGAAGACACTGTGATAGTCCCTGTGTGACTAATATCTTGTTTTGGATGGTATTGATTCTGGAAGAAATAAACTTTGTTAGAATTTTGAAGATTTCCTTTTAGATTCCCACTAAAAGGAAAAGAAGATGGTGGTAAGTGGGCCCCAAAAGGGGGCCAGCCCTGACATCCTGGACCATGAGAGTGAGAAAGGCCAGGAGCTTTCAGAGGCTGTCTTCCCCTGCAGTTGGTGGGCTTTATCTTGCAGATTTCTAATGCTGGCTAGGACTATTCCAGAGCGATGTATATAAAAACAGCATTTTTCCTTGAGAAATAGGCATGCCCCCCCAACACCCCCTTCCCCCCACCCCATGCTGCTGTTAGCATGTTTAGGGCTCTGTGATTTTGCAGTACTACAGCAGCAAGAAAGTCTATTTGCTGTTTAAAAGCTTCTAAGGCACAACTAGTTTTTTCTATGCTGTTAGTTAGCTTTAGGGAGAGATTGTAACAGATAATGGGGTTTGGTGTAAATTGACAATCCTGGTTTTCCATGGAGGTGGTTATGTTTAAGCCAGCTAAGAGGGGGATGAGAAGAGGCATTTGCCTTTTAGTTATTGTATAGGGAGAAACTACAGGAAATGAAAACAGACAACATTTCTTAAGGGGTGCCTGGCTGGCCCTCCCCCCTAGCAATAGGCACTTGGGCTAGAGTTAGAGGGAACAGCTGGCTTTGACAGACACTACTCAGCTTTGTCTCTTGAAGAGGCATTTCAGGCCATCCGGTGACTGGCACTCTTATGTCCCATCAGGTGCTTCTGGTGAGCTGGCACGTCCTCGGGCAGCTGGCCTCACTTGGGATAAGTGCACCAAGCTGAGGATTCCTTTAACAGCTGTGGCAGTGGTCAGAACCACAGAGTAAGGTTCCTTCCATTCGGGCTCTAACTGAGAGTGAGGCCTGTTCTCCTGCCAGGTTTTGATCAGAACCTGGTTTTCGGGTCCTGGGTGAGGAGACATTACCCATAGACCCTCCGAAGGGGTGAGGCCTAAGTGGATCTTAGCCACCTCGTGTGCTGTTTCCCTTCTGGTGGGAAATGCTTAGCCCTGGCAGGATAGCATGTGGGTCTACCAGTCCTCCCCAGGGTAGGAGTGGGACAGTTCTGGAATAAGGGCTAGGAGGGAGACCTGGGCTATGCATGTCTTTCACCTGGTGTGGGGTAAAGACTGTGAGAGGGCACCCCCAAGTTAATTTGTGGCTTTTTTAATGAAAAAGGGCTGTGGCCCCCACTGTTCTCTGACAAGGTGGCTCTTCCTTTATTTTATAGGCACATTTATTAACTACTTAGAAAATGAAGTTTACCAGGACTTTTAACATGTTCAATATCCCTCTGCATATGATCTAGAACAGAAAAGATATTACCGTAATCCTCAGGCATCTAGGTACAGAACTTAATACTGACCAGGGCACTAACCAATGCATGTCTTTCTCTTTGAGCTGCAAGTAATAGCTCTAAGCTCTAGGTCTGCAAGGCCATACATCATCTCTCCATGGGAGTAGGCCGTAATGCCAACTGTGTTTAAGTTCTACTTATATTTTTCTGGTAATTATGACTCCTTCACACAGCCAGCAAACCGCAGCACCATTGACCCTAGAGAGAAGCTAGGAAGGTAGTTTCCAGTCTTCCACCAGTTGGTGCACAGTAGCCTTTGGCACTATGAAACAGTGTCAGTCTGGAGGCAATTGTCCATTGTGCCTCTGACCATGCTGAGCCACTGCTGGCTGCTGCAGGAGTTTGAAACTGGGTCATACTCTCCATCCACTTCAGGAGCACATCCAGAGATATAGTAGATACCTTTATTGTTTTTAGGGGTCAGTGACAGCTATCACTGTCTCTGTTCTGAATTTCCTGGCTATATAAGGATGCCAGTCCTACTGGATTCAGAGCCCACCCTAGTCCAGTTTGGCCTCATCTTAACTAATCACATCTGCAAAGGTCCTGTTTACAAATATGTTCCCATTCCCAGCACCAGGGATAAGAATGTGAGCATAATTTTTGGTGGGACTCAGTTCAACCCAGGGTTGGCAGGTTTTCCTCTGCTCCCATAAGGTCTTGATCCGGGGCTTAGGGGCCTGATTCTCACCTGGGTGTGGGGAAATCAAGGCCGATACCCTCTGGCCTGAAAGCAGGGCCTGTCTTCACGTGTACACCAGACCTGGCTAGCAGGGTGGGCTCACTCGAGAGGATGGTGGGAGCACGCCCTGCCCTGCCATTGTTTCTTTCCCTCCAAGCCCTTGCTTCTTGTGCCTGCCAGCGGCTGCTGCTGGCCACCACGGAACTCATCATCAAGGCTCCTCTGGCAACTGGGTCCCCCTACGTTCACGACAAGCCACGTACCCCGGAGGAGCTGCTCAGAGTTTGCAATCAGACTGGCAAGCAGGGGGCGCCGGCCTCAGTTTCCTCATCTGTCAGATGAGGGAGCCACGTGCCCTTTGCCTGTTGCGGGTGTTAAACAGGATCGCCTGTGGAAAGCTCTGCAGGAGGAGGGGCCCGGTAGGAGTGACTGTTAGTAACAATTAGGAGCTCAACGGGAGACGTAGCCAGCAAATCATCCTCTGAGTACAGAGGTATTTCTGGGCACGGGGAGGTTGCCAAGGTCCCCTGCCTCCCCGTTCCCCTGCCTCCTCCCGACGTGGCTGGGAACCGCACGCTGAGGGCTTTGAGCTGCGACTTCAAAGAGACGCTGGGCTCTGTTTTCAAACAGGTTTATAAAGAGATTTTGATACAAGACAACAATACTTGTCAGCAGCGCCCAGTTATCATCCTTCCCTTTGTAGTTTTATTAGGAAATAATTTCCTGGCTGGCAAGGCCCCTGCTGGTGCGCCTTGTTTCTCTATTTGCGATGGGATCTGCCCACTGAAGAGGCTGCGACCGGTTTACCAGCTGGGGGCCTGGAGCGAGACATCACCGGTTGGGTCGTCGCAGCCAATTTGCCATCTGCCCCACCCCGCCCCCTCTTCAGCAAAAACGCAATTTGTCTGACCTTGGGGGAGGTTTAAAACCCCAGCTTCTCAAGTGCCCCCCCCCCCGCCCCTTTTTTAAGAGGGAGGATAAAGAAGAAACCGTGGGCAGAAAATAAAAGAACCTATTAAGCCTCCCTTTCTAGCATGCCCTGCATTCCAGGCTGGCAATTAGGATTCCCGGTAGATGAACACGGTGGCGCCCAGTTCAATGAGGCGGGGGGGGGGAATAAAGGTTGACCTCTTGACCGCAGAGGTAGGGTGCAGCTTTCCTGGAGTGACCCTTCCTCCTTCTGTCCTTTCTGCTGTTGTTTTCCCGTCACTCCATACGGCAAGTCTATGAGGTGCCAAACGGGCAGAGGTGCCTGGACCCGGCATGGGTGGGGGTGAGCTCTGGGTAGCAGCAGACGTGGATGGACCCGAGAGGGATCCCCCATCCCAGGGCTGTGCGCCCCAGCAGAGGAAGGAGCGCTGCTGCTTCAGGGTCATGGGACTCCAGGGACTGGGCGGGGGGAGCGGGCGTCCCAGGACCTCTTGCCAGACCCACTGCCGGTGGCTCTTGACCAGCAGCCAGCAGGTTGCGGGGAGGCAGGGCCCAGTGAGGGTGCTCTGGGGTGGTGGTCGTGGACAGGGGCCACCGGGACCCATCTCCATGCTGCGGAAAGTGAGGGAGCCACGGGAGGGAGGGGGTGACCGAGGGAACGCCATGTTGGGAGGGATGGGACAGATGGGACCTAGCAGAGGCGGGGACTGACCACAGAGCAGAAGGGGCTTCGCGGCCTTTTCATGGAATTGGGGAAGGGTGACTCGTGAAAGAGGATGTTGGTCATTTTTGAGGGGGTGGGAGGGCAAGAATGCGGGCAAGTGAACTTTCCTGCCCTTTCTTTTCTTTGGGAAGTAGGAATTAAGAGCATCTGCTGAGGGGCGTGGTGGTGAGATTTAGAAAGCGAGAAGCAGAAGGACCTCAGAGATCCTTTACTTCAGAGCCCTCATTTGATCCAGTGAGGTACAGGAGGATTAAGGAATGTCCCGGGTGGTGTATTGATGAGCAAGGGAGTGGGGACTCGAACCCAGGTCAGAGAGGGAGCCCATTTCTCTGCAGAGCACTTGCTTCATGCCTGCAGTGGCAGCCTCATGGGGGGGCCTGCTGGGATTCCAAATACACTGCTTCAGAGGAGAGGGAGCTGAGGAGAAGGGAGCCGGGTCAAGGTTCATCCAGGGCTCCCCACCACACAGTGACCCTGCGTCTGAGAGCAGGTGCATCCCCGCGTCTGACACGCCTTGCTGCCCTGACACTCTTAGCCTTCCCATCAACAATGTTCTACTCTTGCCAAAGGAGATAGTAAACGCTCCTCCTGGAGAGCCACGGGGCGGGCCCTGGCCTGAGAGCTCTGGCCTGCGCGGCAATGTGCCCGCCCGCAGGAGCCCATGAGGCTGACTGCCCACCGCCTGGGGTCGGGGATGTTACACCCCTTGTGCAGGTGGTAGAGCTGAAGAAGGAAGCTCAGGATTTCTGAATCCCTTTCCAAGGCAATACTAAGACTCACTTTAGTATCTGTGACATGTATTCCTGAGCCTTCTCTGTACTTCCGTGGAGAGTTCAGGAAGCATTGACCAGGAGATTGGGAACACATCACAGAACCTTTTGCCAGGAAGTCTGGCTGAGTTCTGGACCCCTTATCTAATTTTCTGAGACAACCAGTAAAGTGAAGATATAGTATAACAGAATCACAAAAATTGCAATGTCTTTTTTAAATGATTTTATTTATTATTCGTTTCTCTCCCCTTCCCCCACCCCGTTGTCTGCTTTCTGTGTCCATTCACTGTGTGTGTTCTTCAGTGTCTGCTTGGTTTCTTGTCAGAAGCACCATGAATCTGTGTCTCTCCTTGTTGCGTCATCTTGCTGCATCAGCTCTGTGTGTGCGGCACCACACCTGAGCAGACTGCACTTTTTTCTACGCAGAATGGTTCTCCTTATGGGGTGCACTCCTTGTGCACGGTGCTCCCCTATGTGGGGGACACCCCTGTGTGGCACAGCACTCCTTGTGTGCATCAGCACTGCACATGGGGCAGCTCACCACATGGGTCAGGAGGCCCTGGGTTTGAACCTTGGACCTTCCACGTGGCAGGCAGGTGCTCTATCAGTTGAGCCACGCCCGCTTCCCTGCAATGTCATTTTATTTATTTGAATTTAGGGGTAGGCAAACTATGGCTGGTGGACCAAACCTGGCTTGCCCAGGCTCCAAGCTAAGAACATTTTTTACATTTTTAAAGGTTTGTAAAAAAAAAAAAACAAAAAAATCACAAACAAAACACAAAGAAAGTTATGCCACAGAGACTGCATTTGGTCCACAGAGCCTGAAATATTTGCTAACTAGCTAGCACTTTACAGGAAAAAAAAAATTTGCTGACAGCTGATAACAAATGAATGCTTTTATTGCAAAAAGACAATGATGTGGAGTTGCATTCTTCACCAGGTAATCATAGAGGTTTTATAAAAAATATTAATTTATTGTATACCAAAGGCAGTGCGGTCTCCTAATGAGACATAAATTCCAAGTCATTTGACCACTGTGCAGTTATTTCAATTATTGTGTCAGAAAAATCTCATTATCTTCGCTTGGACATGATGCCAAAAGGGAAACTCGAGGCCTTTGTGAACCTCAGTCTTGGCCTCATAGAGCTCAAGACTCCTGGGCCTGGATGACTTGCTCTGGGTTTCTTTGGGCTGGAGAGGGAGGCTGCAGGCCCTGCCACTCAGGCTTCCTCTGCGCCAAGATGTGGTCCCCTCAGCGTGCCTGGCCAGCTTGGTGGAGCTCGTCCAGCCACGGGACGAGACGAGCCCTCCCGAGACAGGGCGCAGCCGAGCCCTGGAAATGAGCCGACAGGGCTGGGTGCATCGGGGATGCTGCTGAAGGACACCGCGGCTTCCCGGCCAGCGCGGAGCTCTGTGGTCTCGTGACGCCTGTTGTAAATTCACCGCAGGGTCGTGTGACCAGCAGACAGAGCTGCCTGTCTGACAGCAGCGGCTGCCTGTCTGACAGCTGAGGCTGTGGGGCTCCTCTGAGCTTCCCCGTGGAGACGGTCAAATGAGCTCACCCCTCCTGACCCCCAGCAGCTGGCCGAGAGGTGGCCAGGGGGAGGCGTGCAGCCTCAGGGTCACGTCCAGGCCAGCAGAGCCAGGGAGGGGGGCGGGCCCGGCTGTCCTGCCCTCAGAGCTGGCCAGGCCAACGGAGCCCGGATGCTGTCATCCCACAGAACTGGGTCCAGGCCCTGGCGCAGCTGCTCAGTTGGGCACCCTCGGACAAATGCCCTGGTGTCTCGGAACGTCCATTTCCTCACCTGCCAGGAGGAGGCAATAGGAATCTTATCCTATGGGGTTGCTGGGAGGCTTAGAAGAGATGGGGGATGCAAAGAAAGTTATTGGTTTTTTAAAGATTTATTTATTTCTCCCCCCCCCCATTGTTTGCTCTCTGTGTCCACTTGCTGTGTGTTCCTCTGTGTCTGCTTCTGTTCTTGTCAGTGGCACCCGGAATCTGTGTCTCTCTTTGTTGTGTCATCTTGCTGCATCAGCTCTCCATGTGTGTGGCCCCACTCCTGGGCAGCCTGCACTTTTTTCTCGTTGGGCAGCTCTCCTTGTGGGGCGCATTCCTTGTGCATGGGTCCCCCTACATGGGGGACACCCCTGCATGGCAGGGCACTCCTTGCGCGCATCAGCACTGCACGTGGGCCAGCTTCACCACACCGGTCAGGAGGCCCTGGGTTTGAACTTTGGACCTCCCATGTGGTAGGCAGATGCTCTATCATTAGAGCCAAATCCACTTCCCAGTATTGGTTTGGGTTTGTTTTTTTGTTTTGTTTTTTTGTTTTTTTTAAAGATTTATTTTTATTTATTTTTCTCCCCTTCCCCTCCCCACTCTGGAGTACAGAAATGGCACAGAAAAGACGAAACAACCAAAGTTTTAGCTGCTCTTAAGGAATCCTAAAATCAAAGAGAAGACACCCAGCAGGTACCTCAGGGATTATATGGCACAAGCTGCCTTAGACATCTGAGAGGGAATAAGGCTAGGCGGTCAAGTCACGGTAAGTAGTCCTGGGCTCCCTCCCCAGCTTGCCATTTACTAGCTGCCACTGGGCAAATGACTGGAGTTCTCGGAGCCCTCGTTTCCTGGTCTGGAAGGAGGAATCGTGAGTACCACACCACGAGGCGGCTGTGAGCTCTAAATGTCCTCAAGGCTGGCTGGCTGGGAAGGCAAGCTCCAGAAGGCCCACCCCGGCCAGGTGTAGCTGTGAATAAGGAGATGGGGTCCTGCGCCCCCACTG
This sequence comes from Dasypus novemcinctus, assembly GCF_030445035.2. Taxonomy (NCBI): domain Eukaryota; kingdom Metazoa; phylum Chordata; class Mammalia; order Cingulata; family Dasypodidae; genus Dasypus; species Dasypus novemcinctus. The sequence continues at coordinate 47,105,272 of NC_080694.1, read as the reverse complement.
GAGCCCCTCGTGATCCAGGGCACGACTTCGTGGTGCCAGACGGAGGCCCGAACAAGGTCTTTCTTTGTGCAAAGCCAACAGAGCCGTGGCGCTTACGTTCTATTAAATGACGACGGCAAGAGCTCCGGACCTCCAGGCTACGTCACTGAAGTCAAATCCGCGCAGTTAATTTCCTGTTTCTCTTGCTTTTGGTTTGTGAAAAGTCCATTTTGAAAATATCTCTTTGTCAGAGGTGTTTCAAAAACACTTGAACGTCCATATGAACCTATTAAATTCTAACAGCTCTGCTGGCAGGTACAACACATTCATGGATTTAAAAAAAAAAAAAATAGCCATCCTGTTTGCCTTCTGGAATGCCGGGGCCTTTCTGAAGCAATTTCTTGCTTAAGGTCAAGGAATTTTGCAGAGTGGATTTTGCTCTCCCATTGCCCAGTTTAAACAGAAGGACTGTTTATCTGCCCCCAGCAAAAGCTGGTCGTCCTGGAAATGCAAAGGGCTTCTTTATCCGCATGTATCTATTGCTGAGCTGTCAGTACCTCAGGGGGATTATGCCACCTCTAGGATTTTCCTTTTCTAACTTTCCCCAAATATTTGAATGTCTAAAAGCTGCTGATTAAAAAAAAAAAATCAATTCCAAGATTCCACAGGATGGGACGCTGGCTCCAACGAAGACTACTTGATTGTGCAAGTAAATATCCTGGGCCCAGAAGCTTTGACTGACACAGAAGGATCTAGAACAGAAGGCAAAGAGGCTGAGGCCAGGTTTCGCTTTCTGGGGAGACAAAAGAGGAGGAAACGACGTTAAGAATGAAAGAAGTGCTTGCAGAGGTTAGACGGAGGAGAGAGGGGAGCAAAGGGGAACCTGTGGTATTTAGCAGAAAGCTCCTCCGGGCAGAGTATTTGAGAGCAAAGCATCTAGAACCAAGGGAAGCAGGAGGAGTGACGCATGAACAGGAAAATCGTGGGGCTGAGGGAGCTGCACCCGGGAGACTCCTTAAAGACTTTCATCTCGCGTTTTGACCTAGGGCTTGGGGACAGTGAGGCAGCAAGGAATGAACTGTCTGAAAAGCAGCTGACGTTTTCCACATGGTGGAAAGTCGTAAAATGATGTCAAAACTTCAGAAAATGTGTTGAGACTATATTCTGTTTCACTCTGTGGGAATTCAGTTCAAAGGCTCAGTAAGTTTTCATATGGCTAATGTCACTGATTTATAAAGGATTCTTCTCCCGGGCTTACATAAAGGGACAATAAAACCCTGTAATGAAATGCCTGCCCTTACCACAGTCTCAGACTGTTAGCAAACCGTCTCCCCCATGCACAGGGAAAGATGCATCTTCCGGGAGAATTTCGGGAGAAATCCTGAGCCAACTCTTATCCTCTGCTGATTCCTAAGATAGCCTGGTAATCGGTTGTCATCTTTCTCCCTTGCCTGGTACATCAGAACACATGAGACCATGTTACGTGGACAGTGTGGGTGGATGATGAGGTGAGGGACACTCTCCTGGTCCACTTGTTGGAGTTCAGTTGCAAACACTTGTCACTGCCGTGCCCGTGGCTCTGTGGATTATAAAGGATTCTAGGTCTGATGCGAGATGCAAAGGGATCTGGAGCTGCCCGAATGCGCCCTTCAAAAGGCGGCAGACGGGTGACTTCTTGGATTGCTGGCTGCTTCCCAGGAATTGCTCACCCTACATGTGCCCTGCCCCCCTGCAAGCCTATCCTTCACCTATGCAGAGATAAGAGCACATGCCTCACACCTGGTTCTGAATAAAGGCTCCAAAGATCCAGGTCTGAATCCTTGGAACCTGTGACCATTTAGCACGGGCAACTTTGCAGCTGTGGTTAAGTGAAGGGCCTTGAGATGGGGAGATTATCTTGTATTATTTGGGTGGGCCCTAAGAGTAATCAGGAGTGCTCTTATTAGAGGGAATCAGAGGATATTTGCCTACAGATGAGAAGGTAATGTGACGAAGGTAACAGGAGTCGCAGTGATGTCGTCACAAGCCAGGGAGTGCCACCAGCCACCAGGAACTGGGAGAGGTAAGGAATGGATCCTTCCCTTCAGTCTCCAAAAGAAACCAGCCCTGCCAACACCTTGATTTGGGCTCCATAAGACTCATTTCAAACTTCTGGCCTCCAGACCTATCGGAGAATAAATTTCCGTTGTTTTCAGCCATGAAGTTTGTGGCAATTGGTTATGGCAGCAATAGGAAATCGATATACTGTTCTTTTTGGATTTGCTCAGTGAGGAGGAACTCCAGCTCTCTCTTCATCTGCCTGCTGTTGCTACACCAAAGGGCTGCTTGTGTAGCCACATCTGCTTGTCTCACGTAGAATCCACTGGCAGTGTACTCTTGGTGATGCGTTTGGTCTAGGGATGCCTGGGTGTATTCCCAACCTGGAAACTCAGAGCAGAGCTCTTATGAAAATAATAGCAAAGCTGAGGAGATGCTGGCTGTGCCAAGAGCAGAAATCAATAGTTGTGCTCTGATCTTGGTCCAAGTGAAAGGTTAAGTGTGAGCATATCTTTGAAATGAATCTAATTTTAAAATTGATGATTTCAGGAAATCCTTCCTGAGCAAAAAAAAAAAAAAAAAAAAAAAGAACAAAAAACAAATACAAAATGGTCCTAAACGTTTTGGACAGTCGGGATAGTAGGTTTTGGGAAGCAGATGTGGCTCAAGTGATTGGGCTTCCACCTACCATATGGGAGGACCCAGGTTTGTTCCTTGGGGCTTCCTGGTTAAAAAAAATAAAAAAATAAATAAGTAAATAAATTCAAAGAGGCCTTATAAACCCTGATGCCTGGTCCAGGGATATTCTGGACAGATAAAAACTTGGACAGATAAAAACCAGAGTGAGGACCTGACTGTAGGGGTTACCAGGGAGCCTCCTCCTTCCCCCTGTGGCAGTTTGAAATTATTTTATGAATCCCCAAAAGAGAAATATTGTGTTTTAAATGAATCCATTGCCGGGGGTATGAGACCCATTTGACTGAATACGTCAGTGGAGTGTGATTGGTGTTGAGTCTTTGCCCTCTTGCTGGGTCTGAGATAAAGGGAAACACAGAGACTCAGAGGACTAAGGAAGCCAGCATATTGGATTCTGCAACGTGAGAGAGAGGATCACTTAAGCACAGAGCCCCCAAAGGGCTAGACCCCCAGAGCAGCTTAAGAGGAGACCAGCCCTGCTACATGCCTGAGAGCCTACAGCTGAACTTGGCAAGAGCGTGAAGAGCTGAGACTGATATAGGAGCCCCGGAAAGAGACAAGCCCTGTGCCTCATGGCTCAGTGCTGAGCTCCAGGAGATTCTGGAGAAGAAGGCGGGGACCTCCGCAGACATCGCCCGCCATCTTGCTTCACCACGTGGCAGCTGACTTGGGTGAGAAAGCACCTCTTACTGAAGGAGGCTAATAAGATAGGGAATTAATAGATCTGGAACATGACAGGGAGTCCACCTGGACATCAGAAACCCCCAAGATGACTGCTGGAGGAAGCCCACCCTGGGGATTCTGCTACCCAGAACAAAGACTCCTTCCTGAGAACATGGAAAAGCCCAGATGTTCCCTAGAAACTTTATCATTGGGTCCTCGCTAAGGGCATTGATGGGTGGGGTAATCAGTCAAAACAGCAAGCAGCTGGAACCCCTCCCCTACCATTAGCAAAGGGGTGGAATAATTAACAGTTTAAAAGCCAGACGCAAACTGGAGCACAGGCTCTCGCCCTGCTCTCTCATTTCTGGACCCATTCCTGCCCTCTGTGCAACACTCTCACCATTTTTCCTCTGCCATGTGGTCATGCAAGTAACCCTGGGGATTTATAACCTATAATGGGGAATTGTAGCTTATAAATCAGCCCTCTTCATCCCTTTCACCCCTTTTCTCTCTACCTGGGACTCCTGCTCTGTTGTTCTCTGTTATTTTCTCCCATTTCTCATCCCTTCCTACTGAATAAATGACTGACCTAACTCACCTGGCGTGCTCTTGAAATTCATTTCTGCAGCATAGCCAAGAACCTAGATAAAATCCAGTAACATTACGGGGCCTTGAATTGGAATTTTCATGGCCCTTGGAACTGTAAGCTTTTACCCCAAATAAACCCCCTTTATAAAAACCACCCCACTTCTGGTGCTTTGCTTGGCAGCCCTTTGGCAAACTACAACACTTCCTTACGGTTCCTCTTTGCTGTAGTTCCTCCTTGATTCCACACTGCCTTAGTTTCCCAGGGCTTCCAGGACTAATCACCACCAACTTGGGGTCTTAAAAAGACAGAAATTCATTTTCTCTTCCTTGTGGAGGCCGGACATCTGAAATCAAGGTGTCGCAGGGCCAGGCTTCCCCCATGGGTCTAGGGTGGAAACCTTCCTTGCCTCTCTCAACTTCTGCTGACTCCCCGGCCTCCCTCGGCTTGTGGCAGCACAACTCCAAACTCTGCCTCTGGCTTACAGACCTTCTCTGGTCTCTGTGGGTTCCTGTGCCCTCTCTCTCTTTTTTTTTCCCAAGATTTATTTTATTTATTTCTCCTCACCCCCTCATTGTTTGCATTTGCTGTGTCTGTTTGCTGTGTGCTGTTCTTTTTGTTTTAGGAGGCACCGGGAACCAAACATGTGGGAAGGAGGTACCCAATCGCTTGAGCCATCTCTGCGCCCTGCTTTGTTGTGTCTTTCATTATATTTTCCTCCATGTGTCTCTTGTTGTGTCATCTTGCTGCATCAGCTTTCCTCACCAGCCTGTCATGTCAGCTTGCTGTCTTGCTTGTCTTTTCTAGGAGGCACCAGGAACTGAACCCAGACCTCCCATGTGCTAGGGGGTAGCTCAGTCACTTGAGTCACATCCACTTCCCCCTCTCTTTTTATAAAGACTCCATTATTGGACTAAATCCAGCATGACAGTATCTTGAAATCCTTAACATCTGCAAAGACTCTGTTTTTAAATAAGTCTGTATTCTGAGGTTCTGGGTGGACATGGATTTGGAAGAGGGCACTATTCGACTCGACACTTGCTAATGCCCTCCAAGCTCATAAAACAGACTCATTCTGCCTTCTAGTCCCTAAAAGGCAGGTGCAATTAGCTAGCTGCTTCAGTGAATCTATGCAGTTGAGCCAAGGCCCCTGCCCCTCTGCTCGTCCTAGAAAGTTTCCTTTCTCATCATGTTAACCATTTATTTTTCTGTCTAATCAATTTTTTGTCATTAGAAAAGATGTAGGTTTATAGAAATTCATGCAAAAAATATAACGTTCTCATATACCTTCCATTGTTGACACGTTGCATTAGTGTGGTACCTTCGTTACAGTTGATGAAAGAAATTAAAATATTACTTCTGACTATATTCCATAGCTTACATTAGGTATATTTCACCCATAAACTGCCCTATTATTAACACCTTGTAATAATATTATATATTTGCTATACTTCATGAAAGAACATTCTTATATTTATAGTGTTAATCATTATCCAACATCTACTACAGGGTCACTGTGTTATACAGTCCCATGTTTTGTACAATCCATGCAAGGGGTACACTCAATTGTTCTCAATCTAATTGCAAAGTTGTGCTGTCATCACCACATTCAATTTTAGAACGTTTTCATGACCTCAAAAAGAAAACCCCATACCCCCTTATACCTCTCTATTGTTGACCCTTAGCATTGATATAGTAACTTTGTTGCAGTTGCTGAAAATAAAATTTGCAATATGAGTCTTACATGTTAACTGTTTACCTTGAACACTTGCCTCTCAGAATTGGTATCATCCCGTTTTCTTGTTGGAATCACTGGATTTCAGAGATAGAAAGGACCTTTGTAAGCATACCTATTCCAACTCCAGTGAAATAATTAAGCTGGGGCTTGGACAGGTCACAGAAGAAGTTAAGAGGCCTGGGGGTCCATGTTAGAATGCACTCCTCAGGTAGTTCCAAGACATGTGGTGATCTTTGGGAAAAACATTGGCAAGGTTGGTAAACCAACAGAGAGGAAGAGAGTGTTGGGACCTTCATTTTGGAGGACCTGTTCTCCTTGGTGTTCCATTCTCTTTTTTCCTTCAGAAATAGTGAACAACTCTTGAAAGCCTTTCCTTTGACAGCAGCAGGATGATGCTGGCTCTTTGGGCTTTTGCTTGGTAGATCCCCGGTTGGATTGTTTTTTGTTTTTTTTTGTTTTTTCAACTTATTGAAGTATGTCATTCACACATAAACATACATAAACAATAAGTGTATAGTAATAATTGTAAACTTAAAAAACAAACATATATAACATCATACACGAGTCTCATACCTCACCCCATTTCCAGTACCTTGCATTGTTAAACATTTTTAACTAATGATTAAAGAGCATTTTCAAAATATTTAACCAAGGTATTTTTCCTCCAACCCACCCTATTATTATTATCATCTTTATATCATTTGTATATCAGTATACATAAACAATGTGTATAGTAAAGATTGTGAACTTACAAAGCAAACATGCATAACATCATACAGGGGTTCCATACATCAACCCTCCACCAATACCTTGCATTGTCATGATACATTTGTTACAAATTATGAAAGAATATTGTCAAAATCTTAGTACTAATTATAGTCCTTATCTTACACTTGGTGTATTTTTCCCCTAACCTGCCCTATTATTTTTTTTTAAATATATTTTTATGGTAGAAGTTGTAAACTTACAAAACAATCACGCACATCTGCAGAATTCCTGAACAACACCCCTCTATCAACACACCACACTGTGGTGGAACATTTGTTACAGATAAGATAATATCATCTGATTGTTACTACATCCATAGTATACATTTGGCACACATTTTCCATACTGCCCCATTAGCAACACAGTACATCTTTCGCATAGATAGAAGCATATCGCATTATTACTTCTAACCATAGTCCATAGGCACTCCAGTTGTATTTTTCCCATGCTTCTTCACATTCCCACCACCCTGCAGTAGTGATGTACATTTATTCTAGCTCACAAAGGACACTCTTGCATCTGTACCACCAACAATAATTCTTATCCACCTCTTGGTTTACTGTGCTGTTCAGTTCCTAGATTATTCTCTAGCATTCTGTCAAAGGCATTTACATACCTAGACTATCATTTTCAGCCACATACCCATTTATAAACTAGCTGTTACTCACTATGTGTTACCATCCACTCTATACCTTTCCACACTTTTACAGTGAAGCTAATTAAAACTTCTACATACATTAAACATCAGTAGTCCATTTTAGTCCTCCTCTTATCTCCTTTAAGAATCCACCACCTACCACCGGGTCTTGAAGATATTTTCCTATAATTTCTTCTAGAAGCTTTATGGTTCTTGCTTTTATTTTCAGGTTTTTGATCCATTTTGAGTTAATTTTTCAATAAGATGTGAGATAGGGATCCTTGTTCCTTCTTTTGGGTATGGATATCCAGTTCTTTCAGCACCATTTTTGAATGGACTGTTCTGCCTGTGCTGTGTGAGTTTGACAAGCTAGTCAAAAATCACTTGATCATACATGTAGGGTCTGTTTCTGAACCATCAGTTTGGTTCCATTGGTCTTTGTGTCTGTCTTTCTGCTGGTACCATGCTGTTTCTACCATTATAGCTAGATAATATGATTTAAAGTCTGGAGACGAGAGTTCATGTTTTCTTTCCAAGGTGTTTCTGGCTATTCAGGATCCTTATCCTTCCAAATAAATTTGATAATCATGTTTTCAATTTAAAAAAAAATGCTGGTAGAATTTTTATCAGGATTGCATTGAATCTGTTTATCAATTTGGGTAGAATTGACATCTTAATGATATTTAGTCTTCCAATCTGTGAGCATGGAGTGTTCTTCCAGTTATTTAGGACTTTTTTTATTTCTTTTAATGTTGAGTTGCAGTTTTCTGAATACAAGTGCTTTACATCATTGGTTAAGTTTATTCCTATTTGAATTTTATTGGTCATATTTTATTTTTTTAAAGTTTTTTAAAAAAATTATTTCTCCTTCCTACCTCCTCCCCTCCCCCATTCTCCCCCTTCCCCCACTTGTCTACTTTCTGTGTCCATTCACTGTGTGTTCTTCTGTGTCTGCTTGTATTCTCATTAGGTGGCTCTGGGAACCGACCCTGGGACTTTCTGGAGTGGGAGAGAGGCAATTACTCTCTTGCACCACCTCAGCTCCTGGTTCTGCTACATCATCTTATTTTCTCACCTCTGTGTTTCTTGTTGTGTCATCTTGCTGTGCCAGCTCTCTGCGTCAGCCTGCACTCCTGTACAGGGCGGCTTTCCAATGCTGGGTGGCATTCCCATGCAGGATGGCACTCCTGCACAGGGCAGTATTCCTGTATAGGCCAGCATTCCTTGTGGGTCAGTTCGCCATGTGGGCCAGCTTGCCCTCACCAGGAGGCCCTGGGTATCGAACCCTGGACCTCCTATATGGCAGACAATTTTCCCTCATATTTTATTTTCACCACTCTTTTGACACTTTCATTGTTACTTTTATTGATGAAACCTTCATTTCTAGACTCTCTTCCAGGTTTCTCTCTTCTATCTTTTTTTTTTTTTTTTTTTTTTAAAGATTTTTTTTTATTTTTATTTATTTAATTCCCCTCCCCTCCCCTGGTTGTCTGTGTCTTTTTGCTGCGTCTTGTTTCTTTGTCCGCTTCTGTTGTCATCAGCGGCACGGGAAGTGTGGGCGGCGCCATTCCTGGGCAGGCTGCTCCCTCCTTCGCGCTGGGTGGCTCTCCTTATGGGTGCACTCCTTGCGCGTGGGGCTCCCCTACGCGGGGGACACCCCTGCGTGGCAGGGCACTCCTTGTGCGCATCAGCACTGCACATGGGCCAGCTCCACACAGGTCAAGGAGGCCCGGGGCTTGAACCGCAGACCTCCCATGTGGTAGACGGACGCCCTAACCACTGGGCCAAAGTCCGTTTCCCATCTCTTCTATCTTTTGTTTTCAGGCTTTAGCATACCCTTTAGTATTTCCTGAAAATCTGGTCTAGTGCTTAGAAATTCTCTCGGTTTCTGTTTATCTGTGAATATTCTAATCTTGCCCTCATTTTTGGAAGACAATTTTGTTGGATATAAGATTCTTGGCTGGAGGTTTTTCTTTGGTAGTATCTTAAATATATGATACTACTGTCTTCTTGCCTCCATGGTTTCTGGTGAGGAATCAGTGCTTATTCTTATTGGGTATCCCTTATATGTTATGCATTGCTTTTCTCAGAATTCTCTCTTTGTCTTTAGCATTTGATATTCCAATTAGTATGTGTCTCGAAGTTGGTCTCTTCAGATTTTTCAGATGGGAGTATATTGTGTTTCTTAGATATACATATCTATGTTCTTCAATAGGGTTGGGAAATTTTCTACCATTATTTCTTCACATATTCCTTCTGTACCTTTTCCCTTCTCTTCTCCTTCTGGGACACCCATGACACATATGTTTGCACATCTTTTGCTGTCACGTAGTTCCCCGTGACCTTGTTCAATTTTTTCCATTCTTTTCTTCATCTGTTCTTTTATATGTTCACTTTCAGAGGCCATTTCTTCAAGCTCAACAATCCTTTCTTCTGCCTCTTCAAATCTGCTGTTATATGATTCCAATGTTTTTAAAATTTCATTTATTGCACATTTCATTCCCATAAGATCTGCTATTTTTCTAAGTATGTTTTCAAATTCTTCTTTGTGCTCATCCAGTGTCTTCTTAATAATCTTAATTTCTTTAGCCATCCCATTGAATTTATTAAGGAGATTTGTTTGAACATCTATGATTAGTTGTCTCAATTCCTTTATGTCATCTGGAGACTTGTCTTGTTCCTTTAACTGGGCCATATCTTCCTGTTTCTTGGTGTGGATTGTAATTTTTCGTTGGTGTCTTGGTGTCTGGCTTGCTGGAGTATTTATTCTGGGTGAAGTTTTTCTCTTCAGTTTAGGGCTTCCTGTACTTTTTCCTTTGCTGGTTGTGCAGTAGGAATGAAGGATGTAGTTGGTGCTCTAAGCTTTGGAGGCTCAAGCTGCCCTCATTGCCCCAGAAACGAAAGAAACTTCTCCCAACTTTCTCCTTTGCCAGAGGTAGGACAGAGTCATAGCTGTGTGAATAATAGTCTAGACTGTCATTGCCCAGAGAGACAGATGAAGCTTCCCATCTCTTTCTCCTCTGCCTGAGGCAGGGATGGAGCTGCAGGTGTGAGCAGCAATCTATGCAGTGTGGTCCAAGATGACTGCAGTTGCCCTGGTAGACTCCAATCATTCAGTCTGTGCCAGCCAAAGGTACTTGCAGTTGTCTGGATAGGCTGGTGCAGGGCCCACCAGCCTCCTACCAGCCAGAGGTAGAGCTGAAGCCTAGGCTAGGGCTGCAGGCTGAGCTGGGTGAAAGTAGCCAGTCCCTACCATCACTGTGATTTTCAGTAATCCCAGCTGCCTCTCATGCTGGGGGTGGAGCCAAAATGGTAGCCACTGGCCTCTTTCTGACTTGAACAGGTTCAAACTTTAGCTGTTCTTAAGGTTTTACTTTAGCCAGCTGAATTTACCAATCAGTAGCCAAAATCAGTAGCCAACCCTCTCTTCCTTCCCTGTTTTTGGGAAATGGGGCTTCCAATTTCAGCCACAGAATAGGTCCTGGGGCGTGTTGTTCTGCTAAAGTAGGATAATCACTGGCCTCTGCAGCTTGGCCTCCAATTTCCTGGAGAGGCTGGCATAGGTCTCCCCAGCTTCCTTCCTGCTGTAGGTGGGGCTTGGGCCTAGGCCAGAGCTGCAATCTGACATGGATGAAAAGAAGCTGGTCCCTACCAGAACAGTGATTTTCAGTCCACCCCGCTTCCCCTTGTGCCAAGTGCAGAGTTAAGATGGCGGCTCCCGGCCTCTTTCTGACTTGGACAGGCTCAAACTTTAGCTGTTCTCAGGGTTATACTTTAGCCCGCTGAATTTACTCATTAGTAGCTGAAGTTTGTGCCCAACCGTTTCTTCCTCCCCCATTTCTGGAAACAGAGCTTCCTATTCTAGCCATGGAACAGCTCCCTAGGTGGCTTGTGCCTCCAGTGGAGGATGGACACCAACCTCTGGGGCGTGGAACACTCTACTTATGAATCTTCTCTGCAGATGGGCAGTCTTCTCTTCATGTTCCTTCAAGGAGGTGACAGGATGCTCTTTTGGTCTCCTGGAGCCCCCAAACATGTGCTTCAGCTAGCTCCAGATAGCTCTGGGTGTTTACTAACTTCCCTGTAGCAGGAACTGACTCTAGGAGCTCCTTACTCTACCACCATCTTGCTGGTTGTCCCCTGGTTGGATTTTGATAAACCTGGGACCCACCAGGAAACAAGGATGCTCACTGCACTTGGACAAAGGCAGCTAAGTCACAAGAACACATCACTGAGATGCTAATCTATCTGGGAAAAGAATAAGCAGTCAGACGAACCAGAAAGATCCATTTAGATGGGTATTTTTGATGAGAGTTACCTTTCTCTGGGCTGGCTGTCATTTCCAAATGAAAACAGTGTTGCTGGCATTTCTGAGAAGTCTTTCATCTCTAAGAGAAGAAGGGGAAGCAAGGGTCACATCTAATATATTAAAAGCTGAAAGGAAGCCTTTAAGCAATTTTGTGCTCTTTGGCCTGTGGGTGTTTTTTCCACTGAAATAATGCATATTTAAAAAGATGAACCTAGGAGATGTTTTAAAACAACAGGTTCCAAAAATCTCACTTAGACCTGCCTTCAGAATGTCGAAACCCCTACCCTGGTGGGTAGATAGAAGATAAATTCTCTTGGAAGTTGGATGCTGAATTGTTTAGGATTCTTTTGGTTCCAAGTGACAAAAAGCAAAGTTTATGTTTGCTTAAGCAAAAAAGACAAAAAAAGGGTGCTATGTGCTTCAGGTATTGTGCTTGGCTTTGGGCATGATTGAAAACTGGGTCTCAGTGATGTAACTCCTGGTCTTGTTTGTCTCTCTCAGCTCTGCTTCTTCCATATGGACTTGATTTTCATGCAAACTCTTCTTTGTGTTTGCAAGAGAGCTGCCAGCAACTGGGAAATATACATTTTCAGGTTTTAATCCAGTCACTGTGAGATGCTACTTTTGTGAGTACTAACACGAACATCTGGGGATTTGATTTCCTTGGTCCTAATTGTCCTAATATGTCACCCTGGGGACAGGAGTCCCCATGCAGGGGACATTGACCTGTGCTTCTCAAAGTTTCGGGTGCATGTGGATCATCTGGGAATTTGTTAAAAGGCAGATACTGACTCAGTAGGTCTGTGTTTCTAACAAGTTCCCATGAGGTGCTGCCACTGCCAATGTAAGGACCATCCTTTGAGCAGGAGGAGTACAGACTAGACTTGTTGGCTTCAGTCAGGCAATGCTTTCCATTCCTGTATCCTGAGGGTAGACTCAACTTCTTTTGAGGACAACAGCCAAGAGTTGGGGTGGAAGGAGTTATAGTCCTTCAAAGTAAGATGTACTATTTGCCATATGGAGGACAGGCTGGATTCTAATGGCCGAGCAACAAATTTCCACTAATGGACTTTCCATACTTTCTCATTTACTGTAACGTAAAACACAGCCAGTGATATGTATCTGTGACTCATTGGTACCCCTTGGAGTAATAAAGAAAGAATGAGTCTTTTTTTGTTGTTCGTTTTCTTTAGGTGTATTCAGTGACCCTTAAGTGAAAGACAAGATAAACACTTTTTTAACGTGTGCGTGATCATCATCATTACTATTAATTATTAATTGAGGAAGGACTTGCATGGGCTTGATGTGGATAGAGATTTTGTTTAAGCACCAGCCCAGAGAGACCTGGAAAGGAAACTGAAGGAGAGGCATGAATTATAAATACAGATCCTGCCATAGGAAGCTGGTGGAAGCACTTGGAAGGGAGAGGGGTCTCAGGGTTGCAGCCTCCGGAATTGTAAAGACGAGTTAATAATGTGGAGCATGAGAACTGGTACAAAGCAGTGTGTTAATGCTCCTTCAGGGGCCAGAGTTCATGCCACTTGTGAAAGAAGATCAATGCCAGTGCAGGAACCACAAGTTTTGTGAATCTTTGGAGGAACTCACATATCTTTGATACCCATTATATATGGAGAAAAAAGAAATCAGATGGCTAGAGTTTAGATTTTCATGTAATTGCCCTGGATTTTATGATAAAGAGGTCATTGGATCTGAGGTACTGTATAAAAGGTTAATAAACTACGATAACTCGAGTCAGTATTTCAGAAAGCATTTATTTAGAATGTGGCATTCAAGGGTGCTAATTACACGATTTAGGTATTTGAATATCAACATGTAATAAATAGTAATAATAGCTGCTATAATCTCAGCTTGATGGGGGCCCCGCTGGTTACAGAAAATTCCGGTTGGGTTCCCAGATGGAGACCTGTAATTGGGCTCATTCTCCAGTCATTGTAAAAATGAAGGCAGCATCAGTTTGGGCTTTTTACCACCTTTCCTTCTCCTCCTTTCTCAGAATCCTGTTCCTTCTAGCTGTAACAGGCAATCTCTCCCAGCCTCTCTCTCTCTTTCCCACACCTCCATTTTCATCTCTCCCAGAGCCTGAGCCGTTGGTGTTTGACTGCTCTGAGTCCTGGCTTTGTGCAAATCCCTTATATCCATCCTATCGAGTGAGCCCTGCTCCATCTCTCTTAGGTCCCCATGGCGGGGGAGGGGGGGGCGGGTAGGGGGAGAGGGGTTATCAAAATGGTAGCCACACCAGAAGGAGTTGTTGGGGGAAGTTTCTATGCAGTAGAAACATTTTTGGAGTGATCGTCGTCTATCCTCAAATATATACTGGTTTCCGTAATAGAAAAGTGATGTCAGGGTGATTTTTTTCTTGTTTGGCTTGAACCAGCTAGGTGGTTCTAGAGCCTTCCTTCTGCAGATTCTGAGGACCAAGAGACCCGAGCTCTGGGAAAATACCATCTCCCACGATCCTCGAGTAGCTGCCCTTGGGATCCAGACTCCCTCCTGAAAAGATGCTCCTGTTTCTTCTAGAGAACATTCTCTCTCTTTACAGATGTTCTGCCCCACTTCTTCCTTCCTTCCCTCTCCAGGTATTTTAAAGGGCCTAATTCTTAACCAGAATTAAGTCTTACAGAAGATATGAGATCAGACCAATTCCCTGCTCTCAATTTGGAGTGACAAGTTAATGCTAGAAAACAGAGAACAATTGTGAGTCATCACCATACTCAGTGGTACTAACTATAAATTCAAATGGCCTTCAAATATAGGGGAGAGAAATGTGGTCCCCCAAAATTGATAAAAGCCATCCACCCTGATGTGTGAAAACTATAGCATCCCGAGCTGGGCCAGAACAGTCTATTCAATAAATGGTGCTGGGAGAAATGGATAGCCATATCCAAAAGAAAGAAAAAGGACCCCTAACTCATACCTTGTGAAAAAGTTAACTTAAAATGGATCAAGGACCTAAATATAAAAGCGACAACCATAAAACTCCTAGAGGAAAACATAGGAAAATGTCTTCAAGATCTTTTGGTAGGTGTAGTTTCTTAAACTTTATACCCAAAGCATGAGCAACAAAAGAGAAAATGGATAAATGGACCCCAAAATTAAACACTTATACACCTTAAAGAACTTTGTCAAAAGGGTAGAAAGGCAGCCAACTCAATGGGAGAAAATACTTGGCAATCACGTATCTGATAAAGCTTAATATCCCTGATATATAAAAAGATCATATAACTCAACAATAAAAAGACAAACTATCTGATTAAAAAATGGGCAAAAAACATGAAAAAACAGTTATTCAAAGAAGAAGAACAAGTGGCAAAGAAATACATGAAAAAATGCTCAACATCACTAGCAATTAGGGAAATATAAAGCAAAACTACAATGAGATATCATTTCACACCTATTAGACTGGGGGCTATAAAAAAAGTTGGAAAACTGCAATCACTTTTAAATATATATAAAAACTTGTTAGACCTCCCAGGATTGCGTCTGGAGGAGGGCTAGTATTCTACCAGCTTCAGAGATAGGAAGGAAAGCAAGCCCAGCAGAGATGCCCATTCCACTCCCAATTGGCTCAGGAGCTGGCGATTAGAATATACTCTGTAGCATATCTTCCAGGACTCTTCTTTGACATGGTTCAATCTTCCTTGAAGCCATCTTGGCTTCTCTCCAAAGCCCAAGATTGTCAAAAAGAGGACCAAGTTCATCCAGCACCAGTCAGACCAATATGTCAAAATTAAGCATAACTGGCAGAAACCCAGAGGCACTGACAACTGGGTGTGGGGAAGATTCAAGGGCCAGATCTTGAAGCCCAACACTGGTTATGGGAGCAACAAGAAAACAGAGCACATGCTGCCCAGCTGTTTTTGAAAGCTCCTGGCCCATGATGTCAAGGAGCTGGAAGTGCTGTTGATGTGCTGAGATTGCTCATATTTTTTCCAAGAATTGCAAAGCCATCGAGGAAAAAGCAGCCCAGCTGGTCATTAAAGTCCCCAATCCCAAAGCCCAGCTGCACAGCGAAGAAAAGGAATAGACAGCTCCTTTTCAGGTTTTATTTGTGAAATAAAACCATAAAAAGGTACAAAGAAAGTCCACCTCTATTATTGTAACATATGTACAACTCAAAATTTCCCATTTTAACCACTTCCAAGTGTGCAATTCAGAGGCATTAATTACATTTGTGGCATTGTACAGTAGCACAACATACAATCACTTTTAACTGTCAGTCTCCCTTGTTAGAGAGCAAACTTCTCCAGGCCAAAGACCATGGCTGCCTTATTCACTGGAGTGTATATGCTCAAAAATTAATTCATTACTTTATCTTTTCAGGCAGAGGTGCAAGGGTGAGGAGAGCATGCCCTTCTGCTATTAGAGCAGCTTTTCATTATAACGGAAGTTTTTGAAAAATAGTGAATTTGTATTGGTCCAGAGACTAGACAATGAAACCATAAAGCAGGGGTGGGCTTAACAGAATTACTGATACGTTAAAGGATCCTAAACTTTTACATAATTAAAGACAAAGTAAATTACATACTATCTTTTTTCTTAAGTAAACTTCTTATTGAAATATGACATAAATAGAGAAAAGTGCTCAAGTCACATGGATATATCTTGATGAATTTTCAGAGCGAACAAACTAGGATAACCATCCCTAAATCAAAAAATAGGGTACAGCCAGCCCACACTTCCCCCACTCTGCTCACTAGTCACTTCCTCTACAAAGGTAAGGATATGATTTCAGTTTTCTTGCTGAGTTTTGCCTATTTGAGTATCTTTTGTATCTGTTATCTCTTTGTCCCTGGAATTATACATAGCAGTAGTTCATTCCTTTTCATGGTTGTATAGCTTTCTATTGTATGAATATGCCTATCCAATTACCCACACTATTGTTGATGGTATTTTGTTGTTGTTTCCAGTTTTTGAAGAATAGTGCTACTATGAACACTCTTGAATGCTTTTTGTACCTATACTTTGGGAATATAACTAGGAGTGTAACTGCTACACTGTAGGGTATGCACATGTTCAGCTTTAGTGGTAGGAACTGTCAGTTTTGCGAAACGGTTATACCAGTTTACATACCCACCAGCATTCACTGAAAGTTAGCTTACCCATTTTCTGGGCAACAACTTGGTATTGTCGCCTCTTTTAATGTAGCCGTTTCAATGGGTAGTGCAACAGAATCCTTTTGTGGTTTTGACTTGCTTTACCCTCATGACAAATGCGGTCGCCTGCCTTTTCAAACATCTATTGGCCATTTGGGTGTGCTCTTTTATGATATGCCTGTTCAAATCTCTAAATGCTATTTTTAATATAATCTTGATATGTAGAATTTCTTCTTTTTTTTTTTTTTGACAATTGGAAGGAGAATTCCTGTTGATGAATTTTAGACCTTATGACTATGGTTTTCTCAATTTAAGGAAAAAAGATGTTAGGCACCAGAAGCCTTTTTTTCATGTGAAATATTATAGAGAAGACTAATGGAAAGTAGGTCAAAGCAGGGGAGTTCTAACAGAAGGAAGCATAGGAGCTAGATCTGCCTGCCCGAGTATCAGGTACAACCTGCCCGTGGTTAGCATGACTCCTCACGTATTCCACTGAGCACAACTTAAAACCACTGCCTTACAACTGTCCCTTATGGCAAAGAAGGTTCTTATGAGCCGAGGTAACAGGTGAGCCAATAAGACACCCAGACATACTTTAACAGTATTTGCTAGCACAAAACAACAAAGTAAAAAGCAGAAACAAGAATATGAAAGGCACTGTGATGACTTGAGCAGATCATCATGGGTATTACAACATAAATTTCCATGTATGCTCTCTTGCTCAATGGAGACTTTTCATGATCTACTTTCTGCACAGTTAAAAGATGCTTTCAAATTTGTTTTTCCTCCTGGCAGTGAATATGCACACCAAGAGGCAGTGTGTAGGTGTGTGTGTGCATGAGTGTGTCTTGCATCCAAATGCTCAATGCTTTTCTGATCTCATAACTTAGATTTGGTGGCTTTCAATGCCCTGAATCCTGCCTTGGTCTCAAAGAGACAAAAGTACTTTGTTATTTCAAATGGAAAAATCTTGCAGTAAGCTTTATTTAACCCAGCTGGGTAGGCATTTTTTGTTGTTCCCAACTCCAGAGCCCAATGCTCATTACACTGAAGAACCTTCTACAAGCTCCTTTTACCTCCACCTTGTCTCCCTGTCTCACCAGGCCCTAGGGGGCAATTCAGGGGCTCCAGCTTCCTTCTCTCTCTCTTTATCTCTCCCAGTGCTTCACGCCAAAGCCTCTCTTGCTTTCCTGCCATCTGCTTTGCTTCCCTTTACTTTTCCCAGTTCCTTTTTTCCTAATTATCCCAACCAGAGATACTTGCAATCTGTAGATGCAGGAATCCAAAAGAGGTTTGGAAGCAAATTTGCATACAATGCAATTTGGCAAAGGGAGGGAGCTCACAGGCTGAGAGGGATGATTTCAGCCTTCCAAAGTGAGGTATCATTGGTGGTACCAGAAATGATTTTGGATAGTGCATTTGATAAAACTTAAAAAAAAAATTTTTTTTTTTGCATAGTTATATACTTCTTTTAAAGGTATTAATATATTTCTTCTATTTGTGGTAAGATATACTAGTTTTCAGCTTGATAAAAGGTGCTTTCCATTATTCACAAATAACTATGCTTTGATGGCAAAACTTGTGGATTAGTGATGTTTGGGAAGGACTGGGTGGTTCATGCTCACTAACTCAAAAGGGTAATTTTGTTAGAGGACTCCGTTCCTCCATCTAGTCTAGATAAGCTGAAGGGAGCACATGTAGTGTCTCAAACCCTTCTCCCTCATTGTCAGAGCATGAAGAATTTAAAAACCAACCTTGAAACCACTTGCTTCTCACCAGTAGAATAAAACTAAAGTGATGGCTGTCATTTCTGGGTTACAGAAAGACGGTGGCCTCTGTCTTGCTCACCCTCTCTTCCTCTCACTGGCTCGTTCTGAGGGGAGTCAGCCACCATGCTATGAGCTGCCCTATAGAGATGTCTATGTGTCAAGGAACTGAGGATGGCCCAGCAAACCAACCATGAAGAACTAAATCCTGCCAGCCATCAGCGAGTGAGCTAATAGCAGCTCTTCCCTCATTAGGACTTTCAGATACAACGGAAATCCTGGGCTGACATCTTGATGGCTGTATTTTGTGAGACCATGAGGAAGGAGTATCCACACCTGGATTTCTGACCCAAGAAACTGAGAAATAGTAAATGTTTGTTGTTTTGGGTTGCTAAATTGTGGGATGATTTGTTACACAGCAATAGATAATTAATACATGTATATATGTATATCATGAAAATTTTTGGGACACCCCTAAAGCCCTTTAATGGATAAGCTGTGGACCTTGCTAATAATCCATGCTCTAGGAAAACCTTAAAAGACGGCAAAGAAGGAGAAAAGAACAGCAGAGCAGGGAATGGGAGGGAGAGAAATTCCGACAAAACTTGGACAGTGTAATTAGAAGTAGTTAATTCAGGAAAGTGACACAAGGACCCAATGTCTTAATAAGAAGTTCCCTTAGAACTTTCCAGACGGACAGGTCCTACAAGGATAGCAGCTAAATTGTTGAATCAAGCACTTTTGTCATGAAATAAAATTGGGTGAATCAGTAACCAAGGAAAGCCAAGTCCAGTGTTCTGAAGGAATTTAGATGTTTGTAAAGACATTTTTCAGCCCAGTCTCATGGGTAGAAGAAGCATCAACAAATTGAGGAGGCTAAAGATGGGTGGGGTCTGTGGACTAGAAATTATGCACGCATTTAAAATGCCTCTTTGAGATTCAAAAGCAATCATATTGGCTCATAATTTGGGAGTCTAGATGTTAAACTGGTCTCAGGCATGACTGGACACATGGAATTAAATGGTATCATTAGGTCTTTCTGTCTTCCTGATTAAATTTTTGGTTGACCTTCAAAATGGTCAACTGGTCAAGAATCCTCTGCTCTGGAGATTCTGTCCTCACCTTCAAATGGGGTTAGGCAAAGCTGCATAGACAGCTCCAGGCTTTACAGAGTTAGGGAGCAAGGCTCAAAGAAAGAAATTTTCTTCTCCTCAGTCTTCACATATAAAATCTAGAGAAGGTCTCTAATGACCCTTCTTGGGTCACATTCTTCTCAAGTTCCCTGACACTACATGGATTGGATAATTAGCTAAAAGAGAAGGGGGTGCTGTTGCCAGAGAAGGAGAAAATATATTGGGCAAATAATTTGACATGCACCTAAGGTCATGAGACAAAAAGGAGAGACTGGCAGGATTATTTAATATTTAAAGTTATGCTAACCTAATACAATAACTTGAGGCTTAACACAGTTGCAGTATTTATATCTCAGCAGTTGCTCGTTTTAGGAAATTTGGATTGTGTACTTGAATTGACTTCATGCGATGGAGTCTGAAGAATAGAGTTGTGGCAGGGATGGCACTGGAGAAGGGGTTTGGGGATGAAACCATGAATTCAGAGGCTCAGATTTTTAAGGAAAAATTCAACCCTTCCTCCTTCTTATGTGTCAGCATCTGTTGGTTTTCTTCTAGAGCACAAAGTTGTTCTCAGAGTCCATACCCATATGAATAAAGACTGAATAACCACTGTAGGAAAGGCTTTGCCAGATGCTCACCCATGTGACTCACTCAAATTTCTACCCTCTCTAGAGTCTCTGGGAGAGGCCTTGGCTCATCTGGGGACTCACAATATTTTCAGAATTGGGAATTGCCTTCCGAATGACAGAGATTCAATTCCCAAACTTATGGAAAGAGATGGTGCTGACTATTCAATTTAGATCTTCTTAGGTTGTAAATAAAGACTTACAATTTGCCCAATTGAGAATAATTGTGGGGAAAAAAATAATAGTTCAACTGGGACCAACAATATTGTAAATTGGCAAGAGAGACCTCTTTGGTGGGCTATTTTTTCCCCAATATGCCTGCAATAAAAGTGTCACAGTGGGATTTGGTTTGACTTGGGAAGATGTTTCATAATAAGATGTTAAATAATTGCTTTATAACAATTTCTGACTTTCATAAAGTTTTTAAAATTGCAAGTATCACCATGATGATGTGAAAAATGTAAATATTAGTCACGAACTTTGAAAATTACATTACACTAACTTTGCTTTAAGAAATGGTAGTATGATTAATTAGAAAAATATGCTCTTTAATCACATCTTATGCCTCTGTTCTAAAGCTACCTGCTTCCATAAGTTCTGATATTTTACTTGCTGATGGGGACACTGCCTTGTGCCTGATGGTTAAGGCACATTGTAGGCACATGGTAATTGATCCATCCTCTCAACACCCCTTGAGTTAAGCAAAGCACATGATGCATCCCTGACCTAAACTCAAGG